>NW_027468718.1:36583771-37783771 GCF_046254945.1 Alosa pseudoharengus
CACATAGAGTTTTCATGAGCCGTCACAGGTTTTATCAGGTGTTCACACACTGCACACTGTTGTACTTTACAAATCAGTGCCACCGTCTTAATGGGGGACCTAAATGAGATGCACTGTAATAATTTCAAATGTCTACTGTGTGTGTGTGTGTGTGTGTGTTTCTTTAGACACCTGTCCTTCCTGCTGGGGAACAAGTTTGACCACACCGCTGAGACCATCATGCCCACGCTGCTGAACCTGGTACCCAACAGCGCCAAGGTCATGGCCACGTCCGGCGTGGCCTGCATCCGCCTCATCCTCAGGGTGAGTGCCTCTCCACAGCGCCCCCTGCTGAGCAGAGAGGGACATCACACCCAAGGTTTAGCCTGGCTGTTCATGACTGTGGATTACTAAGGAACTTCAATTGTATTTTACATTCACATGCAGTGCTGTGTAAACGTTTTGGCTATTTGTCTTAAAGCAGTATATTGTTTTCTGCATTGGTGTTTCAAATATTTATATTTTTAAACATTCTTGTTGTGTGTGCATTTTGTAAGTAAGTAATTGTTAAGTAAAAAACTCATATCGTTCTAAAATGCCTCCTCACTCACTTAACAGCATTGTTTCTATGCCTCAAACTACTGCATAGTACTATCAGTTCATTTAAGATGTTATGACTTCTAGCCCCCGCAGTTTGTTATCTGTGAAATGAGAAAACTGCATGAGAAGCGTAATGACACATTTGAAGCCATCATGTGTCCATTAGAGTGGTTAATGGTCCAGTGAGCCCCCCTCTCCAGATGAGCGTCCTGCTCTGCACAACCTGACTGACCGACTGTGTCTCTTCCTCCTTCCGCAGCACACCCACTACCCACGCCTCATCCCTATCATCACCAGCAACTGCACGTCCAAATCAGTGGCCGTCAGGAGGTAAGGCTGTTTGACCGCCCACTGTCCACTGTCCTTTGTCGCTGGTGGTCACTGTACACCAGCGGCTCCACAGGAAGAGCAGAGATGAGGGGAGTTTGTTGGATGAAGGTGATGGCAGCTGACGTGTTTGGCTGTTTTTGTTGTCTCTCCCTGTTAGACGCTGTTACGAGTTCTTAGACCTGATGTTGACAGAGTGGCCGGGGAACACCTTGGAGAAGTGAGTCTGAAAGCCCTGCCCTGTCACTCACAACACACACACACACAGAAACACACACAAACATACACATAAACACACACACACCACATAAACACACACACACAAACACACACGTTCGTGGGCCCATATTCACAAAAAATGTTAAGGCTAAAAGTAGCTCCTAACTGGCGAATTTAGGAGAAACTCCTAAAAATAATGGGTTTGTCACTCGAGTCAAGAGGACTCCTAACTCACTAAGACCTATTCACAAACCGCTTTTTGTGGCATTTCACGTCACAATGTTTTGAAATGCGTATGCGGCTACAGGAGCTTCCAATCGTGAAGAAACAATTTTGCATTGTAGGCATAACTAAGGGATGCAATAACGCCACCAACAACAACCAAAACTACTCACAACATATAAATGAAATGTAATGCTTCATTGTGAATCAAATTAAAATGTTCTCCTCTTTGCAAACGTTGGAATATGGTGACGGATTAATGTAATAATGTTACAAAGATACTGCATCAATGCTGTTTGTTTCATTAGTCTACTGGGCTATTTGTTTTGCCATACTCTTTATTCATTAGGCCAGGGGTCTCAAACTCAAATGAGCTGGGGGCCACTTCTGCCGTCATCTGATTGGAGGGCCATGTCAGTGTTAAAGAATAATACAAAAAAAGAATGGCTATTTCTTTTCAAATACTACACAAAACTGCAAACAGAAAGTGCATTTTATCTCTTTTTAGACACCTGTGCTAGCAACTAACCTAGAAATCTAGACGCACCCTAGCGGCAGCAAATTACATTTGCTGCTAAGGCTAGTCTAGCAACTCTCCATTGGCTTGTGAGCTGGAAAAATTAAACTTCTATCAGGCCAATCAAATTGTGTATAGAGTCGTTAGGCGGGCTTAACATAATGATTGATGGCAGAGTTGCAACGGTTTGGCTTGAATTCCCTGCTACTTGAAAACAAAGAAGATGGATGTTTCTGTTGGCGAACAGTGTGACACGAGTTAAGCTTTTTTGAAGTTGGCAAAAGTTTGAACTAGCCAACTAGCTCCGCTGGTGGGAAAACACATGGGACTTGTGTTGGGGATATCGCTGTCCTATTGCGTGCAGAGGGAAGTTGAAAGACAACCGATTATCCCGCCCCTCGGACTGAGCACTGCGAACGGTGAGTGCCCAGACCCTACATTTTAATGTGGGTCTGGCTCGTCAGGCTAGCTAGCAACCTTAGCTTATAAATAAAATAATGATAAATTAAATATTAATACATTATAAAAACAAACAAAAAGCATAAAAACATGTATATGTGTGTTTCACACCAAATAAAAATATTTTCCTCACAACACCATTGGATTTTGACATTAAAATTTCAAAAGGTTTGAAAAAAAGTCAGAGATAAAGTCCTACTGTAAATATAAAAATCTTTGAGTATAAACAAAAGTTTATGAAGGGGATACATTTACCCATCTAATTTGCCACTGGATGGCAAGCACCTCAAATTATGTACCTTTTAGTAAATACTGGATGTTGAACATATTTGAGCAGGTTTACTTTCTTTTTTTGTCATATTACCAGAGGCGGACAGAGTACACAGCTTCATTACTTGAGTAAAAGTACAGATACCCTTTGCTAACTTTTACTCAAGTACAAGTAAAAGTACAACAGTCAGATGTCTACTGTCTACTAAAATTACTGAAGTACTTGTTTTTAAAAGTACAAGAGTACAAGAGTAGCCTACATTTTCTAAATATTGCATTTCTACTGCCACAGTGCTCACATTTATGTACAGAAACGTCCTACATGGAGATATGAAAAATGTTAATGTTAATACCTTGGAGAATGTAAAAGGAATTGAAAGTAAAATCAAGTAATTTTCATCTTTTTACCATGTTGCCAGGGATGGGCAGTAGGTCTATTTCTAATACATGCATTTAAAATACGTATTTAAAATACTATTTTGTAATTAAAACACTTGAAGCGAAAACGATCATTAACTTGTTCAGAAAATTGAAATAGTCTGGCGAGGTGGGGCCACAGGTTGGCACATTCCCGGGATGGACCTGCTGCGTCTTCATCCATTGTTTCGTCTATGGTTTCGTCTCTTATCTAAATCTGACCATGGAGTTGACTTTGGCGGAAAGCTGAAGGTGATTGCTGATAGGCTGTCTCAATCAGTGGCGCCTGCACTATCCAATCACGTTTCAGAGGGAAACAACAAATTGAGGGTTTCTGAGATTTTTCTTTTTTCCTTTTTATTTTTTAAAAGAAGTGACTGTTACTCACGGTTATGGATAGAAATGTAGTGGAGTAAAGAGTACAATATTTTCCTCTCAAATGTACTTGAGTAAAGTAATGAGTACTCCCCAAAAATGATACTCGAGTAAAGTACAGATCCCTCAAAATTGTACTCAAGTACTGTACTCAAGTAAATGTACTCCGTTACTGTCCGGCTCTGCATATTACCCATATAACAAATTAACAGGAAAACAGTAGGCCTATGATGTAAACCAACAATAGTAAACTATTACTAGCCTATAACCACAAACCGTTATTATAGGCCTACAATAAAGTAGCCTGGTCAAATCAGTTCCTATCGTGGGTGACTTTCTTTCTTCAGAGCCCTATTTTTACTACCCCTACTGTCTGTACCACGTGACGTACACTATCATCACGATTACCACTGCCACCTCCAGCTATATTGGGCAGAGGGTCGAAATAGTCGAAATAAGCATGGCATGCTTAGTGGACACCGTCGTATACACGCAAAGACGCACCTCCATCACAGACGCACCGTGACTATCACTGTCAATAGTCGATCATAATCTCCAAAAGGCAGATATTCTCCTTCAGAATCAGAATAGGTAAATAACATAGCCTACCCAAGACTTCATCACACGTGAACGTTTAGTGTCGCCGTATTTCTGCTCAATTTGTGCAAAATTATGGCCTGCATCGCTTCCGCGTCATTACAAACAAATGCATAATCTTCCGTCCTTCGCACTACTTGTGTGTAGCGCACGCATTCTCAGACCTGTCGCCTGTCACTCATCATCGTAAGGGAAGTTTTTGGAATAAATCTCGCGTTACAATCAGCCAATCAAGGTGTTCACTTCAGTCAAGCCCGTGCACGAGTAATGATGTCATCCATAGCAACGAAGATTCACTCTTAGTTTAGGAGTTGTCATTTTACCTTACTAACAGTAGGTCTGAAAGGCTTTGTGAATAACTTTTAAGTAACTCCTAGCTAAAATCTTTTAGTGCGATTTAGGAGTACTCCTAGTGGTAAGATGAAATGCTTTGTGAATATGGGCCCTGGAGCCTTAACAAAGCCTCTATTGTTAGCACAGCCAGGTATGTTCCCAGGCATTCCTGACATCTTCCATTTATCTATTTAGTGAGACAGTTATACACATGATCATACCTGAGTCCACACAATCTCTCTCTAACGTACACACACACACACACACACACACACACACACACAGACACACACACACACACATTCACTGATCCCGCATTAGTGACATTTTCTGTAACATGAGTGTGTAAGTGGTCTGCTCGACTGCACCACTGATGAGCCCCCCCCCCATGAGGGAGGGTGATGGTGGGTGTGTGTGTGTGTGTGTGTGTGTGTGTGTGTGTGTGTGTATGGTGTGTGTGTGTGTGTGTGGTTGGGGGTTATTGATGATCCGGGTGTGAGCGGCATCCATGCGCCCCCGGTCGTTGCCATGACGACGTATCCCCCAGAGCCCTTTAAAAAGCGGCACAGGGCTCCCTCTCCTCTTCCTCCTCCTCCACGTCTCCCTCGCTCCAACTCCCCCGTGGGACGGGTCTGTCTTGTCTGGGGTACCACAGCGAGAGCCTCTGGACTAGACACGCGTCCACTTTCACTCTAGTTAGATTTACTCTTAATTCCTTTATTTCATTTTGGGCATTAGAGCCTGTAATTAGGTTGGCCTTGGCATGCATAGGTATTGAGAGAGAGGGAGAAGGAGAGACCCACAGTCAAGAGACAAGAGCTGCCTGGTGTGTTAGTGTGTGTGTGTGAGAGTGTGTGTGAGTTGTCCGTGCTCAGCGATGTTTCCCTACTACCCTAGACACGTGGCCGTGCTCTCCGAGACCATCAGGAAAGGCATCCACGACGCAGACTCCGAAGCTCGCTCCATCGCCAGGAAGTAAGAACCGACTCTCTTTCTCTCTCTGTCTTGCACTCTATCTCTCGCGCTCTCTCTCTATCTCTCTCTTTTGCTCTCTTTCGCTCTCTCTCTCTATCTATCTCTTTCTCTCTCTTTCTTTCTTTCTCTCTCTCTCACTCTCTCTGTAAGATCTGATTAGAGTTACTGTTTCTTTACCTGTTAAGTGTGCACATGTGAAGCTATGGAGAGATTATTCTGAGGCCTGTATGTTGAGTTAGAGTTGAGTTGGGACTGGGGCTATTGAGTAATAAGGTAGACTTTGTGTTTATTTAGCTTTTTCACACTTGTGTTTAAGTTGTGGACTAATCTAATGTCTCTCCCTCTCTCTTTGTATCTCTCCCTCTCTCGCTCTCACTCCCTCTCTCTCTCTGTGTATCTATCCCTCTCGCTCTCACTTCCTCTCTCTGTCTCTCTCTGTGTATCTATCTCTCTCTCGCTCTCACTCCCTCTCTTTGTCTCTCTCTCTGTATCTCTCCCTCTCTCTTTCTCTCTCTCTCTCTCTCTCTCTCTCTCTCTCGCTCCCGTATTTCTATCTATCTGTCTAGGTGTTATTGGAGTTTCCATGGCCACTATGGCCGAGAGGCGGAGCATCTGTACCAGGCTCTGGAGTCGTCCTATCAGAAGGCTCTGCAGTCTCACCTGAAGGGCTCGGACAGCGTCATGTCCCTCCCCCAGTCTGACCGCTCCTCCTCCAGCTCTCAGGAGAGCCTGAAGTAAGGACACACACACATGCGCGCAAACACATACACACACACACACACACACACACACACACACACACACACACTCAGACAGCTAAGCTCTCACACAAACACATGCACACACACACACACACACTCAGACAGTTAAACACACACACAAACACATGTGCGCACACACACCCCTATATGCAGAAATACAAGCTGTTTAAAGACAACATTGACTTAACATTGACTTTGTTGCTACTGTCGCACATTTCCCCATAAATTATGGTTTTTCAGTAGCAGTGTGTTGAGAGTGTGTGAGCTCAGATGGCCTGTTCCCTGACCGGTAATCATATTTGGCTCACGTAAGCATGTCGAAGGGCCAGCGGATCCTGATTGAATTTATGAAACATAACGATCCAATTGTCGGAGGTCAAGACTAGTGATGATGTCCTCACACAAACAGTGTCTGCTAGCTTAGGCATCTCCTTAAGGAGTGAGCAGGATCTGCTAGCTTAGGTATCTCCTTAAGGAGTGAGCAGTATCTGCTAGCTTAGGTATCTCCTTAAGGAGTGGTGCTGAGCAGTGTTCTCAGACTAATATGTGGCCCTTGAGCCGAAAAGTTTGCCCACCCCTGGTCTAGGGGTATGATTCTCGCTTCGGGTGCGAAAGGTCCCGCGTTCAACTCCCAGACGAGCCCTTCTTGTGGGCAGCCCTGGCCTACTGGTTAGCGCTTTGGACTAGTGACCGGAGGGTTGCCGGTTCGAACCCCGACCAGTAGGCACGGTCACTGCTCCCCGAGCGCCACTGTTGTTGCAGGCAGCTCACTGCGCCGGGATTAGTGTGTGCTTCACCTCACTGTGTGCTGAGTGTGTTTCACTAATTCACGGATTGGGAAAAATGCAGAGACCAAATTTCCCTCACGGGATCAAAAGAGTATATACTTATACTTACTTATATACTCATGTCCAGTAATGGGGACTTTGGGAATGAAAGCTTTTTAGAGCACTTTAAGTCATATTAAAATGGGTGACTAAATTAATAGCAGCACTTGGGCAGCCTGTTCTAATGATCCCAGACTGTTCTGATACCTCAGTGCCACCTAGGGAGTGTCTCGGAGTTTCTGTTCATGAAACTGACAAGAGGTCCACCTTGTCACTCTGAGGCAGCTCTGTGTCTTGCCCCAGTGCATGCAGCGCCTCTGACAGGTCTGTGATCAGCGCTCTGTTTTCTCTCTCGTTCTCTGGCTCCGGCATGCCTGTCTGTTTTAATCTGTCCATCAAAGGACTCCCTCACTCCCCTCCAGAGGTCCTGTGGGAAGCAGACGGAATTAGAACCTCCCATTACATCAGCAGCTTTTAGCTCCCCCCCTCTGAAGGCAGGCGGCGAACTCTGTGACCTGGAAGCAGAACCACTCTGTCATAACCGTATGTCGTCGTTGTTGATCTCAAGAGTGAGGAAATGAGACCTCCTAGACGCCAGAGACCTCCTAGACGCCTGATCTGTCAGGCTCTGAATGACCGTGTGGATCCGCTGGACCCTTATCAAGGCAGGTGGCGGTGGTAGCGTAGTGGCTCAAGGAGCTGGGTCAGCAGCATGCAGTAGCCTGACCAGATGTGGATCCGATGTCCAGCTGCCACTGTTGTGCCCTTGAAGGCACTTTGCCCCGTGTTGCTCTGGGGAGACTGGCCCTTGTAATAATTGACGTATGCAAGTGGCTTTGGATAAAAGCGCCAGCCAAGTAAATAAGTAAGGGCCAGGACCAGGTCTGTTTCTGGGTCAGACTGTGTGTGTGGCCAGGTCTGTTTCTGGGTCAGACTGTGTGTGTGGCCAGGTCTGTTCCTGGTTCAGGCTGTGTGTGTGGCCAGGTCTCAGTCAGTGTGGGACTGACTCTTTATTCATTAGTTAATTAGTTAATTAGGTAAATATGTCTTTATTTGAGGACAAAATCTTTGTTGTTTTATCTGACTTGCCAAGATCAATGTATGTTCTCTCTCTCTGTGTGTGTGTGTCTGTGTCTGTGTGTGTGTGTGTGTGTGTGTGTGTGTGTGTGTGTCTGAGACACTTCCTGATCATTTCTCTCTCTCTCTCCCACAGCCGGCCCTTCTCAGTAAAGAGTGTGATAGGAGGCAGTATGACCAGGAGTACGTACAACTCCATCTTTCATTTCCTTTTGAATGTAATTCATTAATTGTTGAAGCCATCAGGTCATTAACTCCTCGTCCTCTTCATCTTCCTCCTCCTCCTCCTCCCTCTGGTCAGGTAAGGTGGTGAGCTCGCGAGCCCCAGCCACTCCTGGCTCGCTCCAGCGTTCCCGTAGCGATGTCGATGTCAACGCAGCGGCCAGCGCCAAGTCCCGCATGTCCACGGTGCCCTCGGCTACACCCTTCAGCTCGGCCGCCGCCCTGCCCCCGGGCTCCTACGCCTCACTGGGTAAGAAAGACCACACACACGCACGCACACACACACACACACACACACACACTCTCTCTCTCACTCACCTCCACCTCTTCTTGGGAAGGGTGAGATGGCTTCCTCTTGCTGGTTTGAAGTGATTTTTCTTAATTGTATGTGTGTAGGGATGGTATTTCAGAAGAGAAAACAGCTCCTGTTAATAATTCAATGTGCATTTTTCGGCCTGTATTGGTCTTCTTTAGACTGCTGTTAGGGATGGTAATTCAAGTTATAAATGTAAATATATATTTAGTGTTTACACAGATAGATAGATAGATAGATAGATAGATAGATAGATAGATAGATAGACAAACCTGCACACACTCGCATACAGAAATGCATGGGACATCACATATGACTTTTCTCTACCATCTAGGCACAGTCTTAACACTCACTCTAAGCTATTAGTCTTTTTTGGGGGAGCCCATCAATCTTGAGTCGCGTCTCAGGTTTCCTAATTGCCGATGTTTTTAATGAAAAGTCCATAAAACCCAGTGGCTTTTAGCGTGCGGTGGAGCGCAGCGTATCAGTCAGACTGATGGAGCTGGAGCCGCTGCGCAAATGATTAAGCTGTGCAGTGGAAACAGCCCCCCCCCCCTCTCTCTCTCTCGCTCACTCTCTCTCTGGGCTCACTCTCCTGCCAAGTGGTGCCGTTTAGGAGTCGACTGCCCAACAACACTAGGGTGTGTGTGTGTGTGTGTGTGTGTGTGTGTGTCCAGAGACAGATGGATTGATCAGAGATGGAGAGCCCTGAGACTGAAAGGTTGTTGTTAATTATGTGGGTGTTCATCCAAAGCAGACCTTTTCGGGGATAGTTTTAAAAATGCTAACGACGATAAGTTCATTAATCTAAAAAAAAGTTGTGTCATATTAAAACGCACGTTATCTAAGATCACACACACTTACTTGAGTTTCTCTAGCTAATATGAATGACAGCGTCCACACATAAATTATAACGATACCGACATGAATAACAATATCGTTGTGGATCACTTTCAGAGTGATTTTGAGAACGATAAAAGGCTGACAGCCAATTAGAATCCATCAAATTTTAGCCATCACATCCATCAACATGAGGAGAGACTTTCCTTATAATTGGTCAGTGTGGACGCATTTATCGCTATAGTTGTAGTTATCGTTATCGTCCCTGGTTTGAACGACCCTTAATTGTTGCAGCCCTAGTGTGTTAATAAACCCATTGCCTCCTAGCAGTGTCTGAGATTTCCTGCTGTCCTGCTAGCTAACTATTTGCTCTGCTGCTAACTTTGCTTCTGATGCTTTGCTACAGCTTTGCTTGTTCAGTTTGATGCTCTGTATCCCTCTCCCTCTCACCCCCTCACAGTATGGTTCAGGGAAATAAGGTACAATAAAAGATACATTTCTCAGAGCCTGTTGGTAGCAATCACATGACGTCACAAAGTGGCATAAATTATTATATTATATTATATTATATTATATTATATTATATTATATTATATTATATTATATTATATTATATTATGTATGTGACTTTATATTATATTGATCCATAGTAGTGTAGTAATGTTGATTATAATATAGATCTCATAGAGACGTGGTGACTCTATTAAATTTAAATTTATGCTGTTGACGTTTCCCCTGAACCATCTGTGTGGAGGCCCAAGCCCTCTCTCCATCTCCTCTTCCCTTTGCTTAATGGAACTAACCTCTGCCTCTCCTGTCCAACTCTCTCTCTCCTCTCCTCTTTCTCACACTCTCTCTCTCCTCTCTACTGTCTCTGTCTCCTCTCTCTTCTCTTTTTCTCTCTCTCCTCTCTCCCCTCTCTCTCCTCTCTCTCCTCTCATCTCTGCGCTCTGCTGCTTGTGCATATTGCTCTAAAGATGGCGCGCCTGGCAGGCCAGATGGTAAGCCTCCGTGTGTGTGTGTGTGTGTCTGTGTGTGTCTGTGTGTAATTGTTTGTTTGTTGTGTGTGTGTGTCTCTCTCTTTCTCCTTGTGTGTGTGTGTGTGTGTGTGTGCCCAGCCTGGTGGGGGGACAGGGGTGTGTGCTTTTGGCAGCTCCCTACGCCCCGTCTCATTTGTCCTGTGTGTGTGTGTGTGTGTGTGTGTGTGTTTCTGTGTGTCCTGGTCCTGGAGCTGTGTGTCAGATACTGCATGTCCTGACTGCATGGTGTGGTCATCCTGGCCAAACCCTGCTAGAGCACACACACTGCCGCCCTTTCACAAGAACCTGCGCTCACATCACATGACTGGTGCTTGATTTTAAGCGCAAAGTACACTTCATGTGATATTTCTCAATCAGAATCAGAATCAGCATTGGATTTTAGTCGCCAGGTATGTTTACACACATAAGGAACTTGGTACCAGCCATTAGTGTCACTCTAACGATACAGTAAATAGAGAATGCCAATACATTAGTTGTTAATTAGTAGTAAGCTGTCGAGAGACAGGTTAATAAGATAATTTAAGAGATGTTTCAACTACTAGGCCTTATGCAGTGTGTCACCCTCTTTGTTACCTGTTGTCTGACATGGCGTCTATCTCCAGATCTGTCTGAGCATGTGGTCTTACAAGGTCCATGTCAAATATGTGTGTTATTAAAATGTCTTTATTTATATGTGACCATGATATACAGTCATGTCTTATTAGACTACCTGTGACATCATCAAATTGTATGGAGAGTTGAGGGGCAACAGGTGATGGGGCACACTGAAGGCCTTTTTCCACCAGCACAGGACTGGCTCTTGAACTGGTTCCATTCAGAATTCTTTAAACTTGTGTGCTATCCGGTGAACCAGCCCGCACTTCGAGCAGTTTTGAACGGAACCTAGGATGTGGGTGTCAACAGAGGGTGAAACGTGCCTAAGTGACCCGTAGAATCACCCACTACAGTTATCAGGGAAAAAACATGCCCCAAATGGTCAAACATCTGGAGCGTGAACCAGAACGGAGCTGGTCCTCTGTTGGTGGAAAAGGCCTGTAGGTGCTGCACTTGTAGCTCAGGATTAACACTTATCTTAGTTTGTAGCTCAGGATTAACACTTAGCTTAGCTTGTAGCTCAGGATTAGCACTTAGTTTAGCTTGTAGCTCAAGATTAGCACTTAGCTTAGCGCTGCAGTAGTTGGACTGGGAAGCACCAGGTGAAGCGGCCCAAGTGAACGGTTAGTAGTGCTCTGTTCAGGCGCGTACTTATTGATTAGGCTGTCATAGATAATGAACACATTGCATCATGTTATGGTTATGGTGATATCCTGGTGGCACATAATCCAGCCTTTAGTTGAATCATCACACTGATTGACAATGGTGTTGTCAAAGCGGTTAGCTGTTAACCTGAGGGGGTTATATAACAGGTCTACAGAGACTGACCCCTTTCAGTATCTCCTGTACACATACCTGACTTCTGACCTGACCTTGCGCTTGCCCTTATCGAGGCTTCAGTGGGCGCTGAGGACCGGTCAGAGATCACATTCCTGTCCATCTCTCCAGCCCTTTCTCTTATTTTCTTCTGCTGAGTTATACAGGTGTTTACACCAGTCGGTCTCAATAGATGTTAACACTTGCATTTTCTTACCATTTATCTTTACCTAGTTTAACAGTTGTTCACCCACTGACCAATCAGGTCCATTAAAATGGTGTACCTGTACGTGTACGTGCTCCCTGCCACGACCCTATTATTTGTTTCTCTAGTCCTCTGGTTTGTTCATCAGCGTTTAGGCCTTTTGCTTTGCATCCTAATATAAACCACAACTTGCTAATAATCAAGTCATAGTTGACGGCAAGGATTAAAGTTCTCCGTCGTACGAAGGATTTCCGTCAATTTGATTTTAGAAATGTCATATTTGAGATCGATGCAGATCCGATGAGAAAAAAAAAATAGGAAGGGGGGGGGCTATCACCCTTTCTTTTCCTTTTTTTAAGGCAACTACAAATATTAGGTCCGATGAATTAATGTGTGTGATGGTAAATGTTTAAAGACCTAATAGTGTTCTTGAGAACTTTCTGTGTCTCAATCAGTGACGGCTCAAGAAGATAGCCTAGCCTACCTCAGCCATGAGTTCCGCTTTGTTTATGTTGTAGCTACACGCTTGTCTCATTGGCCTGGGGCGTTTGCTTAAAAAAAAGAACACATATGGAGGACTAATAACGGTCTAAAAGTTGGATTATAGTGACACAATCGAGACAGCTGATGAGGTTGTCAAATCCGTTTAACCTTTTTGGATATGATATTGTGAGCTCTATGTGCGAATTCGGAGAAGAAGCGTAGGCTGTGTTCTTTCCATGCATCAATGTAGACAATTTCTTACTATCACGAAATCTTGTCAGGGGAGGTCATTCATTTTGGGTGTCACCTATGACTTGAACAGATAGCCTGCTATGCCACCCCATGTAGGCTACTATTATTGTTACAGTTTTTAATCAATGCAACTAACATTATGTGTAAAGCGACGCAATATAAACCGTATGCAATGTATTATCCCGTCTGTTATGACATGTACAACAATGTTTTTCACAATTTGCAACGGAAGGTTTTGACTGAGCGTGTTAACATAAAATAATAATAATATTGTCATCATCGCCAACTGTTTAGTAAGGGGGTCAGTCGTGTTTGTGACGCACAGACAGCCTTGTAGCCTATTTTGCTTTAGACCTCACTTTTAACGACAGTAGGTTGTGAGTGTATGTTGACAAAAAATAACCATGCAATCAAAATAGTCAACTTAAAACTTTGCTATAAAATATGATTAATTTATAGCACAAACCATAACCAGTATACCTACCAGAACCTCGCATATTAGTGTCATTTGTGTGCGTCTATTTGGCAAGGCCACTAGCTGTCATGGATGCGTTGTTGCTAAAGGAAGGCAGGTGTAAAAAGTAAAAAAATAAATGGAGATGGGCGGCTGTTGGAAATGGGGGAGAACTAACAAGCCATGGTGTAAAGAAATTAAAGTGCCAGGGGCAGTGTTTGGCAAGTTACTTCAAAATCGTAATGTATTATGTATTACTTATTAATTACTTGTCATTTCAAAGTAATTTGTTACATTATAATATTACTGTCTCTGAATTGTAAGGCATTACACTACTATTGTATTACTTTTAAGTTACTTTTACCAAAATATCTAGAAATATGGATTTGGAATTCTAAATGCAGTTTATTATGCTCAATGCAGCTCATTCCTTCTAATGGAGGGCGATGGGGTATAACATAATGACTGAGCTAGGCTTAAGGCTAACAACAGTAGAATGCAATAGGCGCAGTGATGGCTCATGATGCAATACAAGGAACAATCATAGCCAGAATTTTGTTAAAAGCAGACAAAAGGTCGAAGTCTGGTCAATTGTGATAGTAATGCTGTAACTTGCATGGGTAGTATTTCTGAAACATGTAATATGTATTTCAAATACAAAATAGTATTTTGTCATTTGTATTTTATTGGGTTGAAGGAAATGGCTCTGTATTTTGTATCAAAATACTTTATTGGTGTGTATTTTTGTATTTTAGAAATACTGCAAAATACTATATGTGAAACACACTAAAAAAAGTAGATACTACACACAGGTGTAATGAATAATTGGTAATTAGGCAACAATGGTTTATTTTTATCGCAATCAGCTAATGTGAGAACAGCTGTGTTCAAAGACACTAACAGCTTTTCAGTGACGGCTATTGTTGAAGCATCAGCTCTGGTCTGAAGCACTGGTGTGAAGTCGTACGCAAGTAAAGATGAGCAAGTTTACCTGTGCAAGTTCACATAAGGACACCGACAAAGGCAACCATGTCCTATTCACTAGTTCACATTCCTGAATTTGCATAAAGACAAAAGCATAATACATAAAAGCATGATAGAAAAGCTTGTTTGGCGAGGTCTCTGGCCATGGTCCTGAAGGGCTTCACGGAATCGTGCCGGAGTCGACTCCGCCATACACCCCCTTATCCTTTAAACATGGAAGACGGGAGGCGTAAGGGGAGGTGGTGGGTTGCGAGCGGAGTAACACCGATGCTGTAACTTCGGCAGGTAGAATGCAAATAAATAACCTGACTGATTGAAGGAGGCATGGCAAATTCCGTCACGCTCCTCCCGAACTTCCGTTTGTAAAACGCCATTTGTCTCCATGCCAATCATTAACAGAAAAGATATCTCAATGAACCACAATGACATCAATAGATGGTAAGGTGTTGAGTGTGTTTGAATTCCCAAACATTTAGCCTATTAAAACTATATAGTAAAAAACAATACAATTTGGCCCGTCATACCAAATAGTATACCGTATGCAAGTTCATGTAGTGTGATCAGAAGAATAATTCAAGAATTTACATTTACATTTAGTCATCTACATGTAGCTGATGCTTATCCAAAACGACTGACAGAGCTTTCAATTAACCACATTATAATCAATAGGCCAAAATCATAATTGTGTATCTGTGCCGAATTTCGTAATTCAAGTCCAGTGCAGAACTGAATAAGAAAATCATAAGGCTATGTATCTTGAAGTTCCAGTATGTGAGAAACTTGATATGCCTTAATATCTCCAACCTCAAGTATGCAGCTAATAAGGAAATAGAATTGTTATTTAATTAAACAAGGTGAACTTGTCCCCACTGTAGAATGCAGAAATAGATGCTACAAGGAAGGGAATTCAAACACACTCAACACCTTACCATCTATTGATGTCATTGTGGTTCATTGAGATATCTTTTCTGTTAATGATTGGCAAATGAGCTGCATTGAGCATAATACTGCATTTAGAATTCCAAATCCATATTTCTAGATATTTTGGTAAAAGTAACTTAAAAGTAATACAATAGTAGTGTAATGCCTTACAATTCAGAGACAGTAATATTATAATGTAACAAATTACTTTGACGATTTTGAAGTAACTTGCCCAACAGTGCCTGTAGGTGGCATTAATTAGATAGTAAGTGTACCCTGTAGCCTCGTTTTGGTTTAAACAATGGCCGCCGTGTGAATAAGGCGAATACCGTAAAACTTCAAATAATCGCCGAGTCCCTAAGAGACGCCTGTCTCTTTTAAACGCCTGGCCTGGCTACAGGTTTGGGTTAAAGGCTGGTCTCCAGTAGAGGCCTGGTCTGTTTTTTAGTTTCGGGTTGTATTTAATCTTCTAAATATTCTTCCCGTCAGATCGTCTGTTTAAAGATTCGCAATGAAATGAAAGTGTTACAGAAAGGAGGTTACAGCAGTGTGAATTAGATGTTGCACGTCGTTACAAGCCGTCGCAAAGCATTCACATGTCTGGTCACAGTTGCAAGGTTTTAGAATGTTGCATGAAGTTGCTGCTCATCTCGTTGCGAATCTTGGGTGTGATTTGGGCTTAAGTATGGCGCAGACTGCGCACGTTATGATTAGATGGCATTAAAAGACTGCGGTGGGGAAAAGCTAGAGTTCCAAATTGTATAACTTCTTTTTTCTAATATGAACTATGCCTTCGTCATCGTTCAATTCATCCCTTGTGTTTAAAATTTGCGGATAGGCCGATGGTAAGCTTGTTTTTTATGCTGGCAACAAAACCAGAACGGTTCCCGAACGTTATTCTTTATTCTAAATGCCATGGCGATAAAGAGAAAGAAGTCAGAAAAGGAATTTACCTTAGACTAGGCTATATCAGAGCCCGTCTACGGACATTCTCTGGTTATATAACCTACTGAAATAGGTTAATGATGTAAAATCAAGTGCGCTTCTATGGGACTGCTGTGTGCGCGCAGTTTTTATTGATGAGTCGGAGTGGCAAGTGCTGCGCATAGTTGCAGTGGAATGTGGCTGCCCAGGGCATTATAAAACTTCTCACTCTTAGACCTACTCATACACGGCGGTGAAATGGCGTATTTAGCTGTCTAAATTCGAATCATATGCTGGGGGAGAAATCGTCGGACATCCATGATTATTTTGTTATTCAGCACCCCTGGTCAAAAATATGTTCCTGCGAGCCTGGAAGTAGGCTATGATTTGAATGTAGACTGTTGTCAAATTTGGCAAATACAAAACGGGAGAAACAATATGGTTCATGCTCTCTCATGCTGTTTCATTCGTGCCGAAAAGGAGGGAGAATGAAACATTAAGCACGTTCCACTTTTTCATAAATAATTCCTGAACAGTTTTGGTCAGGGCTGATAATGCAACTGTATTTGACAAAGGACCGATATAGGCTATTTGCTAGTGACAAAATATGAGCTTTCAGTGTGATACGATCTCTTTGTAGATTACGTTTAATTAAAACGTGTTTCATCTGTTCTGGCTATCCCGTTATATTTGGATCTTACTGTATCTCACAATGAACAAAATCTCAACACTAAATGAATGATGATCAGTAATTGTCATCAGATAGCCTAGTCATATAGGTAGACATAAGATGAAATAATTAATTCGATAATATTTTCCATCTTTGCAGAGGAAAAGTTTTATGTAGCCTAAAGGGAATTAAAGGCCTGTCTCATATAGACGCCTGTCTCTAATACTAGCCTGTGCAGTTTGGCGATTTGGGAAAATAAAAGCCCGGGCTATTATTTGGAGTTTTACGGTACTCCCTTTACTTTGCTGTTTGCATCTTTTAGTACATTAAAAACCAATAGGTCGCGACCGCAAAAGGGGTGCTATCTCTATAGGTAGATATGAAGAACGTATGACTTTGACTGAAAAAAGTTCAGTCAAACGATTTTTTTTTTCACTTTAATCCCTGTGACGGCCTTGATTTGTGAACGTCTTGCTCAAGGTTGGTGATGTTGGCTTCCTTGCATTGCCCTGGCAAGGACTATTATTTCCTTATGAAGAGTTGCAGTGTAATGGTGGTGAAGTCTTATGTAAAAGGCCAAATGGCCATGAGCTAGATAGAGACAGTATCAGTGAACTCTGATTCCGCCGCCAGACCCACGAGAGAAGTCTTATGGTTTCATGTTGCTTGCTTAGTTTCCGATAAGAGGAATGTGGATGTTTTTATGGGGGTCAGAAGAGTTTGTCGTTTTTTTATTTTTTTTTTTATTGTTGCATCCTGAGGTCAGTTATTTTTAGAGGTGCTTATTTTATCGTCATCAGGGTTGTTATATTTACCCGCCTTTTATGGGACCGCTGCTCTGAAGACGACGGATTGTTGTAGTTCAAAGTTTTGCTACTATCACTAGACACCACCCCTCCCCCATGAGAAAAAGCCCATATTTCTTGGGTCCATGATATCAAGTGCGACTGGTTAACACATGCACATTTGATAAGCAGGTACAGAGGACACCCGGTAGTGTGTGTTAAAATGCTCGGAGGCCTTTTAAGTAACGTCTGTGTGGAAAAAAACATGTGAGAACTTGACCAGCTGACGCTTTATTCCACATTGATCAAGAGACCAGTGTGTTCTTTCAGCATCTCTATCTATGCTGTGGGATTGTGGCCATGCTGACTACGGACCCCACGTCCATCAGGGGCCAGCTGCTCGCTCTTGAACAGACGCAGGTCAGACTCGGGTCAGAACTGAGTAGTTAGTTGTGTCGTAGGTGTGGTTAGGAGATGTGGAGAAGTGTGCCCATTCAAGAGGGGTTTGTTTGTGTGTAAAGTGAGTGTTTTGTGTTGGGGAGTTGAGCATTTAGTACTGATTCTCAGTCAGCATCAGTTAAGGGAAAAACATGAGTGGGTGCTGTCCAGAAGAAATGCTATATTTAATCTATCAACCCCCCTTTCTGTCTTTACATCCCAATCTCTCATCATCTCTCTCTCCTCTACCCTCCCTCTCTTTCCCCCTCCATCTCTATCCGTCTCTCTCTCTCCTTCCCTTCCTCTCTTTCTCCCCTTATCCTTTTGTCCTTCCCTCACTTTCCCTTCCTTTCACTCTCTCTCTCCCTCCATCCCTCTCTCTCTCTCCCCTTATCCTTCTGTCCCTCTCTCTGTCCCTCCCTCTCTCTCTCTCTCTCTCTCTCTCTCCCCCTCCCTCCAGGCCGAGTGCGTACCAGGAGACAGAGCTCTGGCACCACGGTGGGGTCAAGCAGTACGGTCACAGATAGCCGTGGTCGGAGCCGGGCCAAGGTGGTGTCCCAGTCCCAGCGTAAGTACCTCACCCTGGGTCACATTCAGCATTCAGACAGTTTTACTCTCTCTGACTGTGTGAGCAGTAGAACAATCATGCCAGTGTCAGTATTAGTAAAGCTTTATAGAGCTATGATCAGCCTGACAAACAGGACAAGGTTCAATGCCCTCTCAAACTCACTGGACCATTCTACAGAGGGTGTTCTAGCACATTCCATCCCCAGAGTAAAAGGAAGGAATTTGTCATTCACAAATTCCATCACCTATGACCTCTCTGTGACCTCATCATGACCCACGCTTTGCCAAGTGGCACTCTGGTGTCTCTCTGTTTCTCTGTTCCCATCATGCAGTGCAACGTCTCGTTGATCTCTTTCAGATCTTTCTTTTTCTCTGTTGTTTCACATCTCGTTTCACCAGCTCCAAAGCAGCAGGCCTGGAGGTTTTCTACTAAGGCCATCGTGTAACCGAATCTGTTTGAGGATTTGGACTCACCTTGCCTTGGTTGCATTGTGGCCTTAGTAAAAACAAGAGACCTACAGTATAGTGCATGAAACATTTGAATGTCTCGCCGTTTTTTACGTGCTGAAACATTGTCACCTTGAGCATCTTTGTAACCGGCTGCTTCTCGCCTGTCCTACAATGTGCTCACACACAAGGATCCAGATCAGCTAACCCAACCAGTGGTAAGACCCCTCCCCCCAACCCCCACATCAAATTGCATCCAGTTCAAGCACTCCTAGACCCTTTCCGCATACTCCACCCATGCAGAACTCTGCATGATGCTCCTTCACTGTTGTCAAATGTCTGCATGGTCTTCTCAAATGTCTTTTTTGTCTGCCTTTCTTGTTTACTATAACTAGTTTTTGATTTTATTGATCAAAATGTTGTCTGTCATTGTTTAAAGTCAAGAACATGGTCTTGTTTAGTGACGTGAAATTATATTATTTTTTAAAATGATTATTATGGTCTGTTTTCTTGTCAGTGGGTTTGATTTGGTCTTGGTCTAGCGGTGTGGTAGTTGTTGTTCTCTGTTTCATGCGTTTGTTCTCCCCAGCACAGTTAGCACCTGGATCCAAGTCCACACTGTTTGTCCTGAAATGTGTGTCTGTTAGTTGTACATTGTTTGTGTCCCATCAAAGCTGAAATCACATCTCCATTTGACCCCCCATTTCCACACTCTTTGGCAAAAAGCAGCAGATAGGCACCGTAATGCCTGTGGGACTCAATACAATTTGATTCTATTCTATTCTGTTCTATTCAACTTCTATTCAACACTGTGCACACGAGTGGGCCATGTATTTTGAAGGTGATATCTAAGCCACAGTACTATATAGTGAACTGATTGAAGTAATATGTTGGGTAGAAAGGAGGTTGGTGAAATCAGCTTTGACTAGGGTTGATAATAATGCATGCATGGTAAATAGTGCCCTTATGTAAAGACAAGATCAGCCACTACTGGCTCTAATTTGTTTTTACTGTTGCTATTCGCTTGGTCTGTTTGTGTGGGTGTGTGTGCGTGTGCGCGCGTGTACTGCTTGGTACATGTATGCACACTTTTCTGTGTGTGTGTGTGTGTGCGTGCATGTCTGCGTCCTCTCCATCAGCTGGTAGTCGTTCCAGTTCTCCAGGAAAGCTCCTGGGTCACCAGTACGGCAGGATCCCCCGCTCCACCGTCACGGCCACCACCCCATCCACGGACAAGCGCCCCCGGGTCCCCCGCAGCCAGGGCTGCAGCCGCGAGACCAGCCCCAGCCGACTGGGCCTCGGTAAGGCCACGCTCACCTCCCTCACCCCCCTGGCTGGACCTGCTTGGGTCTGGAGCTTAGCCAGTGGAAAGGCACAGAGACAAGCTACTTGTATTGTAACACAGACATATAATAGAATGCAGAATTGACATCTAATGTGTACATCCATGCACTATCCTTATGTAGTGGCTGTATTGAATGAGACTGAATGATATTATTTAATGTGTATACTTTATTTCTTAAATGGAGTTGCCATAGTTGACATACTAAACAGCTATTGCCTCTAGCAGGTGCTTTGTTAATATTATGTTCCCTGCAGTTCAAAAGAATTGACTTCACCCAACCTAAGTATAACAAAAAACCTACACTATTGTCATTCAATACTATTGTCAACCTACACATTGACCATTCACCAAATATATTAAGTAAGATTTGCTCACAGACTAGGAGCCAGTAGTCATACTGCAATCTAATCACTTAAGAGTTCATTAACCAGACATGATCAATGATTTGCAAGAGGCCCCAGTATACAGTAGGTTGTTGTGGAGCCTCATAACGTTTGTGTCCAATGGGAAGGTTGCTCTCAGATAATAGCTCACAGGTAATTAAACTAGAAATCTGCCGAGTTTTCACATAGATCTCCGTTTCTGGAGGTCACTGAGTACTGTCGGTACGAAAAAACCCCGGAAACAATCGGTTTTACCTAGCTCGAGTTGCTACAGCCAGCAGAAATGCAGCCAGGCAGCTACAGTGCTACACTCTGGGCGCATGTCTGTGAGCCCCCATAGCTGCCTGGCTGCATTTCTGCTAGCTGTAGCAACTCGAGCTAGGTAAAACCGTTGTTTTCGTTTTGTTTCGTACCAACAGTACTCGGTGACCTCAAGAAACGGAGATCTAGGTGAAAAGTCGCCGGATTTCTCCTTTAAGGGTAGTGGTGAATGCACTCAATAGGGGTTATCCCTCCACTACAAATAGAGTGAATGGAGACACAACAAGCCGGGCTCCTGACTTTCCTGCTGTACCTACTTGATGGTTATTGCCGTGGATACCTTTGGATACTGTAATTGGTGTTTTATATACATTTTTGTCAACTGTGTTTTTATTATTATTATTATTATTATTTTTTATTATTTTTTTTTAATGATTTGATAAATAGATAGGAAAGCCATATCCTGGATTGATTACTTTCTTGCCAGAACATAGCGCAGAATTCCTCTTACCTTCTTTGTTTACACGGATCAGACGGAAATTTGTCAGCAACGTGTGCAATAGTACACATTTTTGTGTGTAGCAGAAATGCTTCTTCGCTGTCTCATGTATAGCACACCATTGCACCCCCTGTGTGCAAACTCCATCAATGTAACCTTACTGAACAAGGGCCTGCCTTGAGTAAGAATACGCAGCAGCATTTTGAGTGATGGCAGGGTTGACCAATGGGCACCCTCCATTGTCATCAATGCTTCCATGCTATGCTAATGTCATTGTGTCTCGTCAGACCCTCTTGTCAGACATACTGTCATTGCCACATATGAGAAGGCTGCCTTTTTTAAGATCTGCCCAGAAGTAAATACAATATATGACAACAATTGGACACATCTGAACTTGATCAGGCCTCCGTGTGAACAGAGATAAAGTGCTCCACATATAGGCACCGGCGTGAGTGTTCATACACTTTCTGTCACTTGCCACGCGCATCAGCACCAAAATTGTCAACTGACAAGCAGTTGATAAACAATGGATTTTATCAAGTGGCTCCAACAAAAATAGAACTAAATTGAAATGACACAGCGGTGGTGTGCAGGGTTGTATTGAAACCAGTGGAATCTCATGTAATTGAACTTGGAGAGTAGAGTGCACCGCACTCATGTCGGTGTTTATGTGTGGAGGCCTTTGATTGAGATTGAAAGGTGATCTTGATGTGGTATTCTTGAACTCAACACAATAACCAACAATAACTCCATTACTTCATGTATGTGTGTTAACATGGCTTTAGCAAATGTCAAAAGCTTAATCCTTGTCACTGTGTAACGTTAGTCTCAACCAACCAACCAACTTCCTCAGTCTCTCACTTTCAATGTCCTGACATGTTTCCCACTCCAAGGAGTTCCTAAATCAGCTCCCCCCCCCCCCCCCCCCCCCCCCCCCAACAACCCCCCACCCTACCCCTTCCTGTCAGTGGCCTGTCTCTGATTGGCCGAGGGGCCAGACTAACGCCCTAACCTGTGTCCTAACAGCCAGGCTGTGTGGTAAAGCTCTTGTTCCTGCCGCTTCTCCCTACCGCACGCTAGCCCGGACCAGTCGCATCCCCCGGCCCAGCATGAGCCAGGGCTGCAGCCGTGACACCAGTCGCGAGAGCAGCCGCGACACCAGCCCCGCGCGGGGCTTCGCCCCTCTGGGTGAGTACGCCAGACCCATGGACAGACGCCCCTCCATCACCCCCAAAATCCCAAAAACACACACACACACAGTGGTGTATAATATGCCCCCCCCCGGCCTATTCACACACACTCTTGGTGTATTCAACCCCCCCCCCCCTTCTGTACAATACAATGCCAGATGCCTTCTCTGCAGAGTTCTTGTAGGTAGACCCACTTCTCCCTCCCAGTTCCCAGAATTGTAGGTCCAAATGTAGCTGTGCCTTCTTTCTCCCCTTAGTCAACCACCTGTCCCTCGACCCCCTCAATGCTGGATGTGTGCAAGCTGTCTTTTTCTCTCTCTCTCTCTCTTTCTCTCTCTCTCTCTCTCTCTCTCTCTCTCTCTCTCTCTCTGTGGTCCATAGGTGTATGAGAATTATTCTGCCTGCCCTCTTTGCATGGTCTAATATCAGTAAAGTCTTTGAATGATCGCTCTCTGTCTGCGCCCTCTTTCTCTCTGGAATGAATGAATGGATGTACGACATGCCAGATGAATAATATTGAAAGCTCCTGTGCATCTGTTGAAACATTTACAAAAAAAGCCATTGATTGCTATTTGCAAAAAAAAGCCAGTGATTGAAAGTTGAAAGTTGATAGTTGATAGAGATTCAAAAAAGGCAGCATAAAGTCTTCCCTGATGAGCATGTGTCATAGCCTTGTTATTCGTTAGCTCCTCCACGTGTTGCCTATGAAAGCATTCTTATGTGACGGCAGGTCTATGTTTGTTCGTCTAAGTGTTCGTCTGTGTCTGTGTCTGTTTGTTGAGCGTGTGTGTGTGTTATGTCAGTGCTTGTGTTGTCTGAGTTTGTCTGTCTGCCTGTCTGCCTGTCTGTCTGTCTGTCTGTCTGTCTGTGTTTATATGTGTGCCACTGCCAGCGATGGCTATTCGGGTGCCTGTTGCCTAGTGACACTAACTCCGCCCACCTATGTGGTGTGTGTGTGTCACCCTTCTTCCTCCTCCCCCCTTTCCCTCATCCCTCTCGGCAGCTTCCCGACGTCACTCGCGTTCCACCAGCGCTCTATCCACGACCGACCCCGTAGGGCAGTCAGGTGACCTGCATGACTCCCGGACCCCAACAACACCATATTTGATCTTTGAACTGCATGACCCCCGCCCCCTCAAACATCCACACTATGCCATATTTGGCCTCTGCATGCTCCTCAATTGGTTCGTTCTGTTGAGCAACACAGTGTGGTCATTTTTAAGCAGGACACTAAATCCCGTCCTTTAACCTTTCACTGTCAGATTTGCCTAAGAAAGAGCTTTCTGATTGGAAGATGGCTGCCTAAGAATGAGCTTTCTGATTGGAAGATGGCTGCCAGAAGCACAGAGGATCCATTCTTTTATTTAGCACCACAGCACATAAGGGTTTGGTGTATGATATTAGCCGCTAATGCATATCAGCCTTAACAAGCTAATGCAGAATAGTTACAGTTACATGTGTATATAACCATCTACACCACCAAAAGGCAGACAGAGCTCTATGTGCAATAAATATTTCAAACTGTTTTCAACTTTTCAACAGTAATTAGAAATATAGTAAAAGGGTTATTGGGGTGGAAAGACAGTTTTGCACCCAGGAGGACAGGGTAGTGATCAAAAACAGGGGAACAGGGATAGGAATAGCACCTCTTAAAGCACATCTAACAGGAGTTGGGCTGGCACCTCTTAAAGCACATCTCACAGGAGTTGGGCCAGTACCTCTTAAAGCACATCTCACAGGAGTTGGGCTGTCACCTCTTAAAGCACATCTCACAAGTGAAAGTGGGGAGTGTACCTGACGTCGCTCAAATTTACATGTTCTGTGTATCCATCATGTTTAGCAACTGTTGGAAGGTTTATAGTTTGGCGATGGCTTATTGTTGTTTAGTTGCACATTTTTTTCTATATACCAGACAGTTTCTATCGTTGTCAAAGAAGCCTCATTTTCATGGGTTAATGTTTTTTTTGTTTCTTGTTTCTTCTGTTTTGTTTTTAAAATCCCCGTCATCTCCATTGGTTGGCTTATCTGTGATGTGAACAATGCTAGATATATTGATTTAATTTGTTGTTCCTTTTAGCTAAATTCATCCATTCATTGCATTGATTCCATGAACATTCTTGCTTTCCATTCAAACTTTGCTCGTCAGTGGTGTAGTACTTCAGTGGTGTAGTGTTTCAGTGATCTTTGTGCCGATCGTTTGGCTTCATTTCTGAACTCTTTGGGGAATTCCACATCTTTCCTGTCTTTAGTAAAATGCATTTGTTCAAATTTGCTACCCATAGTCTTTCTGATTCCTCTTTGGTGGTGGTGGCTTTTGCCTTTGGGGTTGGATTTTTTTCCTCCCACTTTTCTCTAGTAGTCAACAAGATCTCTCTCAGTAGATGGATCATGTTGTTCTAGTTGTCTCTCACTTACAGTTCACCCCGTCTCCCTGATATTCATCATATTTAATAACGGACGACAGATTAGCGTGCTCATCCTGTCTCTGTTAAGAAACCCATCATGCACTATACCAGTAGTTCCCTTTGGAAAAGAAAACCACACAAATAGATATAGCTTTACACTGGTCACCAAACCCTTTTAGAGCATGAGGTAAGTATGCCTTTATCCCTCCCGTGCCTTCCTCCTCACCTCCTCTCCTCTATCGTTTCCACTCTAGATCGTTATAGTCTGATGCATCAGGCTCGCATGTCCGCATCCATAAATGCCATGAGGGTCCTCAACACCGGCACAGAGGTGGAGGCAGCCGTCGCAGATGCACTGGTAAGAAGCTTTAACCTGATTGGTAGATTTGTAAACCCAGTTGTGATTGGAGTCGATTGAAGTTGAACTCTCTTTCTGATATTATTGTTGTATTACTGTAGTTGATGGGTTTTTAGGGGAAATCATTTGGAATAATTTCTGCAGAGCTGAAGGATTTATATGCTATGGTTCTCTCTGTTTAATACATACCATGCCTACAACATCAAATGGCCTACAGATTTCAGATCTATATAGAAGCTTATTTCATTTTCATTTTTCATTTATTATACAGGACAGGATTTAAAAGTAACATTAAGTTGCATTTTAATCGGCCCTGACTCCGTTTAAAAACTGGTTTCCAGCAGGCTCCTGTTCCTGTTTATCAACAGGTCCTTCACAAAATTAGCAAAGAATGTGGGGCTGTGATTTCTCTGCTCCCTGCTAAAAACTGTTATCTGTTGACGTCTGTCCTTTGTGATGCCTTCCCGCCGTTTGAAATGTGTGTCTTTGCTCTTCCTTTCTTGGTGGTCTGTTCCTCTCCCTCAGCTGTTAGGAGACTCCAGGAATAAGGTAGTTATCTCCTTTACCTACTGTGCCATCCTCACACATACTAATCAGCCCAAAACTACAACAACAGTCAACCATCACAAAATGCCCCATTTTACACAAGAGTCGTAGTCACAGTTGACTCTTCAATAATCAACCACTTAATGAATAAATACATAAATGCCCTTTTCCCTAAATGTATACCCCTGCCCCCTCACTTGGTAATTAACCCCCCCCCCCCCTTCCTCATTTGGTAATTACCCCCATCTCCCCTCCCCTCAGCGTCTATTCATTGTCACCCGTGTCTTGCAGTCATGGCTGCTGGTGTTAAGTTGCTGCCTTCCTCCTTATTGGAACATTCTCCCATTCGAAGCTGATTTATTTGCTTACGTCAACGGTCTAGTGTGCTGTGAATTCTCTATATATACATATATACACGCTCACCCTCATCTTACTCACCCACCCATCCCTACGTCATATGCAGCAGTGCTGAAGCCAGACGGGAATAAGAAAAGCAGTGAAAGGTCATATCCGTTCCACATGGCCGAGTGGGTGTTCATCTCCTGGTCAAACACTACTGTCAATGCATAGGGTGATTTAATCAAGTGAAGCAGTAATGTGCATCTCTGAAGTTTGTCGTTTTCTCTGAGCTAATGAGGACATAATACAGCCTTGGATTAGTTTTTCCGAGCCAAGTTGATGAAAGGCATTTGGAAACTTAATTACCTGAAGTTTTTCCTCTGTGTTTTACATACATTTTTGATATTCTTTAGCAGTATCAGGTGATATCTTTTGGGTCCTTCTATGCATACAATATACACACCATAGTATTAAATCATCCTGTTACCCCATTAAGAGTTAGTATACGTATGTGGACACACACACATACACACAGCCTATGTATATATCATCATTAAAACTAAGAAGCAAAATGCATGGCTTTTGATATCTTTTGGGTCCTTCTATGCATACAATATACACACCATAGTATTAAATCTTCCTGTTACCCCATTAAAGGGGTGGTTCAGGATTTTGGACATAAGACCTCATTTCCAAGTAAGCAAGTGTGATATTTATCAGTGGAGACCGTTTTCAACACGTTTCATCCAGTCCTTCTAATTGCAGAGTTCGCAGGTGCTAGGCTAGCGCAAGTCAACGGTATGTGCTAGCCTGCCACTAAAAACAGTCTTATCCACTCCACAGTACACCCGAGGCAAATCAATTATAACGCCAGACTATCGATGTAAATGTCTGTATTGATACTGTTATTTCTAACGTTATTCTATCCTTGCATTTCAACGATCGCATTACATTTTGAGGGACTTGTTTCTTACCACGACGGAATTATACTTGCTCCGGTTAGTAGTACTGCGCCGAAAAGTAAACAGTAAAGCGCACTCCAATGGGGATACTTAGTAGTAGCCTTGGTAATATCAGTCCGCTGCTGAGATGCAAAATGACTACTACCAACTTCAGGGACCAAAGTATAACTATTGCAACGCGATGCGAGGGTAGTTGTATTTCTTACACTATTCTATCAACACAGACATTTACATCGATTGTCTGGAATTTGCCTCGGGTGTACTTTGGAGTGGGTAAGACTGTCTTTAGTGGCAGGCTAGCACATACCGTTGACTTGCGCTAGCCTAGCACCTGCGAACTCTGCAATTACAAGGACTGGATGAAACGTGTTGAAAACGGTCTCCACTGATAAATATCACACTTGCTTACTTGGAAATGAGGTCTTATGTCAAATCCTGAACCACCCCTTTAAGAGTTAGTATACGTATGTGGACACACATACATACACACAGCCTATGTATATATCATCATTAAAACTAAGAAGCAAAATGCATGGCAGATTTAACCTGGCCAACAGACATGATGTCCTCACCCCCCCCCCCCCCCCCCCCCCTCCTCACCCTCTGCCTACACACACACACACACACACACACACACACACACACACACACACACACACACACACACACACACACACAGACACAGCCTCACCCACTGCCGGTTCTTAAACTAAATTCCTCCAGTTTCTTATCCTCTCTCCTTTATCTTCTTGTCACCCTCCTCTTCCTACTCCTCCTCCTCTTCCTCAGCGAAAGCCATTGAGGCGACGCTATGAGTCCCCGGGGATATACTCGGACGATGACGCCAACAGCGACGCGTCGAGCGCCTGCTCGGAACGTTCGTACGGCTCGTCGCGGAACGGCGGCCTGCCGCACTACCTGCGCCAGACGGAGGACGTGGCCGAGGTGCTGAACCACTGCGCCAGCTCCAACTGGTCCGAGAGGAAGGAGGGCCTGCTTGGCCTGCAGAACCTCCTCAAGAGCCAGCGCATCCTCAGGTGACCAGACCTTTTGATTCTGTCAGAGTTCTGCCGCAGCACTGGCTCGGAATCCTGAGATGACGAAGAAGATGAGAAGAGTTACAGAGATAGAACAGGGGAAGGTTCTGCATTTAGTTCGCAAGGTTCTGCATGTGGTTCTCAAGGCAGAAAGTACTCCACTGACTCCACAATCTAAGTTGATTAGTATATCAATTAGTTGGACACTAATAAAGTGCATCGCTCTAACAAAATATAGAAAGAATATCAGTGTTTAAAGCTCTTCCCATTGCTTTACTGAAAGAATATACGAGTTTAGAGCTCTTCTCATTGCTTTGCTGCTTCATTGAGTTATGAGAACCCCTAGAGTCACAGTTGTTTGTGAAAAGGAACATTAGTTTCAGGAGAATATTGGTCAGGAGGAAAGTATTGATTACTATTGATTTGTATTGATATCTGATGGTATTGGTGTGTGTGTGTGTGTGTGTGTGTGTGTGTTTGCAGTCGGGTTGAGCTGAAGAGACTGTGTGAGATCTTCACCAGAATGTTTGCTGACCCACACAGCAAGGTAAGCAGTTGCAGCATCAGTGACCAGCATGCCCATGTGTGAGATATTGAACTAGGGCTGAACGGGACGATTTGTCTCTGGTGCTAGCTCTGTTTACAGGAGTATCAGCTAAACAGTAGATTATGTTTCACTGCATTGTTATAAGATGTGCATATGTCATTGTAATACTTATATTCAGGGTGCCATTTGTAGGGGGGGATGGTGAGGATTTCCCCCCCTCTGGTTTTCCTATCCCTACCTCTGCTAAATTATTTTTATCATCGGGGGGGACAACATTTATCCCCCTCTGCCCCTCATATTGATTAATGCTACTTCATATAAGTAAAGCGCTGCAACGTGAGAACAGTCTAGTAGGCTAGCCTACATAATAATCTGACATCAGAAACGCACCGTCACCGTCAGCACTCATGCTGCTGACACAGTGGCTGCGTGATAACTTAATTTGGCCTTGATCGTGCAGGACATTTCAAAATGTTCAGTGTGTAATCCATCATAAATGGCTAGTTTCAATGGAAAAGTTAGCTGGACAAATGAAAGAAAACGAGAAGGATTCAGTGAAGCATAATAATGTTTTAGAACCTTCAAAATTAGAAAACTGATGCAACTGAGATGGAGGACAACTGCACGTAGAGTAGAACATAGGCCTATTGTCCGAAGGAACTTACATTAAATGAGGAGATATTTGCTGAATGTCACAAAAAGTGTTACAGAAATTGCTTGGCATCGCTTATTCAATGGTTCTCTACCGAAACACCTGTAGTTTGCGGAGGACGAACGAGAAAGCACTCGTTTGATAAATCAGCCAGTAGGCTAGGCCTAGTAGACAAATAACTTTTAGAAATAATCTGTACTGCAAAAACGAATGTTGGTGGGTATTTAAAATATCTAGCGGGTGTTTTAACAGCTGCAAGAAATAGAAGCTTCATGGTCTTTATGTTCTGGTTCGTAAATTATTTTCATAAAACTTCAAGTTGCCCTATAACTTTACTCTCCAAACTCTTCACTGCACTGTAGGCAATTAACTGACAGTATGATAGGCTATTTATTTTCTGTAGGCTACAATAAACACATTTATTTTTTCAACTTTTGCAATATTACGCACTTGGCTACTGAACGCAAATCAGCAGGAGAGAGAATGCACGTAGCCTACGCAGTGTGTAGCGCAATGTGTAGGCTATTTGGTTACCAACTAACACTGTTAGCCAATTCACTAACTTAAGACTTCAGTGCCATCATATACAACGTTTTGTTACACAACAAATACAGAAAGGATGGAGGCAGCAAAAGTAGAGGAGTCATTTCAGATGGGGCAAGAACAAGGTGAATTTGTATGCTTGTCAAAACGTAGTCCTACCCTGCATTAGAGGAGCTGATCATAAGCACACTCGCTGTTTAAAGTCATACACCACGGTAAACTAAAACTAAAATGTTACAAAGGTGGCAAAAATAATATAGGGTATTATTAGCCATCACATTACTTGGCTATGAATCGTTCGTTCATTTTTTTTGTTTTTGGGGGGGGGGGGGGGGGGGTTAACAAACTTATTCAAAATCCCCCCCTCTGGTTTTTACACAAATCGCACCCTGCTTATATTTAGTGTTTGGCCATAATTTAGGTTATTTCTGACCAGTTCATTTAAATGTGTAGATATTTATTTTCATTCAGAAGTTTTTCAGTGGCAAATGAAAATTTATATGGAACCGGAACTAACAGTGCCTGTTGATAAAAAAAACGTTTTTGAGGCCTGATGTCAGCTAACTAAAGGTGTGTTTGTGTTTCTGTTTGTCTGCATGACCTGCCTTGGTGTGGATATTAACAACAGCGAGTAAGTGAATCTTGACCGATGTATCAACTATATAATCTTGATCACGTTATTTACGTAGCTCATTAAAAGACTTAAGAGAGCTGCTGAATCAATTGGATGAATCAGAGAAGCAGATAAGCAACATAAACCACAACCACACTCTTAACCCGAATGTGTTGGAAACGACACAAATTGTGTTGTCCCTCTCTGGACACAGAGATGTGTTAAACAACCAACACAAGTTGTGTTTTCAACGCAAGTTGTGTTATTTTCAACACATACTGTGTAACGAATAACAAAATCAATGTGTTGAAAACAACACAAACTGTGTTGTCCCTATCTGGTCACAGAGATGTGTTCGACACATTCGTTTAAAGTGTGTGGTAGTACTGTATTACCAGTACATATTCACAGTGTGGTATTTAGATAGATACTTTATTGATCCCCAAGGGGAAATTCAAGGTCTCAGTAGCTTAAAGACATCACACACAACATACACTTACATAAAAAAATACACAGCACACTGCATAAAATGTCTAAAAAGTATGATAGAAAAACAACAAATCCACAATTTGTTTATTTGCTGTCTCCCAGAGTTAGATAAGCAGATACATGCAATTCTCTTCTCTGTATGTGCAATAACCCAGTCTTAGCTTAGCATAATTCACTGGGAGTAGGTTCGTTATCTTAGCATAATTCACTGGGAGTAGGTTAGGTAGCTTAGTATAATTAGCTGGAAGTGGGTTACATCAGTTATCCTATATCTAAAATGGAGCTAGAGGCCAACTGGTATAATGCACCTCTGTGTTCCTTTAATGAGAACTTGATTGAAATAAAATGAAAAAAAAAAAAGCTTTTAGTCTAGCTTAATCCATGTCCAGGAAACTGGCCCAAGATGTTGTTCAGCATGTACGTATACATGTAGATCATTCTGGTCATTTTGAATCCAACGAGCCCCATCTCAGCTGTGTCTCTGCCTTGCCTGTGTGTGTGTGTGTGTGTGCGCCTGTGTGTGTGTGCGCCTGTGTGTGTGTGTGTGTGTGTGTGTGTGTGGCTGCAGGTGTTTAGCATGTTCCTGGAGACACTGGTGGACTTCATCATGGTGCACAGAGAGGACCTGCAGGACTGGCTCTTCGTCCTGCTCACCCAGCTGCTGAAGAAGATGGGCGCAGATCTGCTGGGCTCCGTCCAGGCCAAGGTCCAGAAGGCCCTGGACGTCACCAGGTCTGCGCACACACACACACACACACACACACACACACACACACATATATATATATATATATAAAGGAAATCAGAGTATTTGTAGCTTTCATGTTGCCAAGGGTATCATACAAGCTAGGCCCGCCACTGGGCCCTTGATATCACCTGGGCAGTGTGGATATAGTTTCAGCTGTTGGCCAATTCACCAGGGCAGTGTGGATGGAGTGTGGGCTGGTAGCCAGGGCTGTTTGGATGGAGTGTGGGCTGGTAGCCAGGGCAGTGTGAGCGAAAGAAAATAGAGAAATGAATCCTGCACGGTTCTGCCCCCACTGTGTTGAGCATTGAGCATTTAGCCTTTATCTTCCAACATCATCCACTATAATATAGTTATCCAGCCTCATCATTAATATATTTGTAAAGTAAAGTGGCTTGTTGAGAGGAGGGTTGTTTTTTGTCCTCTGATTTGGGGCTGGTCTGTAAAGTGTTTGACGTATTTTCTCTGTTCTTTTATGTTAGGGAGTCATTTCCATTCGATCAACAGTTCAACATCCTCATGCGATTCATTGTGGACCAGACGCAAACGCCTAACCTCAAGGTATGCATATGAATTTATTTCTGATGCCCATTCTTTCACATATTCCCTCTCGGTGTCATTTGTTGATGAACTAGGTGGCTGTCGTGTGAAACCCTCTGTGTGTTTGTTTTGATTCCCAGGTCAAAGTAGCCATTCTGAGGTACATCGAGGCGCTGGCTCGTCAGATGGACCCCCCAGACTTTGTGAACTCCAGTGAGACAAGGCTGGCGGTGTCCCGCATCATCACCTGGACCACGGAACCCAAGAGCTCAGACGTCAGGAAGGTGAGTGGCCTCAGCACAACACTCTGTAGGTGGTGTAAATAGCAGGACATTGGGCCCTTCAATCACCTATTAGCAATTATGTGCGCTGCTGTGCTTGTGTATGTCATGCATATGCGCACATATTCCATTTGAACTGTTTTGATGCTGTTGCCATTGTTTATTTGAATTATTTTAATAAAATAAACTATGATGGAGGTGTGAAAATCCAAAGTATTTTCAAGAATGTTCTCTAAGATAACCACTGGGAGCCAAAGCCGTCACCCAAAGCTTAAACCCAATCCCACTTCCTGGAGGGACGCAGGCAGTTCTCCAACCCCACGCTCCACTTTGTTGTCCCCACGCACTTTTGTTTTGTTTTTGCTTTTGTTTTGTTTTTGTTTTGTTTTGTTTTGTTTTGTTTCTCTGTGACATAACTCTCCCTTGTTACCCCGCATCACCATGACCATGGCAACCCCAGACTCTCCATAACTGGGCCGGTGAGGAGCTCTCGGGGCGGCCCAGCACCTCGTCCCTGATGCCGGGAGAGATTAACATGGAGGAAAGGTGTAAGCAGGTAGTGCCCCATCAACTCCCCCACCCGCCCGCTCAACCAACCAACCAACCAACTACTCCACTCTCCCCCCGCTGAGATGACCAACAGAGCCAGTACCATTTTCTGCACGCTCCAAAAATGCCTAACCAACCTCCCACTTTAGCGTGTGACCGTGTCTCCTCCTCCTCCTCCTCCTCCTCCTCGAGTGTGTGGCCAGCATCTCTCTCTCTCTCTCTCTCTCTCTCTCTCTCTCTCTCTTGCTCTCCTTCTCTCACCCTCGCTCTCTAACCTCCCTCTGCGCCTTGCTAAACCAGTGATGCGGAAACAACTGCAAGCCAAACAAACCAACAACAACACAAAAAGCAAAGCAAAGCAACAAAAAACATCTAAAAGCTGTTACCTGGAGAAGGAACGGGGAGGGAAGGAGGGGATGTTTCCTTGTCTTACTCGTGTGTGTGTGTGTGTGTGTGTGTGTGTGTGTGTGTGTGTGTGTGTGTGTGGAGGGTGTGTGTGTGTGTGTGTGTGTGTGTGTGTGTGTGTGTGGAGGTGTGTGTGTGTGTGTGTGTGTGTGTGTGTGTGTGTGTGTTGTTTTTAGTGTGCTCCCCCTGTGCCACCTTTGTGTGAAGTTTGTCTCTTCTCTCCGGCACTGGCACCCTCTGTTGTTGTGTACTGACTATAAAGCATTGAATGCTGTGTCTTATTTTTCTGCTTAACATGTTTGAACAGTTTTCGGTAACAGCTACACAAACAACATGCATGCGGATGTGTGAAAAGCAAACTCCTCTTTTTCTGTTTAAAGTAGCAAACTTGCAGACAGCTGAGATCTGTGTGAACAAAACACAATGCTCTGCATTCTGCACTGTATGTTTCTAGTGATCTTCTTTTCATTTTTAATTAGATCAAATTTCCTAGCATTTACTTGTCACACAGACAGCAGCAGTCTCTGAACCTGCACTGTTTGTTTTCCTCGGATCATCGACCCAAAGGAGACTTGAGAGACTCACTTTCTTTTTGTAACAGCACAGCAACAAATAACTTGCCAAACAAAAACAGCATGTGTTATTGACCTTTTCCTCTGTCTTGCTCTGCGCGTGTACTTAGTCTTCAGCTCCTCTGCATGTTCAGTGTCTCAGTGTTGGCCTCTCTCTCCTAACACCTCTCTCTCTCTCTCTCTCTGTCTCTCTCTCTCTCTCTCTCTCTCTCTCTCTCTCTCTCTCTCTGTCTCTCTCTCTCTCTCTCTCCTTCGCTCTGTTTGTCTCGGCGTGCCGAAGGCGGCTCAGGTGGTCCTGATCGCCCTGTTTGAGCTCAACACGCCGGAGTTCACCATGCTGCTGGGCGCGCTGCCCAAGACCTTCCAGGACGGTGCCACCAAGCTGCTGCACAACCACCTCAAGAACTCCAGCAACACTGGCGTGGTGAGGCCTGCGCATCTGCAGATCTATGATTTGAACGTCTTGAACTGATTTTTGGTTGTGTGTGTGTGTGTGTGTGTGTGTCCATGGGTGCACGGTCACGTCTGTTACGGCACAGTGTTTACTGAGCAGCGCCTGTTCATCTGTCAGCCTCCATAATTGAAATGTTTTAATCTGTCAACTGTACTAATCAGATTTTAATTTGCCACTGTGCTGGGTAGTGTTTAGACAACAATGCCATAAGGAGAATCTGTTATATTTGCTGTATCTCACCACCCAAAGTTTCTGTTAAATGTGAATTTGAGTAAATTTGACATGCTGAAGTGATCAGATAGTCTGTCATGCTGAAGTTATCAGATAGTCTGTCATTTCCACACTAGTGACCTCTGTCCCTCTCCTGGTTTCCCACAGAGTTCTCCGAGTAATACCATTGGACGCACTCCTCCCAGGCTTCCGTCCAGCCGGACGAGTCCGCTCACATCACCGACAAACTGCTCCCATGGCGGCCTTTCACCCAGGTGAGTGACCCCCCCCCCCCACACACACACACACACACACACACATTCTCAGCAGCCTCACTCATCCCCCACCACCTGATCCAGCACATTGGCTTGCCCAAATGCTTTTAACCTTTTCTTTCTATTTCTCTCTCTCTCTCTCTCTCTCTCTCTCTCTCTCTCCTTTTCTCATTCTAACTCCTGGCGCACTAATGAAATAATGCCTTGTAATCCGTTTGAGACTTCCACCTGAAACCCAAAGGAAATGCTACCTAAAGCTGGGAACAAACCTCCCAATTTTTTCAGTTGCACCTGAAAACCGAACCTACAGATGGAGTCTGGTACGATACATACCAAAGAACGGAATGGTCAGGAAAATATAAAATATGTTTGAATCTGGATTGCGTCAACAATGGGAAGCAAACGATTCAATTTGGACACATAATGATTCCAGCCGCAACTGAATGCTGCGATTGACTATAATTGTCACAGACAATTCATCCTTTCGAAATTGGGCTTCAAAATGTCCTGTTCCCAGCAAGAAAAAAAAGTTTCCCAGATTGTATGTCTTTGGAATCCTGAGTGATTACTAATGGCTAACACACTAAACGTTTGTTTACGTGGGTTTCCGGTCCGGTCTTTTCTTAATTACTCATACTGCTAACCTCCAACACTCACACTGTAGTCTGTCTCTTTTCTTCTCCTCTCTTCTCCTCTCCCATCTTTTGTAACCCTTTTCCCCCAACCTTTCTCTTCTCATCTCTCCCCTCCCCCTCCCTTCCTTTCTTCCCCGTTCTCTCCTGCCGCACGTTGGCCACCCCTTCGCTCTTGCTCCGGGTGTGGTCAGTCGTCTCTGGGGCTGGGGTGTGGACGGGCTCTCTAAGCACCCCTCCCCTCCCCATCCTCCTCCTCCTCACTCCCTCCCCACCAACCCCTCCTCCCTCAGGGCCCTGCGCTGCGCGTACTCTCCCAGGTAACGAACGCACCCGATACCCGCCGCCCACTCGCCCCACCATGGTCGGGGACTGAGGGTATGGGGGTTAAAGGTCACCACAGGGGTTAAAGGGCACAGGGGGCAGGCATGGGCAGAGAGCCTCACCCCTTGGTTACATTAGCTACAAGAGACAGAGGCATCTCTAGCAACTTCCTGCTGAGTGGGCGTTACAAGCTCGTAAACAAGGCTGTGTTTCACAGCTAGTTGCTTGCTAACATGCTAACGCATAGACTTGATTATTGCTTACTTTTACGCAATAATAGGGCAGTAATCCTGAAACTATTTGTTTTATAAAGAAATACTGCCATCCATGAGTTAGCTCCGCCATCTTGGATTCTTTTTTCAAGTTAAGTTTCAAGCAACGTACGTCCCGCTGACTTCACTTGGATTTGCATTACATTGCTCAGCATTTGCTTATTTTAGCTCCGCCCTAGCTGGCCTCCTGTCACTGTAAAAAGTCAACTCTGATTGAAAAGAAAAGCCTTAGCCTCCATCTCATGTAGCTTATGACCGGGTCATACAGTACATATAAAATATATATTTTTTTAAAAAGCCTGTCACAGTGTAAACAGCTAAAGAAAGAGTTGCTTATTGGGTGCCAGTAGTTGTTTGATCCACTCTTTTGCGGCTCTCACCCTGACAGAGGGACTAATTCCAGGGTGATACTCTGATATCCTGCATGCTTGATTTTTAAACTCTGTCTTGGTTGGCTAAATTTGCCTCTCCAGCTTGAGAAAACTGTTCCAGGGTTCCATGACTTTCTGCTACTGGACCAAAATCAAAATATCTGATTTGGAGTGTTTTGTTGTAAAAAGTTCCAAGAATGCTGCTTTTATTGTTTGGACTGCGCTCTCCCCTGTCTTTTCTGACTCCTTTTGGAAGCCATCGCATGGTCATCCATTTCCACCGGACTCCATCCAGTGCCTTTTTGCATAAGCATCAGGAATGCTTTCCATGCTGAATGAATTCATATCGGCCATGATTGCCTGTTGGTTTATTGTCCTTTTGACCCTCTGTTCAGTTTGGGATTGAATTTGGGTGTCATGTGTAAAGTGCTGACTCTGCAGATTACATCATATGGGGTTTGACCTTTGACCCTTTGACTTTTCATCTTTTCTCAACAAACAAGCTATTGCAATTGGATTTTGCTGTGGCCATTGTGTTGCACTGCTTGGCTATTAGACCACTACATTAGAGCAAAATAAAACAGGAAGTAGAATCTGGTATGTTTTAACATGACGTTTTACATTTTGGTTTGAGTACAGATGTGCTGTAGCCACACAATCGCTTTTAAACATCTGCCCCTCTTCCACCTCTGACTGTCTCATGCTTTTGGTTCTCCTGGCTGCCCCTGCCCCCGCCCCTCTTACCCCCCACTGTGCTGTGTTGTGTGATTGACAGCCTGCTGGAGTATGACACGGAGAACATGAACTCGGAGGAGATCTACAGCTCGCTGCGTGGCGTCACCGAGGCCATCCAGAGCTTCAGCTACCGCAGCCAGGAGGACCTCAACGAGCCTGTGCGCCGCGACGGCAAGAAAGATGAGGCGGTGAGTCCAGTCTGCCCCAGTCTGCCCTGTCCCGAGAGCCAATTGGAGTCTTAAGGGTCAAACATTATTCTCATTGCTGGTGTAACGGTGGCCAGCTGGTCCGTAGCTGTTATGTACTGTTATAAACCTCCCTCCCAAAGCCAAAAGAGTCGTGCCAGTGAGTGTGTATGTGTGTCTGTGTGTGTGAAAAGAAAAATATAAAAATATAGACTTTGCCCATTTTTCAAATGAGTGAGTGTAAGGAATGAGTGAGTGAAAGGATGTCTGTGGCCCATAGAGCGTGTTTGAGGTTATCTGGACTCTTAACTGGAAAAGTACCTGCAACTCTCTGTCCCAGTAACTGGCATCTTGCGCTCTGTCCACTCAATAAGGCCCCTCACTGGGGAAATCACAGGGAATTCCATTTCAGGGATTTCCCCCCTCATCACCATTTGCTCTCGAGCCCTCTCTGACCCATATCAATGTGAAAGACACTGGACATTTCTATTCTATTCTAAGTAATCAAGATTTTTTTTAAAAGATCTTTCTCAATAAAATGGTCTGATTAGTGAATGGTCGTTACCAACAGCTGTTATATGATAACTGTCCCCTGTATTTATTCTCTGTTTCTGTCCTTCTGTCCAATTCCTTCTTCTCTATCTTTGTCACTTTTCCGTTCCTTCTTCCTCTCCGTGACCCCTCTCAGGTGGGTCGTGAGGGTGCGTCTCCAGGCGGTGATGCACGTCTGGGCCTGGACATGGTTGATGGGGGTGGCGGCCGCACGGCACTGGACAACAAGACGTCCCTCCTGAACACGCCCTCTCCCCGCTCCTTCGGCGTCCCCCGCGCTCGCGAACACGCCCCGTACGGCTACGCAGACACCATCAGCGCCTACGACAAGAGCGCGCTCAAAGAGGCCGTGTTTGACGATGACGTGGAGCAGTTACGAGACAGTGAGTGTGCTTGGGCACAGTGGCCTCGCCTTCTATGTGTCACATGACCTTCTCCTCACCCTTTACTGTCTGTTCCACTGTTATGTCATAAAGTGTGTCTGTTCCACTGTGATGTCATTGAGTGATGTCAAGTCAAGTCAGATTTATTTTTAAAGCGCATTTAACATGCACATAGTGCAATCCAAAGCGCTCCACAAACAAGACACATAACAACAAAAACAGACAAAAGATGCCGGATGGAGCGGCGTAGTCGCCAGCGTACCCATGACATCAAGACATGACAAATACATTTAAAAAATAACAAATACAAAAAATGCCGGACGGAGCGGCCAGCGTACCCGTGACACCAAGACATACAAGACAAACAACAAAACAAATAAACAAATAAAAAAAGAAAATATATTTTAAAAGGGGAAAAGTGATGTTAAAATTAGTCCAATTTCCAAACCAGCTGAAACTGTCCAAGGGCAATGATGATCCGTGAAAACTGCGCACAGAGCTGTGTCTTCAGAACCAATGCAATGCCAACAAAGTTCTTTAGCAACTGACCAACCCGGTGAATTCACTGGCAGTCTGGAGATAACGTTAACGTTAGAAGCTAGGCCTGCTAGACTGCAGTCTGGAGATGACTGGAAGCACAGTCCAAAGTACTGAGCGATCGTGTAGATCCGCAATTCGGTGGACTTAACAGCGACCGTTTGTTGCTCCGTGAGATTGCAGCTCTTCACCGTTAACGTTAGTCTGCAGTTGGCAAGGCAGCTCGCAGGTCAGCAACAGCTCGGCGGCCACGGTAGATCTTTCGCAGAGTAGCTAGCCTAGGTCCAGCTGTCCCGAGAGATCCCCTCAACCAGACAGTGAAGTGCACTGTTCACGGATGGATGGAAGGATGTCAGAGGCCCAGTTAGTCTGCAGTTGGCATGGCAGCTCGCAGGTCAGCAACAGCTCGGCGGCCACGGCAGATCTTTCACAGAGTAGCCTAGGTCCAGCTGTCCCGAGAAATCCCCTCGACCAGATAGTGAAGTGATGCACCGCTCACGGATAGATCAAAGGATGTCCAATGCCCAGCTAGGGCAAAAGCTAGCCATAACAAGCTCCCAATGGACAAATGTCAACGACATCAGCTGACTTAGAAGCAGTAAAAAGGACTAAGAATAACACGAAAACTATCAAAAATAGCGTAAATAAATAGGGAAAACATTTAACTAGACAAACCAATACAAAAAAATAAACATGACATTACATAAAATTACGAACATTACATAAAAACAAACAAAAACATGATGCCAGACGGAGCGCCGTGTCTCGCCAGCGTCCCCGTGTCCGATGTGTCCTGGTGGAATGATTCTCGGCATGCTGGAATATGTAAAAATCTGTCGTTATCCAGTTGCTGCAGATTAGCTCCTTTGGTGTTCTCCCATGGAGTCAGTGTTCTGGATTTGACCAATAAACTGAAACCATAGTATTAATGCTCATTGTATATAGAAAACTCAAATATTAGTTAATAATATCCTAAATTTAGCTTGTTTTGCACTTTCTTTCTCAAAGCGAGGGCCCTATTGAAAATCAATGAGCATGCCGTACAAACTTTCAATAGTTTGGTCTACTGAGAACATGTTTGTCTTCTGTCCTACAAAGTTTGGGCTAGCTATGAATAATACTTAAAAAAATATTAATGCCCCAAACATTGGTTCCCAGATAATGTGTTTTTTTCAGGCTGTAAAACTACATAAATACATACGAAGAAAATATGAAGACATATTCTACAGGTTTTGGTTTAACACTGATATAGACACAGACACAAATTCATTCATACTGTAGACACAGTTCTAAATCTGAGACAGTGAAGCAACAACCTTATCTGATCTGACACAGAACAACCCACATGTGTTAACCCAATAGGATGGGCTGTTTCTACTAGAAACTTTGGGCCGATCTCTCACCCACTCCCAACCTCATCCCAACCAGTGAGTTGATCAGACTAACCAAACAAGATAGCCACGCCAGCGTTGATTGGTCAAACCCAAAACACTACCTCAGCTGATCTTTATTGATAGGTAAAGCCGTAGACGACACCTCTCTTGATTTGCACTGATTGGGAAGGTCACATGTTTCGTTGTTTATCGTGACCAGCTCCTTGTCCTGCTTGTTTGTTAGTAAACTCACACATGAATGCAGCAACGCCCAAAGGGGATCTAATTTTAGCATGACAGGCTGCTGTAGACGCTTGCTAGGTGGAGGAGCAGCAGCCGTGTTTTTAGATTAGGAGGTGTGTAGGACTTTCACTACAGCTGTTGCATTGACCACCTTTATTTGTGAGGTTCTTCAGAAAACCACTTAAAGTGTGGACCATTTAGTCTATGGCAGTTCCATAGAATATTGCAGAGGAATTCACAGCTAGCTATCTCGGTTGACCTCTACAAAGAACTTCTCCAAGGGGGTGGGGTATCAAGTACAATTTTTTATTTGTCTGAGGGGCAATCCTTACCAAAGCGGATAGACAAGAATGTGAATATGAGTGTAGTGTGTGTTTGTGTGTTGTTGTCATGACGCCAACGTCCTGTGACCTCCTCCACCCCCCTCTCCCACCCCCCACCCCCACAGGCCGTCGTCAAGACTGCGGTGAGAACAAGATGGTGCTGCCCAAGGGCTTAGCTCCTGGTAAACACGACGTCCAACGAGCCTAATTCCTTTCTTCCTTCCTCCCTCCCTTTCTTCCGGAAGCTTCTCATGTAGCCTTTAATAACGAGCTGCCTGCTTTCCCTTGTGTGTCTCCAAACCCCAACCCTCATCTAAACGTCTCGCGTTCAACTCCGTCTCAAACGGTCATTGATAACGATTTAATTGTCATTGATAACGATTTAATTGTCATTGATAACGATTTTAATTGATTCCGATGCTTTTTGGCTGGAGTTTGACATGACAAGAGATTACTGACGGGGCCGCTTTCCTTATGTTTTGTGGGCTAACTTTTATTGTGTGTGTGTTGTGGTTATGATTATGTACAGTTACAGTATTATTTCACCAAGTTTCCTTTTTGCACGAATACACTGCATGGTCAGGGCAACAGTATACATGATAGATATGATTGTTGCATGTGAAGACGATCTTACAATAACTAATAAACATTTACGATCTTACTAAAACACAGTAGAATGGGAACTCCTCATTCTACACTTCAAGTGCATTCAAGGCTTCAAAAGGCATTTTGAAGAATACAGCTTAATGTCGACGTACACTAAAGGATATTTCATATGAAGGTGTTTGGCTTGTAGTTGATTGTTTCTCTTTCTTTGCTTCATCCTTCCCTTTCTCTCTTTCTCTCTTCCATCACTTTTTCCTGTTTTCTCTCACACACACACACACTCTCTCACACACACACACTCTCACACATACACACTCACACACATTCTTTCTCTCTCACACACACACACACACACACACACTCACACACACTCACTCTCTCACACTCACACACACACACTCTCTCTGTTTCTCTCTCTCTCTCTCTCTCTTTCTCTCTCTCTCTTTCAGTGGACCACTCGGAGTTGGTGGCGGAGCTTCTGAAGGAGCTGTCCAATCACAACGAGCGTGTGGATGAGCGCCGCGGGGCATTGGTGGAGCTGCTAAAGATGACCCGGGAGGACAGCGTTGCCGTCTGGGACGAGCACTTCAAGACCATCCTGCTGCTACTGCTGGAGACGCTGGGGGACCAGGATGTGAGCAACGCACGCACGCACGCACGCACGCACGCACGCACGCACGCACGCACGCTGACACAGAACAACCACCATGTGTTAACCCAATAGGATGGGCTGTTTCTACTAGAAACTTTGGGCCGATCTCTCACCCACTCCCAACCTCATCCCAGCCAGTGAGTTGATCAGACTAACTGCACAAGATAGCCACGCCAGCATTGATTGGTCAAACCCAAAACACTACCTCAGCTGATCTTTATTGATAGGTAAAGCCTTAGACGACACCTCTCTTGATTTGCACTGATTGGGAAGGTCACATGTTTCGTTGTTTACCGTGACCAGCTCCTTGTCCTGCTTGTTTGTTAGTAAACTCACACATGAATGCAGCATTGTAAAATAGCAGCATTGACCACCTTGAAAATAAGCAGGTTTAGAAGGTTTAAGGTTAAGCAGGTTTAGAAGGTTTAGTAGGTTCAGAAAACCACTTAAAGTGTGGACCATTTAGTCTATGGCAGTTCCATAGAATATTGCAAAGGAATTCACAGCTAGCTATCTATGTTGACCTCTATAAAGAACTTATCCAAGGGGGGTGGGGTATCAAGCACTTATCACCTGACTAGAACTGACACCTGACCTGACTGTATAAAAACAGTACTCACTGATGCACTTATTGCTTATTGCTCTTATTGTACTCTACCTTTTATTGTTTTAAATTGTTCCAGAATTGTTGGGAGAATTGTTGTTTAAAAAAAATGTTTTTAAAAAGCTTTAAACTGTTTACCACGTAAGTCGCTTTGGTTAAAAATGTGTCAGCCAAATGTAATGTAATGTAATGTAATTTAACATACAACCAATCATGCGTGCACGCACACATATACACTCACACACACACACACACACATCTGCTCATACACGCACATTCTCTCACACACACGCACACACTCATCTAGACCTATCAATCGGACAGATAAGAGATTGTGCTGAGAAGTTCTCCAAATCCCAAATCCACCTCACAGACTGTAAATATTGTATTACCTTGAGCAGCTGGCGCTTGATGCTGTGCAGCAGGCTGATAGGTTCTCCACCACTTTCCTAACACAGCACACTATCAGGGCTCTGGCTCTGCGGGTTCTAAAGGAGATCCTGAGGAACCAGCCAGCCCGCTTCAAGAACTATGCAGAACTTACCATCATGAAGACACTCGAGGCCCACAAAGACTCTCACAAGGAGGTGAGACACACACACATACACACACACACACAAACACACACTCTCACACTCTCTCTCTCTCTCTCACACGCGCACACACACACACATTCACTCACTCTCACACACTTATCCATCGGTCACTGATATGCTAATATATACGCCTTTGTACACAATCACAAAAACCCAAACCCCCATCAGAACACAGACGCACAGGTCACATGGCAGTATGAGCCTAAAGCCCCATCACAACACTACCAGACGCACAGGTCACATGGCAGTATGAGCCTAAAGCCCCATCACAACACAGACGCACAGGTCACATGGCAGTATGAGCCTAAAGCCCCATCACAACACAGACACACAGGTCACATGGCAGTATGAGCCTAAACCCCCATCACAACACTACCAGACGCACAGGTCACATGGCTGTATGAGCCTAAAGCCCCATCACAACACAGACGCACAGGTCACATGGCTGTATGAGCCTAAAGCCCCATCACAACACAGACGCACAGGTCACATGGCAGTATGAGCCTAAAGCCCCATCACAACACAGACGCACAGGTCACATGGCTGTATGAGCCTAAAGCCCCATCACAACACAGACGCACAGGTCACATGGCTGTATGAGCCTAAAGCCCCATCACAACACAGACGCACAGGTCACATGGCTGTATGAGCCTAAAGCCCCATCACAACACAGACGCACAGGTCACATGGCTGTATGAGCCTAAAGCCCCATCACAACACAGACGCACAGGTCACATGGCTGTATAGCCTAAAGCCCTCGGTTGATGACTGTGGTGATCATTATCAGCCGATTCCCACTGGCTTTGTGTACTGAATGCAAATGTGTCCCTGATGGTCTCTGTCTCATCAGGAGCGCTAATGAGCCGTGGTGCAGAGTCGGAACCGAGAGAGGCGTTTCCCTTCTTAACCCCGGCCGTGAGTCACATGATTGTGCGCATATGTAAGGAGAGTCACATGACTGTGCGCATATGTAAAGGGAGTTACCCAAACTGTGTCCCTATAGTTTCTCTGGATAAGGGATTCCCTAGAGAACGCATGTGGGAGGGTGGGGGTTTGGACAGGGATTAAGATCAGCTAGTTTAGGAGAGGAGGGACTAGACTAGAGTAACTGGAGCCCTATGTCACTGAGGGCTGGGCCCCTATGTCACTGAGGGCTGGGTAAGGACAGAATGGGGACTCAGACTCACGCGGCTGGATGGCACGCCACAGACACCGTAGCTGCTCGGCTCTCTTGCTTTTGCCCTACTGGTTAGGGCTTCGGGCTTGGAACTGAAGTGTTGCCGGATTGATCCCTGACCAGTAGGAAAAATGTGGGCGGGGGGAAGTGGTTGAGGACTGCTCTCCCATGCCCACATCCACGGGTGAAGTGCCCTTGAGCAAGGCAGCTAACCCCTCACTGCTCCCCGTGCGCCGCTGTAGCAAGGCAGCTCACTGCTCCGGGTTAGTGTGTGCTTCACCTCACTGTGTGTTCACTGTGTGCTGTGTGTGTTGTCTAATTCACGGATGGGATAAATGCAGAGACCAAATTCCTTGTATACACAAGTGTACTTGGCCTATAGACCTGATTTAAATTTACATTTACAAATAAAGGAGACACCTGGAGCATTGCAAAGAGGCCATCTGCCCAGCACCAACACATGTGTGCGCTCTCACACACACACACACATACACACACACACACACACACACACACACACACACACACACACACACACACACACACACACACACACATACACACACCTTGCTTAAAACACAGTTTGTTTTTCCTCTGAACACACTGACCCCTGAACTTTGACCTCTGACCTCTATATCCCCATCCCTCTGCAGGTGGTGCGGGCGGCAGAAGAGTCCGCCTCAACCCTGGCCAGCTCCATCCACCCAGAGCAGTGCATCAAGGTGCTGTGCCCCATCGTGCAGACGGCCGACTACCCCATCAACCTGGCCGCCATCAAGATGCAGACCAAAGTCATCGAGCGCATCGCCAAGGATTCGCTCATCACACTGCTGCCCGACATCATCCCAGGCCTGCTGCAGGTGTGTGTGTGTGTGTGTGTGTGTGTGTGTGTGTGTGTGTGTGTGTGTGTGTGTGTCAAGCAGGCTTGTGCAAAATTCCAGAATTGAATTGAAACTGGCTCTTAAATTCAAATTCAATTCTTGAATTTCACTTGCATTTCAATTGAGGTAGCAAACAGAAAGCAGAATTGCAATTCAAATTGTGCACAACCCTGGTGTCAAGCACTGTCAGGGAGTCTTCAGATACTCTGTCATTTCTGATCATGTGTGTATATATGTGTACTGTATAATCAATGCCGGTAAGTCTGTAGTACCCACCCATACACCCATAAGCTGAATGTACTGTAGCCATTATCCGGGAGCAGACACCTGGTGGTGAATCAACAAGCAGACCGAAAAAAAAAAAAAAATGTTTTTTTTTTTTTTTTAAATAAATAAAAAATAAAAAGAAAACCTAAAGAGCGGGTCAGAGGTGTGGTGTGTCCTGGGCCCCAGGCCAGCAGCGGGGAGGCGGGCTGGCTGGTCTGCCCAGGTGAGCTGGACTTCAGTCTTAGTCATATTAGGATAGTGGGAAAGGGACGTTCTGCCTTATTTGTACCAGGAAATGTTTGAGTTCTCTGACCCCTGCTCTCTCAACATACACACGTACACGTACACGCACACACAAACACACACACACACACACACACACACACACACACACACACACACACACACACACACACACACACACAAACTATGCAGACACAGAGACATAAACAGTTAAAACAGTTAACAGAGCTGAGCTCCCTACCGGGGGAGTGGTCGAAGGGGTGTGTGTGTGTGTGTGTGTGCGTGCGTGTGTGTGTGTGTGTGTGTGTGTTGTGTCCATTTTTTCCATCTAATTTGCTTGTCTGTATAAGTTTGCTTGATGCGTATGTATGTATATATGTAAATTTGAATGTTTTCACAGATAGTTGTATGCAGCTGCGTGTGAGTGGATGTGTTTCTAAAAAGATGCATTTTCTATACATTTCATGAGCATTATTTTATGTGTCTTTTGTATGTTTCATTTTATGTGTCTTTTGTATGTTTCACTTGCACAGAGTTGTGCATGCGCTTGAGTGTGTGTGCATGTATGCAAGATGCATCCCTATAATGCATCTCAATGTTTTGGAGGTGTTCCCCCTTTTTATGTATCCTTTGCGTGTGTGTGTGTGTGTGTGTCTCCAGGGCTACGACAACACGGAGAGTAGCGTCCGCAAGGCCAGTGTGTTCTGCTTGGTGGCCATCTACTCTGTCATCGGAGAAGATCTCAAGCCTCACCTTGCCCAGCTCACAGGGAGCAAGGTAGGCACACACACACACACTCACACACACACACACACAGAGACACACAGACACAGATACACACACACACAGACACAGATACACATACACATACATGCACACTTGAAGACTCCTCAGCCTCTGTGACCTTTCCCCCCACATCACAAATGATAGATACATACATACATACATACATACATACATACATACTTACATACTTACATACTTACATACTTACATACTTACATATAGGGATCGACCGATATGGATTTTTTAGTGCCGATACCGATACCGATTTTTTTCCATCAGCCTTACCCGATGACCGATACAGGCTGCCGATTTTCTTGAGCCGATACTGCTTTTATTTTGCTCCCTCAATTTACATCATACAAATGACACATAATTACACATGATGATAACAAATGTTATAAGTCTCAATTTAAAAAAAGGAACATTTATTGAACTTATGGATGGGTGCACTGGATATGGTTAACTGTGCAAAATGCTTTCATCAACATCTTACAACACAGCCTTGATGATGCATTGCTTGCTGACATATTATAAGACATAATTCAAGTCATCACAAAATGTCCTTTGTCAACACATTTAAATAATTTAAGAAAACAATAAAGCCTGAAAAGTAGCTATTGAAATAAAGTGCTTGATTTGTCATTTTAGACTGCATGGTTTCAATTTTTCTATGTCTATATTTTTCTAAAAAAAGCTGCCAGATTTGTCAACCACAGAACATAAATCAGCAGAGGAAAATAATGTGTAAAACGTGGTGTCAGATGTTTCTGTTCTAAACGGCATCAACGTAAAAAGGTATAAAAACGTATCTCTCAAAGTTTTAAAATCTCTCCTTCAGGTAGCGCAGCACTCTCATATCGCTGTGTTGCGTGTGTCCCACTGAGTGAGACAGACCAGACGCACACACAAACTTCTGTTTGGTAGCTGACGAACCACCATTGAACTGCAGTGGTGGAATGTAACGAAGTACAAATACTTTGTTACTGTACTTAAGTAAATTTTCCACGTATTTGTACTTTACTTAAGTAGAATCTATAGTGCATACTTTTGACTTTTACTTCGTTACATTTTGCAGCAATTATCTGTACTTTTACTTCGCTACATTTCTACACCATCGTTCCTTTTTACATTACATTTTATGATCATTTTTTTTCTCTCTCTTTGACAAATACGTTTGTTTCACCAGGGGGCTGGGTTGCTACCAAAGATAGAGCGCTACGTGCCCTGCTTCTAAATCTTTGAAACTAGTCTAGACTAGGCAAAGCGTGAGCTTGTAGCCATCTGCATTCGGTAGGCTATATTCACCAGACCCATGGCTATATGCAACTGTGTTCTGTGCCCTGAGCATATGCTTGCCTTTCTCTGTCTATTATCTGCAGCGTTAGGGCCTCCTCTCCGATGAGATTGCGAGTCCGCGGAGCAGCGAAGTTACAGGCTATGCCCATGCGTCTGTCACACGTCTGATCATTTGCGGCACAAATGAATGGTAGCCTATAACCGCTGTCCGAAAAAAACTAAATCCAGATTAAAATATTTCTTAATTGTGTGATCAAATAAAGAGGAATAGGCTACATTTGGGGGGTAGTAAAGTGAGCGTTCATTCAATGTTTATGCGCGTTTGCGCAAGTGAAACTGAACCTTATCATAAAGACACAATTCTGAACAACTTTTCTGTTCAATCTGGACCGGCAGAATTGGCATTATGATCCACCGGACGTTTCCCCTGTCTACCCCGATAAACTTCAAGCTCTCGTGTTTTGCTGAATGATAACTCAGCAGATCACACTAGATAACCAGAATTAGTCTCCAGAATTGTAAGTCAGAATGTAAACTGGGCCACGGATGGTATGCACAATTACATCAGCTTAAAACTATCTAGCCTAGTATAACCTAAAACTAGCTTTATTATAATGCCACACCTCATAGGCTACTGATTTTTTTTTTTATTAGAATAGGCCTATAGATATTAAGATAATAAATCATTATGCAAGTACTTTTACTTTTAATACTTAAAGTACATTTAAAATCAGGTACTTTTTACTTTTACTTAAGTAGGGTTGGCATCGTGGTACTTTTACTTTTACTAAAGTAAATATTTCTCTGCTTATTTGTACTTTTACTTAAGTACCAGGGTTCCCGCGGATCCTTAAAAAGTCTTAAAAAGTCTTAAATACAACTTTCGGTTTTTAAGGCCTAAAAAAGTCTTAAATTGTCTGGGATGTCTTGAATTTTCAAAAGGGAGGTATTAAATTTGCGTATGGGACCGCCAGCGAGTGAGCGAGTGCAAGAGAACGAGTAAAATGTTTCCATCGGTTTCGTGTATTTAAAACGCATTTGTATAAGTGACTATAAGGCTACGGGAGGAAGTGTAGTGGCTGCAGAGTGAAGATGTTTTTCACGGGTGTGGTTAAAGGTGTGAAAACGGTAATTATACAGTATGTATAAATATGCCTGACGTTTTCGTGGTGTAGCCGAGGCCTGAGACATACGCAGGTAGCCTAAGTGAGCGGTAGATTGAGCAGGAGAAAGAGTTGGTAAGCCAGTTAGCGATAGAGTGGCCATACGTTCGAATTTAGGCCGGACATATGGATTTTAAAAGTCCTGTCCGGCGTCCGGCGCAGCCTCAAGCCGGACGCTCATTTGTCCTCCTTTTTGGAGTTGCGCTGGCCATCTAGAATCTTTGCTTGGACGCAGCATCGTTTCACAATGGACGCGAAGACTGCTGGTCAAATTATGCGCATTGCTAATCAGGAGGAAATACTGTCCATGTTAAGTTGATCTGTTTGCATCTTTCCAGCGTGTGTTGCTGGCCTAGCCTAGGGAAGAAAATATCTGTCTAAGTTATAATACCTGTGAAATATAACCGCATATTTTTTGAATGTCGGCGACTGGCTACATAAAAAAAAAAACGTGCGTTCATAATACGTGCGTGCTTGAGATGAAACCAGCAGCTTTCTGCAGGATCATGCGAGGAGGATCTGTCTCTTAATTAATTTAAAACAAGTCAATGGTTTTACAATGTTTCAGTCAAGCTTTGGTTGGTTTAGATAGGCCTACAACTGGTAAGCTATGCAAAATGTAAAGCAGTGGATTAACTTTAATTTGCTGTGCTGCATATGGGACAATATATGATCGTAAATTATATAAAGTAGGCCTATTAAAATATTTAAATAGCTTAATCTAACTTTGAAAAAAATATTGAAGGGAATCCAGTCCAGTGCACATGTCTTTGGCAAGTAGCCTAGGCTATACAGACAGGTGAAGAACAGCCTCAGCCAGTAAGCACAACCAAATATGTACAGCCAGCTTCAAAAGCAAGCAGCTCAGACCCTACAATTGGGCATTCATAGCTGTGAAGGTAATTCACACACAATTATTCTTCTTTCGCCAAAATATATTTGGTAACTTCTGTAGACATCCAACATGGGGTGGGGGTTAAAATTAGTAGAAAAAAAACTATTGCATGAAACAGTTTTAAGGAGTCGCATGTATCTTTTTGCCGTGGTATAGTCTTAATTTTTCCATTTAGATGTCTTGAAAAGGTCTTAAAAGTCTTTAAATTTGCTCTTGGAAAATGTGCAGATACCCTGAGTACTGAGTTTCAGTACTTCCTCCACCACTGTTGAACTGGATTGATAATGATAACGTTAGCAAACGGCTCTAAACAAGCAGAGGCGCACCTTGTCAACAGGCGAACCAAGCAACTGCTTGGAGCCCCGAGCTGCTAGGGGGCCCCCGTCTCAGCGCGTTTGCCGGTGGGACAAGCGAGATTTTGCATGCTCCTGTCCTGTTGTAGGCTACAAACAGTACATCTGTACATGTAGGCCCTATGCTATGGCCTTATAAACAGTGGATCTGTGTTCAAAAGAGTTCAAAGAATCCACACATATTTAGGCTACTGTGGTAAACGTCAATCGAGGGTGCAGTGATGACGGATAAACATCGGATTTTGACATTTACTCAATGAAGTTATAGGCTAATGTTAACTGGCAGAAAGATTGAACATGGTTTGCTACATCTATACGACAATATACTTCAGCTAGCTAGCGACAGTTACAACTAGTTAAGCAAGGAGATGGATAACGTTATGTTTCCATTAGGGCTGTCAGCATAATGTGTTAATGAGTAAGGACCAATCATACACGTTATTTTTTTTAATCACATTAATGTGTACCGCCAAAGATTTTTAATTTTACACCGTCACTTGTTCTGTTATCAACAATTCTCTTTGGCTGCCAATATTTTGACCCTTTGATGCATCGTTTATTGTCCTCAAACTGACCCATAGGCTAGGCTATACTTCTGTCTGCCTTCCTCCTGTAGGCCTAGTCATGAAGATAATAAACACTAACGCAGTTCTGAACTCCCGGTCGGTTGAATGGGCGTTATACTTTAAAAAAAATGAAAAATCCCTGTCGGCTCAGTCGACATGGAATTAAAATATCATTGACACCTTGAGTTTAAACTATAATCTACGACATGGGTCGGCAACAGGCGGCCAAAGCTGCCGCCACTGATATTGTTTGGCCCAGTCAAATTATTCTGGCAGTCCTATTTTTTAAAATCTTTTATTTTACGATATTGATTTACAAATAGCCTATTCACCAATCAGACTGTGAGTTGGTGCTTAAACAAATATGAGAAAGAACACCAGAATGCACTGGATCCTGCTAGCTGTGCATAGTCCTCGGCCAGCGCTTCAATATTGCGCCTTTGTGCTTGTTTGGAGCAAATAGCTGCGTTTTGTAGTGTTGTATGATATTATTTATCGTGACAGCATTGTTGCATATCTGATACACAGGTTTTGCATTTGTGAAACCGGGTAAGATGAACACAAATTTTTCTTTCCATTCCTGTTTATAGGCCCAGCTATTTTTGTCCCAGCTCCAACTCCTTTAGTTCGCTTCTCACTCTGCATGCTAATAATTCTTGTAAGCAAACAATAAACATTGCAACATTGTCAGGAGATGGGTCAACCAAGTAGCTTAAGAATAAAATATAGACTTTATCCAAAGAAGTTTTTCATGTTTGGAACATTTGGAATAAAAAAAAAGTTTTATTTAATACATTTATTTAATACATTTTCTGTTGGTATCAGATTATTTATAGCCTAACATAATGGTGATGAACACTGGTCGGTAGGGGCCCCTTGAAATATTTGCTTGGGGCCCCCACAGACTCTAGAATCGCCTCTGTAAACAAGTAAGGCATACACGGTATGTCTGGTACATGATAAACACGAATTAATATTCAACTACACGTCTCTCATCATTAAAGCTCTGATATCACTGCGATGGCAACTCCGCCCCGCTCGAAGGGAGAGGGGGAGGGAGACGCACACACCACACGCGTCCAAAACTCAGCCAGGTGGATAAAACTCCCACAAATATCTCGGAACAACGTCGGCATTACTTAATCATATGATTGACCAGTGTTCGTAACAGCTACCGCTAACGCATGCATACGGATAGCCTACAACTTAGCTATTTGCAGCTCCCTAAATACAGGCATTCAGGGAGGGAGACACACACACACACACACCACACGCATCCAACACTCAGCCAGGTGTTCGCTGAATAAAACTCCCACAAATACCACGGAACAATGTTGGCATTAGGCTACTTTCATATGACCAGTGTTTGTAACAGCTACCGCATGAATATGGATAGCCTACAACTTAGCTATTTGCAGCTCCCTAAATACAATGGCAAGCAGTTTTATAAACGATCATTAAGCATTAAAAAAAATAGCCTACCTATCTATCATTCATGTTTTCCATTTGGACCCACAAACTTGCTTCCACCTTCAAAGTGTATGGCAATATTTCAGCTAAGTCAAACAGTTAAAAGATGCTTTGAAAGTTTAAAGTTTACTGTTGTCTCGTGGGGGAGGGGCAGTCTGCACGTGAATTGCAGCGTCTCCAGCAACACAGAGCTGCCTGTGAACGCCTGTATGTAAATAATGCAGGGAAAAAACTATCGGCGAATGCAGCGGCTTATCGGCCGATGCCGATACACGGACAGTACAAGATAAAGAATATACTAAATACACTTAAATACAAATTCTACTAACTAACACTTAACCTAAATCAATTCTAAAAACAGTATCCACATAGTGGGTGATTAATCAATCAAGAGGCGCTTGCAATGACTGAGGCAGGGACTGAGCCTGTGATTCTCTGTGCATAGTAAGGTAAGGTGCTCTGTGTGAATGAGTGTCATGGTGATAGTGCAAATGAGTAAGTCCCATAGTGCAACAGTGCAAGAATAAAGTCTATATGTCTATATATAACTATATTAAGAAAAGGTATAAGTGTGGCCACAGTTCGGCTGTGGCATGGAGGGAGGGGTTATGCATATGAGCTAATATAGCACGCAAACAGTGAGGCAGAAAGACAGTGGTAAAAAGTGGCTAGTGGACAGACAGTATCCAAACATGGAGGGGGTGAAGAGGCAGACAGACTATGCAGAGAAATCTGTCTCTCCTCTTCCCTTAAGTGAAGCATTGAACAGTTCAATGGCCCTGGGGACAAATGACTTCCTCAGTCTGTCTGTTGTGCAAGGCAGTGAGTGAAGTCTCCAGCTGATCAGGCTCTTCTGCTTAACAATAGTGCTGTGGAGTGGGTGACACTCATTGTCTAAGATGTTGATCAGTTTGTTCAGGGTCCTTTTATTGAAGTGATGCGTCTCGTAATCGTGTGTTTGTTTCTGTGAATCGATCGATCGACGCCGCTGCTGCAGCTACGTGTTTGTGTGTGTTTTATGGGTGGCTCCTCCGATGCACTGGTCGTGACTGGTCTGCAGAGATGCTGGATCAGTGCCACCTTGGCTTCACCTGTCCCACTTCCACTGGACACTCTGGACGCTCACCGCTTGCATAAGGCACTAGAGGCCTGGATCTGAGCCAGTGTGTTTCTTGACCCCTTGTGCATATTGCCATCAATCTCACTCACTCACTCACAAACACCCCCCTCCCCTAGCTCTCTTTTACACACACACATACACACACACTCACCCTCTCTCTCTCTCTCTGTGCCTCTCTTTCTCTCTCTCTCTCTTTCTTTCTCTCTCTCTCTCTCTCTGTCTAGCCAGCTCTCTTTCACACAGACACACACTCTTACTAATTTCTTTCTCTCTCTGCCTCTAGCCCCTCCCTTATCGTCTCAAACTCTACACACACACACACACACACACGAACATACGCGCACAGCCGCACACACACACACACACACACACACACTCATACACTGACATACACACACACACACACACACACACACACACACACACACACACACACTCATACATATATACACACACTCACACACACACAGAGAGCATCTACCTTGTGAATTTGAGGGGGGGGGGGTAGTTATGATAGTCAGTGTGCCAGCTAGCTTGAGCCTGCTGCTTGGAGACCTTGACTCTGTTGAGCAATCGCAGTCACAGAGCCGTAGAGCCACCCAGGCGTCGATGGCGGAGCGAAGGAGGGAGAGAGCGGGGAGGAGCTGGGGGAGTGAGTGAGCAGCCAGCCAATCACAGCAGCACAAAGACACGTATGCTTACTAAGGCCTTTGTGAACCCAGTGGCTCATTGTAGAAGCACATGACCTGTTTTTGTTTGGAAACAACTGACGAGGATACACATGATTATTAATAAGCAGTATAAAAGATTGGAATAATATACGGCAAATAATGTACATTAGTAAATACAGATATTTTCTTAATATTTAAAGTATGGTATAATATTTAATAAGTTGTTTTGGAATGTAGCCTACAGTGGACAGTGCTTCGATTTGGCCAGCTTCCCTCGCGGTCCGCGTGCGGGATCACGCGACTTTAATTTGTATTTTTCCAGTGACGCTGCAACGACGCTGCAACAACCCAAACAACCGGCAGATGTCTCAAGTGAGCAGGGTGTTTCATAAAAAGAAATGGAGCCTGGAAAACCATACACAGACTTCACTACAGACTTTAGCAGACTGGTTTAGAAATAATTTAATAGCCAGAAATATGCCTGCCCTGCCCTAATAAAGAAATATTTGGTTAACTGCGAGTGAATCCCGTTTGCAGCCGTAGAAGAAACGCAGGACAAATTAAACATTCTGGTTTTCTCCGAGTGCAACGATGATAGACAGACATCATTTGGACAAAATATAGAGCATATTAACCTCCGTTGCTCAGCCAAATGCCTTCCTGTTACGTCCTGTTATCACGGAGTTACAGGCGATAAACGATTTTTGATGGTCACAAGTTTACTTCATTAGGGACTGTTCGTTATTTATTTAAGGGGCTACCGGAGGAGTTTTGGGAGCATTAGTCAAAAAAGATGTGACCCTCCCTCGCCAGCAAGAAAATTTTCTATGACCCTCCAAAGTGATTATGAAAAAACGCATGACCCTCTTCAATTTATTGATGCCTTCTGTAGGCTACTGGGTCAAGGACTGGGTTTAGGAGCTTGCATGCTACCACTCCTTTCTTAAAATGCCTTGAAAAGGCTGTCGTTTGCACAATTTCATAAATAATCACAGGGACCGAAACATAGCCTACCTGTCAACTTTTTCCAGGCTTATCACATACTGTATTTTAACTTTTTTCCCCGTCTTAGGAGGAGCTGCAGGGCCGTCGCAAGGGGGTGCGAGGCCCTGTGCGAACTTGACAGGTGCGAGGCCCTTTTCACCCTTTTCTTGCATGAAATCATGCGATAGCCTATTGACGGTGCATTTTAATAGTAGGCCTAGGCTAAAGGCTACACCATCTTGTCTTTAAGAGGGGAAATTTTATAGCCTATAACATTAGCTGAGTCACATATTTGGCCATAAGCCGTTTATCATAGGCTATCACAAAACCAAACTACAAAGGCGAACACTTTAACAGGGGGAATTAATTGGGCATGAATCATGCTGAACGCTATTTGTCAATGAGTTGAAACACACATGACATTCAAACTATTGATACATTGTGCTCTATGGACACTGGTCTGTAGGCTACCATTGGACAAATAAATTACATTGACTCGCCATATCCTGACTCAGAAAAAAAAACATCTTCTTGCTTTTTGCCGCAAACTCAGCAATGAAATCACAGGCCAGCTTGCAGGTAGCCTACGTCTTTTTCATTTCATAGAAGGGCGGATGGATGCAACCGCGAGGACGGCAATGAGTTGTTAACAGACATGAACCAACACATAGCCCAGCAGCAATCTATATAAAATAACACATACTTGAAGTACCATTCATGATATGTTGTCAAATATTGAAGTCATGGGAAGTTTACATAATTTAAGCTGTAGGATGTTTTATTCGTCCCCCTTAAATAACCCTTGAACGGTTTTGTTCAGAGCTATACATGCAACTGCTTTCGACAAAGGACAGATGTATGTTGCAAGTGACAAAATATTAACTTTTAGTGTTTTACGATATATTTGACATGGGGAAGTGTTTTTCCCCATGCATTTATTCTAGGCTACTGTCAGTGACTGCCGCGAGAGAAGCGGGTTCTGTGCTGCGTTCATTTCAGTGACTGACGCGAGAGAAGCGGGGTCTGTGTTGTGTTGCGTTGCGTTAATTTATTTTCATTGGGCATGCCCTGCCGTGCCGTCCACAGCTCTTCAGTTCCGACAAAGCCGAAATTACTCATTTTTAAACAATGAGTGCAGGCTGCGCGTTTGTATGGTTATATTTCTTGACGGTGGGGGGGGGGTCCCAAGCAGCTTTCAGCCATAAAGCTACTTTGAGAACATTTCCTAGTCACCCGACACTAATATTCAAAATGTTGAAAACTATTTCGGCATAGCCTATAAGCAGTTTAATTAAATGTAATGTTAGTTGTAAACAAACGGGCTACTTGGTGAGGCTTGGCCTCACAGATGCGCTCGTGCCTTAGATGGCAAAAAAATCTTCACAATATACAGTAGGCCTATTAACTGACCGCCCGATTCACATTGGCAACAAATCCCACCTTCCCACCTCTGTGACAGCTTAAAAGAAGTCGAGAGGACTCCTAACTCACAGACCTATTCACAAACCGGTTTTGTGGCATTTCGCCATGTTTTGAAATCCTATGCGGCTACAGGAGCTTCCAATCTTGAGGAAGCAATTTTGCATTGCAGGCATAACTAACATGCAATAATGCCACTAACAACAACCAAAACTCATGCTACTCATTGTCAATATGTAAATGAAATGTAACATTATTGTGAATCAAATTAAAATGTTCTCTTTTGCAAACGCAGGCATAGGCATAGTAACAGATTAATTTAATAATGTTACAAAGATACTACATCAATCCGTATGTTTCATTAGGCTACTAGGCTATTTGTTTTGCCTTACTGTACTCTTGATTTATTTAGGCTAGGCCTTTTTATTCAGTTATTCATCATCTTCCGTCCTTGTGTAGCGCACGCATTCTCAGACCTGTCACCTGCCACTCATCATCGTAAGGGAGGTGTTTGGAATCATTCCCGCATTACAATCATTAGTCAATCAAGGTGGTCACTTCAGTCAAGCTTGTGCATGAGTAATAACGTCATCCATAGCAACGAAGACTCACTCACTCTTAGTCAAAGATTCTAGATAATGTGGTACAGTTACTACAGTACTGTAGTACTTCTTATGGAATATTTTTTTTCACTTTTATAAAGGCTTTGTTTGAATGCTGTTGGAACAAATAGTAGTTGATTATAAAGGCAACTTTCTGTTGCAATATTCTGTGTGTTCTGGACTGCAGGTAACTTGTTAAGCCAGTGGTTCTCAAACTTTTTCTTTCATTCACCACTTTGATCAAGGGGGCATTGACTGATGATAGTGGAGATAACGTGTTATCCCAAGGCCTTTGCAAGTCAGCATCTCCGACGGTAGTCTACCCTATTAAAAATATAAGTTTTCGATGTCCCAAACGGAGAGCCATACTTTATTGTTTTAACAATCTCTATGCTACTCACCAAACTGTATCCAACTGTCGTGTGTTAAATTATTGTGATTATGTGGTTTTCAAACATTATGCATGACTCGGACATCTAACGAAATGCAACATGCTCATATCGTCCTCGCATTTGCAAAATGAGGACATACAGACTGCTCAGATAACAGGTGGACCTCCAGTTTTGCACGGTTTTAGTCAAGTTATAGGCCGGTTTTAGTCAAGTTATAGGCCTGTTTACCTTTAAAGGTTCTGCATTCTGCATTTTGCAATGAGCAGTGCTTTCCCTTTTTGTGTGTGTGTGTGTGTGTGTGTGTGTGTGTGTGTGTGTGTGTGTGTGTCTGTGTGTGTGTGTGTCTGTGTGTGTGTGTGTTTCTCTATGAATTGTTAATCCGGCCCTGCCCCCAACAACTCACCTTTCCACCTCTCCACCTCTGGCCTATTGTCCAGGAGAAGGAGGGGCCTGAGGCCTGGACAAAGTCACCAACAGAGTCATAGCACTGAAGGGAGAGGCAACTGGCATGTGATCTCCCCACGGGCCAATGGATGTACAAGTTTTCTCCTGTGCCTACGATATTTAATCCAGTGTTTTGTCAAATTGCAAATTGCTATTCGTTTTAACGAATTTTTATGATAGTATGAAGTACTTTTTGTATAGGCTACTATCTTAATTGGTTTATACTCAATACTTGACCAATGGCTATTGCATCTTTGTATTGCAAGTGAGAATGTGGCAGGTGATCTACTGTAGCCTATAGGCTTCATAAAATAAAATAAACAGGGGTGTGTTTCCCGTACAACTACGGAGGTTAGCTTTTTACTAACGTGGTACGAAGCATCGTTCAACTAACCAACATGTAAGTTACGACTGTTTCCCAAAACTGTCGTACTTACATAGTACTTGTAAGTTTGGACCATGATAGTTTCCAAACTTCAGTAGTCTGGACTAATTTGGTTAATGACGTTTAGTAGCACGTGACTGGCACACCTGCACATACAGTAACAGAGACTTAATGATGGACTACCTTAGTTTAATCCGTGAAATGTTTTTCTCAGGGTCATCAAGTTAATTCATTGGTTCATATAGACTGACCTTGTAAATTACCACTGCTTTGAATTAACGTTTAACACATGTCATTTAAATGTGCTGGTGAAACAGTTGTGTACTCTATTGTTATTTATCCCCTATTCACCCACGCCCTCAATTCTGTGGCGCAGTGCGTTAAGGCCGGCTGATGACAGCCGCGTTATGCAGCAGTTATCAGTCCCCTGTCCAAGAGTTCATATCTGGGTTAAAAGCGTAGTTAGCTTTTGGGAAACGCTGATGTCTGATGTGTGATCAGTGGAATATGGGGAGGGAAGTGGCAGTGTTTTTTTGCGTGTCTGATGAAGTCAGCCAAATATGAATGTAATTCTGCGGCATAAAGCAGATGTATTTGTTTATTGTACAGAAAAATAAAAATGCCATGTCAAGCATTCAATTGACTACATTGCAGTCAAGAAGTAGGGCAAATTAATTTACGAAACCAAAACGTGGGTCATAGTTGTCTAAGTCTCTATTGCGTAGCCTGTTAAAAACGTCGCCAGATAGTATTAAATCACCAACAACATTGTTTTCTGCAGAAGCCTACCCAAGGCTACAGATTAATTCTGAACAGTTATTTCTCTACTGGCTCAATTATCACACAAGACACTGTTTTGATTTGCGTAGTTGCGTTACCCCCAACACTGACATTAATGTAGACAGCAAATTAAGATATTTTTTCGTTTTGTGGAGCAGCACTGGTAGGCTATCAAAAGCAGATTTCGATTTTCGTTACCACCGTGTAGTCAAGCCTTAAGCCATACCCAAGTAGCCTAAATCGAGGTAATGTTTAATTATGCATGATTTATTTTGTTATTGAATTCGTAGGCTGGGATTCCTCTCGGCAACAATTATGTTTAATGGTAGCCTCCTGCTTTTTCAGAAGGGGCGGCAGGCAGGCTGACAGAGCGATGTACAGTGGCAGAGCGACGCACAGTGGCTGAAAGTGGTACTAAAGCTTCACGCAGCTTCACACCGCGTAATGCGCGACTGAAGTGGCCATTTGAAAGCAACGCCCACTGTAGGTTTACATTGTTGAGATGTAGGTGTGCCTTGGCATTCTGTAGGTTTGCATCGATGCCATGCTTTACGCTTTCCTGGTTGTTGAGCTGTAGGTTTGCATTGTTGTGCTATAGGTACGATTTGTGTACACATGTGTATGTATGCACTCTTTATTATTGAAGAGTTCAAGCACCTCTGTAGTGGTTCAGGTCATAGTCACCATTTCAGTTTCTAGGCAAAGCCTTGAACAGGAGCCAGGGTTTCCAAAGTCCTGCATTCACAGTCATATGACAGCTGGTAGTCAAGGTTATTCACCCACCCACTGTCTGTCTCTCTCTCTCTCTCTCTCTCTGTCTGTCTCACTTACTCTCTCACACACACGCACACACGCGCACAGACACACACACACACGCGCACACACACACACACACACACACACACACACACACACACTGACCCCCAACTGCAGGACAGCTCCACAACCCTGATTTGCATCTGACAGACCCAAAAGCAAACACTATTGTGAGCTCTGAGCTCTTGAGTGCCACACACACACACACACACACACACACACTTTAAGTATCTTGGAGACAATGGGTTGTGTGTGCGTGCCTGATTTAATTAAGCATGAAGCGTCCTCCACTCACTGCTAATTCTCAGAGGCAATCAGCTGCCCTGTAAAAACAAAAGTGACTCTGGCATCTGTTGATGTGACCTCATCCTAATCTTTGTGCTTTGCTGTGTGTGTGTGTGTGTGTTCTCTCACAGATGAAGCTGCTGAATTTGTACATCAAGAGGGCCCAGACGACCAACAGCAACAGCAGCAGCTCGTCGGATGTGTCGTCGCACAGCTAGCCACCACAGGACAGGGCTGCCACGCGGGCACAACGCTAGCACGGACTCTCCCGCCGGCCAGCCAGCCAGCCCACCCGCTGCACCCTGCTGCCCTCTTATCCAACCACACGCGTTTTATTTTCAGTTTTTTTGTGTGGGGTGGGGGTGGTAATAGTGCCCCCCTCTGCCTTCCCCCAGAGTCTCCTCTTCTCTTCTCTTCTCTTCTCTTCTCTTCTCTTCTCTTCTCTCCTTTCCTCTATCCTCTTCTCTTTTCCTCTCCTCTCTTCTTCTCTTCTCTTCTCTTCTCTTTTTCTTCTCCTCCTCTCCTTTCCTCTATCCTCTTCTCTTTTCCTCTCCTCTCTTCTTCTCTTGTCTTCTATTTTCCTCTCCTCCTCTCCTTTCCTCTATCCTCTTCTCTTTTCCTCTCCTCTCTTCTTCTCTTGTCTTCTATTTTCCTCTCCTCCTCTCCTTTCCTCTATCCTCTTCTCTTTTCCTCTTCTCTCCTCTCCTCTCTTTTCTTCTCTTCTTATCTTCTCTCTGCTCCATTCATTTTTGCTGTTACACATGTGGCATCCTCCACCAATCCGCTCAGAGAGACCTCCCTGTTATACCATGAGCTCCATCGTGCTCTCTTTCTCTTTCTCTCTCTCTCTCTGTTGTTCAGCATCCCTCATTCATTTGTGTGGAGGGTATATTCTGAATGTATAGGGAGATTCTGATGTTTGGGTAGAAGCTCTTCCACCAGTTGGAATGTATTGTCAACAGGTGAAGTTCAGCCGTTTCCCTTTCCCAGCAGGGCATAGTGCTACTGTAAAATGATTGGTCGAGAGGGGAAATAGTGTTACTGTAAAATGATTGGTCGAGGGGAAACCTGGTCGTTTGATCTTAACAAGGCAGAAAGAAAGCCTTTGAAAGCGTCCTTCACTCTTCACAGGCTGTGGATGTGGTCTAGTTAGGTTTCGGACCAGTAAACGGGGGGCGGGAGGGAGTTCACTTAAGTGCTGTTTCTCACAAGACAACCCTAGTTTTAAGTAGGAGGTGTTCTCCATTTTTTCCAAGAGAAACTTTAAGAAATTAAGTGGGATTTGTGGAAAGTAGGTGGATCATTTGGCTGGGCCAGTGATTTCTAGTATTTTGATCAGATAAGGCAATGGGACAAGCTCAAAGAAAACTTTTGAGTACCAAGACTACCAAAAATTGTTCAAAGTAGTAATATTTGTATTTAGAATTGTTACATTTATTTAAGAAGTTAATATTAATTTAAGCAACCTTAGGTTATTTGAGCCCACGATTTATGTTGCAAAATCTTGTTTAAAAAAAAACCGATTCTTATAAATATTATTTTCCATTTTATTGTCGCTCATTATGAAGGCTAGCTGGCAGATATTAGTTTGGGGTTTTAGGACTTATTAGATTCTGATTGTAAATTAATCAGATTGACTTTCATCATTTTATGTATGAATGAATGATTAATTGATTGAAAGGCCTATGTGTGACTATGTTGCCACAATAGAGCAAGCAAGGACAGAACTACTGGAGAATGTAGACTTTTTTTTTTTTTTGCAAAAACCTGTGAAACAAGAAAAGCTGAGTCTTCTTGGCCTTCCCTAAAGGACGATTTGACTAAATAAATTGAAAAGACAATCTGTGATGTGGAAATAAGCGTTTTCTGTAACTGAAGATGATTCCAGCCCATTCTTAAAAGTGCCAGCTCAAGTCCAGCTCATCCACACACTACACTGCAATCAGCAATCGGGCACATGCTCAAGCCTGTCACAATAGGATGGAGAAGCAGCAACAACAACAACAATAAATAACAACATGGACATGAGCAGTGAGGAGACGGAACCATAGTAAGACGGAGCCCCCAAAGTGACTCTTGGCCTTTTAACTGCTTTCTCTGAGTCATGGACACAACCCCACCCACCCCCACCCCACCCCACACACACACACACACACCTGTAAATAAATTGAATGTCGCAGGTCGGGTGGCACAGGTGAAAAGCTGGTGTCAGGTAGAGGGGCCTTCAACAATCATTTCTGTTGTAGTGCTGTTTGATTTCTCTCTGTTGCTGCTCATCTCTCCCCCTCCTACCATCTCTCTCTCTCTCCCTCCCTCTCTCTTTCTCTCTCTCTCTCTCTCTCTCTTCCTCCCTCTCTCTCTCTCCCTCTCTCTTTCTCTCTCTCTCCCTCTCTCTCTCTCAAATGTGAAATCCAGTTGCCTCGGCTCCAAGTGAGAAGGACCATTGAAGACACTGTAACCCTTTGTTGCTCTTGACATCCAACTCCACTTTGCCAAAAAAAGCCCCCCTCCTTACACAGACAACCAATGCTCCTCTGATACACAGCCCCCCTCGTGTTTTGTACATAACTCACTGCTGACCCCCTCCTTTGAGAGCAATGATGCAACAACAACAACAACATCAAACCCACCGAAACAGAACCAAGGACGCCAACATCAAATCGTCATGAACTTTTAAAAGATAATCAAATAACAACAACACAAGTTGGATGTCTCAGTCCTTTTGCACGTTAGCAGGTAGCCCGCATGTTTTGGGCCCAAGTGACTCTGGCGTGCTGCCGCCATTGGCCTTGCCCAGGCTGCTGGAGCTTTCTCGTCTCCTCAGCTATGACCAGCCTGGCCAGCCTGTACATACAGTATTATTGTTATGACTTATTATTATTATTATTATTATTATTGTTATTATTCATTATTGTTTTGGGGAAAGAGGTGGAGTGATTTTATTGTAGAGTGTTACGCTAATAGAGGCCCAGTAAGATGACCAAAACAAGCATCCATTTCTGCCTGGACCAACTCTGGACGGAACCCATCTGATATCCCATGATGCCCTACTGCAAAGTGCCCTCTCGGTCATGTTAGTGCTGTGAACAGCAGCATGTGGCTATAAGAGGGCACTTGGTGTGTGCGTGTGCCTTTTTGGTAGAACCTGGCATAGTACATAATACATACTGTTCCCTTTGTTGCTATTTTTTTGTGTGGTTTGTTCATTTGTATCTTCCTTTTTGGTTTGTGATGTGAAGGTAACAGCAGAATGTGGCAGTCAGAAATATTTCAGTTTGTTCCATAGGTCCATTTTTATATCTGATATTCAACCTGTTCTCTCTGAAGTAAGGGAAAGCCAACAGCCCTTAGGCAGTGGTGGCTCTTTGATTTGTACATTCTGCAGCTTTATGAGGTTTAGGTTTGCCTTTGTTTGCAGAAATGTTTTCCCCCTTAGCAGTATGTTCATTTTGCATGTAGCCCTATACATTTTTGTGTTTGTGTGAGTGGAATTTGTTTTGTCATTCATATCTGTATTTAAAAACGTTATTTTCTTTTTTTTCTGTTGGTTTATCACATCCACTGTACAGATTTGGGGGAATGGTTGAAATCCACCTGTGATAGATTTGCAACAATATACATTTGTTTGCTCTAGAAATAAACAAGGATCAAAGTTTATCTGAGGCTTTTTTTGTTATTCACAGCACTTGTAGCCTACTGATGGGCATTGAGTGCGTTATCACCATGCACACACTTGAGAATTTCGATTTCGTCTTTACACACAGACTCATCGTCGACGTATCAGGAAGATTAGTTATGCTAAGCTCTGAGGGTTAATATTAACTAGCGGAAACTTGAGTTCGCCCTGACACACAACATGTGTCAAGGTTTCCCTGCGCTGTGGCAGGAGCGGTGGTTGCACGGACGCTCTCGGCCTGAGCCCCCGCCTCTCCCGCACGCTCTCGAAATCGTTCATTAATGACCAAGAAACATCAATAAGTAGTTTCTGCTACTCGTGAAGTCACTTAAGGCAATGTAGTTTGGAGCAACTGTGTTTCGAAATTGAAACTTCTTCCTAATTTAAAATCGAATAATGATGCCCTCAAAACACTAATCAAGATTTTTCGCTCCGCGTTCAGGAGCGCAACGTTCAGATTATGTAGGTGCCAACGTGAAATTCAAATGTCACGTTTGGTCCATAGGCTGCCTGGAAATACGGGTATTGTTAATCCAGGTAGGCTGACTCAAAGGTCAGCTAAGGTATGCTAATGGAGTGGCGCGTCATACCACACATAAAAGCGCACGAGACTGAACACCCACTGTCACACCGTATCTTCACCTGGAGCCGTTTCGAGGCGCAAACACCTCCCTTTATTCTCCCGCCCTGGATACCAGCGCCGAATTGGAGAAAATGCTATTTTGGCATTCTCAGCCCGAGACTTACCACTCTCAAGCGAATTATATTAGGTAAGTTCAGTGCCAAAATTGACAAATTTAGTTGACCAAATAGTTTAGCGTCATCCGTAGCGTAAGCCAGGTAACAAGTAAATAACCTGGTTTATATCAAATGTATTTGGGCTGCTTGCTCGTATGTGTGAGTCAATTTGAACTATTATCCTTTGTTTTACCCTACCTAAATTATATAAATGAGCCGTGCCATTTGAATTATTTCCCTTGTATGGTTTATTTGACACGTTTTTCTTGACTACGCATATTTTATGAATAGCCTAACTATTGCCATGAACAAGACTGGGGGTTTAAAAAGGTCAAACAGGCCTACCAAGTCGTGAGCGTTAACAGTCATAACCTAACCTGTCATCACTCCTCAGAGATGCTCTTGCGCCTTTCCTGAAAAACGAAGAAGTGCGGCAGGCAACGGAGAATGATGCCACTAACATGTCACCTTTTCAGTATGTTCTCTGTGCGGCAACTTCTCCAGCGGTAAAGCACCAAGAAGAAACTCTCACCTATCTCAACCAAGGTAAATAGCATAGCCTACTTGTTACATGTTTTCAGTCTTATAGGCCTATATCTACAGGTAGTCTAGGCTTGTAAATTAGAGTGTTTGAATAATTACAGCTTGGGCCTTCTTGAGGTGAATTGTAGCCTACTCCCAGCTTGCAAAAGATAACACAGGACTACACAGGCGTAGCAAAAAAAAGAAAGAAAAATCAGCCTACCTGTTGTCCTAAACTCGATTGAGACACTTCACCCCAGTGGCATAATTGTTAGGACTTCTTGACACTGGGGTCAAGTGACTTGTCTGTTGATCTGCAAGCTGTAAAAACATGTAATCCCCTCAGTGAACAAAAGCGCTTGATGATGATGTCTTGATTGCCTTCCCTTTCACATTCAGCATTTGGTCACAACTCATCTGTCAGTGGCAGGTCTTATGCAATGCACACATTCCTTATTCAGCTTTTCTACTTATAAAACCCTTCCAATTCGTATCACATTTTAGAGCCCCCTTAGAAAAACACTCACACAGATAAGTAGGCTATCCTAGGTGCCGATCTGATCTTTAGCATACACTGAATATAACTTCCCCTCCTCCCTTGTTCCTTCTTGTTCATCTTGACTTGTAGTCCAGTGCAGAACCCTTCACTCTTAACATAACAGCACTGGACAAAGAACTGTGCTTTTTTAAGGACAGGATTAAGATCTCTGGACTACTTCTTCTTATTAGACATTTTATACAAAGTTCTGACTTGAGTCCACAGCAGACTTGCATGAATGGCCCCCAGCCAGTGTTCAGCATTGTTCAGCTTACTGTACTACCACACAGATTGGGGGAGAGAATGTGATTGGAAAAGCTTCATTATTCATGCCACAATAACTTCAGTTTCTTCTTCTACAGGGGCACTCTTACATGGGCACTGACTTATTGTTTATAAGAGCCTCAATTTTAATAAGCATATACATACATATTATTTATGTACATTTGAATGTATGACATGCAAATCACACATATTTGAACAACTACTGACAAATTTTAAAAGGAAAAAAATCAATGATTTGTATTTGGTATTTGCAGGCCCTTCAGGGTAAGGGCTTCTTAAATGGGTTAGGTAAAATCGTCTCTTGAATCTACACATGCCCATCTATTTCTGACTGAATGATGTCACATTTTTCAATTTTAATGAGGTTTGTTTTAATGCACTGTAGGTCAGTCCTACGAAATCCGTATGCTTAACAGAAAACTAGTGGAGTATACAGATTTAAGCAGCAAATGTGTAAAGGTAGGTTAAAGGTATTGTGTGTATGTCTCTTTGACCTTGATGTGACCTTATTTTGTTTGTTTGTTTGTGTATGCATTTCCTAGTTTGTCAACACACAGGTGACTGTTACAACCCTCTTTGCACTTCCTGGGGGGGTGGGGGGGTGCTGTCCTTGACGACTTTGGTACTATCACCCCACGTTTCTTCATCTTGAACACCCACCAACACGTTCAGCTTACACCCACTGATACCGCACACACCTCCCCACTGTCCACCTCATATGCTCTCCTTGTGCACCCTTTCAACTTGCCAACAGTTCAGCTTGCGGACGTACTGCTGGGTCTTATTCATAAACTTATGTCATCTTCGCTTCTTTAACTCCAGCTGCCTTTTTCAGCTTTACGTATATGGGGTAGCAGCAAATACACGCTAGGTTTTGACTTTGTTTAACAAAAGAAAAAAAGAAGAAAATGTAGGTCACTTTATGTTAGGAAACATTAAACAATTTGATATTTCAACAGGAGTAAGAAATGACTCAAGATGCCATTCTTTTATGAATAATCCCTGCATACTGAGAAAAGATGAGACAGAGTTGGTTTTTATTTATTTATTTATTTATTTATTTATTTATTTTGTCATGCAAACAGGTCCAGTTTTGTACTTGTCATTCTATGTTGTTAGACGTTAAATCTTTTGGCATCTCGCTCGTGAGGGTGCGGTTCAGTCAAAGGACTCATTATTTATTTAGTGAAAGTCTCTGCAAACAGGTGCTCAGAAATACTAAAGCCATCTCAATGCTGCTTTGGAAATAATGAGTCATTTGAATGAGTCTGCGAATCAGTTTATTTGCCCTCAAGAATTCTTTGCCGTCAGGCTGTAAGGCTAGAATGGTCCCCTGATGTTCAGTCAGACAGCCTAACGACACAAGAATCGACCGGGTGCCATCTCCTCAAACAGGCCAAGACTGCCCTGAAGTCCTGCTGTCAGGGCAGCCAAGTGGAATGGGTTTTATGGCAATTAGATCGCCTTTTGCAAGTTGTTAAATTTCATCACATGACATTATATAAATATATATATAGCCAATATACATAAGACTATGTAATTACCATATCCTAAAAAGTAATATTATAAGTGTATCTTTAGATAAAGCATTTAAAAAGGCTGTGTAAGAGTTGTGATATTTGCTGCTGTGTGTGTAAGTGTTTGTGCTGAGGCCTCTGTCCTACAGAGGACCCCACTGAGTGTGGCATGCCGGAGTTTGCTTGTGTGGTCTCGACCACAGACAGCAAACTGCGGGGTGCCCCATGTCTGTCCACTGCCGCCATTGGCTAATGCTCTGTCCCTATGCCCGCTGGCTTCCAGAGTGTGGTGCGCGTGGTGTTCCACGATCGGCGTTTGCAGTACACGGAACACCAACACCTGGAAGGGTGGAGGTGGAACCGGCCGGGAGACAGAATCCTTGACATTGGTGAGCTACGAGCCTTAGAGCTGAGAATGTGATATTTTAATCAGGAATGTTTTAAGTGATGTTTTAACTAATTGAAATTGGAGAATGTGATGAGTGAATTGCATTTAAAGATTCTGAAGATTACTTTTTGTGTTGTAAATAATTAAGCAAGAACATTATGTGTTATAGCTGAGATGTTGATGGTGTTTGAAAGGTTTGCAAGACGTGTGTTTTAGATGCTTAACCTGCAAGTTTTAGATCATAACTAATAACGCTGCTATAAATAATGTGTCCAGTCAGTCTGTTTCTCTTTGCTTTGCACACTTAATCCATCCTCCAGGACATGAGATACAGCGTGGAGTCCCTGAAGGAAATCATCAAATATTTATTCATTTTGAAAGAGATACTCCAGCCATAGGGTTGAGAATGTGATATTTAAATGTTTGATTGAATTGAAATTAAAGATCCTGAAAATGAAGGAAGAAAACATTTTTTGTGCAAATAATTGTTTTCCTCTTAATCTACTCTGAATTGGGGGTCATATGGATGTGAGAACCACACTGTTTAATCAATCTGCATCATGCACTTATAAGACGTAACACATTCACGTGCCAAATGACTCCTGAATAACTAGTGCCACTGACTGCTGAAATGCTGCCAGTCTCTTAAAGGATTTGTTGTGGTACGTTGTCTGTCGGTGTAGCACCTGTCCCATTATGTGTGGGTATGGTTTTGTGAAAGGGTATGGCGTGTGAGTATGAATGTAAACTTCTAGGAACCAGAAGGAGTAGCACTTAAAGTTCGTTGTGACAATGTTTTACAATGTTTTTACAATGACAAATTAAAATGATTCTGATTTTGATGTTCTTGTGTAGACATCCCTCTCTCTGTGGGCATCATTGAGCCTCGTGCACACCCTCTGCAGCTCAACACCATTGAGTTCCTCTGGGATCCTCTCAAGAATGCCTCTGTGTCCATTCAGGTATGCTGTGTTCTCTTCATTAGCTTTTGCTGTGATTTGTTTTATCAACAGTTATATACAACAGCACCAGAAAACATTGCAATGCAATACTAAGTAACAAATGGAAATATTTTTGATGAGCAAGAACTTGGCATATGGTCATATACAGATATACACACCTGTCATCCCCACTAACTGTCCAGGCTATGCACTATGTAGTTCTCTTGCTAAATGAGCATGAAAGAAAAGCCTCTGTGCATGATGTTGTCATCACTAAAAAAGAGGCCAGATGACGTTTCTCTTTGCTTTGCACGCTTGATATATTACTCTTTGGGATGCTATCTGCAGTGTGGAGTCCCTGAAATAAATGATATGTATTAGTTTTGGAAGAGAAGCCAGTGTTCTGGCTTGCTGTGTGTTAAAGAGTAATATTGTGTTGGCCATCTGCACAGGTCAACTGCATCAGTACTGAGTTCACAGCCAGGAAGCATGGCGGGGAGAAAGGGGTCCCCTTCCGCATCCAGATCGACACGTTCAGCTCCAGCGAACACGGGGAGTACACTGAGCATGTGCACTCCTCCAGCTGTCAGGTCAAGGTCTTCAAGGTGAGCGTCTTTGCCGACAAGCCCGTCAGTGCAGAGGGACACTCGTCTACTGCGGTCTTCTGATGAGCGTCTGTTGTGTCGACCAGTCATAAGCACTAGGTCAAATTCAAGACTCTTTTCCTCAGTGGTGCCATGTTGGTGGAATGAGTTGCCCAGTGCTCTCCATTCCTGTGATAGTTTTGGGTCGTTTAAGAGGGGTCTAAAGGCATATCTGTTCAACATGCACTTAGTTCATTAAGCGCTTCTTATGCGTTATGGTTTGTATAGTATTGTTTTATTTCCATTAGGCTGTTGATTAATTTGACATTGTAGTTTATTATTGATATTCTCCTTAAAGGCAAACTATGCAGGTTTTTTAGCTTAATATGCAAGTTTTTTTAGCTTCATTTACCTTCATTTACCAGCTTCAGAGTCATTGGAATGGTTATATGACTTTTTTCGGGTTGAATGGTGGCCGTCTCGCTTCCCCCTAGCGCCTGTGAGCGGAAAAACCACCCTTGCAACTGTGGGCCGGCGGGCCGACGGCCTCAGTGTCAGGAAGTATAACGAGTGTAACGAATTGCTTTACTGCATTCAAATACACATACACACCAGGCACCGGCTAGAAAAAGGTAGCGATGGAGTTTCTCAGACATTCGTCATGACAGAGCAAGCGAAAAATAAGCAAAAACCGAAAAAAAACAGTAAGGAAATTGCCAATACTGCATAGTTTACCTTTAATGTAATCTTACCATGTTTTTGTTATTATATTATTGATTGACAATGAATTATTGTTTATTATTGCTTTTTTCCCCTCATTTTCATTGTTTATTTCATTAGGCTATTGATTGAATTGACATTGTTGTTTATTATTGCTATTCTCCTTATTATAGTCTGACCAACATCTTAATTTGTTTCTTGTTAAATTTAAGTATTATGGGGGGCGCTCTGCCGAGTGCCCACAGGGACCCAGGTTCGAATCCGACCTGCGGTCATTTCCCGATCCCACCCCTTCTCTCTCTCCCGCTTGCTTCCTGTCACTCTCCACTGTCCTGTCCAAATAAAGGCAAAAAGCCCCAAAAATATACTTACATGTTTTAAGTATTATATTGTTTTGTATTTATATGTCGCTTTGGACAAAAGCATAACCGTAACCATAACCTCACTAAAATGTTACCACCATTTAGTCAGCCCCACTAGTTTGTGCCTGGGAATCTAAAGGGCTTTTGTGCGCCTTTGCATTATAAATGCCTTGAGTTGAATTAGAGTGTAAGCTTTGTGGGCCTGCTGTTAAGTACAGTATGACCTGTAGAGTTTGTCCTAATGATGTCTGTTTTTCTTTGAAGCCTAAAGGAGCAGATCGCAAGCTGAAGACAGACCGTGAGAAAATTGAGAAGAAGACCCTCCAGGACAAAGAGAAATATCAGCCCTCGTTTGAAACTACCTTGCTTACAGATGTAAGTAATAGAGGGCGGTGTCACTTTCATTGAGGTCAGGAATAGTTTTGTTCAGTGCTGTGAACAAAATGGTGGAACTAAATGTGGTTCTAAATAGCAACACAGCACATTATAGCAAAGCTGGCTGATCTAGATTGATCACTGAGTATTTGGTGCAATTGGGAAAAGTTGAGAAACTATGAACCCAGTGGGGTCTAGAAGAACTATGATAGTTGTTTTAAGATGGTTACTGAATGTAGCGTTGAACACAGCAGCTGTTATAATTGTAATGGAATCTGTATTGTAGAATGTCCCAGAAGCCTTTGGGCAGTGTCCAGAACACTTAACAGCAGAGTTCCGCTGTAGGGATGGTTAGGAGAGGAGGGGAGTGGATTGTCTCCGAATGAAACGAAAGCAGGCTGCTCACTGAGATGGCACATCCACTCGGCCAGGACACACTGAAGTAGAAAACCCAGACATCGCCCTGTGTCATCCAGCGCGTCACATGCTGTTAATGGGTTGTATTATTCGACTCTGGCCGCCTGAGCACGGTCTGTGTTTAACTGACCCACTGAGCAGCCACGCGTTAATGATTTGAAGTGGTTGGGACTGGCGGCGGCTGTCGTCCACACGCCCCACTCACCACCACCACCGTCTTGCCAACCTACCCCCCCCCCCCGCAGTGCCCTGGAACACCTGCGTCAGTAGGGAGAGCCTCTGGCAGACCGCTTGGGCCCAGTTCCACTAAGGGCGGCCGACCGGCCATCTGCACTCGTGTGTGTCTTTGCACAGGGGCCGCTGTGTTTGTGTGTTTGCTTCTATGTGTTTGCGTGTGTGTGTTTGTGCGTGTGTGTGCGCATATGTGTGTATGCCTGTGTGTGTGTGTCCTGGTGAAAGAGTAACCCTGATGGACTGGACTGTGTCTCAGGATGGCGTGGGCTCCCAGTGTTTTATTGTAGGGCTGGCTGTGGAGCCAAGGAAACCTTCAGTGGACAATATGGGATTACGGAAGCCTTCGACCACCAGAAATGTGGGGCAATAACCAATCTGTCTCCCTCCCTCTTTCTCTCTTTTCTGGTTCTTTCTGTCTTTCTCTCTCTCACTCCATTTCCATTGCTCTTTCACTCTTTCCTCATACCCCCCCCAATATCTCTCTATCTGCCCCTCTCTCTCGCTCATCTCCTCTCTCCTTTCTCTCACTCTCTCCCTTGCCCCCCCTCTCTTTCTCTCTCTACATTCCTCCCTGGCCTCTCTCTCTTTTTCCTCTCCCCTCTCTCCATCTCCTCTCTCTCACTCTCCTCTCCTGTCCTCCCTCTCTTTCTTTCTCTCTCTCCTCTCCTCTGCTCTCCTCAGTGTTGCCCCTGGCCAGATACTCCGAGTGTGAACAGCACCAGCAGCACTCCCTCTCCTGTCTATCACAGCTCCCCGACCTCCTTCAGCTTCCCAGAAGGGTGAGTGTCAAGGCCAGCGGCTGAGTCTGCACTCCTGTAGTTAGGTCAGTCTGGTGGCTGGCCATGCTTGGGTCAGCATGAGCAAGGGAATAAATGACTCAAGTACTGATGATGCTATTTGTGTTCCCAGTCCTAATTGGGTCATTCCACGCCAACTCAGCCACCCATGTACATGACACCTCTCAGATTTTGCTGAAAAGCGGTGAATATATGCCTTATGTTACCAAACAAATGAATCAGAAGTTTCAGGTCAATATCTCAAACGGTTTGCCTGTGGCGTTGAATTTCGGGTGCCACGGCCCTAATTGACACATTGGAATTTCACATTTCATCTTTTGCCATTTTTGGAAGCCCATAACGTCTGTTCTAATAGTGGTAGAGGGCTGGAAACTGGTGTGGTAGTTCATTGTAGTCTGTACTACAGGAGGCAGAATCAATATTCCTTACTGTTTTGGTGAGAGGTGGGTCACCAAAGTCCTAAAAAATGTTGACGGTATGTGTGATTTTTCACTTTTTGGGTGGCCCTAGCACCACAATTAATGATCATATTTATTCTAAACAGGATTATTTGTTATATGTGGGAACCTTGCTCTTGCCAAAATGAATTTGAAGGGTATGGTACCACTGGTGGGGGTTTCACGGGGGTCCAAAAACCCTCTCCGGCAGAGGTGACTCTTGGAACCCCATATTTGGACCCCAAAATGACCATGTGGGCACTTGATGATCCTAATGAGATTTATACCAGATAAAGATACATATTTGTTCTTTCTTTTAATGAAATAAAATGTTTGACTCTGAAGCTCCATGATATGAATTTTATTCTTCATAATGCACCATTTTGGACATTGTTTCCAGAAGTCTGGAATGTAGATCAGGGAGAATTTAGTGATGATAAAGCAGGCAATGCCTTTATTGTAGCCTGTGTAGTACAGGCTACAATGAACTACCACACCAGTTTCCAGCCTTCTACCACTATTAGAACAGACGTTATGGGCTTCCAAAAATGGCAAAGAATGAAATGTGAAATTCCAATGTGTCAATTAGGGCCGTGGCACCAGAAATTCAAATGGACACCACGGGCAAACCGTTTGAGATATTGACCTGAAACTTCAGATCGCCTCGTTTGGTAACATAAGGCATATTTTCACCGCTTTTCAGCAAAATCTGAGAGGTACCATGTACATGATACCCCGATATTGGCTGTTTTCACATGGAATGACCCTATTTGAATCAAGCTCAAGTCCTCAAGTCTTCATTTACTGACAGGGCTTAAATACTGAAATACTTTTAATATGAATATTTCAACCCTCATAGTGTTGAAGAAAAGCAGAAATCATTCCTGGAATTATCTGTTATATCAGTCACTTAAAACTTCATACGGAGTGCAATAGGCCAAGCATTTCAAGCAGCAATGCTGTTAGATAGCAGACAGCTGGCCCATGCAGAATGTTGTATAGAATGTTGTGAAATTGCGTTGTGTTTTGTTAATTTTCCAACAATAAAACATTCCAAATGTAACCACAACAAATGCATGTCGCTTGGCACCACTGAAGCACCATTCTCTAATGCCAAGTGACCCGGCTTTTTCACCCCTCCTCTGTTGCCGTTGCCCCCATAGAAACTGCTCTCCAGGCCAACAGGGGGAGGTGTTCCTGCCCGGTTGCTCTGACGTAAGTACAGCTGGCGCTGGCGGTGGCACATGACACGTCGACCCCAGTGCTCTCTTGTCTTTCCAGGCGTTTAGCTGATTTGAGCCAGAAAAGTGACGTCTGTTGTCCTGTCTGTGTTTGTCCGTGCAGAGCCTGCTGCCCGCGTCCTCCCCCCAGGACACCCAGCAGTGGCTGCAGCGCCACCGCTTCACCCCTTTCTGCCGCCTCTTCTCCAGCTTCTCAGGTACACGCTCGGACTACAGGGACGAGAGAGACAAGAGAGAGAGAGAGAGCAAAGAAAAGCGTTCAGTGTTTTCAGAGAAGTAAATTAAAACAGTGCTGTTTTTTTTACCATGCTTTAGTAAAAGAATGAATAGGACCTACCCTTCATCAGGGTTTCAACATTCTAACAAAAGGTTCTGTCCCGCAACAATTCAAGGTTCTAAAAGTCCAGATGTTCTTTAGAACTGCAGGGTCAAGAGCACAGCCAATTTAAATTTGTGATGTTTTTTTGTGCGCAGTTTGCAGCACATTTGATCCATTGCTTCCATGTGACCTTTGCAGGTGCAGATTTGCTGAAGTTGAGTAGAGATGATTTTATTCAGATCTGTGGTCCAGCTGATGGGATTCGACTGTTCAACGCTATAAAAGGAAGGTGAGTATCTGCCCAAACCAATGACCACATACATGACCTAACCTTCGTGAAAAATCTGAACCTCACACACATCAGCATGCCATTACAGATATTTACTTACATTGGTGAATACCCACGGAATACTGCTGCTTGGAAATGCCACAGTTTCTGTGTGAAATCCCTGACTGTGCCTTTAAGGATCCAATCATATGGAGAGTTCTGTAGACTATGAGTTGCCTTGAACATGACGGTTCTCTTCACTGCACTGCATGTAACACGGCACATACACATACTGTATGGCACAAAGTGATGTTACAAGAGAGTCAGCTCACGCTAGCTGGGACATGAGTATGGAGCGACACATAGCATAGGCATTTTGACATTATATCAAAACCTTTTTCTTTTTGTTTCTGCGCAATCTGTTGATATTTCTACAATTTTACATTTGTTTTTGAAGTAGAAAAAATGACTCCACGTGTTACTTTTAAATGCCTCCTAAATCTCTTTCCCTCTATGTTGAATGTCTTCAGTGCGTGCATTCTGTGTGTTTGTGTGTGTGTGTGTGCATGTGTGGAAGACAGTTCTTCAGTGCGTGCGTTCTGTGTGTTTATGGGTGCGTGTGTGTGTGTGTGTGTGTGTGTGTGTGTGTGTGTGTGTGTGTGTGTGTGTGTATGTGTGTGTGTGTGCGTGCGTGACGGTTCTTCAGTGCGTGCGTTCTGTGTGTTAATGCCCGTTTGCTCTCCCGTCAGGTGTGTCCAGCCGCGTCTCACAATCTACGTGTCTCAGCAACAGGGACACAATCAGCAGACGCCCAAACCAGGAGGAGGGGAAGGTACAAATGCAAAAATCCAAATCAACAAGAAATGAACTATGATAGTGTTAATGTAACTCTACAAAGATTAAAAATGACTTTTGGCATATCTGGCATTAGAACTATCGTTCTGTTTGTTTGATAAATCTCATGGGTTTGTGTGGTCTGCATGGATGTAGTGTACCACGCTCTTTTCCTGGAAGAGCTGAATCTCACGTGTGTGTGTGTGTATGTGTGTGTGTATGGTCTGTGTGGCTGTAGTGTACCACGCTCTCTTCCTGGAGGAACTGACAGTGGTGGAGCTGATGGAGAAGATCGCTGCCCTGTTTAGCGTGCCCTTTAGGCAGCTGCGCCACGCCTACAAACAAGGCCCCTCGGGCATCCACGTGCTGGTCACTGATGAGGTGAGAGCCACATGAACCAGCCACTCAGCGAGACAGAGATAGAGAGAGGGAAGATAAAAAGGGAGAGAGAAAGAGAGGGATGGAGAGAGAGAGAGAGAGAGAGAGAGGCTTAACACACCTTTATTAAAACAGTACAGTAATTTCCTGTGTATTAGTTGCATTGTGTATAAGCCGCAGGACAGTGTTTTATGCAAGTTAAAAAAACAAAACCATATTAATAGCATATTAACTGCCCCTGTGTATTAACCTCATAGCTGAAGAAATTTAGTAAGTGAACAACCTAGGATAGCCTATGACTGTCGCTTGCATTCATGCCAGCCCTTGTCTTGCCTTATCTTCACCTCTGTTATTTTAGCAAGCATTCGTTTCCTGCCACTTATTGTCGTGTCTTGCATGTTTACTTTTACTGTTTTCTGCGTCCCAAATGTTCTTTGTAGAATGTATCATTGTGTTCGTCAGCTTGATAATAATTAAGTTAGGCTTTCTCGTTGCGTTCAGACCAGCTGAAGAGACAGTGATAGCCAAATTCAAACGTCGGTGATTCCCTAGCTATCACAACATTTACATTGTTTCTCTTTCGAGTTAAAGTTTAAGTTCTGTGCATCTTACGCGTGACTTTCGACAAGTTTCAGTTACACCCGGATCGCTATGATTTATGAGTTCGTAAGCCATGCCAAAGTCCTTTTAGGCAAATCCCTCCACTCGGCGGCCATATAGCAACGCTTTTTGGGCACTCATCGGGCATCCTATTCAACAGAAACGCATGTGCGCAAGGCTTCACGACACCAATCTTGCTCCAGCGGCGAGTTCACAAGACATGATTGGCACGATGTCTTCACAACACACCATATGATTGGCTCAATGTATTCACATGTCGACGATTTGCTGAGGAAGGTGTGGGATATGTGTACACAACGTTACAAACTAGTCCCATGCATTTCTATGGAGGATTTTTTGAGTGCTGTGTCTCATTAGAAAGTCTCTGGCCATGCGTACACGTAAACTTACGTTTGATTTTCGAGTTACAGCCAGGGCCCAGGCCCCTGGGACTTCCACGTACTGGTCACCGATGAGGTGAGAATTACAGGAGCCCGCTGCTCAGAGAGAGAGAAAAGAGAGAAAAGAAAAAGAGGGAAGGAGAGAGAGAAGAAAAAGAGGGAAGAGAGAGGGGATGATCCTGGGCTGGATCAGGGATGACAGCAGGGCCTGCTTAGTCCAGAGTCAGTCACTTTCTGAGTGGCCTTTTGCATTTGCTTTAACATGCCCAAACAAGGCGCCCCACGTGCTGGTCACTGGTAAGGTGAGAGTGTTAGGACCCGGCTCTAAGCCACAACATAAAGAGGGAGTCGGGACAACACAGATAACTTTAACCAATAAAGTATTTATTTAAAAGTAACCAAAAGCAATAAATAATCATTACCAAAAAATGTCTAGGGGAAAGTAGAAGTGTGTATGCAAGTGTGTTCATGTGGGTGCATGTATGCCAAAGTCAGTATGATGTTCAAAGATAGTAAGAGAAAGTGCCAGTGGGAGAGAGATAACCCAAAGGTGCCTGCAACAGAATGTGCCTAACAGAAAAGTGCCCCAAATCAAGAGAGAGAACAACCCCTTAAATACCCACACCTCTTCACCAGGTGTGCGTGATTAGCCAATTAGACCAGCTAGGCCGGCATTGCCCATGCACTGGCCATGCCAGGCCTGAAGGGGGCACAGGGGGTCGTAACAAGAGTCACAGGAGCCCACTGCTGAACATCCCGGGCTGCAGTTCTGGCTCTTATCTGGGCCTGGATCTGGGTGTGACATGGTCCACAGCTGGCAACAGTCTGAATGCTGGTAATCTTTTAGGACGTATGTGTACTTAAGTCAGTAAATTAAGTTGATTATATCCAGGCACATTCACATTCAAGGGATGTACAGACAGGCATGTTTACATCAGCCAATATGCACGCACGCACGCACATACCCACACACACATACACACACACACACACACACACACACACGCACATGCCCTCAGGCACACGCACGCACACTTTCCAGGCACACACATGCAAACATATACGTAGGCACACACACACACTCACATACAGTAAGTAGTGGTAATGACCAGCCTTTTTTCTGGTAAATGGTGCCACCTTCTGATGAGTTTGTGTTACTGTATCTCTGTAGGTGAGGTAAAAACACATTTGCTAACTTGTGCTTTTTGGGTAGAGACATTTACATCTATTTCAAATGAAAAGTCAAATTTAGCATGTAAAGTTGTAGGGGTGAGGCCCATAGCGAGCCCCAGACAACAGTCAGTCACAAGCAGTGGCTTGTAAAGTTGTGGGTTCAATTTCTGGCTTCCACCGTTAAAGCAGGGATCACACTGGCCAACAGCAGCGTTTCCTATTTCCTACGTAACGCTAGCGTTGAACAAGCTGAGCGTTGAACTTGGTTCAACTTTCAAGGCGGAACATGAGCGTTTGCAATTGTGAGTTTAGGCAAACTGTTTGTGTTACTTAGGAAGGAGATAGAACTTATTATGGTCTGAGCGTTATGCTTACCGCTGCCGCTGGCCAGTGTGATCCCTGCCTTACCCCGAGTTGCTCCGTGGGACAATATAAATGACATATGTAAGTCATTTTGGATGTAAGCATTTTCTAAACGAATAAATGTAAAGAAAGAGAGACAGATGGGGCAGGATCAGGAATGACATCAGGGCCTGTTTAGTTCAGCACTTGCATTTGCTTTAACATAATGCAAACAAGGCCCCTCGGCCAGCCAGCTGGTCACTGGTAAGGTCAGAGTCACAGGAGCCCACTGCTGAAAATCAGTGCATGGATCTGGGTGTGACATGGTCCAACGCTAACATCAGTCTGAATGCTATGTCCTGATAATCTTTTAAGACTCCAAACTCCAAAACTACAAGCAGAGCCACATTTGAGGGACGTACAGACAAGCATGTTTACACCAACCAACATACATGCACGCACGCGCACACACACACACACACACAGTAGGAATAATGACCAGCTTTTTTCTAGTAAATAACTCCACCTTCTGGTGAGTTCTTGTTACTGTACCTCTCTGAGGGTGGGGTAAAAAACACAAGGAGTAGCTACCCAGCATGGTGCGTTTCCCAAAACTAAGTTAGCAACTTTGTTGGTTGCAATGCAATTTCCCATTGCCAACCAACTAAGTTGCTAACAGGTAAGCAGCTTTTGGGAAATGCACCCCAGCATGGTGCACCCAGTCTACCATGTGTTTAATAACTAATCATCTGGCTAAATTTCACACCCTATTTTCATCCTCTTATTCTGAGGTGCAACTGAAACAGTCTTGTGTGTGTTGGAATAGCCCTTCTGGCCAGTGCGCTCACAGTATTTATTGTCTTCTGCCCAGATGGTGCAAAATTTCTCTCAGGAGGCCAGCTTCGTCATCAGCACCTTTAAAGGTAACTTCAGAAAGACCCCCGACATCTTTCTCTTTCTACTTCAGCTGGAATCAAAATCCCAGCTGCACATCCACAGCTTTTATTCTCTCTCTCTCTCTCTCTCTCTCTCTCTCTCTCTCTCTCTCCCTCTCCCTCTCCCATGCACACACACACAGACATACCCCCACCCTCAAACATACACCATACACACATATATATCTATCTCTCCCCTCTCTCTCTCTCTCTCCCTCTCCCCCTCCCCCATGCACCCACCACGCACACACACACACACACACACACACACACACACACACAGACATACCCCCTCCCACAAACATACACCATACACACATAATATATCTATCACCACCATCTCTCCCCTCTCTCTCTCTCTCTCTCTCTCTCTCTGATCAGCAAGCCATCTCCACAGCACACTCTCTCACACATCTCTGATTGGTCGGTTTGTCCTTATTGACCCTTATTTGTTCCTTCACGATGACAGATGAAGGTAATGATGGCTACCATGTTGTTCTGAAGTGACCAGATCGGCAGCTACTGTAGAGGAGGGATGTCAGGTTATTATCTGCCAAAAGTGTCTAATGATCTGGAAAGGTGCCAATGCACTCAGATATATTTATACAATTGTTAGTTTACAGAAGGGTTGGTTTTTTTTGTAAAGTTATATGAAAGAAAGTTTTTTTTTCAATTTCCTTTTTTTATATTAACTTATTGATTGATTTGTTTCTCTTGATGGACTATGTAATTTGCTTATTTGCTTATTAAAATAAGCACATGTAATGTGTTGCGCAAGAAAATGGTCAGTCTTAAATGAAATGAGTATGTATTGCTTTCTTAACTTTTTATGTAACACATCATATAGCTTTTAGCTTGAGAAAAATTTTTGAAAAATGCACAAAAACATACAATTGCACGGGTGGGTCAAAAAGTGACTGCACTAGTGCCTTCTAATGGTTGCTAATGTGGCTGCAGTAACACCAGTGCATGACAACTTCACAGCACAGCTGTTGCAAGTCAGCTTTTTCAATTGCTGAGGTAAATTGTAAATATAATAATATAGTAAGAATACATGATATTTTGTATACACAAATAAATTAAAATTATGTATGTTTATGTGTGTGTTTATATACATATACTGTGTGTATATATATAGACACACTACCGGTCAAAAGTTTGGGGTCACTTAGAAATTTCCATTCCACTCCATTATAGATACAGAATATCAGCTGAGATCAGTTGCATTGTTTTTTTAATCAGGACAGCAGTTTTCAGATTACATTATGTTCTTACATAAATGCAAAAGGGTTCTCCAATGTTTTCTCAGTTAGCCTTTTAAAATGATATCAGATTAGTAAACAGAATGTGTCTTTGGAACATTGAATGAATGGTTGCTGATTATGGGCAATGTATATTGCATTAAAGATCAGCCATTTCTTTCTACAACAGTCATTTACAACATTAATGATGAAAACAAGGACATTTCTAAGTGACCCCAAACTTTACACAAAAGGTAGTGTGTATATACACAGTATTATATAGATACACAATACACTATATATATATATATATATATATATATATATATATATACATTGTACATATACATTTCTACATACACAATGCAAACACTTTCTGAGTCACCCTATTGTCCTACTGTCTTAATGTAACTTTTGTTTCAGGCTGTATGGTAAATAGATCTGTTCTGCTCAGCATCTTAACCATTGAATGGCAGAACTAGCTGCAGGGCTTGATAATAATCATGTGTAGATGAATGCTCTGCCAATGCTCTAACATTTTGATATACCTTTAATGATTTGGACCAGTCCAATACCAGGCAATATTAAGAGGTCTTACTTTACTTTTTGCTCGGTGGTACCTCTCTGTAGCTTCTATGATAAATATGATGTGTATGGTGTTTTCTTATGCAGCCTACAGCTGCTTTGTGAATGGGGAAACATCAAGCCTTAATCAAGCCTTAATGCCATAACAGGCTCTATCTGTGTTTTCAAGTAACATTGTATTCCTGAGATCGGAGAGCTTGGTCTACATCATTATATAACAACATGTTTTATAGCCTGTGTAAGAAGAGTGGAACTCTTATAGGAGATGGCTAAGAAAGGACCCAATCAGTTTTGATCAGATTTGACCTGGCCTGTCAGAAATAAAACATTTTATATAAAATAAATATTTTATATTCAACTTGGTGAATGAGAAGAAGATAAATGTTTTGATTACTCTTTTAAAGTGTATGGGTATGAGCTTTAATGTTTTTCCTTTGGATTTCCATTTGTGAATTGTATTCATTCAGTAACAACAGTAGTTATGCAGCTTCATAAAGATGAAAGCATATTAAAGTGTACTTATGTTACCCCATGGCTTACAATTGAAATACCAAAAGAAAATACCACATGTATTACTACTAAAGCAAATGAACAAATCATGTGTGTGGCCATGTGTGGATGTTATGTGTGCGTCTAGCCTATGTATGTGGTTGTGTGCAAGAGAGCATGTGCATTTGGTCTATTTGAATGTTTTTGATCGTATGCCCATGTACACTGTGCTTATACTAATCTCCTGCATTGAAGATTGATTCATATTAAGGGACATTATGAAAATCTTTAAATTGCACAATCACATGATGAAGCTGCATACTGTTGCATTGAGCATGTGGATTTAAAAACGTATTTTGTGCTTTACGGTAAAACAAAATGACTCTTAAATGTTCTGTCATGAGTTCTATTGGAAATGTTTTGAGTGGAGTGAGATACGGTGGGCTGATCGTGAAGTTTTCCCATTCTCTCAAAATAAACAATTTTGCACTGTCTTTGCTCCCTTGTTCTGTGGCAAGTGTACATCTAACACTATTGAATGACCACAGGGATGCTCTAACACTCTGAACTGCATTGGATTGAAAAATGGCACCATAAGATGATCATAAGGTTTTGATAACATGTTTACAGATATGATTAATGAATGCCACTGTTAATAGGGTTTGCTTATAACACATTTCAGGATGTACACTTAGAATCCATCAAGCAGGACGTGTGTTGTATTGCATTCACATCTGTATGGTATAGTGTACTGTACACACAAACACATACATACATACACACACACATACCACTAATCTCCCACATGGATGATTAATATTAAGATTAAAAAATCTTTAAACCATTACATTACGTAATCCTATGATGAAGCTGTGTTGCATTGATGTGTGTGTGTGCATGTATCTTGCGCTTTACTTAAATGACAAGTGAATGTTGGACTGCTATGAGTTCTATTTAAAATGTTTCAAATATGATTGGGCCTTCAGGAGGACAGTCCTTCATAAGAACAGCAGGGGAGGAGGTGAGACGCAAGTCTTCAGATCTCCAGCAGGTGTAATAGGTCTCACTTTAAATATGGCACTTATTAAAGCCATTGTCCACGCTAGGAATTGTGGGCCAAGCAGAGAGGCTGAGATGTCAGGTATGAGTACAAAACTTGGTTACATATTACTTGACAGTATCGACACAAGAGTGACATGACACTGTCATGAACGTGTCATAAACAAGTCATAAACGTTTATGTTATTAAGTGACATTCGGTTTTTGTCATAACAAGTTAGGATTAGGTTTAGAGTTAGGGTTAGGTTTCATGTGTTCATGACAGTGTCATGTCACTCTTATGTCGATACTGTCGAGTAAAGTGTTACCCAAAACTTTAACAGTGGTACGCCGTGCTACATTCCATCACAGTCTGCAGATTCTGAATCATTTGGATGAAAAGTTCTATACTAAGTCGGATAGGAATATCATACAGTGCCAATTTGCCAACTGCATCCACTGTAAATTACATAACGACCTATTCTACCCTATTTCTACGGCATGATTTTTAGATACAGGATCCAATTCTGAAAGTCACTTTATCATAATAATGAATGAAAACAAAAGGCTGCCAAAGCTGTTTTTAATCCTTTTATTAAATCCACACAAAACAAGAGGCCAAATCAGGCAGATTTACTTCCTAGCGGGGCTGGATAATTGATTCGGAGATGGCAGAAACATAACTTTTCAGCATTTATAGTATAATAATTTGGTTGCCTGAGGAAAAGCCAGGGGCTCGAAACGTTGCACGCATAATAAAAAACCTTCCATGGGAGCTATATGGTGTGCGGATCACTCTCTTTTACTTTTGAACTCTTTCCTCTGATCCAGCACCCATCCGAAACGGTGAAAAGGGATGTGCACGGTCACACGTTTACTTTATAATGCACAAACCATCTCTCTGGGCTGCTTCTCTTATAGACCCCCACACACACACACACACACACACACACACACACACACAAACCTCTAATTTTGACAAATGTATTATTTATCTCCATTCTCCAAATGCACCTCAACATTCCAGCAATAAACTAGCCTGGTTCTTTTGTGGCTAAGGCACACCAAAGCAAATCAAAATGGCAAGGCACACCAGTTTATGGTTACTGATTGTAAAGTATGCCACACATTATTATCTTGGCAATAACAGGAGTGTTCACTCATGCCCATATGCTTCTCTATAAATTGTGTTCATGAACTGATAGGCATATGCTCACATGATGTTAATTGAGCTTTTTAATCAAGAAGCTGTCATTTATGTATTTAAAATATCCCTCTAGCCTGGGTGCCAGCCGAACTTAGCCCTGCCCACAACATTTGAGTTCGGGAAGTTCGGTCTGGTATTGCTCCTTTGTGGAGCAACTATGCTCAAACCAGGGCTCTTAAGAGGGTTTTCTACGATTCATCTTACGATCGTTCGTTTGGTTTTTCCGACTGTTTCCCGAACATGCTCGTAGCGTGAACGCGCGTGCACTGCTCTTAAGATGCTCTTAAGGGGAGCTGTCCACGTTAATAGTTCTGAAATATCCTCTGATTTGATGGTGATGTCCGGTGACTGCAAGTCACAGCTATAGGCCTACCGTTTAAACTTCGGATCTACACATTAATTCACATCAATACGAAAATAGAAACACTTTGACATCTGCATGTAAGCATCCCAAGTAGGTTATATAATACACACAGACATAAATAATTGTAATTATTTAAGATTAGATTGTTGCACCATGCAATACTTTTTCGCTGTGTCACTTAAGAAGAAAACGTTTGAAGATAAGAAAGAAGTCAAGTAAGAAAGTGAGGAAATGTGTAGGCTTAGATTTTGATGCAGTAGGCCTACCGACTAAACCACATGTTCCTTTCTCTGCTTTTACCTCAAATGCCTAATACAATATATCCCTCACTTAGCAAAGAATAGATAATGGCAAACTATTCTGGCTACGTCTCGTTTCATAACTTGATTGCATTTTTGTCCGCTTTTCATCACATTATTATGACCATTAAATGTAGGCTATGCTATTTTGCACGCTAAAATCTGATTCATCACAGGTAAACACAATAAAGAATGGGAACGTAAGTTGGATTATGTATTCTAAATTGTAATTCCTCTGTATGTCCTGTTGGTGACCTCAGTGAGAAGTACTGTTAAGACGCTCTTAGCCGGTAACGAGAACTCTGGAGCACTTGTAGATCTACGAGTGTTTTTACGATGCTCTTAAGCTACGATGGTTTCGGGAAACAGTCGGCAAATCTTAAGACGTTCGTAAGAGGGACGCTCTTAGGCTTAAGATGCTTTCGGGGAACTGGGCCAAGAGCTATTTGGACCAATCAAAATTGGGCTTTACAATAATGGACAGGTGAGCAACAGTGCTTCGTATAGGCTATCACGTCATCTGAGCACGCTTAGATTGATTTTGTTTGCACACTGTCTAGAAGGAGACAGATGGCTTCTAAGACCCCATATGGAAAATGCATATATATATCATGAGGTTTTATCATTGAAAACGATTATTTCTGAAAACTTTTGCCAAAGTTGATATGTGGGAAAACTCATGGTTTCACTTTCATCAAGGGAAAACAGCGTGTTGCATTGTTCTCTCGTTCGTTTGAAATCTCTGATTGGCCACCTGTTTGCTCGAGGGATTTGCGACACCCTTCCCCAGCTGTTTATAACATGTTTGCAGCATCGGTGTTTAACGGAATTATTTTTAAAAACGGAGGGGAAATATCCGTTTTTCCTAATAGCCTACCCTGCTACGCATATTTTAAAAACAATCAGTGTTATTATCTTAATATTCTGGGAAGTTTAAAATACACTGCTCAAAAAAATTAAGTGAACACTTACAGTTTTCCACAATTGTTAAAACACATTTTTGAAACCTTCCACCCTTATCTCCATTTTCAAACTACATTCACAGAATGCCTGACAGTTCTTGCAAAATAAAACACTCGCTTCAAATGTTGTACTTGTGCTCAGAACCAAACAGTGTCACAGAGTACTGATCCAGTGTGTAGGATTGAAGTGTTTACTTAATTTTTTTGAGCAGTATTATGATGGTGGACAGTGCATGGGTCAGAAGTGGTGGTCCGATATCTGGAAGCCTGATTTCACTTTTTGGCCACTATTTGGCCCCCCTCACTTTGAAAATATCTTCTGTGCCCCTCATTAAACCAACCAAATTCACAATGGACCTATACCAGATTAACTGTAAAAGTTGATCTGATCAATGAAATTCATTATTTAACTGTTCAAATGCAGAGACATACAACATTTAAGAAAATTTCAAGGAAAACTTTGGGGGCCTGGCTCAACATTTTTGGGAATTCACTCTCTTTAGTATAGTTTAGACGTGGAAGGCATATACAGTAGCACATACATAAAGCTGTCCTCAAAAACTGTGACAATACAGGGATTACAAGATTCTGTGGTGGAGAAGGTAGAGACTGAGTATGCAACAACTGTTGCATGCAGGTTCTCCACCAATCACAGCTCTATGGGAGAGTGCTAACGGGAAAGGTGCTGTTGAAACAAGCTCATTTGACATCTCGGCTAGCTGGCACGGAAATAAGAGATAAACGGAAGAAGGCCTGATGGTCAAACTCAAACCAACATTGTATATCATTAAACACAGAAATTCCCCTTTGTTCAGACTGTTCCTTTGATGTCAATTGGAATATCTCACCATTTCATAAAACATAGGGTGAAATCAGACAGAATCCAGGAAAATGGTTGCTGCACCGTCTCAGATTATATCTTATATAGACTTGTAAAATATTTGTGTTAAATTTAAACGTTTTTGGGGGCCGCTGTGGTGTAACTGGCTACAGTGTGTCCATATAACCTTGGGTCCAGGTGCCAACAGGGACCCGAGTTCAAGTCCAACCAGGGTCATTTCCCGATCCGTCTCCTGATCCCTCTCCCACTTCCTGTCACTCTTCACTATCCTGTATCAATAAAAAGCCAAACAGCCCAATGAAATAAACTAAAAAATGCTTTGCCATTAATATATTTAAAAGTATAATTCCCAGCCTGCCCAAACTTTGTAGGATAGAAGATAAACAAGACAAGACAATAATCAGTATGACCATACCATTAAAAGTTTGTACAGCAAAACATTGCTTCCCAGATAATGAGACTTCAGGCTGTAAAGCTAAAGTAATATCAAGGGCTGAAAAAATAAGAAGACATAGATATTCATGATATAGACAAGGTTTGAACAAAATTGTGCCATAGACTCCATGGTCGTTCTGTTTTCCATCACACGATAATCTATCATTGGAACTTGCAGGGAATCATTTGCACATTAGCGTACTAGAGATACCAGCAAATTGTGTATCTTATATTGGAAACAGAGGGTGGGAATATACAGTGCCTATAAAAAGCATTCACCCCCTTGGATATTTCCCCTTTTACTGCTTTTATACATTTGAATATATTGTAGATCAATTTTATTTGGCCCTTTTTTACCATAATCTACAAAAATCTCCTCTTTAATGTCAAAGTGAAAGCAAATTTCTACAAAGTAATGTTAAATAATTAAACATACAGTATATAATCCAAAATAAGCAATTGCATAAATATATTGTAGTGGTTGGGAACCCCTGGCCTAATAAGACTGGCTGTGTTCTCATGAACTTGAACTGTCAGTTTAGTTAGATAGGCCTGTTTAATTAAGGATCCGTCACACATGAAGTTGAGATTAGAGATTAGTTTGAATAATAAACTGAAACCTCTCTGAACTCCAAATTCATCAAATTACTTTAATGTTTTTATAATTTTATAATCACTAATAACAAAATGTAACAGCACTAAACACACACTATACAGCACTCTGGGCGAGAAAGTCAGAGAAAACAAATCACAATTAAAACACATAAAGATAAATAAGTAAAATAGTTCAAATTGAATAAATTGCAGGAAATGAGACCAGACCTGGTAGAATGTTCAAATGAGGCTGTGTACAGGCTGCCAGTCTGTAAAACTAGGCCTTACTTGGCTTTTCCATTGTCTAAGAATGATTCTTACTGCAGTGATAAGCTCAGCTAGTGTCAGAGCGGACTCCGCTTTAGAAACCCCTGGTTGCAAAAGGGACCCATCTCCAAGTAGACACAGCTGGGGAGACTCTGGCAATGGTGTGGCTAACCAACCAGGGGCAATCCCACAAAAGATGAAGGTAGGAGCCTGTGTCATTCATACACTTCTAACACAGATTGTCCTTCATCAATCCCGTTTTATGAAGCTTGACTGGTGTATAGTAAATTCCTGTGAATAACCTTTTAATATGTGAATTTGCTAATCGCATCCCTCACCGGCCACCCTGCATTTTAGACCACCTTTTCCCATGCCTACTAAATTACGTTAATGTTACAATGACATATTATATATTAACACCCTGCCATTACATGTCAATGATAGGCTATTTGCACCCAATGTCGCCTAGGTATTTTGGTTATGGCCAGTAACTGTCCTGATTAGTTTTTCATTAGTTTTAGGACGGCACTGCAGAATGTCCCATTCTTATGATAAAGAGATGTGTGTATTTATTTGCCTATAGACAGATCAGAATTTAACTTGGGGTTGTATGTGATTGGTTTATTTCAATTCACTTCAACAGAGAGGTCTTGGCTAGGACGTAGGCTATACTTATCGTTATTGTTACCGCTTCGCTGCCAAACTTGCACCCATGATGTAAAACACATTCGGTTATGGACGAAAGTAAAATGGCCACCATTGCTGGCATGAGGGGTTTTGTGGTGGCTCCATATTCAGGGACATATAAGACTGTACAAGAGTACCAAATGTCATGCTTTCATGAGTGACTGAGTGTCATTTACATATCAACAGGCCTAAACATTGTCATAACAACATTAAAAACATTGCTATACTTTCCCCCCATCTTTTATCCAAAGGAAGCCGATTTGTGTGCCAAAGTTGGTCCCATCTCGAACATGAGAGAAGAACATGTCTGAGTGGCAAGAGGTGCACAGTGTTACACTTGGAATGTCTGTAACAGTGTCATCATGTATGTGCTCAGAGACGAGCCCCTCTCGCTCCAGCAGAACTCTGAAAGTTAAAGCACATTTACAAAATGATTTAAAAAAAAGACTTTCTTATTCAACAAATGAATGAACCTAATTTGGGGTAGGTTGGATGTATGTTGTTTATATTCTTCTGTTTCTTTTTGTATTTCTAACAATCAAATTTGAATGATTGTCTTGTGACAGTGGGGAGTGGGGATTTTATTAGGAGTCATTTGTCTTCTTGACTTGCAAATAACCATCATAGATAAACATTCATTGCATGGTGGTTTACCTTGTAGCCAGCCTGATATTGATGAAGGGCTTTGGTGTCCCATCTTTCCTGACACAATGTGGGTGAATGGAATGGAACTCTTTGGCTGACTCCTGGTCAAGCTTGAAGCAGCAGGAACCAACAGATGGACCAATCACAGCTAAAATATTTTCCGTCTTACTACCAAATCGTGACACCATGGCATTTACTGTTGCCTTAGCAATCCCCATTAGTGTACCCTTCCAGCCTTCATTAATGGAGGAGAGCATACCAAAAAACAGAAGAAAAAAAACACTGGATTATGCAAATTATGTTGAATTAAATATTAACTTTTGCCTTAAAAGTGTAAAACAAATTGATGGTTAAGTTGAACCAAAATCAATTATTTGTCAAGGCTTGGTGACTGCTAAAATATATGGCCTTACTGGAGAAAATAGCCACATGAGACTTTTGGTGTCAAAACCAATCCAATAGCCTTTACATTTTGGCAAATGCAGAAAACTGTCCCTCGTGATCCCTATTACCTTATGAAAATGATGTACTTCCCAATTCACCAGACTAACTCTGCCACAATGCTTGGTAACTTTAACAAAGAGTGAGTGAATAGTTTTGAAATAGTCACCTGCGTGAGCCACTCCAATAACTTTTGCTACAGGGTCGGTGAAGAGTAGCGGCATGCAGTCAGCACCTGGTGCTGCTATGACAACGTTGACTTGATTGGTAACAATTCCATCATAGCTCTCAGGTGCTTCTTCTCCGATCACCCACACATCACTGGCATGATTTGTCTAGAAAAAAAAAAACATTAAGTTGTCATTTCTTCAAAGATTTACTGTACACAAACATTAATTGTTGTTGCTTCCGGTTCATAGACTTCTGGTTCCTCATATCCACACTGAGTTGGCCTTTTGTTATGGTGCCCCTACTTCCTGGAATAATCTTCAATGTAACATAAAAATGAAAACTCTACTTTCCTATAATCAATTCAGATCTGTAATCACAAACCTTCCTATGTCAAATTGTACCTGTTTTATGTAAATGTTATTTTATTATTGTTATTATTTTATTATGAATATTTTCTGTATGTTTATTTTTCCCTTCCTTCTTAATAATGTTATGTAGGTTATCTTATTATTTGTTTTCTTTTGTTTTATTTACCACAATTTTTATACTATATCTCTTTTCATTGTTACTGTAATCTCGGCTTCACTGAAAATGAGGACAACCCTCAATTAACCTCCGAGAATAAATAAAGATTGAATGGATGGATGAATGAATGGTTAGGTCTGTTTCACTATGACATGGACTGATTTAGAGAAAACTAAAGGAGGTACACAACACTTATCATCTACAAAATTATACCTCATATATCAGATATTCTAACCCAGATAGCAAAGGGGCGTTGAGGGGCGTTGAATCCACGTTTGTTTGAAGCGGCGGAGGTTGATTCAACGTGGATTCAACGCCCCTTTGCTATTTGGGAAGGATAAGAACTGACAGAATAAATCTGCAGTGAGATGAACGATTGCTCATACTTTAAAAGATTAGGCCATTAAAAATAATGTTTTCTGGGCACACATTTCAATGCGACTGAGGGCAAATTTACAGAGGCTAACCCTCTCACCTTTACCAGGTGGAACTGGTGAGGCTGAAAGCCCATCTGGAGTCCAAGACGCCTGATGTTCTCATTCACAACCGCCTTGGGGTCTCTCCGCCTGGAGCTGCTGAAGAGGTTGAGTGAGCTTAGAGTGCTGATGTAGGAGATTCCTCCCATCCTAGTACTGAAACCATGGGAGAAGCAGTCTAGAGGACAGAGAGGACAATATTATATAACATATCATAAAGGAATATAGTCATATAAATAAATTTTCTCAGGATAGTTCATATAGGCTATGGCGATATCATTATTTGATGTTGTGTGATCTTGACAATCAAGAGTAGCCTAAGTTAGGCTATATTCTACCCAAACGTCTAACTATTCTTCCCAAATTAAATTGAAAGCGCTAATAATGATCATATTACTCACCAGGCACCAGGGAGGATTTAAGGACCGTAATTTCACCCACTGCTGGGAGCTGTCGAAGAAATGTACCCACTTCTTCTGTCACGTCTGTGATCTCTCTAGAGGTAAGGTTACCAGGCCTAGCACTACCGAAAGTGCTCGGATCTTCGAACACGGTGACATATTCAAAGAGGTACACAGGTGTAAAGAGAAGTTCTTGGTATTTTTGCAGGATAATCATCCGATTATGAGACGTAATTACCACAATATTGCTCAAATCCAGACTATCCAATTCTCGCTTGATTGTGTAGAGCAAAGCAGAAACTGAGCTGTCCAGTAAGACACGAATCTGTTTCCTTAAGCTGACAAATTTCTCAGGTGTTATGCCTAGAGCACTTGAGCTCTGCTGCAGACAACCAATGAGGTAAACAGGTTCGTGCATTTCATCAGCCTGACCAAGAATTATTGATATTTTTCCTGTAAATGCTTCAAAACAAGCCTTACTGTACTCTGAACTAGGATCGCTGCCAAGATCCACGACAATAACTTTAGCCATGCGGTCGGGTATTTACTAAGCACTAGCGAAGGCGGAGGGAGCAAACTATTCAAGCGTCAACAGGCTATGTCGCTTACTTGCTTTACCTGAACGATTAGATTTATGACTTCAAAAAGCTCTTTTACCTTAGAAAACAATGTAGTCTACCGGAGAGCCTGCAGTGTAGAGGACAAGCTCAAAACTTCCTGAATGACGTCGTACCGCCGTGTACCTCAGTGGAAACTCCAGATCATGAGACAAACAAGGCTCAAGGAAGATAAACAAGGCTGTGTTTCATAACATCTTATTGTTATACCGGTACTCCAGCAAAGCACTGTATTGTTATCAAGGGAAATGGGTTTTGCTTCTTATTTACGTCTTTCATATCACTCCAAGTAGTCCGTCACTTCTTGCAGTGGAACTTCATTCAAAAGTGAAAGCAGACAGTTGATCAGCTCCAGTGTTGGGAGTAATTCATTAAAAAAGTAATGCAATTACAGTAATGCATTGCTTTTTGCTGTAACGTAGTAATGTAAGGCATTACCAATACAATTTCAGTAATATTTTTCTCGGTACAAATCTCAGTAACTTAAGTTACTTTGCTTTTTAATCTAAAATTGAGAAATGCTCAATTGGCACCAGAGAAGATTATCCAAGAATTAAAAAAAGTCATCTATGCTGGTCCTGGAATTTGATTGCCTTGTTTAGATGACTGTAGAAAGGGAATTTGAGTTATCTCTGCCATTCATGCAACAGATCTATCTAACATGGTTAGGCTATACTTCTCATTTCAAGCAGTGAGAATAACTAAAATGTTTCTTTTACAGACAAAGATCATAGCCATTATTCTCAAACTATTTGCATTAAGTCTACACCACTGTAAGTGGAAGGAAAGGCAACCAGCAATGATGAGAACCATATAAAGTCAACATACAATTTCACTATGGCTATATTTTACCATGGCTATATTTTACTATATTAAGTTGTGAGTGACCTTTGGCCTTTGGGCCTACATTGTCCCATGAGCCATAACTGCAACCATTATATAGTTATTTTGTTAGCCTTAAGCCTAGCTCAGTCATTTAGAGCTTAGATCGGGCCCAAAAAATCAAGCCCGACCCTACCCGAGCCCGTGCACATTGTGCCCGAGCCCGACCCGGCCCGACACATTAACTGTAATTATGAGCCCGAGCCCGATTTAAACCCGACATTTTTTAAATACGTGGGCCATTATAACTGACGTTCTCAACTACAATTCCGAGCTGTTTGAGCTACAGAAATCCGTTTAGAATTATATTAATGAATAATGCAACGGAGGATGAAGATTGTAGGCTAAACTGTGTTTGTTTATTCAGAATGGAATGGATTGCAAATGAATCCGAATGAAGAAACGTCACTTACAACGTAAAATTATGTCCCTGCAGCAAAACTCAACGCATTTCTCTGTGAGGGCTTGCCTCGCTCTCAGGTGTATGCTTGGAGAAGTGACAAAAGAGGACATTGAAGGCTGGCTATCATTATTTCTGTCATGGCAAGCCTGCTTCATGTTCATCTTAAAGTCTTTTTGCTGTCATAGGTAGGCTACACATCGTGCGCACTTAATGCACGCAACAAAGCATACCTGACAAATGCATACCTCCGACTTTTCTCCAAACTTGCTCTAAGTTATTTCTCTGTTTTCATTTTTTTTCTTTACATCTTCAAGCTTCACGTTGCACTTAAGCTACACAATAGGCCTACAGCACAGCAGGCCCGGTGTGATGCGTGCGAGTGGAGAAGCTGCGCATGACACGTGTTGCGCAGATGACATTACAAATGACATTTTGTAACTCTGAGCCTAACTTGTATAACGTTGTATACACTTGTTACTTAGGCCTAATTTGATAAATATAGGCTATGATATTTCTGAGTCTGACTATGGCATAGCTTTAGCTCCCCACCCAAGTAGGCTAATGATTTAAAAAAAAAAGCTTGATCAAGGACCCGGCCCGGCCCGGCCCGAGGATAGTGGCTGGAAATATCGGCCCGACCCGGCCCGCGGGTCGGGTCGGGTCAAATTCGGGCTCGGGCTCGGGCAGAGTATCTAAACTCTACAGTCATTATGCCATACCACATCACCTCCTGCCGTGTAATGAGCTGCATTGAACACATGAAGATCTATTGAGAACACCAAATCCATATTTCCTGTTATTTTGGTGAAAGTAATGTAAACGTAGTGTAATGCCTTACAATTCAAAGACAGTAATATTGTAACAAATATGTAACAAATTACTTTGAGATGACAGTAACAAGTAATAAATAATGCATTGCGCTTTTGAAGTAACTTGCCCAACACTGATCAGCTCTAAAGGGTCATTCCATGTGGTAACTCTATACAAAACATATTGATCTCAATGGTGCATTTTGCCCATGATCAGGGTGGAAAATAAAAAAGAAAGATTTGCATAAAACAAATCAAATTGGTGTTTTTGTTTTTTTAAAGAAGGGATCATGGATAATAAAGAAAAAAATATTTAAAAAATCTTTGTATATTTCCACAAGGTGTTTGGGTGCTCTGAAAATGAGAACCAAAATGATTTTTCAGACTTGTGAGGTCTGCTGAAGGGATTTCTTTTTTGTTCATTGCTTTTTGTGAGAGTGTTTCTACTTACCTCAATAAGGACCAAACATGACGATTTTGCTACATACTATTCCTATTTATGTACCAGCATGCACAATTTGAGCCTCCTACATGGTTTAGTTCTTGCGCTATGCGCAAAAAAAAGAGGCTGAACAAAATCGACACCCCCCTCACCCCGTAAAACTGTCTCTCATCCATCCATTTCAAACCATTCATTCATCCATTAATCTGTCTATCAACATCCATTAAAGGTGCCCTGCCACACAAAACCATTTTTACTATTTTTTTTATGTGTTAGGTCTATATTTGTTTGTGCTATGTCATGAATGTGAAAATGAACAGCTACCTCCTCTGTCAGCTCTAGCCACTGAAAAGAAATAAGCGGAGAAATTAGGCCAATTGCAAAAGCTCTTCAGTTTGACGTGGAATTGATTGAGCTCATTACTATTCATGAGCTCGCCCAGTTGAGACTGTGCTCACAAAATTTGTTTAGCTCTGTGACAGTTTCCGTAGGCCTATGCAAGAATGGCCGAATGTCAACGGGCTTGTGCACTATGCACGAATAGAACTTCAATGATGCCTTTTGCCTAGCATACGCATAAGCAATAGCATAGCAACCACTTTATTTGGCATAGCAACCACCATATGTACCCTAGCGACACCCTAGCACCCATCTTAAATACCCTACCAACAACCTACCAGCCACTACTATAATGTCAACCTAGCAACCACCATAGCAACCAACATGATTACCCTAGCAACCAGCATAGCAACTGCTTTATTTGGCATAGCAACCACCATATGTTCCCTAGAACACCCTAGCAACAATATTAATTACCCCTATCAACAACCTAGCAACCACAACTGTAATGTCAACCTAATAACCACCATAGCAACCAACATGATTACCCTAGCAACCAGCATAGCAACCACCGTGTCTACTTTAGCAACACCATAGTAATTTATTTCACTATTTCTGCATTATTAGTTTTACTCTATGGTATTTTACATTACCATTTTTACATTTTCATGCACTGGTAATTCCTTGGAATTGCATGTCAAGTTATTAGACATGACCTTATCTGACACAAGATTCCACACAACTTCTTGTTCAGACCATGGTCATCTCTAAGCTGGACTATTGTAATTCACTATTAGCTGGCTTACCCGCTTGTGTAACAAGATCATTACAGCTGATTCAAAATGCTGGAGCACGCCTGGTCTTCAATCAGCCAAAGAGGACACATGTAACTCCTCTCCTAGTTACACTCCATTGGCTCCCTATAGTAGCCAGAATTAAATTTAAATCTCTCACATTGGCCTATAGGACACTAACTTGATCTGCTCCTAGTTATTTTAATTCAATAATCAAGCCTTACATCCCCAACCGCCCACTGCGGTCTTCTGGTGAGCGCATGTTGTGTCGACCAGTCATGAAAACTGGGTCTAATTCCAGACTCTTTTCTTCAGTGGTTCCATGTTGGTGGAATGAATTGCCCAGTGCTCTCCGTTCCTGTGGTAGTTTTGGGTCGTTTAAGAGGGGTCTAAAGACATTCCTATTCAACATATACTTAGTTGTTTAAGCGCTTATGTGTTATGGTTTGTATAATGTTGTTTTATTTAATTGGGCTGTTAATTCATTTGACATTATTGTTTATTATTGATATTCTCCTTAATGTAGTCTTAGCATGTCATTGTTTTTATATTATTGATTGAATGGACATTATTGTTTATTATTGCCTTTCCCCTTTTTTTCCATTGCTTTTTTATTAGGCTATTGATTGAATTGATATTATTGTGTACTATAACTATTCTCCTTACTATATTTGACCTACATTCTAATCTGTTCCCTGTTCAATTTTAAATATTATTATGTTGTTTTGTATTTATGTGTCGCTTTGGACAAAGGCGTCTGCTAAATCCATAACCATAATCATAACCATATTATTATTATTATTATTATTGTTATTATTATTATTATGTCTATAATTTGACTTGAACCACATGTTATAGAAACGTGGTTCAAACTTTGACGTGTAGCTCTTCAATCCAATTAATCTGCTATGATTTTTGTCATATTTGTGTGATTTATACTTTTTGAGATATTTGCCTTATTCACATGGCGGCCAGAACGAGGCTACAGGTACACTTGCCATCACACTTCAGTCCAGCAGATAGTGGCAATGCACTCCGTTTGCAAACTTGCTTGGAACCGAAGGGTTGATGGTTCGATCCCCGACCAGTAGGAGCGGCTGAAGTGCCCTTGACAAGGCACCTTAACCCTCACTGCTCCCCGAGCGCCGCTGTTGCAAGGCAGCACACTGCTCCAGGTTAGCGGTAGGGCTGTAGTGGAACTGGGCTCGCATAGACGTCACCCGCCACATTCAAACCTGCCTCCCCAATTTTCTGTAGGCAGACTGACGCTACAATTGGTCTCAGTAAGTCCCTTTGGATAAAAGAATCAGCAAAACACATACATTTAAAGCAACACCAAAGAGTTTTTTGTACCTTAAAATAATGTTTCCAAAATCGTTTCAGTGGTTCATCAACTCGTAACAGGGTGAGCGGCAATTCTGCATTCGCTTAGCGGCCCTCTATCGGCTATAACCGCACTATGTAGGCTAAGTTAGCCAGATCAGGTAGCGGATATGTATAGTCAGGGGGCCTATGGGGTTTCTGTGGGTTTGAAATGTTAATTTTTGGAGAGTGGCTGGACTGTCTCCATTTATTTTGTATTATTTCTGTTTCAACCCTATTTTTGTGAAATTGTATATTTCACTATAATTAACACCATACATTTTGCCTAAATCACTGGCTATGTTGAATAAAGTTCACAAAACAGTTATTTTCAACAGTATGATTGTATGTCAGTATTATGATTGTATGTCAAACAATTAGAGATAAGATCAATAACCAATCAGTTTCACCAAATACACATACTTCATTGCTGAAAGATAGCAAAAACATAACAGAATCACAGATGAGACCTCGAACAACATTTAATTCATTTACATATACACAACATATTAGATCTCACCTCCACAATTTCCTCATCAAAATCTACAACTAGTCTACTAGACCCTATTCCTACTCACCTTCTTAAGACTGCTCTCCCCTTCCTGGATAATGTTTTGCTCTAGATTATAAATAATTCAATGCTATCAGGGCATGTACCGCAGTCGTTTAAGACATCTGTTATTAAGCCCTCCCTCAAAAAACCTAGCCTTGTATTGATACTGGTCCTCCTGGACCTCAGTGCTGCCTTTGACACCATAGACCATGACATACTACTTAGGTTTGAAAATTTGATAGGCATCAAAGACTCACCACTCGCTTGGTTTAGATCATACCTTCCTAACCGTTAACAATTTGTACAGGTCCATAATAAACCATCTACCCAGATTATGGTAAAATATGGAGTGCCTCAAGGCTCAGTACTGGGGCCCCTGTTGTTTAGCAGATGATACATAACTATACCTCTCCATAAAACCTGATCAATTAACTCCGTTAGCCAAACTTGACACATGTATAAGAGATATAAAGACATGGATGACAAATAATTTCCTGCTTTTGAACTCAGATAAAACAGAAGTCATGATTTTAGGTTCTAAAAAGATGAGGGATATCCTATCCACATCACAGGCTACATATAGTGATCTTCCACTGACCTCATCCACAAGTGTTAAAAAACCTAGGAGTTATAATTGACCAGGACCTAGCACTAAATAATCACATAAAACAGATCACCAAAACTTAATTTTACCATTTAAGGAACATTTCAAAGATAAGGAAGTCCTTATCCTTACCAGATGCCGAGAAATTAGTCCATGCTTTTGTCACCTCAAGGATAGACTATTGCAATGCTATTGCAATGCTATTACGCTGGCTGTAATGTTACCAGTCCAAAGAGCTTACAGCTTATACAAAATGCAGCTGCTCACACACACACAAAATATGAACATATTTCCCCCATCCTAGCATCTTTACACTGGCTACCTGTTAAAAGTCATTGACTTCAAATTATTACTTATATCTCTTGGTTGGTTGCCTGCATTGAAAGAGGACACCTCATGAAGACGCTCTTTTGTCTGCTTCTGACAGAAGAAGCACTTATCTATGCTGGCAGCAGCTGCTGCTGAACAAGTGTACAAAGTCCCTCTAGATGGACTTGATGCAGTTGCAGGTGTTGCTGCAGGTTCAGAAGATGGTCTACCACATCTTTTCTGAGTCCTGCCTGCTTCACATGATTTCTATAGCAAATCTTAGCATGCTGCAGATGCTCACTGTTACAGGTGGATTTGTAGCAGTTCCTGTGCCAAACTGCTTTGTTCTGTTGTAAAATAACTGCACTGTAACAATGTAATCGTTGGCTGATCTGTGATCACCATCTCCATACTCTCTCATGGACAAACAAGAAATTTGGCATATGTCTCTAGTGATGGGTCATTCACCAGTCCACACATATCTGCCACTGGATACATAGCCCAAAATCTGTTTCTTTTAGAATATGTGTGCCATCACCTGACTAACAGAAAGACACACCTCAGAATATAACCTAACTGACTGTGCCACCATGAACTATGAAAATGTGCTTGCTCAAATGTAAAAGGCTAGAAGGTCACTATAATATCACCAACCATGAAGAACAGAGCACTAATTGCTTCAGGTTATTTGATATTCTAAATTCTATCACTGCCAGCTATCAACAGCCAACTGTCACTGGTAGTGTCTCTCTTTCTCTTTCACTCTCTTACACACACACACACACAAACACACACACACACTCACCTGTCTGTTTGTCTATCTGATCCTTCACCCTTTCTTTTCTTCACACTTACATAGGCTACGGAAGGCCTTACATACTTCAGCTGCTACTAGCTATGTAAAAGTCTATTAAACTTGATTTAACAGAGATCTCTGCACTTTGTGCTCTGAATGGGCGTAGACAAGAACTGGCAGAGCAGGCTAGGCCTATACTCAAGCACACTAATAGGCATGAATTGATAGTATTGATATTGAAGTATTATTTTTTTAAGCAGACAATTTTGAGAATTTTAGGCACAATTTCTTGTTAAAGAGATCAATCATCAGCCTAAAAATGTTTTATAATGTTGTATTGTTTGTGTGGTCCACTTTTGCACACTACCATGTAGAATATCTTTGCTTTTTGGCACCAAACCCTATGCTATAATACCAGCAATGTGAGGTTTATGGACAAAACACCAAATTTGACCTTTTCTGAATTTGACCTTTGATTTGGGTCCTTCAAAACCTTAAAAAAAAATGGAGACATGTTTTTTTTTACTCTTAAGAACCCCTAGAACAAAGATATAATACTCTCCAAAAATTAACATGCGAATCCCACAAGCCTCCAAATTAGACACATAGGCCCCCCTACTAGTAGTTCGATGGAATGAGACATAAGAAACTACACATTTGACTTGCATCTGATGTCGCAATACATCGTACTTTTATAAGCCATGCAAAATATTCTACCTTGTCTGTGGACATCGTTATTTGCAAAGCCGGAGCTGTATAAACAAATAGCGTGCGTGCGACAGAGGGAAAGTTCTTTGGTGTTGCTTTAAGAAATATTGGGGAAAACATCAGAAATAAAATTAAGTTATAAGCAGAAAGAAATAAAACATGAAATGTTGCTACAACAATAACAACAAAAACATTACCAAAGCTATGATTATGAAGTTTGCTTCAAACAAATTGACTAATTAGACAGGTGTTGAATGAACCAATTGGTTATCACTCCAAGGGAGTATTCACCGTGATCGCTTCCTTCTGAGGAAAGACAATGCTTCTTGGAGGAGTAAAGCGTTCAAGATGGGGAATAGAGCTTAGTTTGATGAAATAATGTAGAGGATGGTGCATTACCTATTTAAAATGACATGGTAATCATCATGACCACCAGGTGGAGCAACGAAACTATGCAGTGGTAACTAAAGCTGAAGTCTTTGCCAGGATATATTATTTTCTCAAATATTGTAGGCTCTGTGCTGGTTAAGACTAATGCATTCACTGAACATGCGCTAGCACATAAAACAGACATGATCTCAAAAGCATAATGAAGCAACTTGAAAGTGATAGTTGTATGTAACCTCTCTTTTTCAGCGTCCGTCCGTGTTAGTAATGATGAAAAAAATAGTCAAAAAACTGATGATTGCCCATAAATCATTGTATCGGGTCTAATGAGGCAGGCAGAAGTTTCCTATTTTTTCTAATGATCTGCATGTCATTTTAGCTTTCTAGACGTTGACTTCCCGTCACATTAACCAGCATTAACATTTCAAATAGACAGCTCATTGCTTACGAATGCTCTACAATGAACACGCTTTTCAACATTTTCACTTGACGCTCAGGTTTGCAAAAAGGAAGAGGATGTTGATCGTGCACGCTGATCCGTGTCGCGCGCCTGAGTCTTGTCACACCGACTGTATGCAAGAGGAAATAGAATCGACTGTGCATGGAAAATAGGCAGCATCATTGCACGGTTGTGTGTCGCTAGCTAAGGAATTACGGTCACGAATCGTTTGTTCGATGTGCGTAACTTCTTTCATCATAACGGTAAGAGACAGATGTATTTTGTTTGAATTTGTGTGTTATGAAGCTGCTGATTGATTTGATGCCTGGATGCTGGGTTACGTTAAATTTGGAGGCATGGAAGAGACTGACCTGGACATTTTACATTGCAATGCATATAAGCAACCCCTCCTTGTTGTTCTGTAGGCTATAGAACTTTGCAATGACATAACACACTAGCCTACATATTTGCTCTGTGAGATAAATATACGTTTTGCTCCCGTACAGGTTGCAAAATGACTGCTTAACATGTTGAATGCCCAATTTGGTAGGCTACACTGAAGTAGTGGAATTCGCAATGGAAGTATAGGCTACAGGCAAATTGGCAATATTGGCGTAACATAAAGAAGTGTGGGCGATTATGATTGCGTTCATTGCATGCATTCTTTTCACTTTTTGGAGTTTGCAGTTGTGTAGGCTACATTTAATTTCTCATCCGTCCCCTTTCTGTCTTGTTTATCTTAGTGCGTGAAAGTATGTAAAGCCTTAACTTTAAATAATCAAATTAATTAGCTATTAATAAAGAACACATCCATCTGATTAGGCTTTGTCATCATCAAGACAAAGGATATTTCATAGACCGATGGCCTACGTCGCAGCAATTTCCATCAATGCAGGCTACAGACTTTCCTTCAATCCTTAACAAAACCCAATTTGTGACGTATGTGAATGGTCCGTTTTATTTTATGTTCTTGTTCAAGGGCCAAGAATAACTCTGCATCAGTTCTAATCGATTAAGGCAAAACAGTTTCCTTGCTTTCCTTGCTGGTGTTATGTCTGGATATAACATCACCTGGGCAACCACTTCAGCACCATGGAGAGAGGACAGGCTGCGCGAGAATGGCAGAAGGATCTGTGTTCCACCGATAATGTTACTTAAGTGAACCACCTGGAATTTGGTGTCCTGATTTTCTTAGGCTATTAAATTGCCAAACATCTATGTATCTATCTAATACCATCTATCATGGTATTAGCCAAATTAGGCTACATTATTTTAATGCAAGCCGTTTTGTGGCACTGGTCATTAGGCCTAACTACAGTTAGCCAACTAATTATAGCCTATAGCTATTTTTAAGGTATGCTACTAATATAAAAATGTGTGTTTTGGAATTTTGAAGAAAAAAAACATGGCACCACAATTTTTTTGCAACTAGATATGCTACATAAAACAGAAAGTGAGGATGTATGTTCATCTATGTCTGAATGAAGATGTAAAGACTTTTTTAACAAACAGTTTTTTTATAAATGCAGTGACATATCAACACATTTTGTTGAAATCCACATGATCAAGTCCTGTTATCAGTGACAAAGCATCCTGATACAGGGAAACACTATTTATATTGGGATTTTATGTTCCTGCTATGCCAACATACATGCACAAAAGGGCTGTTGTAGTGGTGGTGGATATATCACAAATCAGCATTGACCGAGAAGACAAAACTCATACAGTCAGTCAAAACCTTCCTCTGGACTTGCAGTTGTATTTCAGTTATTTAAAAATAAAAAAGAAACAACCTGGTAACTCTTTCACAGTTCTTCAAAATGTAAACTACTGTTGATAAATGCTGTGGCATTTTGATTTAAAGCATCATATTTAAGTGGATATGGATTTCAAAGCTCATTACTTCATCTGCTTAAATGTGAAATCCTTTTCTCAGACACAGACTGAAAAGCAGCAGTGAAAAAAGACACCCAGCAGTGTTTTCCATCGATCTCAAATATGTACAATTAGTTCATTGTGCTGCTCTGCAGAAATAATGTGTTGGCTGTTTTATGCTTTATTTTGAATTCATAGACAGTGTGTCAATCAATGCACATGCAAAAAAAAAGCAAAACACGTTGACAAGCTGCTTCTTTTCTTCAATTCATCCTGATAAATGATTTTTTCTGCTACCTCAAAAAGTCGGGGCTCATTTGTGGAAGCTAGAGTGGAGGCTTAGTTTTGTTTCGCTTGAAACACGTGACTTGTGAGGCTGGATGGTGATGTGATTGGTCTTGGCATTTGTGTCACTGCATCACAGACATCTGTATTCTATGTTGCAGTCACCAGCAACACAGATGAATTTGTGATTGCACATTGTGTACATTAGAATGTGTCCCTATACAGCCTAGCCTTTCAGCTCAGGGGCTATAGAAATACTGTTTGGTTCTCTTGCAATATAAAAGATGTTTTTTCTAGAGATAAAGAGATAAAGCCAACTATTGTAGTCAACTGATATTCAAGGCAGTGTGTTTCACAGCAGATTGTCAATGAAACCAAAATACGTGAGCAAAGGGTACAGTAGTCTATTAGGTATCCATTTAATGCCACCAGTGTGAGATAAACTCCTAATAAGCCCATGTATGAACGTGTGCTTTCATTATGATATTTGAATATTATGATGATATTTTCATACAGAATCGATATCAGCCCATTATGCAGTATATCTCACTCTGACTATGTCTTCACAAGTCTGTTATAAGTCTTGGTTATATTCTTTTGTTCTCCAAAATGGCTTGAGTCCATTAACAAATCCTGGCGCTGGCAGATGGTTTGAAACCCTTGCGAAGTGGAGCCACATGACCTCAATTATGTTTTCATTTGTCTTTAGAGGTGTGTTTAGGGAGGCCTTTGGTAAATGTGGGGGATAAACGGGCTTGTCACAGATAAGAGGCAGAGCCCTTCATCTTAACCTCACCATGGTCTGACTGCAGAGGGCTTGCTGAGCACACTCACACATCACCAGTCACCACCACACATACATGCTCATACATAACCTGTATCCACATGCCAACACGCAAACAAGCACACAGACACATTAACACAGACAGATTACAAAGTAACATTCACCCTGCATGAAGTCATTCAGAGAATAGGTTTCTGTAGCTGACTTCCATTCATCTATATGGCCCTTGCCATATGTTGCCGTATAGCCTCTGCCATATTATGGCGGATAGAAGTTGTCCGGTTGTACAATATTTGAAGATGTGGTTTCCCAAAAAAACGAAATACTACCATAGGTGTGTGTGTATTCAGTTCTTCTTTCATTCAGCATTCTGCCTTTGGAGAATTAGATGACAGGTTAGTGTTTTCTATGTTTTGGGGAGCCCAGTCTACAGTATTGTGTCTGCATTCATACTGGATTCTGTTTTATGGGAGATTGTGTCTGTACACTGATGATTTTTCTCCACCTTCTTTGGAGGGAACAACAGACAGGTTAGCTTTAATCTGTCTTGTTATTACAAGAGTGAGGAGGAACATGCGACTGCTTTGATATGATGTTTCATAGTAAAGCTCATCCACAGTGCCTGATGGGGCATCCTCCATCACGCTGTATGCCAGCCCATCTGTATTCTCAAGGACAGACTCGTCCTGCCTCTTCCTCTTCCACTCAAGGTCTTAGAGAAGAGCATGGGGGAGGGGACGATTTGACCCTAGAAAATCACATTGAGCTACGAGAGCAGTACTGTCCTAGCATGTCTGTGTAATTGGTCTATTTATCTATCTATCTATCTATCTATCTATCTATCTATCATATATATATATATATATATATATATATATATATATATATATCTGTCTTCCTGGTTGTCTGTGTATCTGTCTGATTGTCTGTAGGCACGTAGGATAACAACGACAAGCTTCCCTAGAGCTAAATGACTTGAGATGAAAATCTCTACAATAGCATGTGATTTAAACATATAAAACATTTCACATCACTATATTCCAGTTCTGATTATGTACTCTTTATTTTTATCATGACACAAAGCCAATGTCATAGTACTGCAAGTGTTTCTCTTTACAGGCGTATAGGCTTGCATGTATATTTCATGCTGCCAAGGACAAGTCAGACTAGGTTAATGCCCACTTGGCTTCCTCTTACATTTTATAACTAGCAGTCGGCATTAGGTGTGCTGCTCTGTCTGGACTGGGGAAGAGAGGAAATGACCAGCAGGTCTGTAGAGGAAGCCCATACATATTTGACTTCCATGGAAACAATGGTGGGCATTGGGCAAGGTGGTGTTGGTGTTGTCTTCACACCAATCAGATCCCAAATCCAGTCATGCTAATTCAGTATGATGAATTGTTAAACTATAATAAGTGTAGTCATACTGCCATTGTAAATATTCATCAATAAAAAACATATAGATAAATTTATTGTTGCACATATTTATAGGCATTATGCTTAATGAATCATTTGAATAAATGGAATGAAGAAATACATTCAAGGCAACAATTGTGTGAAATCAGACCATGTAGATTAGGTTCTCTAAAAGTTATGCTAAAGATGTGGCTCAAGATGCTATTTAGCCACAAAGCATACTGTTGAGGAAGACATAATATCCTAAACAAATTTAGGTCAGTTGACAAATATAAGAAACATAAGTCCAATGGTTAATATTAAATCGATACCTCTTTTAGTTGTGATGCAGCTTGTAAATGATCTTGAAGGCTATGCTACAATCTGACTGATTTTGTTCCTTTTCTTTCATTATATTTCCCAGGCAAACTGCCCTTGTCTGTGACTAGATGAGGGCTATTATTCTGGAGTTAAAATTAAGGAATACAAGAAAATTGCCAAAATATTATATGTCAGATCTAGCTCAAGGTGAAGGTGAGGTAAAAAATTTTGTGACGTTTGATGTGAAGATGTCTGTAGGCTGAATCTGTTCCATTCCCTGCAGTCCATGACACTTAGAATCTGTTCAACTCTAATGTTGTATCAACAAGTAGAGACCATAACATTTCAAATCAAAACCTGATGAAACCAGGGACTGCCTCATTTCCCTGGCCAATCAAGCACAGTCCCATTATGTACACACTCTTAGCTTACCTTCAAGCATGAAGGAGTGACAGCGCTTGGTGAGAAAGTCTATTGTTTCTTTCTGTAATGTTCTCAGACTTCAGACTCAAATCTCACCCTGGGGAAAGAACCAGCCCTAAGAACCAGATTTTTCCTGCAGTTTTGAATAAAATATTCACCACCACGGCTTAGTGATTTAACAGCTTATTTCTCTTCCAATTGCAATTTCTCTTAAAGGATTTCGACAATTGAATTAATTTGGGCGGATATCATTGCTAAGGTTTTAGTCATTATGGTGCTTATATTGGATTACCTCATTTTCATTATACCAAAAATTGCATCAACATTTAAAGTCCAGAGTTGTCCATTCCATTTCACATGTGCAGTCACCCATGATACTAGAACGTTTAGACACTACATGCCTTGAGGAACCAAGAAAATCTCAGAAGCAATCACACTGTGCCTCCCTCCAGAAGCTGCTCTTGCAAAGGTGTTTACTGTTCTTCCATTAAAGATTTATCAGCCATCTCTCAAGAGCCTGAAATATATCCCCTCTCCTTGGTGTTCATCCTTCCTAAAGTGTAATGCTTGTGTGAAATCTGTATCCAACATCAGTCAGTCTCCATATCTGTGTAGAGTGTCATCCCCTCAGACACATTCTAGACTGACCATACGCATAAAGACACACACACCCATATGCTAAGAATAGGCTATCATAAACATAAGTGACACAGCATGTATAGTCAGTGGAGAAATTACATCAACACAACTTTAAACAGTATACTTTGTTAAGGTTTATATTGTTTCCCATGCTCTCTGATGCTAATGTAAACAGGACAAGTGGTATCCAGAAGAAAGGGAGGCCGTTATTTCACTGAAACCACTGGGCCGCTGGGAGTGAAATGTATTATCCCATTTATTGGAAAGAACCTCTGTCCAGTCCTGTGGGATTTAGTGAGATGGGGGAGAAGGGGGAGGGGCAGGCACGGAGCTATTTTCCCCCCAGTAGAAACATCCCTTATTACCATGGTACATCTGATATCATTTTGTTGCAACATTTTACATAGAATAAGGTGATGTCTATCTATAAAGCGAGAAGAATCTGCCTGTGTGTGTTTTTTCACTACTAAAGATATTGTGACATTAACTGACACCTGAAGTAGTGTGCTTATGGGCATGGGCATATTTTGTATGGACACTATTGTGCAATAACTGTCATTTCAGAAATATTCTAACAACCTACAAAAACACGGTTTGAAAACATCCAATGGAGGAGCAGTTTTAGCTTCTTTCATTTTACACTTCTAATTGCAGTCATGATCGCTGATATTAATATTTAAATGTGGGCTTAGAGTGCCTCAGTTCCTCTAATGAGGTCCATTCCAGTTGCATGCATAATAGCATTGGTTCAAAAGGGAGCTGTAGTATTAGCAGATAAAATAAGAGTAAGAGAGTGGATTTCTTGATGGCAGTTTTTTGCTGTTATGTTACCTGATATGAATATGCAGGAACTCTTCTGATGCATACTGCAGTCTAGGGGTAGCTGATGGCAATGATCACTCACAGCCCTGGAGCTGAATGGTGAAATGAAAGCATATTACACATGCACATCGCAGCACATATAAACCATTGATTTAAACGCTGCACCATTAATTGTTATGTAAAATTAAAGATGTAAGTAGATGTAAAGATCTACTGTACTGCTATTCAGCAAAAAGTGTGACTTCAACCTCGACCACTTTTTCCATTTCTTAACAGTATTGAAACAGCAAAGAACTGAGCTGCATGAGCTGGGCTGTCTTTTCTAAAACAATATGGAACTCATTCAGCACATTTCAGTGGCTTGATTTCCCTTGAGTGTGTGAATCCCTAAGCACACAATGTCACATCATTTTGATTACTAGTTTACTTATTCATGTTCACTGATATTCTAAATGAAAGAGTACTTGGAAAAGGGACTAATGTGCTGCTTGCCCTGGGTGAACAAATGCATGTCTTACAACTCAGGTTGTATCATTAGAGAGTGATTGATCTCCGTGCCCAGTAAGTCATCGATTGTGAGAATAAGTACAACCTTGCAACATAATGTTTACGAATATCAGAGCACCGAGGTGCAGATCCCACTTTCTCTGTGGATAATTGATCAAAGCGAAGTCCAATGTCCACATTAAACTATGCTGCTGTGAGAAAGTCATGGACATCTGCAGAAACCTTGGTCTCATTAGTTGCAGACGCTCTGTCAGGCAGCATGATAGATGGGACTTGTGAGGGGCTGGGGACCTCACATTAGCTTCCTGTGGATGTTCATGTGTTTTTCTCTTTATGTAGTGAGCAGGTTTCCACAGGGAAGTTAAAGCTAATATATGTCAGTGTTATTACAATGGTACACTCCCATCCTTTATCATATTTTATTAATCAGCCTTTTGGCTCCAATTTCACGATCAAAAACACAGTGCATAGTGTATTCTTATCTCGACGCAAAGTTTATTCCTATCTTACACTCAAATATTTCGCCATGTGCTTCTCTTTTATTAAACAATGCGCCCAAGGGTGTGGCAATTAACGACATAAGGTGTGGTTTGGCGTGTGATCTAAAAATCGCTATCTTACACCATCTAAAAAGCATTACGCCACTGACCAAGAAAAAACTGGTCTATAGCGAAAAGCGCAGCTGAAGATACACTGTCACAAGATGTAAGCAGCAACTCCTCTGCAGGAAATGTCCTTAGGTTTTTTATTCAGTCATTCGAACATTATTGGGGTAAGTGTTGCTTTTCTCAGGCTATGTTTTCGATGGTAACCCATTGTCAGTCATTCAATAGTGAAAGTAATCAACTGTGTATAGTTTCATTATATAATTACCATATAATTAGGCTACACGCATCTGCACTCGTCTATTATTTGCACTTTGACAAGGGGTTACAATATAAAACAGCCTGAAAAAAGCAACACTTACCCCAATAATGTTTGAATGACTCAATAAAAATCTTAAGGATTTATCCTGCAGACGAATCGTTACTTGGGACTCGTTGCTAAGGGCTGCTTACATCTCGTCTTTAATGAATATCACTATTCTTGTGATAGTTTTGGGTCTTTCAAGAGGGGTATAAACTGGCATATCTGCTCAACATGCACTTAGCTTATTAAGCGTTTCTTATGCGTTATGGTTTGTATATTATAGTATTTGTTTGTGTTGTAGTCTTACCAATGTTTTAAAATTGTTTACTGTTAAATTTAACTGTTGTATTGTTGTTATTTGTATGTCGCTTTGGACAAAAGCATCTGCCAAATCCCATAACCATAACCATAATAGCTGCTTTATATGCACCTTCCGCTGTAGACCAGGTTTTTCTTGGTCAGTGGCATAATGGTTTTTAGTGGGTGTAAGATAGTGATTTTTGGATCATGCGCCTGACCACACCTACTTTTTTAATTGACACGCCTGTGGACGCAATGTTCAATTGAACTGGAACGCATGGCGAAGACTTGTAAGACTTGCGTCACACTTGGTGCCACGTTGCGCCGGGTATAAGATACAGTAGAGCCCCATGAGCCTGTTTAAACTGCGTAACAGATTGGACAGGAATTCAGCCCAATTAAAAACGTGTCGGATCCAACTGATTCAGGACTAAAATGATGTAAAAATCGCCTGCTTGGCATAAAATAATGCCTTATTTCTGCAGTAAAATAGCTGATTTCACAATCATTAGACACTGTGAAGATGCAGCATTGAGTAGAAGAGCAGAAGCATTATAAACGACACATGAAGGCGGAGTTGACGGGAAGCGCATCAGGTGTATGCAACATCCTGCAACACAATGGTCCTGCATGTGAAAGCAAAGCAAGTGGATTAGCAGTGGATTAGCTCATCCACCACTCTGCACTCAGGAAACACTCCACCCCTTTGCCTCATTAAACTCACTTCTTCTAGCTCAGGGCCCCACATAATAAGGAAATGTGGAAATGATAGAATGATAATTCTTATATCTAGAATATATCTCGATCCTCACATAACACATGACGAATAGTTCTCTTTCCACATTGTGCTGCACTGAACTGCCTGTGATTTACGGAGGCTATTACAGCCTGAGATGGTCACTGTAAGGCCACTTAATCTCACTGATATATTGAAGGTAAAGGAAAGACTGTGGGGGAAAGATAAAGAGTAAGTAAAAGTGGAAAAACAGCATGGGAATAATGCACCGCAAACACAATGAAAGTGCATTGTGGGAAAACATTCTGGACAACCAAGGCAAGTGGGAACAAACAGTAGAGAGTGACAGAAAGAGGAGGTGAGACAGAAAGATGAGGAGGTGAGACGCAACAGAAAGAACATGGCCACGAGAAACAGAGAGTGAAATTGAGTATGCAGGCCATATTTGAGTACAGCACCAAGCCATCATATTGAGCAACAGGGCAAGCTGGGGAAGAGGCCATTTACAACACATTTTGTCATCTGTCTCTGCCAAACTACAGCATGGTGCTTTCTTTTCTTGCTCGAGCTATGGCCCAGGCATGAATATGATTTCCATTAGTCATGCCTAGAGGCCTACCATAGCACAGTGGTAAGGGAGAGCTCAACCGGTCATCAACGGTGTCACTCATTTGGACTGTACTGCGGCAGTAAAACACCAAAACACAAAAATACCTTATCATATATCTGGACAACTGACATGAGCAGTTTTACTCATTTGTTCATTGATCCATCTTACTCATCTTATTATAAAATACTTGTAAAATGTACTCACCCTCACCCTCCACTTCCGACATCTGAAGGTCCCCATCTGACCCCTCTGACATCTGTGTAAATGATGCTGGTCTATTTCTGTGTGCATGCATGTGGAGCATTATTCCCCCACATTGTGCAATAGAGGAGATCGCAAATCTGGCTTCCCTAGCTGGAAAGGGATCTCTGAGGGCAGCTGATTCCACAGCCACAACAATTCTATGAGAAACCTCCAGGAGATAACAGTGCATGTCTAGAACCCCCTAAGGCCTGACAGTGTACAAAGCTTTATACCTCAGATTTGACCAAGGCTGAGGATGAGATCTTCGCCAAAAGATAGGCCTATTGGTGGAATTATAATTGTAACTTTCTTAGGTATATACTGTATAGGTAGCCCCCAAAGAAAGGACTACTAATCATAGCTGTCAAGCCTCCCGTTTTTCTCCCGAGTTTCTCACATATTTTAACTCTTTTCCATTTCAATATTTTCCCGTAAAATGTTATTCTCATAACATTAGCCCTACCACAGGACCTGTCAGTCTCTGTACTGTTGTCCTGTTGCTACCCCCTTGCCCTTCCAGCGAAACAGATGCTTTCAAAACATAATATTTCTTGCTTGAAGCAGACCTTAGAGTGCCTATTTAAGATAACGGCGTGGTTGTTGCGAAAGCACATTTTGTAAGCAAAGTCACGTTCGACCTAGTTTCACACCTGGTTTAGTTAGTGCAGCAGTTTACTAATCTCAAGTCATATTGATGGCAGATGGCAGATCGCAACAGGAAGACCAATGTTGAGATTTTCCCGTTTTTTGGTTGAGAAACCTGGGAAATCTCCTTATTTTCAAAGCTCAATGTTGAGCGTTGACAGCTATGCTACTAATGATGATAGGATCAGTTCATCACAATATAACAGTGGCTTGCCTTTTACATTATATTTTCACATGATTATACACACACACACAGACACACATTTTAACTATTTATTTATGTCCACATAAAGAAAATGGTACAGGGACACAAATATTAAGGATGCAGTACAATATATACGCAAACCCATGGACCAGTGAAACACACACACACACACACACCTATTATTGTGCTATACAGAGCTCAAGGACATAGGACCTGGGGAACACAGGCCTTGCTTTTGCAGAAGACGTGTTTGTCCTGTTCCCATTATATGCCATATACAGTAAATCTGGGGATCACAGGCCTCTGGAAGCCTGAGAGTGACGGTGAAGCCTCATTGTCATCTTGATTGATAAAGTTTCCCTGTTTTTTTTTTTTGCTTTTTTTTCTCACCACCCCTCGGTTCTCCTACTCACAACCTCCCTCTCCAGTAGAATATCCTGAATATATTTTGATTTGTGGTGCTGAATGCCAGAAGCTTTCCACACATTTGACCTCCTTCCAGTGCAATAACCTGACAGTGTCTGACAGAGATGATTTTATTGTTAATACTTTATATAGCACCAGTGGGGATGACAAGGACGTGTCATTTTCAAATGTGTAGTCATGCATAGACATGGCACTTGGTTTTTATATTTGCTATTGTGGCATAGATATTGTCAGAGATGTTTACCCCAAGGATATATTTTGTTCTTTCAGGTAGAGTAGGCTTTTGTTTACTGCACCCATCTGATTGCATTAGTCCTCAAATGTTTCACAGTTCAGCGTCTGTTTTTGAACATGTCAGTGATATACAGAATTGTTACATTATATTATTTTACATTATTAATAATAATAATCAGAATAATTTTAGAAACAATTTTATTGTAAGCAAGTACTGTAAATTAAAAAGAGATTATTGGTAAATTGAAAGTATTTACTTGTAGAACGTCTAATATCACAATATATAAAAATTGTTTGGTTTTTGTAAGTTTAGACTGTATTTGCGTTCCATAATATTTATTAATTTAGCAAATGCTTTTATCCAAAGCCACTCACAAATGGTAGCTATAATGCAATAGGAGACAATAGAGTAAGCAAGAAGTAACCTGCATTTTACAATTTTACAGATATAACCAAAAGGTAGTTTGCAAGAGATTTAGATAACCAAAGAAATACACTGTACCAAGCTAACCAACACATAAGAGTATAAGACGCTTATGGGGCATGTAGGAAATGTCCAGGTGAACTGCTAGTTTCGCCACTGACTATAATACTGTACATCCACAACATGGATGGGAGAGGAAGGTGACTAAGAAAGATGATGTTTCATAAGGGGAGGGCCTCTCTCTCTGTCTGTGTGTGTGTCTGTGTGTGTGTGTGTGTGTGTGTGTGTGTGTGTGTGTGTGTGAGCAGGCTATCTGGACATTTGACCATGCGTATGTTTAATAAAACTATACCAGCTTCTGAGGCTCGTTATCACAGACATTTTCTAAACAGAAATGTAGAGCCTCACTAATTTATGTTTAAAGTTGAATTACCATAATTAGAAGGGAAGAGAACATATGGTACTGCTGTAGCTCACTGACTCTGTCAATCAAGCCCTTTTAGCAAAAGAAAACATGCCTTTAGAGATGGTGACTCCAGTGAGTAAAAGGGCTTTATGTGAATTCATCTCACAAAATTCACCACTTTTGGTTAGTTCAGTTTGTCCTCTAGCAGTGTACAAATACAGAGGGTGAGTGGTTACAGACAAGATTCATGGATATGTCTTGTCCGAATGTGTGGAATATTTCTGTCTTTAGAATGGCTTTGGGTGTATTGTCCTTACTGGAAGACTCACATGCTGTAGTGCATCTATCCCTAATTTGTATTCAGGTGTGCTACATGAACTTCCTTATCTTGTCACGTCTCTCTCTTTCCCTCCCTCCATCCCTCTCCTTTCATTCTGTTTCCCAGCCTCCCTTTGTTTCTTGTCCAAGCCCCAGCGCATGGTGAAATGGTTCTTGTGGATTTGTGTATGAAAATGGGGCATCCACATAATAATGTCTGACAGTCCGTTTTTGCCTGACTGTATTTCGCTACCCAGCCATACGGGAAAATCCTGTCAATCTGACAGTGCTTCATTCTAATACACTTCTGTGACAACCCTGCAGTAACTGATGCCTTAACACACTTCTTGAAGCCTCTTTTCAACCGCATGTTACATAATCTGACTTTAGCAGTGGAAGGCTCTGAAGACTGGTAGTGTCCTTGTCGCGGACTGACCATAGATAAATGCTTCTTGAAAATGTCAGCTTGCACATTGTTAGAAACAATTGAGATATTATTGTGTACAATTATACATATTGCACACCCCTAGTTGCAACTATGGTTGTCTACCAATCAGAGAGCCATCCTTTCCTCTTATTTTTGGGTGACATAGCTACAAAAGCTCCATGGAAAGTGTCTCAGAGCTTTTAGTCAGGGAGACAGGCAGAGGGAAGGGAGAGAAAACGTGAGAGAGAGGGAGACAAACATTAGCCCCACCCCCACCACACACATGCCTCTGGGTAACAATGGTGCAACGCCAGGGGAATTCTGACAGGAGTCTGTAAACACACAGCCAGCATCCTCAGCCCAGTCTGACTACTGTGCCCTGTTCTGGAGCTATGCCAGAGTAGAGCAGACAGGACCGTGCGTCAGGCATGTGCAAACACTCTCTAATTGCTTACTCTAATGAGAGTAGAGAAACACTCCTCTAGACTGCCAGACTATGAGAATCGAAAGTCTGTGCGGCTGCACAAGGCATTAATGTATCCATTACAATTGCACCACAAGCAAGATATCATTCAATACACAGCCATTGTGATGGAGATCATGTAATGATTTTGTATCCTCCATTGTGCTTCCTGCTATTTACTACAGGGGGGTTTGATGCAGGGGATTCTGCTGTATTGACACTCTGCATGGGGGATGGTTTTGTGTGAAAGTATTATTGACACCCGAAAAGCAGTTCTGCCTTATTTCACATTTTTGCAATCACTGATATGTTTACATGTTTTGCTCTGAGATTATCAATAAGGGAAAAATCAACTACATGTTTTCTCAGTTTACTGGGGATAATTATTTCATGCTATTTCCCAAAGGACAGCAGAACTCCCTCTTTTGAATATTCATCATGGCTCAGGTTTGCAGGCTGCGTGTGAAATACTGCACAATGTTGACTGTGTTTGTGTGTTACAGAATGAGAGAGAGAGAGAGAGGGAAAGAGAGAGATGGAGAGAGAAAGTGAGTGAGAGAGAGAGATGTGAGCTGACTAGAGTGTTTTAAATGCAGGCAGTGAAGACTGGGAGAATGCTACAGCTCTCTCCTGCCATCTGGTCATTTTCACTGTGACTCAGAGCTATAAACCCCTAACATGCTGCAGGCCTTCACACACACACACACACACAGAGAGAGAGGTGGGGGGGGGGGAGACCTCCTTCACACACAAGCACAAAGATGTATACAGCTTTGCAGGCATTTTAAATAAATTAAATTCCCACACACAGATTTGCACATATACATATGCACATCCACACACACACATTCATCCATGAACAGTAAGTATATCCTGCAGAAGTCTTGTATGCTACCCTTATTGCTTTCTCTTAAAGGAAAGGCACTAATTGTTAGATATTTTTACATCCAAAATTGTATTAGGGACAAAAACAAAGTTTTCTGTAGAGTTGTATTAGAACTCTATAACCGTCAACCTCAAAGTAGCTATACAATAGAATCCTGTGGGGTAAGTGTGCACATCAAAGTGAACTGCGTGGTTTTGACACCTGACAGGCTCAAAATGTTGAGTGTCTGGCAACATGGATAGTAACTGTACTTCAATTCCTGTTTCTGTAGAATTGTTTTTAGCAGTCCCTTTACAATTATTTAAGGAAACATAAATGGGTTTATCAGGTAAAACAAAGCACCGCAAATTTGCTTACAGCTTCGTCAGGGTTCACCCAGGCTAAGAAAATAGAGGCTATGTTGAAAACTGCAGAAGATGTCCTCCTTTCATTCAAATGTATAGATAGAATGTGTACATAATTGAGCAGAATTGTAGGCTGGCTTAAAGTAAAACTAAATTAGTTGTTGTATAATTTTAGGTGATATAATGAGATTGGTCGTGTAGAGGCAAGCTGATGGGGAGATGCATTGGTGTAAATTGCTCAGGCTGTAGTAGTCTTGTTTCAGTTCTTTTACTGCACCCTATTGTCCAAACTGCAAACTCACATTTAAAACCTTTAAACACAATCATCTGGGTTTTTTTTTACTGTACCATTACCCCTTCACAAAATTGTTATTTTTTAACTTACATGCCTATATTTTGTACTAGCTTACCCAATAACAAAATCACTGATCTTTTAATTTTATATACAAAAATATATATATACATCATACCTCAGGTGCAATACCACATTCCAGTGAGAATCAACTAATTTCTTTATTCGCCACCACAGGGAGAGGTAAACACATGTGAGCTTTTGGATGGATGCTTGAACTACAACATAGCAATGTGTGACCCTGCTCACCCATCTTGATGCCAACTGTGCTCTCTCCTCATGCAGCACAGCATAGCAGGTGTGAAAGGAAAGGCCTAGCAGATGGATGGGCTTGGGGTGGCACAGAGAGGCGGACACAATCTCCCATGGTAGGCTAAGACAAAAAATAGATTCAGGCATTGGCCTGCTTAAAGGTGCTCTAAGCGATGCCACACGTTTTTTAGGCTAAAACATTTTATGTCACTTACTGAAAACATCACCTAACCAACCGCTAGCTGTCTGTTTCCTGAATACACTGTAAAAAAACGTGATCTCTGTGGACAGCCCAGGCTCCAAAAAAGGCAACAAAAACAACCTGGGCAAACCTAGCCCATAAAAACGTAACAAACTGTTCCAGCAAATCACAGACGAGATTCGCGTTTAGGAGAGTTTCAATTGCACAGGAGCAGCACGGGAGGGAGGGGGAGGAAGTAGCGAGCTAGCTCTCTGTTTTGTTTGAAAGTCAACAGAAGTGACATTACCCAGGATCATTTAGAGCACCTTTAATACAGCCAGTCCACTGATCAGTTGATAGAACAGAGGGAAGGAAGAGAATGCATATAGGAGGAGGAGAACTGAGGCAAGGTGCTGAGTAGAAATGAGAAAGGCTTAGAGAAATGAGAAGAGGATGTAGGGGAAATGGTTGGTTATGCAGAGAAGTGAGGGATATTGGTCCTTGTAAGAAGTGTTTGGACTTTGTGCTGTGTGTCTCCACACATAGTTGCTTGAATTTGTCTTCATTACCCACGGACAGTTTTAATCTGATGGTGGATCTTAAATGTCACACTCATTAGCATGTCTTCATTGCTGTGTATTGCCCTACATGGCCACACCGTGCAGTTCGGCTGATTGTAATTACAAGCTTCTCTTTAGTCTGGTCTGCACAATGTCCACACTTTTGACACAAAATTACTTCTCTGTTTAATAAACTCAGTGAGAGACATTGAACAAACATGTAAATGCAATATGTTGATATTATTTATTTCAAAATATAAGATCCTGTAATTTCTTCGGGAGTATATTTATTGTATTGTTTATATTCGTTATTGATTGTTGATATTGCATTGACATTATTCTTTTTGCTAATTTCCATAATGTAGTCTTACCAACTTTTAAAAACAATTTACTGTTAATATTTAACTACTGTATTGTTAGTTAGTCGCTTTGACCAACGTGTCTGCTTAATTCCATAACCATAACCATATAAAAATGATAGCCTACCAAAAAATGTAACAGTTGTAACAATAACATTGTTGTTATTAACCCTCAGGCCTCAATATGTATTGCAGTACTATAGTTCACCGAAACCAAAGAACGGTCTGTATCCATCACTAATGTAAATTCTGTCAATACATCAGCAATCTGATGGCATGCCAGTACTTCAATTCATCTTAGAGAAACACCATTTGATTCTGGCATCTTTCACATATCCTCAGCTCCACTCCACTCACAGCTGCACAGAAATGCATACCTACATTTGTACTGTGTTCTTTGTTAATGCAGTATTCCAAAGGATGCCAGCACACTGGCCTCTGATGATGAAGATTCTGGCATGCTCATGGATGCAAAAAGTGTTGTTTCCACTCTGTTGGCTTGTGTTAAAGCTAGTGAATACTGAACAGTCTTCACAGCTCTTGTCTTTTTTACCTTCCAGCCATTTGTTTTTCTACACACACATATTTCCCTCTTCTGCAAAACTCTGGTCTTTTTTTCCTCTAAAGCACTGCATTTGAGATTCAGTACTGAACACTTAAGTGTGACTGGCATCCAGGCTTTCCATGAAAAGAAGACTGAACTACGCTTGACTATAATGCAAAGCCTGACACGGGTTTATTGTGAAAGTAAAGAAATGTTAAAGGTATATTTCACCATTTGGGGAATTACACTCATTTTCCACCTCCCCTCGAGTTAAACAATTGATTTTTACCTTTCTCCAGTTCATCCAGCCGTTCTCTGAGTCTGGCGATACCACTTTTAGCTCCAGCCTAGGATAGATCATTGAATCGGATTAGACCATTAGCATCTCACCTGCTAGCATCAAGCTTAAAAGTGACTAAGATTTCTGGTAATTTTCCTATTTAAAACTTGTCTCTTCTCAAGTAAGAAAGGGAATAAGACTAATGGAAAGGAAACGTGGAGATTTTCTAGGCTGATTTGACATGGAACAGTACTCTCAGTCAAGCGTAAGTTACTGTAAAGTTAAAGGAACTGTATGTAAGATTGTGGCCAAAATTGGTACTGCAATCACTTTCAAATTATTGTAGAGCGGTGTATCCCCTTCCCCTCCCCCCTGACTGGCAGAGCTGGCAACCCGGATGCCGAAACACTACTGACTTTGTGATTAGTAGATAGGTGGAGGGTGGCGCATCAGGCCAAAACACAACATGAAAACATCAACATCAGTTGAAAGCTGCAACTTCACTTTTTAAATGACAATATCCTGGCCGGACTACTGTTGTCAGTGATATTTGAAAAGTATTTGAAATGAACATGATTTCTTAATGTCTAGTGACATATCAGGGCCATTTTATGATTAATTGAAATACATTTCTTACATACGGTTCCTTTAAGGTTGCTTCTGACATTGTACAAAGAGGCAAAACTGGTGCTCTGAATACCGGTTCTTTTGTCTTTGAACGCCTCTGTTACTGATGCATTTAACTGCAATTTGATTACACCTGCTTTTAAAAGGTGGAAATATTACACCTCAAAACAAATGTGCGCTTTCACAGGCAGTTTTCACACATACAGGGGAATACATAATGAGACGCATTTTAGGCTTCTCCTCCTATCTTTTTACATGAAACTCCCACTTTCCCCCTGATCCCCCTTTGAATGTACATGTATGTATGACACGGAAAAGCACAAATTGCCATTCTCTGCTCCTGCGACAGGCAGTCTGTGGTTTTACCTAAGTGCCGCCTGTTTGTACATAAGCTACCAAGCCATGTTTTTACATGCACGTTGTGAAGAAAACACGCCTCAAGTGGGCGCAAAAACTTTAATACATCTGCCCCCATATGTACTTTCTGCGGCTTGGAATCAGACCCCTAAATACTACAACTGCTAAATGCACTTGCTTGCAAATACAATTTTTTTTTTAAATCAGCAGAACCCCTTTTTGCCCAGTATATATATTTTTTCTCTTCTCTTTACCTAAAGTGACAGCCAGCATTAATGTGACTTATAGGAGTGGAGAATTGAAAGTGCATAGCATTTTTCAGTCTCCACTACTGTATATGGCCTCACTCCCTCTTAGTGAAGAGTCTGGTGTTTAATGGTGCCTTTCTAAAGGCATTACTGGAACAATTTGCTACAAGCAGTGACTGATATTGTGGTCATGACCTCTTCTTACTTTGATGTTGTTGCAGTTCTGCCTATAGGTCCTGTATTAGCAGTAGTCAGCCGGGAGCTTCTGAAACCACAGACATTACAAGAAAATAACTAACTAACAAGCAAGATCAAAAAGATGATCCCTGATTCTATTCAATACTGTGCCAGTTATACAGTACATACTGTAGGCAATGTGTCTGGGGTTTTGTAAGATCTTGAGTTATAGCCTTTTCCTTCTGCTACTTCATGATGTTTTCTAAACAAAGTTCGGGAGGAGCCCTTAGGGATGATTGACAGCAATTAACTCACCTGTCTTCCGTCGCCAGGATATTTAAGCCGGCCTCCTTTATCTGTCACATGCTGCGGCGCTCACAACATTATCCCTCCTCCTCCCCCTACTCCTCCATTTCACTGATAGCCCAGTTACTCATCCTTCTTTACCCAGGGGGTGCAAGCAGCCATCGCTCTATTGTGATCTCCGCTTCAGGCATTCCAGGTCCAGCTACCATGCCAAACACACGCTTATCTTATACACTCAGTATAGCAATCATACCGACTGGCGAACTAGTGAAATGTTCATGCACACACACTGTCTGGTGACTAACTGTAAATTCAGTGGTAGTTTGTGATATGCACATTGACATTTTCCCTGTCAAATAAGTCAAGTCAAGTCAAGTCACTTTTATTTATGTAGCACATTTTTGTATGCACAGAGTGCAACCCAAAGCACTCCACACACAAGACATTGACACACAAGACAAAAGATGCCGGGTGGAGCGGCCTAGTCGTCAGCATACCTGTGACACCAAGACATAAACAAACATATTTAAATAAGACTATGTTGCCACACCTACAGTATATCCAAAGTCCAATACTTTGAGTTGCTTAGAGATAGTTTTGTGTCTATAGAAAGGAGACAGTCCTAGACCCCCCCCCCCCCCACACACACACATATATATACACACACACACACATATATATACACACACACACACACAGGAGAAAAACATGTCTCTTCTGTCAAAAATATCTCTTCTGTCTACTGAATTTCTCATTGAGTTGCATCATTATCTGTTGTATGGATAAAGAAGTCAGTCACCTCACTCACTGTGTATGTATTCTCTTTCAACTGATGTGTAAAATTGGCCCATTTGTACATTACAGGATAATACAGGCATGCTAAGGTGTACAAACAGATCTAATTTTCTATCTGAGGGCAATCAATAAACTATTCACTTGTTGTATGATAAAGTAGATTAAAGTTTCTTTGTGAGCATGGCTATTTGGGTTGCTTGAATTCTTATGAGTGTGAATAAAAGTCTAGCCAGCAAATGCATCTTTATTCACAATGGCATTAGCAGAATAGATACTAATATGATTATGGCCTTGATGAATAGACATTGATATAATTCTGTCTCAATTAAAAGGAAATGCTGTTCTCTGAGTAAGTTTATTTCCTCATGTCATATTTGAGTAATGATCATTACTCCTGCACGGTCCACACTGCCAGGCTGAGGCATGCCAAGCATACTGATGACACAGAGTGAGGAGCAAATGCAATGGAGGGAGGTTTAATGATTGCATTGCATTAGGGTAAGTGAACAGAAAGCTTGACTGACATACTTGCGCTCCCCACCTTTGTGGATAGATAGATGGATAGATACATTAATATTCCTTCACACAATATGGCAAGATGACATTTGTCTGTGTGCTTTGTATTAGAACTGTTGAGTCAGCTGTAATTGGCTGTAACTTGTTTACCACAGAGGACGTGCTGTTTACAACAGGAGGTGCCAGATGGACTTCTCAGACCTGTATGTCCCTGAGGGTCTAGAGCAATCTTAATTCACTGGTCACCGAACAAGGCCAATGCCATCTTGACACTCCATTCTATTTCACTGCTGGCAGGTGTGTAAAATAGGTTTTGCTTTGCAACCAGTGTGTTCTTTGTTGTCTCTCCCCCCTGCCGCCAGGTTTTGCATCTGGTCATCCGGCGATTTAACACCATCAAGAGTGTGTTCTGAGCACATTCTGTTGTCTTTGGGTTTATATGTCACAGGGCTGAGGAGAGTGGTGATGTTTGCCTGCCCCTAGAAGTCACCGGGGAGCCTGAGATCTGATTACAGTAGTGGGACACAGACAGAGAGCTACAGCAGACCTGCCATGACCAGCAGTAAGTACAAACACTCTGCTCTTCTTGCTGTGCAACTCTAACACTAATACAGAAGCATCGGATTTGGCCCAATCTTCAGCTTTTTGATGGGGTTCGGTTTCTGGCTAATGTTGTTTTATCAACCGAACCGAATGCTATGCATCCCGCTGTAATGACTTTGCATGTGATTATGGAATTCTGTTGTTGACCTTTAGTCTTGTTTCCAATACACATGGATGGAGTACAGCCAATGAGTCTTAATAGGCTTAAAAACCTTCTGTTCATATTAACAATAATGCAATAATACCAATAACCGTAATTATCAAGTTTTCATACTTACATCTCTAGTCACAAATAAATTATGTATTAATGTACTCTTTTTTGGTGATGTTTACCGCATTTATGCATGTATCACAGAAATGACTGGGATTCAGTTTTTGGTGTCAGGTTCGGCCAAACCTTAAATAATAGATTTGGTATTTGGCAGATTCAGTGCATCCTAAACACTAACAATGATTATTTTAGAAATGATACTGATAGATAGAATTGTACACACGTGCACATGTGACAAAATAAAGTCAAATTGTTTAGGACACGGACAATGTGACATCAGACTAAAGTTGATCATAATAAGATAACCATATTTATATATTCTAAATTATCTCTATGGTGTATGGAAGACAAGAAGATGCACACACCTGTCAGCCCAACTAGTAGTCCAGCTGTGCACTATGTGAATCTGGGTCCATGTCAGAAACGCCATAATATAAATATAAATATACATGTAAGAGAAGCTCTTACAGCACTACACGGCCAACTACCTCACTCCCACTTAGTAAGCTTTCATCTGGGCCAACGGTATTGGTGTTTGCAAGGTTTTTCCTTTATATCACTAGTTTTAGATTAAAACTCCTTACTGTAAAGCGCTTTGGGTGCATAGGTAACATGCTATAAATGTAATGTTGTAATGTTATTGCTGTTGTGTGTTGTTACTAGGGCTGTCAATCGATTAAAAAATGTAATCAAATTAATTACATACTCTGTGATTAATTAATCTAAATTAATCGCATATATAATATTTGCTGTGAAAGTATTTTAAATATTTCAACTCAAATGAATCATTGAATAATCAGCATTAGTGACAAGTTCAAAAACTCTTTTATTATTATTTTCACTGTTCAAATAATGGCCATAGTAATCTATGATATGACCTAATATGCTGAGGAAATAAATTCAAAAGTGCTTCGGGAATAAGTTTTTTTTCCACATACAAGGCATTTCAGGCCACAGATATAACCTAGGGGACACAATGAAAACAAATTAACACTCCCCTCTATGTCAACACTATTTCTTTGCATTGATGTGCGACTTAAAAGTAAATCACTGCTCAGGAAGGTTGGAGACCTCACCCTGGTCATCGACGGCTGCCCACCTCCCCATCTCCCAAAGTGCGGAACCTGGGCGTCATTCTGGACTCCACACTCTCATTCAGTTTCCACATCCAGAGCATCACCAAATCTGCCTTCTTTCACCTCCGTAACATTTCAAGACTCCGGCCGTCACTCACCGACTCAGTCACCGAAACTCTCATTCATGCATTTGTCACCTCCGGTCTGGACTACTGCAATGGTGTCCTGTCTGGGCTGCCCAACAAAGCCCTAGACAGATTGCAGTATGTCCAGAACTCAGCTGCCAGGGTGTTAACCCACACCAAGCCCTGGCAGCACATCGCCCCCATCCTCAAGAAACTCCACTGGCTGCCAATCAAACAACGCATCAGCTACAAAATCCTCCTCCTCACCTACAAATCACTTCACTCACTGGCACCCAAGTACATCACTGACCTCCTCCACCCATACACCCAGTCACGGTCCCTGCGCTCCACCAGCAAGGACTTACTCTCCACTCCCCGCACCAGACTCAAGACCTTTGGTGACAGGGCTTTCTGTGCAATTGCCCCTACCCTTTGGAACACCCTACCCCCTCCTATCCGTTCCGCCACTTCTCTGACACAGTTCCAAAAGCACCTCAAAACACACCTCTTCTCTCTTGCCTACCCTCCCTAAACCCCCACCCTGCCCCTACCCCCCTACTCCCACTCTTGTAAAGCGACCTTGGGTATCTTGAAAGGCGCTATATAAATTGAATTTATTATTATTATTATTATTATTATTATTAAATGTTCCAATCAATGATCTAGGCAGCACATTTTCTTCTCTCTCCTTCATTTTACAGTCTAATGGTTACTGACTAGAACGGCTCGGGGTCAGAGGTCATACGGAATCGATTTATCTGCGTTGTTTTTTTTAATCAGTTATTTTTTCTCAAATTAATTAATCGAAATTAATCAGTTATTTTGACAGCCCTAGTTGTTACTGCTGTTGCTGCTGCCTGCAACATTGTCACTCTACAAGATGGGTTTGACTCTGTACCTGACATTCCTCTCAGTTTTGATCATCATCTGACTCTATCACTTCATTTGATAGTCTCTGTCCTCCAAGATGGCTTCTGATGCTTTTGCGTGATGTTATTGTCATCTCCACCCTCCTACAGCTGCAGATGGGGTTGGAAATGTAGGGGCAGAGCAGAGGCACCTCAGTGTGCCTGTTGCAGACCCAGGAGCCTGGGCCACTGCCATGAGCAACCTGGGCATTGTACCCATGAGCTTAACTGGACAGCAACTAGTATCAGGTAAGCCTCACGTCAAGTAGCTGAAGCCACAGGACAGTGTTTTATAAAAGTTAAAAGAAACAAGACCATATTAAAGGTGCTCTAAGCGATGCTGGGTAATGTCACTTCTGTTGATAATGATATATAATGATAAAAATAAATATTTTTAGCAAAAACACATTGCCCACAATTATTGCCACCCCTACAAAATCTATTTCTACAAAATAAAAAAGTTTATCAGGGTAACTGTGAACTTTCAGAAGTAGTTCAAGACTTTCTTTTTCATTATGGAAATAAAGTGACACAGAGACTAAATCCCCAAGTCATTTTTCAACATGGAAATGACAAAAGAATACACAACATTTACAGTACCCTCCAGAATTATTGGCACCTTGGGTAAAGTTGACTAAAAACAGGTATAAAAAATAATCTTTTTAAAAAAAAGTTTAACCACCGTTATACAACAATTGGGTTCTATGGAACTATTTATTGGTTTCTGATTGGCCGAGAGACGTTCCATGAGTTGGAATATCCCTGGACATTTCAACTCAGACTTTGCACAGCTAATAATAAATCACTCCGCGATACAATGCGAAGATTTGACACAATGTTCTCATCCCAGCCCTCCACTATTTTAAGCAATGGGTTACTCCTTAGCAAACCACCACCAGTGCTTCACCACATCTGTGGATTAAGCCACACAGTCAACTCAATGTAAGTAAGTAAGATAAACGAGGATGCTAATTATTCTCAGCATTGTGTATAATATGATTGTCACTTGGAGGAGACTTGTAGATAACTAACGTTAGCATAGTTAGCTAACCGCTGCTAACGAGCTAGCATCGTCACGTCAGGCTGTGCACAGTAGTGTAACATTTATTCACCATAAATTAATAAAGTTGAGTGGTTCTGCAATGTAGACTATGTTTCCGTTTTTTGCAGTACCATGTCCCTTACATGACATGGCCCAGTGTCCTTGTAACATGCATGCAGCAAACCTACCTATATATGAATGTGATTTCAGCCCGACTTTCAACATTTCTTTCAAGAAGACACCAAAGATTCTAGAACAGAGCTCCGGCCTCGTGGCTACGGCCGAACAACACCCGTGGGAATATCCATGACCAACCCCACTCTCACTCGTGCTATATTGCTTAATTCCATATCAATGCTTATTGAGTGGTAACTATAACAACTTTAGTAGAATGACGGTTGAGCCTGAAAAGCAGGCTTCACAACAATGGTATCAACTGTAAACAACTGTCCACTGTTAGGGTTAAAGAAAGTTGTACAACAAACTGAACGGCTTCTTTTTAAACGCTTCGCTGCGCGTCGGGGAGTTATTTGCCTCCGCCTCGTCCATTAATTCCACATAACGGGACACCTCGGTGGCCATTGTCCCTTACTTATTACACGTTCTAAAGAACGCATAATGTTTTGTTTGAACGTCAACAGAAGTGACGTTACCCCGCCATCGCTGACACATTCTCTAAATGTGAAACTGAACTCATTGCAAGTCAGAGAGCTTGAGCACAAGTGGGGACGATCTGTGCACATTTTTCAGGGGTGCTGAGATGTAATGAGCACCCCTAAAAACAGCTTAAAATCACCTATAGAATCTATTTGGGAGCAATCTAGCACAATTTCTATTTGTAGATGCATGTTTTAACTAAATAGTTACAAGATGGTAAATGTCAAAGAATTAATTTGCATTTTGTTTGTGACTCAGGTTTAACACGGTATTATCCTCAAGGATTTGTAAAGCTCCACAGCAAACACATTACATTCTAAACATAGAGGATTTCCAAGCCACTGGAGCTTCTATTGTCAAAATGGTATTGTGAGTTTAACAAATGAGCACATAGGCAGGTTTTTTGTTCAGAATTTATGTAAGCTCAAAATCCCATGATACATGGACTCATAGATTTGTGTGAGCTTGTTCAAATAAAGCCTTACATCACATCAAAGACAGTAGAATCTAGTCAAAAGGATGCACTCACATGTAACAGTTTTTCTCAACTTATTGTAACTTTATTTTATTTCCACACTGATAATGTGACTGTGGAAAAGGAAGTAGCAGAGCAAATAGTGTAAATAATGTGTTTTTAGCTAAAAATGCTTTTTAGACCAGGGATGACTAGGTACTTTAGCCCATGGGTGTAAGCAGTGTTTTGATTGTGGCAAATAATCTTATAAGATATTTTAAGTCAATACTAATAATGGCAGTAAGCCGATGTTCTTCCATATTTTAGGACAAAGATTTAATCAAACTGTGGATACTGTCTGTTTTTTTTTTTAACATAGAAACGTATTGCCATTGTTTTTAGATAGGCAAAGGCAAAACTGGACCCTCTATCTATTGTAATAGCTGATTAGTTTTACAAAATTGGTTTGTTTTTCATATACAGCTCTGGGAAAAATGAAGAAACCGCTGCACATTTTTCTGATGTCATCGTACACTTGTTGAGTGACATTCAAATGAGTTGACGATCATATTCAGATTTGCAGTGGTCTCTTAATTTTGTATATGACTGTCAACTCATTCGAATGTCACTCAGCAACCTAGGATGACATCAGAAAAATGTGCAGTGGTCTCTTCATTTTTTCCAGAGCTGTATATAGGGCTTTTGCTCTGTTTAAAATCCTGCCAGGATTAGTGCAATAAAATTGTGATACAAGTTTGTTCTTATCTCTGTTTTTTTTCTTTTCTTTCTTTTTACTGTTATGAAGTTGCAATGGCCATTCCACCATATCTCTTTTGCTGCCTTTTTATTCTTTCTCCCCCCACCCTCATCTCTCTGTTCTCTGCAGCTCTGTCATGTTGCTCTATAGGGTTAATGAATTCAAAACAAAAGCTTTAATCTGTCTTTGTGATTCCCAGACTCCATCTGTATCCAGGGTTTCGATCCCAACCTCGGCATCATCACCCCTTTAAACCCTATGATGGCAGGGATAAGCCTGGTTCCTCCTCCACCTGCCCCACTCGAACTTCCAGTCATCAAAGAGATCATTCACTGCAAGAGCTGTACTCTCTTCCCACAGAACCCCAGTAAGACACACTGTGATTACAAATTTGTATGTAAACACAACTCATGATAAACACAACATATAATGTACACTTTCCACAAAATGGCAGGTGTACCTTGCCTCAGGCCAGCCTAACTCTATATGTGTATCAGTAAAGTCAATAAAGAGAGTAAGTGTAACTCCAACAAATAATAGTATAGTACAGTGTTTCCCAAACTTTTTTTCTGGGGACCCACTTTTTAAAAATGACAGACCATCGCGACCCATTTCACTTCAAATCTACCCTGCAACCACCAATATTGTTTTAGGCCACAGGTTCTCCAACTTTTCTATGCCTTCCCCAACCATACATTGCTATAGGATCTAGATAGATAGATCATGCTTTGAACACGGTTGTGTTGCATTTTGAGCACCATCAGCGTGAAAAGTTCGAAATGACTACTGAAAAGGTACGTTTTAATGCGCATCCGAGAGTTTGGGGAAACAGCATGTAACAGATGTAAACAGCAAATAACTCAAGTTATTGTATTGTTGTATTATATTATATTGTATAGGCCTAGTCGTTATATCAGAACAAGAGGCTTTTGCGCAATATAGCCGGAAGAATGTGCCTTTAATTTGGAGAATAGTGACAGAAATAACAATGTGAGGAGGTTGCTATTAACTTTAAAGATTGCATCTACAATCGAAATCTACATGCAAATTGAATGGCCTTATGTCCGGTCAATGGATGTCTGCTTTAGTTGACAGCACGGTCACTAGATTTTAATCGGTAAAGTTGAGGAGCTGGTATCTGTTAATGTTCGTGCAAATAGGCGGATTCATGTCCCTTGTAGGCCTAGTTTGCAACTGCGAGGTAGCCTACATGGCAGGCGCCCCACAGAACGGTTTCATTTTGAGAGGTCGATATCCATGCTCTGGCACCCCCTCTGCGATGCGTTCGTCCCCCAGTTTCATGCGCCAGTTTGAAAGCTTTTATGACAAAACCGTGACTGTGGTAGTTAACAAACTACATCCTAATAGAAAACTGTTGGCTTTCATCAAATGACAAATGGCATCAGTTAGGTTTATAACACAACATAAATTGTGCTGGCGACCCAAATAAAATCTCCTGCGACCCACCCGTGGGTCGCGACCCAGACTTTGGGAAACACTGGTATAGTATACCAAAGCTTTTTAAATGTGCAAGCAAGCTTGTGACTAACTAGATTTAGTCTACCGTAGTGGTACAATGTATGACCGTTGCAAAGAAAATAAAGCTAATTTCCCATATTTTCTCCATGCCCTACTCTAGCAGCTCCTTGTAAACTGCAAGTGACGCTTACAAGTTCTCCCCTTGGTTACTCAATCAGTGTTTAACAATTCAAGACAGACAACAAGACAACAATATACTAAGACTGAACTGCTTGAAGTACTGGAACAGTGTGTGTATGTGTGTGTGTGTGTGTGTGTGTGTGAGTGTGAGTGTGTGAGTGTGTGTTTATGTGTGTCAAGTTATGTTGCTGATTAGATCATAAACGGCCACAGCAACAAAGAGGAATGTCAAAAGAATTTAGTTGGTGTTTGTTGGTACAGTATTTGTTGGTACCAGTGTAAGGGAGTTGCTTTTTTATCTGGTTATACAGTGGGTGATGGTTAAAAATGGACACTTCACTCACAAAAAACGTGATTCACGCAGCTACGTGAAATGTAAGTACAACTGCGGCCGCTTGGGGGCAGCATAAGTCCGCTGTCTGTGTTTTTAGCAGCCCCTGCAACATGCTGTTCACTGTAGCCTATAAGCTTTGTACATAATGTCAAACATACTTTTGGATTCAGTGGCAGGATTTCTTGATTGTACAGTGCCTGTCTCTCAGTAATGTTTTAAAATGGCAGAGTCATTGACCAAAAATTGCTTTTAAAAAGCAGGGCTACATAAATGAATAAATATGACAAGAGTGTCAGTGCTAGACGTGCATTTTGCTGTCCAGCTGTGGGTGCCAACATTGAAATTCCAGGTTTGCACTATTTAAATACCCCTTTCTCTTTAAAATCATTAAAAGATGTGTACCTAACCTTTGTAAAGGACTTTGATGCTTCCACTCTGTCTCATTCAGTCAGCTCATGGTCATCCTCTGTGACCACTAGACAGTGTGTCTGTCTTATGCAGAAAATGAGATGCAGATGAGTCATTATGTCAGAAAGGACTGCATTAGATTGGCCATTTTTTTAATCATACCAGTAAAGCTATTCTAGACCAAATGACCAAAGGTTCAAATCTCCCGTGTTGTGTATATTTCCAGATTTGCCTCCACCATCCACACGAGAAAGACCTCCTGGCTGTAAAACTGTGTTTGTCGGTGGGCTACCAGAGAATGCCAGTGAAGAAGTCATTCGGGAGGTTTTTGACCAGTGTGGGGAAATTGTGGCTATCCGAAAGAGCAAAAAAAACTTCTGTCACATCCGCTTCAGTGAGGAGTTCATGGTGGACAAAGCAATTTATCTGTCTGGTATGCTACATTTTTGATGAACTCTTGAAACATCACATAGCATGAAGCTTTAGCATCATAACATTGGTATCCATTGCTGCCAGTGATTTAATTGTAGTTATTTAAAAGAGTAGGATTGGTTGTTGTTTTGTCTTTTAGGATATAGAATACGTATTGGTTCAAGCACAGACAAGAAGGACTCTGGCCGCATACATGTCGACTTTGCCCAAGCACGTGATGACCTATATGAGTGGGAATGTAAGCAGAGGTTGCTTGCACGTGAAGAGAGACATCGGCGCAAAATCCAGGAGGATCGCCTGAGACCTCCCTCTCCCCCTCCCATCATGCACTATTCCGAGCATGAGGCAACCATATTGTCAGAAGGATTAAAAGGTAAATCACCATACAGGACTATAAATCTCTGTTTTATTTATAGGAATAAGACCAATAATAACACTCATAAAAAATGCTAATTCATTGGATACATTACTTGAACACATGTCTTGGCAGTGTAGTCAAACAAAGGGTATACATGCCAATTCACACCAATTAAATGATTCTGGAGACGACAAAAACACTGAGATGATTTTTAGTGGAGTGAAGTAATCATTGCAACTCTCTGTAAGCTGTCTGATGTGATTGCAAAAGATTTGTTGTTGTGACAAATCATAGTTGTAAGGTTTTAGAATCTTTGTAGTTCACAGCTTCTGTGACTCATTGTCAGTCAGTGCATCATGTCAGAGTTTTGGACAGAGAACTACTTAATAACCTGGTTTGTAGAACACCCAGATTGCAAAAAGCCCACCAATGGGGGCAGAGCTGGCGGCACATGTATAAGCATACAGTATGTGTAGATTAGGGGTGGCACATGTACGAGCATACAGTATGTGTAGATTAGGGGTGGCACATGTACGAGCATACAGTATGTGTAGATTAGGGGTGGCACATGTACGAGCATACAGTATGTGTAGATTAGGGGTGGCACATGTACAAGCATACAGTATGTGTAGGGGTGGCATGGTTCATGAAAAAAATCTGAACCGTTCGGTTTGCTTGTCTCGGTTCGGGGAATGTGTGCATCGTACGGTTTTGACGGTTCATGGCATGCGTAATGTAGCCTCATGCCCATATGTGACCTCAGACAGTTTTTTCCCTTTCGTGTGAAAGCGGAGGTGTGGAGTGTTGCGGGTCACGTGTAGAAATGGCAAGTGGGAGAGATAACGAAGGCAGTCCGGAGTTGGAAGATGCACCAACGTCACATTAGCCTGGTGTGTGGGAACATTTTGGATTTAATTTTACCTATGATGACAGTGGAAAGACACTGGGACACTGTGATCAGCAGCACCGGAGCTCCACAGGGAACAGTGCTCTCTCCAGTCCTGTTCACGTCTGACTTCTGCTACAACACAGAGTCATGCCACATGCAGAAGTTTTCAAACGATACTGCAATTATGGGATGCATCAGGGATGGGCAGGAGGAGGAATGACACACTTGAAAAAACGGTACAGAAGCTCAGCTCTTCCACATGTGGCTTAAACATTCTGCCAACCAATTTTTTTAAAACTGTTTTTCACCTGATAGCAGCAGATGTCCTTCGCATGGTAAATTCATCACTGCTGTCTGGCATTTTTCCTAAGTCACTGAAAACAGCTGTTGTAAAGCCACTTCTCAAGAAGATTAACCTGGACGCCTCCATGCTAAACAATTACAGGCCCATATCCAATCTACCTTTTATTGGCAAAATTATTGAAAAGTAGTCTTTAATTAACTAACCACCTTCCTAACATCAAATGGGTATTTTGATTACTTTCAGTCAGGTTTTCGGGCAAATCACAGAACTGAAACAGCTCTCATCAAGGTTTTCAATGACATACGCCTCAATACAGATTCAGGTAAAACATCAGTCCTAATGCTATTGGACCTTAGTGCAGCATTTGACACTGTTGATCACAATATTTTATTACACAGACTAGAACATTGGGTTGGATTTACAGGCATAGTTGTCAACTGGCTGAAATCATATCTACAAGAAAGGAGTTTCTTTGTTGCCATTGGAAACTGTACCTCAACACCAATGTCCTTGACTTGTGGTGTTCCTCAGGTGTTGATCTTGGGGCCACTATTATTCAACCTCTATATGCTCCCACTTGGAGAAATCATCCAAAATAATTTGATTTCATATCATAGCTATGCAGATGACACACAAATATACTTAGCTCTGTCACCAAACGAATATGGTCCCCTTGAATTACTGTGTCAGTGTATAGAACAAATCAACACCTGGATGTCTCAAAATTTTCTTCAGCTGAACAAAGAAAAAACTGAAGTAATTATATTTGGTAAAAAGGAGGAAAGACTTAGGGTTGCCACTGTCCTTAACACAAAAGTGTTGAAAGCAAAGGATACTGTTAAAAATCTTGGTGTATTAATCGACAGTGATCTAAATTTCAACAGCCACATCAAAAATATTGCCAAACTTAGAGGGCTGATGTCAAAAGATGTTTTAGAATAACTCATTCATGCATTTATCTCCAGCAGGGTTGATTACTGCAATGGACTTTTCACAGGCCTTCCTAAAAAGACTATACAACAGCTTCAGGTGATCCAAAATGCAGTAGCTAGGGTTCTCACAAAAACTAAAAGAACTGACCACATTACTCCAATTCTTAAGTCCCTGCACTGGCTATCAGTAAGTCACAGAATTGACTTGTTTATAAATCACTTGTTTATAAATCACTTAATGGAGCAGGACCTAAATACCTCTCAGACATGCTTCAGCAGTACACACCCTCCAGACCTCTCAGGTCTTAGGAGAAAAACCTGTTAGTAAAACCTGCTGTTAGAACTAAACATGAAGCAGCTTTTAGCTGCTATGCGGCTCAGCTCTGGAACCAAATTTCGGATGACATTAAAAAGGCCTCAACTGTAGCCAGTTTTAAATCTAGACTTAAGACCAAACTGTTCTCAGATGCTTTCTGCTAACTGCACTGAGTTATAATTTCTGAATCTGTCTTGAAAATTATTCTACCTTGTGTCTTTTATTTTGTCTTTTTAATCATTCTCTTTTTTAAATGATTTTACCTTGTGTTTTATGTTTTCTTTTTATTATGATCTTTACCTTTTGAACTATTCTTTGACTATATTGCCCTTCTATGCTTTTATTTGTTATTATTATTTGGTTTTGTTTATGTAAAGCACATTGAATGACCTCTGTGTATGAAATGCGCTATATAAATAAACTTGACTTGACTTGCATTCAGTAATGATGCTCATTAACTATGCCCTTGTAGCCGAGCTGCTCCAATCACACCGGTGTATCTGATATAGGCGGGCCAGAGGCGAGCTAAACAGATGACGACAGCGCTGCAACGTCGAAGTCCAGAATCAGTCAGTAAACATTGGTCGTAGTGTTATCCAATTGTGTGCAGTGAGATTTTCAAATGGATGCTTGGTGCCGCCCCTTGAGTTGAGCCATTTTCATTACTCAATACCAGACCCTTAATCTTTTGGATTTGGGTCTGGATTTCCAGGCTGGCGATTGTGTGCAAGCATTGTGCAACATTCATTATGCTAGTACAGGCCTGGAGTGGCTAATCGGGAGCTTCGGGAGGATGGGCAGGTCTGAATATTGTGAGCTTAAATATATTGTTTCTGAAGTTCATTTGCGGCGCCCTCGCAGCACTTCAGCAGCTTAGGCTGTGCGTTTGCAGCCCCTTACTCAGTTTCCCAAACATTAACAAAGCAGCCCTCACAAAAACTGTTTGGAAATCGCAACCAAGTCTATATTTGCAATAATTAAGGGGAGTAGGAGGATATATGAGCGCCCCTCCGCTCCTCTGTGCAGGGTGTAGTAGGCTAATAATAATTTATTTTACTGTAAGGTAATAACCCCAGATCTAAAAAAGCACTCAAAAATAAAATATAATTAAAATGTGTGTGAATGTATGTGAAAAGTCTGCCTATTACATGCTGCTCCAAACTGATTTAAGGGAGTCAAAAGCTCCTACTCCTTATCCGTGCAGGGGAGAAGTGTAGTAGGCTAATAATAATTTATTTTACTGTAACGTAATAACCCCAGATGTCAAAAGCCCTCGAAAATAAAATATCATTAAAATGTGTGTTGGGTCCTTTTCACATGGACGATCTAAAGTTCAGTTTCAGTGAGCAAATAGCCCTGCTGAGAGAAACTAGAGGAGCGACAGGAGAGAAAGTGTGCATTTACAGGGCTTGTCAAGGTTATGTGGTGGCTTAGAAGATATCTTGCATAGCTCGGGTAGGCTACGCCATGTGTAAAAATAAAATATTCTGTAATATTTCAGTCAGTCTTAGTTTGCTGAAAAGGCTGTAGATGGCAATAACACATTCTACTTTTTTGCCAAATAAATGAAAAGTATGTTGAAATTATCAATGTCTTCACTCTTGCTGTATCAAAATCTCACCTAGCTTTCCTCAGAGATGGTCTCAATGATGTGCTTAAAGTCGTCAAATTCTTTCAGTTTGTGCATGATTACATAATATAACTAATTCTGCTGAAGTATGGTATTTCTGAAGTGTAATAAAAAATAAGAACAAGAACCGTACAGAACCAAAAACCGTGACCCTAAAACCGTGATACAAACCGAACCGAACCGTGCCACCCCTAGTGTAGACACATATTATAGCCAGACAGCAAAAAACTTTTGATTTCATTCGGAATGCGCGTCAAATCAATTGAATCATATAGTGACTATACGTGCAATGAGTTTCAAGCCCAGAAAGTTATCTGATATATGTGACAATAGCCTAAAATGTATGGGCATACCGTATGGCCACTCACTTCACTGTGAAAAACAGTGAAACATTAACTTCTTATGTATAATGTGCACTTAAATATAAATATGGTAATATTTCATGCTTCAGTTTTGTGATAGCTGTTTTGTATAAAATGGATCATATTGCAAAATATTATATGATATCATTTATTTATTTTTCAAGATGACAACAAGTTCAGTGATGCTACAGCTGTGCTTTTTACATGGATTGACCGTGGTGAGGTGAACCGCCGTACTGCCAACCAATTTTACTCCATGATCCAGTCTGCTAACAGCCATGTGCGGCGCCTAATGAATGAAAAGGCCCAACATGAGGAAGAACTGGAACAGGCCAAGGAGCTTTTCAAGAACGCCCTGCTGGCCATCCTCACACAATGTAAGACCTAGACTCCACCACACTGCTATAAGCTCAGTAGCTACCTAGACTCCACCACACTGCTATAGCCTCAGTAGCTATAGACTCCACCACACTGCTATAGCCTCATTAGCTACCTAGACTCCACCACACTGCTAAAAGCTCAGTAGCTATAGACTCCACCACACTGCTATAGCCTCAGTAGCTACCTAGACTCCACCACACTGCTATAAGCTCAGTAGCTATAGACTCCACCACACTGCTTTAACCTCAGTAGCTACCTAGACTCCACCACATTGCTATAGCCTCAGTAGCTACCTAGACTCCACCACACTGCTATAAGCTCAGTAGCTATAGACTCCACCACACTGCTATAGCCTCAGTAGCTGCCTAGACTCTACTACACTGCTATAGCCTCAGTAGCTACCTAGACTCCACAACACTGCTATAAGCTCAGTAGCTATAGACTCCACCACACTGCTTTAACCTCAGTAGCTACCTAGACTCCACCACACTGCTATAGCCTCAGTAGCTACCTAGACTCCACCACACTGCTATAAGCTCAGTAGCTATAAACTGCACCACACTGCTATAGCCTCAGTAGCTACCTAGACTCCACCACACTGCTATAGCCTCAGTAGCTACTTAGACTCCACCACACTGCTATAAGCTCAGTAGCTACCTAGACTCTACTACACTGCTATAGCCTCAGTAGCTGCATAGACTCCACCACACTGCTATAACGTCAGTAGCTGCCATGAGATTTTGTGCTTCTGCTGCCACGACAACGGCTGAGAAGAGTGTCTTCAATATCTGTATTTAAAAACAGACCTGCTGTTTGGTCAGTCATATCCTGTGAGAGAAATTTCTAACATCTCAATCACAATATCTACAATGTTATCTGTTACATGTTATCTAGAGCATTCTCATACACGCCATTCCATAAAATACATAAAACTTGTTGCCGTGAATGCAATGAGACTAGCTCTGTAGGACATTCCAAGCGGTCAGACAAAGCTTCAGGGTAAGTACAGTGCTTCAGACAAAAGCTTCAGGGTAAGTACAGTAAAACTGGAATCAGTATGACCACAGGAGTGGAACCGCTCAAGTCAGTTTGCAGGTAGGCCACCAAGTGATGATCATACTTCTGCAAGCCCTTTTCTCGTATGTGTTTGTTTTGGTCAGCTGTAAGAGAAATGTTTTTCAGTTTTAGCCACTTTACCATTTTATGTCATGATCCATTTTGATAGCCAGGTATTAGAATACAGTATGTTGGTCTGGAGACAATCCACTGGTGTTTCATTGGGTTAAGGTGGAGACATAAGCGTAAGTGTTGTCCAGATAATGTGCATTTATTAAAAACATCTATCTATTCTATCTCAGCACTTCTGATTTTCAAAACTCAAAGCTTTTTTTATATTGTCACCTAATCCAAACCTTTACCTACCTAGTGAAACTCAAAACTGTTCTCAGTTAAGGGTTTCCATGCCAGATCCCAGTGAGCCTATTGCTATTATACTCCCGCAATGCTAGGCTGTTATAGAGAAGGACATTGTACTTGTACAAGCAGAGGCGCACCTTATCAATAGGCAAGGCAGGCAACTGCTTGGAGCCCCGAGCTGCTAGGAGGCCCCCCAGACCTGGTCTCAGCGCTTTTGCCGATGGGACAAGCGAGAATTTCGTCCATAGATCTTGAATGATTGGGTGATTTTGCGTGCTCTTGTCCTGTTGTACAGACAGTGCATCTGTGCATGTATGCTATGGACTTCTAAACAGAGGAGCTGTGTACAAAAGAGTTCAAAGAATCCGTATAGCCTACATATTTAGGCTACTGTGGTAAACGTCAATCGAGGGTGCAAAGTTATGACGGATCAACATCGGAGTTTGGCATTGACTCAATGAAGTTATGGTAGACTAATGTTAATTGGCAGAAAGATTGAACATGGTTTGCTACATCTATATGACAATAAACTTGAGCTAGCTAGCGACAGTTACAACCAGTTAAGCAAGGAGATGTTAATGTTATATTTGTATTAGGGCTGTCAGCCGTAATGCATCAATTGCGATGCGATTTGGCTAAGGACCAAGTATAACGCGTTGATTTTTTTTTATTGCGTGCCGCCAAAGATTTTTAATTTTACACCGACACTTGTCCTGTTATCAACAATTCTCTTTTTGGCTGGTAATATTTTGACCCTTTGATGCACCGTTTCTTGTCCTCAAACTGACACAGACACTTTCTAATCTGCCTTCCTTCTGTAGTCATGAACACTAACGCAGTTCTGAACTCTTTTTTAAAAAAACTCCCTGTCGGCTCAGTCGACATGGAATGAAAATATCACTGAAACACCTCAAATTTAGGCTACGACATGGGTCGGCAACAGGCAGCCAAAGCAGCCAAAGCTGGCCCGCCTCTGAAATTATTTGCACAGCCAAATTATTCTGGCAGTCCAATTTGTTTAATCTTTTATTATACAATATCGATTTACATATAGCCTAGGCTATTCACCAATTAAACTGCGAGTAGGTGCTTAAACAAATATGAGCAAGAACACCAGAACGCACTTTATCCTGCTAGCTGTGCATAGCCCTCGGCCAGCACTTCATATTGCGCTTTTGTGCTTCTGTTTGGAGCAGTTAGGCCACCTTGAAGGTGCCGCTGCGTTTGTTTTGTAGTGCGTTATGATAGTCTTTTCAAACAGCGACAGCGTTGTTGCATATCAGATACACAGGCTTTGCATTGTGAAACCGGGTAAGATGAATGCAACATTTTCTTTCCATTTCTCTTTATAGGCCCAGCTTTTCTCCCAGCTTAAACTCCTGTAGTTTGCTTCTCGCTTCTACTGTAAGCATTGTAACATTGTCAGGAGATGGGCCAACCAAGTAGCCTATTTAAGAATAAAAGTAAGATAGACTTTATCCAAAGAAGTAATTAGAATAAACCAGGCTCCGTGTTAAACTGTCCATCAATGCCATTATTGTAGCCTAGTGCCTCATGTTGTAGTGCCCACACTAAAACTTGTAGGACCCCAATAAAACTTTATATTTTGTAAAAAGGTTTTTAAAGTCATTTACTGTATTCATTTACTGTATTATTTTTTAGTTATTTATTAATTTTTCATTCTTTAGGCTACATTTATATTTTCAAAATAACAAGGTTTTTCATGTCAGATTATTTTTCAGCCTAACATATTGGTGATGAAACCTGGTTGGTAGGGCCCCCTAGGAATTTTTGCTTAGGGCCCCCACAGACTCTAGAATCGCCTCTGTGTACAAGTATTGACTGGCAAAAGACATGAAAGAACACACAAGATTCCACTTGCAGATCTAGTTATTAAAAATCTTCTTTTAGGTTATAGACAGCTACATTTGATTCATATTTGATACTTAGACCACATTTTGGTAATTTCCAGAATGCTAGAAACTGCACTGTTGAGTTTCAAATGTTGTCACAAAAGAACAACCAACATGGTGTAAAGGTTATTATATTGACAGTCATGTTACAAATATATATCAAATTTTTAAATTCAATGTATGAATTGTGCTTCATTTCACTTAAAGTATCATTTATACATCAAATAAGTATAGTAAATGAATACAGATTGAATCAGTCAAGATTAAAACAATTGTGTAAATACACAAAATTCAACATTCTGCAACTGCAGACAATTGCATAACCTTTCTACCCCCTGTGCAATCCTCAGTCCTGATATAGTCCTGGTATACCATCAGGCAATGCACTGTAAGTACAGTGGAGCAGAGTTGCCCCAGGATCCCCAGCTGTAGAACTTTGAGTTGGGGTCCTGGTGTGTCTCCCTCCAGCTAATAGCAGTGCAGAACTCTACATAAACAGCTTGTCTTGTCTGCCTTATCCACCAAAGTTGAGCAGATTGCGGCTGTGTTCACGGCTGCCTCGCGGCAAAAGGCATGGGACCATTTCTCAAAAGCACAGCGCAAGAACATAGACATTTGGCGAAAGCAATGTGAGGTTGGTACTTTTTATTCCCTTCTCATAATGCTGATATCAGTACAGACTTGAGGCAATAGATGTTGATATGAACATGTTTGTGTGCCTAGTGTTATTGTGGCCCTCACAAGTGAACAGCCAAAAAGATGCATGATGAGTATACCAAGTACTCCACATCTTCTGACAACAATGTAAGACAAGAAGAATGTTCCAGCCTTGACATTACTTCTATTAACCTACTGCTTAATAGTAATATTAATAATTAATATCCCTGAAAAACTTTTGTTCCAGGGTCGGGTGGGATTACATTGTCTAACCCACTTGCAAAAAGCCTTTGCGACACATAGTGTGTGCCCTTTTTGCTTCCCCAAATTAATAATTATTTGTATGTCTGCATGTAATGTATGTGTTTGACATACAAACAAATTCATTGTATTATATACAAATGATAATGAAAATCCATAAGCACTTTGCAAAGGATGTTTGTCTGTGAGGACCAAAAGTCAGTGAAGTCTCTGGTGCACTATGCAGTGCTTTTTCATTTTGGAGAGACAAGTCAATGAAAGGCATCATTCCATTTCAGAGTCCATTACGACCAGAGGTAAGCTTTGAAGTTTGAAGATTTAACATTTTTAGCCGGTCAAAATCATAACAGATGCCACTGCATTGCATATATGTATGTATTTGTACTGTGTTGTATTTATGATTAAAGAAAATCAATTCTTTTCTCTGAACTTGAATTAGAGAAAAGCAGTTAATTTCTCTGAACTAAGAATGAATAAATGTACATGGTCAGCAATAGTCAAATTTTAACCTGAATAAGAGTTTTTATGCAGCATTTTTACCTTATTCAGAATAAGGTCAATAGTTGTTGTTTTTGTATTTCTGTCCATGTAGATGTCCATGTAGATGTACAGTATATGCCCATGTAGATGTATATGTCCATGTAGATGTACAGTATATGCCCATGTAGATGTATATGCCCATGTAAATGTATATGCCCATGTAGATGTACAGTATATGACCAGACTTTTCTCTGTAGTTTCCGAGGTAGAAACATTCCAGCCCTGGTTGGGGGTGGGATGGGATAGTTCAGAAGCCCCAATGAAAATGGAGGATCATATAGACACACAGCAGAGCACATTTTTTAGTTCAATACAGGATTATTTGAATTTATCCTTTTTTGACTCAGAGGATTGGTAAGAAAAGATGTAATGTTTAAAGGTGCTCTAAGCGATGCTGGGTAACGTCACTTCTGTTGACTTCAAACAAAACAGAGCTAGCTTGCTACTTACGATACGACAACTTTATTTGTCAGTTTGTGCTGAAATTCTTTTTGCATCCCTGGGCAGCTCATTTAAGTATAGGAGGACAGCATACAAAGGACAGAAACAATACATACATGTACTGTAGATATACATGTAGGACATAAAGCATCAACAGACAAACATGAAACTTAGCCACAAAAGATAGTATCAAGCATGACAGAAGACAATATATTACAAAGAGGCTTCCTCCCCCTCCCTCCCGTGCTGCTCCAGTGAAACTCTCCTAGCTAAGCCTAAGCACATCTCGTCTGTGATTTGCTGGAACAGTTTGTTATGTTTTTATGGGCTAGGTTTGTGTGAGGGATCAAGCAGTCGGCATGGGAAGCAGAGGCAAAAGGTTGACCAAAAAAGAGAATTTATTTACTTAAACAGAACTAAACTTAAGCAGACAAAACACAAGATACCCTAACCACTGTCTCAAAGGGCAAACTTAAATACTAGTGACCAAAACCATAATTAACACAAAGGGGAAATGACTAAATCAATTAAGACTGTAAAATAATAAAACCATTTCAAAGAAACCCAAATAATTCTATGTGATGAAATAAACTATATTAAATGAAATAAATAAAGCAATACAAAATTATGTAATACAAAACAAGAGACAGAAAATCCCAAATCCAAACTAAACTTCCCCATGACTAGACTAGAAGGTGGACTTGGCTGGAGCACTCTTAAGACAGCGGAACGTTTGGCTCCGTCTTGACAACCCAATGTTCCACCCGGAGACAACATCATGACGCACCCGGTAAGTTGGCCAGACTCGATCCAGGAACGGCGTGGTCATGGTAAAGCAGACAAACATAAATTAGTGAAACGATACCAGAGCCCGTTTACGGAGAGCCGGATCACTCCCTATTAACTCAATTGTACCTGCAATATGTTGCAGTTCCGCTAGGGGCGATCACGAATAAGTGCAAAAACAATGGGGGGTCTATGGAGCTAGACGGCTAAATTTGTCTCTTTCACCAGGTTGAAGATTTGATCAAATTGTTTCTGCAAGCTCAATATGGATTAAAGGTCAAAAGTTGAATGAACTAGTAGTCACGTCCTTTCGATTTCTTACAGGTTGGGTCGTTGTTGCCCACAACACACTAGCTTTCTGCTAATGAATGATGTCATTGACACATTTGAAAGGCTTTTTAGAACAAATAAGTGACTCAAAAAATATAATTTTCTCGGTGAGTTGCACAGTTACGTTAAGGGTTGTTTTAGGACATGTTTGAGTAGCCTACTACAGTATGCCTGTTGGCAGCCACCCTGAGCAGTCAAAGGCGATTCAAAACGAGTCAGAAAGGTCGAGACAGGACCAATCGTCAAAATTTCGGTGTCCACCACTCAAGTTCATCCAAAACAAACCAGGAAAGGGACTCAAAGTGCTAAATACCGGAAATTTCCTTTAAAACAACCCTTGCAACTCACAAGTGGTTAGTGATAGTCGTTGATTATTAAAAACAAATATATCGGCCCAATGTATGATTTCCAGCCGTGTTATTTGCTATTGTTTTTTTCAGATACCTCACAACCGCTCAATATTTGAGCCTGAAGCCTAGACAGTAAAAGAAGGTCTCGCGGAAAGACCAACCAAATGTAAACAGCACAAACCAAACCAAAGACCAACCAAATGTAAACAGCCCCCGTTTCCGGTGGCGCAGTAATATCAATGTGCAATGAGTCTTCCAACAGAAATCAATGGGATTTTACAAAATGGCAAATAAAACACAACAGAAACTGTATTTCGCTACACTACTTGTTTTGGAACATCAACCAACACCACTAACCACTAGGTGAGTTGCACAGTTTTGAAAACGAACGTTAAGGGTTGTTTTAAGGACATGTTTGTGCATGCCCATAGGCAGCCACTCTGAAGTAGTCAAAGGCGATTCAAAACGAGTCAGCAAAGTCGAGACAGGACCCATCGTCAAAATTTCGGTGTCCACCACTCTAGTTTATCCAAAACAAACCAGAAAAGGGACTTAAAGTGCTAAATACCGGAATTATCCTTTAATTCACAAATGAGGCACACAATTCACAAATGTATTTTTTGATTCACAAATAAATGTGACTTAACTTACAATGTTCTTGTAACTGTGACCACACTGTATTATGTATACCATAATGGATGTCTATAATGTTATGATAATACTGACATTATATGTTTTTTGTATGCATACATAGGCACACAATATTTTAATGGAAAATTCCACACACATGCAATCCACATTATCTTTTTTTATCATTACTGCTATTTGCTCATTTTAAAAGCTATTTATAAAGGTAATTTATAACAACAGTCACATACATATACCAAATACATTGGCACCTTTTCTGGTCATTGTAGGAGTTGAGGAATGCTCACAGTGAAGAAATTATGGGAATACGCAGAGAGGAAGAGATGGACATGTCTGATGATGACTCTGAAGAAAACCCCTCCAAGAGATTTCGCACTGATGACTTGGGTAAAATGTTGCACAATTTCTTATCACATGTCTCTGTAGTGTATTCAAATTAATTGTGACTTCACACTGAGAGTAAAATATATTTAAAGTACATTGAATGGATGTACTGTGACACAGTTACACAATTTCATTAAAATATTTTGTAAACATATTGTAGTGTTGTATAGTGTATGTGACTGTACAGTGTACCTGATGTGTAATCAAGGTCAGTGGGTACGAAGTATGTGTGGAGGTATGCTAGGTGTGCGTGTGATGTGTGTGTACAATTCATGGCTGTGGATTGTGTTGTGAGTGTAAAAGGGCAGGCTTCCTCTTTAAGAGACATATTGTTGACACATCCACTTTCTGCTCAAAGCCTCAGGTTTTGGTCTAGAGTGGTCTATCATCTCTTAACACTGGTTACATGTACACCACCGGTCAAAAGTTTGGGGTCATTAGAAATTTCCATTCCACTCCATTATAGACAGAATACCAGCTGAGATCAGTTGCATTGTTTTTTTTTTTTATCAGGGCAGCAGTTTTCAAATTACATTATGTGTTTACATAATTGCAAAAGGGTTCTCCAATGTTTTCTCAGTTAGCCTTTAAAAAAATGATATCAGGTTAGTAAACAGAATGTGCCTTTGGAACATTGGATGAATGGTTAATGTATGGATAATGGGCAATGTAGATATAGCATTAAAGATCAGCCATTTCTTTCTACAACAGTCGAGAACCCTTTTGCAATTATGTAATTGTAAAAAAGCAAAGAAATTGCCAAAACTGCCTTTAACCCCAAATTCCTCTGGTGACAATGTCCCTTGTAATATAAGTGACATATGTAAGTTTCTTTGGATAAAAGCATCTACTAAATGAATAAATGTGTGTGTGTGTGTGTACAGTATGTGTTAATGGTCATTTTGATTTCATTTCAATACCCTCAGTGTATGTGTAAAAGTACTTGCATGTTATCATAGTCATATAAAGTCTCTTCTTCCTTCTTTTCTTTTTTAATTCTGTCCATTTTCCCTGTTTCCTTGGCTGTGTTGCTGTCTGTCTGTCTGTGCTCAGCTGTAGCTGCTTTAAAGGAGGAGAATGACAGCCTACGATGGCAGCTGGATGCTTATCGAAATGAGGTGGAACTGCTCAAGAAGGAACACGGCAAATCCTACCGCAATGAGGAGGATCACACCCAAGAACAGCAGCTAAACTTCCTTCAACAGACCATGCAGAGCATGCAACAGGTGATCCCTGATTTGATACTCACAGCAGAGATTCTAAATGACACAATCAGAAAAATAATGCACATACAAATACACTGACATACAGGTGGGACTCAAAACATTATAATATCATGGAAAAGTTATTTTTACCCCTAATTTATTTAAAAAGTGAATATTTTATATATTCTAGATTAAATATTCATGGGTTTCATCAGATCCCTTTCCAAAGCACCTACATTATGAATGCGGACTGCATGGTGCTTGATTAATACACCTGTGGAAAGGGACCTGGTGAAACCCATGAATAAAATTAAACAGATTTTTACCATCAACTGCTCAACTAGGCTAACCTGGCCCTAGCCAGATGAATTTCGCTCCGCCTAGCTCCACTCATCCATCTGGAACCGATCCATTGAAGTGTTGCTTCAGAAGGCTGGACCTAATCAAAAAATGCTTGCATATGATTGAATAAGCCACTTGTCCGTCATCTATTGACGTGCTACTTCAACCACTCACATCGAAGCCAACCCGTGACGCAGATAACAGTCTCACAGTCGCTTCTACCATGGAGGTATTATATATAACTGGAGAGAGTGACTAAGTCCCGCCCCCATTCATTTCAATGGCCCATGCTAGGCTAGCTACTTCAGCCAAAAAAACATGAAATTGACCGCAGCCATCTTTACGAAAATGGCGTTTCATGGGTGTTCGTTTCCGGCACCAGCTAGAATTAGCCTATTAGATTCCACGTTACAGACGGAGACAACGTAAGGTACAACGGTATGTCGTTGATGAAGATTGGACATTCCCTCAGAGGAAAAGAAGTTGTTCGGGAACGCGCTTCACCTCGTTATAAGCGCAAATTCATTTAATTGGTTGGGATAACATTTTGGGAATGGTGGTAAAGTTTGCCCTGTCTCTGAAGTCCTAGGTTATTTAATGTGATGTTCATATGTGATAATAAACGATGCGAATCAATATTGTGTCACTTTAGGCTTCACAAATAATGATCCCTAAATACTATTTGGACAGGTTGTAGGCCTATTTCGCAATAGGCTATCCAACGAAAATGACTATTAATTAAGTAGACATGGTATTAGGGATGTAACGATTACCGGTATAATGGTAAACCGCGATAAAAATGTTGACGATAATAATTACCGTTTTCATTTCAAACATCATGATTATCACTGTTGATTACCGCGGTGTGGAAACCGTGTGTTTAATCCTTCCCAGCTTCATCCGAGCCTGCTTTTGACATACAGTAGGCCTGGTACAATGGAACAAAACTGGTACCCTACTGATTCTGTTGTCTAATTGATGGTTTTAACTATGATTCGGATTAGGCTACACCTGATTTTAAAAGGCGGAACTCACTGTATGTGCACTTTATCATGTAGCCACTCTGCGTCTTTTTATGTTCGCGTCCACATTAAATCCATTCCAATTTTATTTTGAACGCTTACTTTGGTCTCACTCATTGCATCCAAATAACAGAAATAGCAAACTCCAAGTTATGGTAGGGTAAGTTAAGCTATAAGCACATCCAATTAAACATGAAGAAAAAAGTGAACGGGACAATTTTTGAAACTATTTCAGCTTGTGTAGGCCTATCAGTGCTTTCTGAACATATTGAACACACTTTTAAAAATATCGTGATAATACCGAAAACCGTGATAATTTTGGTCACTATAACCGTGAGGTTAAATTTTCATACCGTTACATCCCTACATGGTATGTAAGAAACGTGTGGATAGCTGGGATTTTTGCTGCACCCAGTGTGAATTTGCAGCTTGTTAAGCCTAGGCTACATTTGCAGGCAGACGAAAAGAAGCCAACGCAAGTTAAACTTCCGATAGAAGCGCACATCCCTCGGGTATTGTGGTTCGAGCAGGCATAGTCTGCAACTGTTGTTGGACATTTGGCTTTTGCCTCGACTGGCAGCCTGAACATTTAAATCAAATGCATAGCCTAATCATGTCAATGTTGCAAGAAAGCAAACGAAATAAGTCATTGACGTTTCGTTTTAAATCACTTGGGGAGACAGGTTATATGATCCAGACGTTGCGTTCTACAGAACTACAGCCTGTGCGTTTGAAAATAGTCTTCATACACAACGCAATGAGTAGGCTAATAATTGGATATAGGTCATTGCTATGCATCTGCCAAAGTGTATGGTCATAGTCAGTTACTTTAAGGTAATTACTTGGCACCCCGCATATACGGCAAATAATAGCCTAATATGACAACATTAACATTTTTCTTTTATTTACCACAAAGTCCGGTAATACAGCCTAAACCATGTAGCTATTAAGTCAAGTATCAGTAGCTTAATCCAAGTAGTTAGTTGTTTTATTTGTCGTCTTCCAGAAATGCAAACCAACATGGACGCGCGAGGACGCTCGTGCCCAACACTAAACTCGTGCATGAGCTGTCATCTACCAATCACCATGTAAAAACTGGTGCCGGAAGTTGCAACCATGTAACGCCATGTTTTCAAAAATGTCGGCGTCCAAATGCCATGCTAAGTGGCTGAAGCTAACCCTTCAAATCCTGACCCCCTGGCTTCTACGCTATGTCACATCTATGAAACTCCCGCCCTGCGTCCTGATTGGCTAAACCATAAAGTTGGTTGGAGAAATCACTCTCAATGGAAGAGGTTCCAGATGGATGTGAGTGAAGCTAGGCGGAGCTAAGCGGAACGACATTCATCTGGCTAGGGCCAGGTTACAACTAGGCCCCCTCACAGAGCCAATTAAACTGATTTCACCTGTATCAACTGCTTTCTCCTCAACTAGGCCAACTCTGTCTGTGTCTCCATTCTACAAGGATATAAAGGCACATTCCAAGGGCTATTAACGACTTAGAATGCAATCAACTGCACCTGTGCTCTCTCACTGACTACAGCAACTTCAAAGGAACCTCTTCTCTGTGTCTCTCTCTCCACTGAACTAGATAGCTCACTTTTCTCTTCCTCACTTTCTTTCACTTCTTTTTCTTCACTTCATCCATGAAACTATCTGTCTATCATCATCCATTAAACTATATACCTATGCACATCTATTAAATAATTTAGCTATTTAAACTACTCAACTATTGAACAGTTCAGCCATTCCAACTGTCAGTTGTCATCAACTATGACTCCCGCCAACTGTTTTCTCTGCCTAAAACTGTTTCAAAATTAAAGTCCTCACTACAATAATTCCCTATTAAATAATTTAACAATTTAAACTATCCAACTGTTTTTTAACCCTGTTGGTGCTTTTCTCAGATCAGAATGAAAGTTCTCATAGTTCAACCTCCATAACATTTATTCATTTGTGCACATCATAGTAGCAATTTCTCCTTCCTCTGAACAAATTGCAAATGCTTTTGGACATGCATCAGTTGCTTTCATACAATTCTCTGCTGTTTTATGTAAGGGATAATGGACGACACGGTGGTCTGTTCACAGAAGTTAATGCACGGTCGAGGTTGTAAAAACCTCGTAAGTGCATTAGGCCTAACTTCTGTGAACAGACCACCGTGGAGTACATTATCCCGCTTATTCCACTGTTGCCACTTGCGTTGTGTTCATTTCCTGTTACAATTTAAACGTTTTAATCGCTAAAACTGTCTTGTTTGTAGAACTACTTCCGACACATATCAACTAATTTCTCAACTTGCAGGACAAACTGCCGTTACTAGTTCTAAATGGATGGTTGCTACGACTAAAGGCCAGTCATTAGTTCTATCTCTCCCGTTGTCAAGCGGGCGTAGGCCTATCCCAAGATTCTGATGAACTTTAGCTTTGAAACATCCCTATTTTACCTAGCCTGCTGTCATCCATCTAGCTAAAAGACACCTCCGTCATATGCTACAATGTTACTATGTTCTGAACGTCTGCATTTTACAGCTCGAATGCAACGTGACGGTTCATTTAAACTTGACAACAAGTTCGGCGAATTAATATACAAGTGTGATACGGCCAAAAAAATGGATCTACTTCATGGTGTGTAAATAACATATGGTTAATGGTCATTCTAAATTACGTAGGACAATGGGGAATTCAAGCAGTGGAATAAAACATTATCATTTGCTTATGTCATGTCAGTCAAAAATGAACTGTTTATTGATGCTGAATAGTCGTTCCCAATAAAATTGATGCTGAATAGTCGTTCCCAATAAAATGAATAGTCTTCATTTCATTGCTTGAGTCATTACATACAAAATTGTTGAACTATTTATGCCGTAGAATTGCAAAGAGCATATACAGCAAAAATGTGAAATGTATGTATTTAAGGTCTTGTACTCCCCTAACTACAGCAATGTGTAACTTTACTGTAGTTTTCAAATGGCTGTACAAACAGTGTATAGTGCTGTCTTGAGCATGTTCAGGTAGTGTCGCTGAGTTCCCAATAGAAAACACTGAGAGAATAAACTGTCATAATGAAAACATGACAAAGCCATTTGACTATCTTGTTCATAAACGATGGTGTCAAGACTTCTCATTTTGATGACACTGTTCATTGACATGAATACTTGCTTTTGAGGAATGGTCTTTCCATTTTGTGCAAGTGACATGCTTTTGTGATTCCACTAGGTTTTGCAGTTTTGCACTAATTGGTTTGAGAAATGCACTAACTGCTGTGCAAATGTTAACAGTGATGTGAGAAAAGCACCAAAGCGACTGAGAAAAACTGTAACTGGTCAGCCATTCAAACTGTCTGTCAGTTGTCATCAACTATGACTCCCACGAACGGTTTCCTGCTCTGCCCACAACTGTTTCCAAATAAAAGTCCTCACTACAATAATTCCCTCTTAAATAATTTAACAATTTAAACTATCCAACTATTTAACTCTTCAGCCATTCCAACTGTCAGTTATCATCAACTATGACTTCCTCAGAATTAAATTTTCTAGTTATTATTATTCTTTTTACCTTTTTGTGTGCTTAATTCAGCTCGCTTGATTCAAATTTGGTTACTCCAAAAGCACCTTTGCAGCAGGTATCACAAATACCCTACCAACCAGCTAGCTAGCAGCCAGCTCAATGGCCCACCAACACCCTAGCCAGCCGATTGCATCCCCTCGTGTAATTCCTCGGAGTTGCATTAGTTCTAGTTGACGATGCTGTTGCCTTTATTGTTTTAACCTCAGCAACTGCTCAGTCTGCAAGAGGAGCTAAAGAGTAAGGAGCTGGAGCTTGAGCAGGCCCAGGATGAACATCGATGCCTGGAAGCAGAAGTCCTCACGCTCAGGGAGAAACTCCTGAACAACATGGACTGTCTAGAGGGGGCCGACACAGAGCGATCTGATAAGGTACATTTACATTTATTCATTTGGCAGACACTTTTATCCAAAGCGACTTACAGCAAGAGAATAACATTCAAGCTACAGTGCAGTTACTAGAGTATAGGTAAGCCCTTTTTGGTTGATTGAAGACCAGACGGGCTGCAACGTTCTGGACCATCTGTAGTGATTTCACTGTACAAGTTGAAGGCCTGTGAGGAGGGTGTCGCAGTAGTCAAGGCGTGAGATAACCATAGTGTGTACCAGGAGCTGAGTGGCGTGTTGGGTTAGGTACAACCGTCTGATTATCCTTATATTGGATACTGCGAAGCAACACGACCAGGTGACAGCAGCAACAATTACTTTGGTAATGACGTGCAGCCCGATACAATCAGGGGTAACGTCTAGGCTTCCGCAAAAAAATAGGATTTTATTAGGTTGAGGCAACAAGTGAGTAGTAGTATTATCCCATTATTGCATCATCACTTAATAACCGAATATCATGTATTGATGAAGATCTATTGGCAAAGAACAAACTAGGCCTAGTTATTGGGTAAGAAGCCTACAATCATAATGATGCAGCTAATGTTTAAGGCAGGACACAGGCACAACATTTCTGCCATGTAGGCTAGTACATTTTGAGATTTCGGTTTACTGTGTCTTCTTTCTATGGAAGCCCATTCAGCCACAAAAAACAGACATAAAGTGAAAATAATTTCGAGATACAAAGTCAAAATAAACTGAGCACCATCTTAGCAACCAGCAGCATCACTTGTGAGGTACTAGACTTAGGACATTCAGCACAACTCCATGTACTTCAGCCAGCAAAGCCGGAACTTCATCATTTGTAACAAATTTTAAAATATGGTCTTAATTTGTGTTCCTCCATTGCTGTCATACTAGGGAAGTCCGCGATGCATCAATCTGGTACACTTTGAAAAGAAATTCAGAGGTTAGACTTGCTTATTTTTTATCTATGGATGGAAATATTTCTGCTGTAGCCTAAACTACTTTGCACTTCAGAATTTTAACCATGCACACACAAGTGGAATAGTTATGATGATACTGCAATAAGCGCACAATCACGAAGCATATGTGCTGAGTTTCACAGTTCAGAAATAGTCAAAAATAGTATACATTTCAGCACTCCATTAAATTATGCAGAAGTGGTAACTTGTGTTGTTCAGCAAATCTAATTGTAATGTAATGGGCATTTTTTACATGCTATATCTTTCTTTTTCAGGACAGTCTGGGTTACCCATATCTGGGAAAGTATGATGTGATAATATTTTCATGTCTTACAGTTGTGCTCATAAGTTTACATAGCCTGTAAATACACATGCTAAAGTTGACTAAAAAGAGGAATAAAAAAATCATCTGGAAATCCAACCTTTAACTCATTGAGTGCTAAAAACTTAATATTACGTTTTAGCTTTTTTTTTAAATTACGAAACTAGACACTCTAACACACCTTATATGTGATTTTGGGAACTCTGTGATGAATGGAAATGAAATATATGATGATCAAAAACTCATGAAAACGCACAATCTGGACATTTTATCTGGACATTTTATCATAACTCGGTTGCCGATTTGTGTCAAATCAGTGACGCATGCACGTCATCTCAAAACCAAGCCATTTTCGTGGGTCTATCACTAGGTGGCAGTCTCGCCAGGTCTCGCTGATCACTTTCCAGAAAGTTTACAGGCAACACTTCATATTTCATGAAAGACGTAATATCTCCATTTCTAGAAAAAAACAGCGATTTTGATGAAAACTAGCCACTGTTTAGCTTGGGATTTCTCAGGAACAGAGGCGTGTAGAAATACACGGTTTGCACCCACTGAGAGCTTAAAGTCTCACCTTTTAAACGAGCCATTGTATGTGTTCATAGCTATAACACAGAATATGCTGTGGCTGTACAAAAATCATCAACAATGGTCTAGATTGCTGGCACTCTAGGAAAAAGCTTCCGAAAACAGCTTGGCATTCAATGAGTTAAGGACACTAATTATCGGTAACACTTTACTTGACAGTATCAACATACGAGTGACATGCCGCTGTAACATGTTACTCGTTACTGACAAATGTAATGTGATTACAGTAATGCATTACACCCAACTCTGGTGCTGGTATGTGAACAATCATAATTGGTCAACAGTGCTACAGGTGTGGCAGTGTTTTCTGGTATAATCCATGTTTCAGTTACAGCAAGCAACTGAAGCGACAACTGTGAGGGCAGGGCCCGGTTTCCCGATAACGATGGATAGACGCACTTACGAGGGTTTTCTACGATTCATCTTAAGATTGTTTATTTGATTTTTCCAACTTTTTCCCGAACATTCTCATAGCGTGAACTGGTCTTAAGATGATCTTAAGGGGAGCTGTTCAAGTTAATAGTTCTGATATATACTTCAATACGAAAATACAAAAACTTTTGCATCTGAATGTAAACATCCCCAGCAAACTATATACCACACAGATCATTTTTTAAGATTAGATTGTTTCACCGTTTTCATGTTTGTTATATGATGTATGGACATAGGCTTGGGCTACTCAGAAGCCTACATCTGTCATGCCTGTCCTTTGCTACTTGTGAGTGCCCCACTGTGTGTGCTGCCTCCATAATGTTTTAGGGTTTCACTGAAGAAGACGTTTGAACATGAGAAAGAGGTGGAGTATAGTGAGGAATTGTGTAGGCTTAAATAACAATAAGGCTTGGATTTTGATAGCCTGGATACCAGACTCTCTGACTTCGCAGAGAATCTGGCCTATTGGCAAACGTTTATTTCCTGGTTGGTGGACGCTTGTCTGAAGTTTGAAATCATTGTTTCAATCACTAACATTTGGTAATGACGTAAGTTAACCACGGGGGACACAACAATAACGATAGGCTTGCAACTTTCGTAATCACTCTCAGGAACACCCTCTGTTCGCTGGTTGGTTCAGAGACAAGTTGCCGAAGTAAACAAAGTGAACCGAGAGCTATTCCAGACGGAATACTGTAGGGAATAGAAATTGAGCGGAAGTACGTAGGCAGACGGAGGCCAGGCTAGGATTTTGACGCAGCACAGGCTAAACCACATGTTCCTTACAGACCCACTATGCAAGATTTTCACCTTTATGAAGCCAATTACATGGTAAACAAACTTGTAATAGGCGAATCGTTCACTTAGCATAGCTATACAGCATAGATGTAGAATGTCGCTACCGAAAAAAACAGCCATGCAACTTCAAGAACAGCGACCCGACAAATATCGCGAGAATCGTGAAACATTACCTTATCAGTAGAAATAGTTATTCGGAGGTTCTTTGTTAATCCTTCACCTCCACAACAATAGCATTAGCATGTACACGGGGGATACGTTGTGAGAAGTTTGCTATTTAGAACAGCAGACTAAAATATAAATATATTGCAACTCTAGAGGGAGCTCTACAGCCAAAATTACCTAAACCTTCATAGTAGAGGTCTGCGCGAGACTGATTTTTCATCTGATTTTTCTGTCCCGCTCCCGCATTAATGTGTCATTTTTAGTCCCACTCCCGCCCGCATCTGTAACATGATGTCCCGCTCCCGCCCGCTAAAGCCCGCATGCAGGAGGGATAGCCTATTCAGTTTTTCTTTCTATCTCACGAAAGGAGCACACACACCTGAGAAAGACTCCAGATGTCAGTTTATTGGTTCTGAATGTAGGTTAACAACTGAAGTAGGCCTAGTCTGGTGCCCTCTTCCTCTGTCATGCTTTCGATTTTTGAGTTTTGACAATGAGCAGCAGGAACAAATTGAACCCACGTAAACAACAATATAGGCTATAGGCCTGCTATCCGTCAGTTATGCTTAAACCCCGTTTTTTAATGCTGCCTAACAGAACATCCAGCTGAACTATAGTGATGAACAGTAGCCTACTTTAATCATTTCCATATTTAATTTTACGCACATATTTAATTTGCGGGAGTGCAGTGAATCATCGGTTTGTCCCGCACCCGCAAACGCACCTCTCTCATCCCGCCCACTACCGCAAAGAGCTTTCAAAAGTTGTCCCGCGCCGCACTCTTTTGCGTCGGGACCCGCGGGAGTGCAGACCTCTACTTCATAGTGTACCATTAGGCTAGAACAGTTCGAACCAACCGCACCAATGAAATTGTCAGGGCGGGCTTTTGTACAATGATGAACAAATGAGCAGTCCATAGTCTATCACATCACAATAAGCGTGCTTCGGTTGAACAAAAAAGCCCGTCGCTAGAGAAGCTAGACATTTAGATCTCGCTATCGCGTCTGTTGTACAAGATATTGACAGCACAATAACGTAAGGCATAATCATGACCCAATGGAGCAGTATCAGACTCAAATTCTGACTAGAACTGAATATGGCTGTCAGACTACTTTTGATAAATCAAAAAAGTACCCTGGAAATCCAGAGTTCTCGCGAGAGCACAATTTGAATTATCTCTGCAAAACACTCTGGCAATGAGTAATGAGTAATGATTGTAAAGAAATGAGTAATGTGCAGTGAGATTTTCAAATGCATGCTTGGTGCCCCTCGAGTTGGGCCATTTTCATTATTCGTGGCCAGAACCATAATCTTTCTAGATTACCAGGGTCTGGATTTTCCAGGCTATCAAAAAAGGTCAATGATAAAAAGATAACCCTTACAGAAATTTCAGGTTTCTGGCGAACAGTTGCCGCAAATTTGCAAGGTCATATTTTCACATGCAAATTAGGTTATCTCGCAAACAGTTGCGGTTAACTTTTGGCAATATTGCAGGAATGTGATATTCAAATTAGGTTTGTCACCAGAAGTTCACTGGAGGTTTGCCATTATTATTGCCATTATAAGTGTGGTGGTAAATCACTGGCAAACACATTTGCCACTAGTGGCAAACTTCTCATTGTTGCTGGAGGTTTGCCTGTAACGGCTTACATTAGCAAACTTCTGGCAATATTTTCTAGTGAACTCATTTGTTTCCCACAAATCACTCACAAGTTTGCTGCAAATCTGCTGCAAACATTCAATTTTTGTAATAAAAATCTTTAACTTGCTAAAAAACTGTGTTTGTTTGTAACCTCGTCTAGTGTTCCGCACACATTTGTCTGCACTGCGCAGCCTGGCAACTCGTTCCTTCACTGAATAACACTCTGCAACTCATGCACTTGGAACTTTCGGATTTGCATTTGGAACAGCCTCCTCAAGAGAATGTCAACTGACATTGGTGTTATTGAGACATTGGTGACATTGGTGTTATATTTATTTGTTCTGCATCTTTCCTTTTTTGCTAAATAGGCAGTAAACGGATGTGCAGACATCCTCTACCACCAGCATGACAAGAACCATGAACTGCTCATCCGAGGCCCTTTGAGATCTGAAAAGGAGGCTCTGTTGCTAGGTAATTGTATTGTTTATAAAACCAGCAGACCAATTTTGTTCATTTGTATCCACCCACAACATTGGTGTCTTTTTCATCAGAAGACAATTAATCAGTTAGCAAGCCTTTAGCAGTGTTAAAGCAACACTAAAGCATTTTTCCAGTACCGCATGCACGCCATTTGTTTATCCAGCACCAGCTTTGCAAATAACGATGTGGTACAGACATGGTAGAGTATGTTGCAAGATTTTATGAAAATATGATGTATTGCGATATCAGAAGCAAGTCAAATTTTTAGTTTCTTTTGTCTCATTCCTTAGAAATATAGATCCTCTACCTGATCTGGCAAACTTACATAGTGCAGTTATAGCCGATAGAGGGCCGCGAAGCGAATGCAGAAGTGCCGTTCAACCTGTTATGAGTTGACCATTTTGATGAAACGATTTTCATTATTTTAAGGTACAAAAAACTCTTTGGTGTTGCTTTAATAAGATGTTTTGCTGATAGTGACAAATAAACGACTTATAGGTATTATTTGGTCACAAAGTGCTATTGCTTTGACAATCCTGTGTAGTTGGTAACGCATATTTTCCTTATGATTGGAAATTGTGACTTTAAAAGCTATGTTTTAGACAGTTTGTTAGTTTTTGACTTTATCAAATGAAAAGAGTCAAGATTAAAAAAATTCATTTGTCAGGTACAAAAGTGCACAGGTACAAAAATATTCAAATGGGGGCTGTACAATGGAAAGAATATTAATAATAAAGTCAGTTAATTCTATAATTCTATAATTCTATAACAAGTCAGATTTGGATGTTATTTATCCTCCTGAGAACCAATCCATAGACCTATGTCCTCTGTAGTGGACATAAGTTCTAGAAGCATACCCCTTTACCCCTTTGAATTATTCTATCAATTCCTGTGGTCTTTTAAAGAGGACATCCTAATGATATATCATGTGATTGGCTGGGTTGCTGGGAACCTCCTCTTCCTGGTTCTCAAAAATGGTTGACATCAAAACAAGCACATTTTATGGAAGGAGGAGAGATAAGTCAAATAGTGTATTCTTATTAAGCATTCATTATGATGCCAATATATGGTCTTAATGTCAGGAATCATATGATTCATTTTGAAAGAAGTTAAGTTATTTACATTTTGAAATAATAGTTTGAAATTATAATGGACACCAGGACCAAAATATTTGGATTTTTTGGGAAATTTAGGAGATCATTTGTATAGGATGAATGAGGGGGGTCAGATTTGGAGCTCTCAGGTGATGAGTGAGTGAAACAGAGATGAGGACTATGAACCTGTGCCTCAAGAAGATAGCGAGGAAGAGTAAGACTAAAAAATTAATTATCGCAGATGAAAGAAAAACATGAAAATGAAATGAACAATCCAGAAAAAAGAAATACAACTGTCCAAAAAGGCAAATAAAGTAGTCTAGAAGGATAAATAACATTTTCCCTTATATTTGGTTAAGTTTACCCTTAATTTAATACCACTAAAAGCATAATTTGTCCATTTTTGTCTATTTTCATGGCTACCTTTTCATAGTAAAATGGTCATTTTGTCCACCACAGGGGACATGCTATAAAATTTAAAATTAAAATAAATGTAAAAAAATAAAAATTGTAAGATGTTTTTTTTTAATCCTAAATAGAAAGGAAATCACAAAAAAAAAAGAAATTGTTGGACACTTTTTTTTCTTGGTTCCCAGGAGGATATGCATGTTAAATTAGTTTCCCAGAATGCCCTTAAATCCAACCCTAAATACAAATGCCCACCCTAAAATGACATCCTAGTAACTGTCAAATTTATCAGAGGACAATGTCTTTGAGGGTCTTAAGACCAGCCTAGACTTAAATTTCAAAGTAGTCTTTGAGAGGTCCATGTCTGTTATTGTGACGTGTGCTTGGGATACTCCTGGAAACATTTTTTGTGGCTGATGACCCAGAGGGCCACATAAGTAGGGTTGGGACAGTGGGATATGAAATGGGAATTGGAAGATCACAAGGGAGATATTCATCTCTGCCAGACACGTCACTAGCCCCACCTGGAATTGGCAGCAGAGGCCCATTACAAATGATCTCTCAGTGTAGTTCTGACAGCAATATCACCCTACTCACAGACAGGAACAAGCTACATGTGTAGATGCCAAGGACATGGAACCCCAGGCAGAGCAAAATAAAAAAGGCAAGGGCATACATTGACCTGATTGTAAAACATAAACTGGGAAAATCTCTGGACATTCTTCCCAACCACGCTAGCTTTAAATAGATTTTTTTTTTAAATTTCATTTAAATAAATCTTGTCATTTCTGTTCATTATCTTCTCTTTCTCTTCCCATGGTCTGATCTCTCATGATTAGCCCTCCTTGTGGTATTACTAATCCAACCACTTGAATGCCCTGCTGAAAAATCACTTTATATAAACATATTGTAAACATATATTTTTTATTCTGGGAGGGGAGTAGTGTTCGCGAGTTGAGACCCAGCTGTGTTCTAACACAGCCACCTTACCACCTAGGCTCTTACATGCATGTTGTTAACTGCTGATAACTTGTCTAACGAATAACTGCTGATAGCCTGTCTAACGAATTTTATCTCCACTATTGACTTTGTTGTGGTAAGAACAAACTAGTTAATTTACATGCATGAGTAGCCTATCGAACTTAATTTGCGCTGTGGTGCTGATAATGCTAACCTTTAGGGCCCGTCTACACAACGCTGTTTTTTTTTTAAAACGGTGAATTTATTTTATCGGTTAGGCCCTGTGTCTACACGACCCTGGCATTTAAGGAGGCTGTAATCTATATTTTTTGTTCTGAAGTGGGATTTTTTGAAACCGCCTGTTAACTTTTACCGCGTAGATAGCAAAACCGGCAATTTTAATGACGACATAGCCCCACCCCTCAATTCAGCCACCGCACTGTCATATTAAAATGTTTTTCTAGCCTGACCAGACCCACATCAAGATGTAGGGTCTGGGAACTCACCATTGGCAGTGCTCAATCCAAGGGGCGGGATAAATGGTTGTCTTTCAAATTCCCTCTGCATGCAATAGGATAGTGCTACAAAGCGGTGCTAGTTGGCTAGTTGATCAAACTTTAAAAAAAGCTTAACTCGTTTCGCAGCCAAAGCCGATTCAAAGACCGCTGATCGCCAGCAGCAGCATCCATCTTCTTTGTTTTCAAGAAGCAGGGAATTCACGCAGAACAGTCGCAACTCTGCCATCATTATGTAAGCCCGTCCACCGTTATTCTGTGCTGTAGTAATCTTGGATTGTTCTGAATCTAGTAGCCTAGGCTATATTCTCTGTTATGTGTGTGTGTGTGAGAGTGAGAACGGGACAAGGAGAGGCTATGTGTGTTTTCTGCCGCTACATGTAGCCTAAGAACAAACAACAGCTCTGTATAGACAGTTGTAGTGACAGGAGGTATGGAAAATGAACAGGTTCAGCAGAGACAGGGATGATATCTCAGCCGAGATCTGCTGGTGGCTGGCGCTATTGTTTTTCATTTACAAAATTAGAGTAGACATCTTTTGCCTTTCTCCGTCTCCACAGGCTGTCAGACATAGCCTTATTGAGTGAACTGAATTAGACCTTTCTACAACTGATAGTGTTAAACCACATAAATCAACAAAAAAATTGGCTTTTATTGGCCTCCTATATTCCCTTATGCTGGGCCGCTCTAAAGTCTTCAATTTAAGTGCTGATTTCTGCTTGGATCAGCATTTTTATTATTGTCCTGGCTGTATTTATTTGTGAGGGTAGTCTTGCAACATGCAGATTGGAATGCTCAAACATACACATTCATTGTATTTGGGTCTCTCTCCCTTCTGTCTTTACAGGAATTATATCAACTTTCCTCCATGTTCACCCATTTGGAGCCAATATTGAGTATCTGTGGTCATATATCCAGAGGTTGGACACAAAGGCATGTTTTTTTTATTATTATAATTTTAGGAACAATCTAATAGATTGTTTGGGAGAAACATCATGACAATGTAATTTAAATAAATAAAGCATAATAGCAGTGACATTGTGTGTTGTGAGACATACCTTAATAACACATTAAATAAGATAAAACAAGTATTAATTAGAGTAGTTGAAAATTAAAACAATTACGGTGTTTGTATGTAATGATTAAACAGGATTTTGACTGGGACATACAGTAGGCTTGCCTTTATCAGATTCACAGACTCATTCTCATTTCAACTGTACGTAAGTGAATACCAGTAGATTTTAGCATGTTAAGGACGAGAACACAGCTGGTTGGACTCAGAGTAACTGAAGAGGAGCTCCCCCTTGACCTAATCTCATTTAGCATAATTGCTGACAAATTTCACTGACACTTTGTCAATGCTCATCATTTTTCTGCTGAATTGAAACTACATTTGAGTATAACTGCTTTTTTTCACTTCACACCTTACCCTCACCCTATGGGCAGACAGAGCTGAACAAGCACAATGGTTCACTGACTAGGGATAAGTCAAATGCACTGTTTGTGTTATTTAAAGTGTTCTTCACTACTGTATCTACAGATCTCTGCACGGGAACTTGAGCGCCTAATGTTGCGACTACCAAATATGTTCAAACAGGAGTTCAGCGGTGTGGGTGCAACATTGGAGAAACGCTGGAAGTTCTGTGGGTTTGAGTACCTGAACTCGGCATAGCACCCCCCCCCCCCCCCCCCCAGACCACTCACAACAAAGGACTGAGAGAATCAGTGGTGAAAAAGTATAAATCCTACTGGACTTTTAAGAATTCACGGAAAATACAAGATGTAGAGGTCATCAGATCATCATGGCAACACCTTATGCCAGAGTAGCCACACCCAAAGGCTAGCTAGTTGGCTTTTTGGAGACACAAAACATTCAGCAAATATGAGGTGTAAGGGGAATTATTTGCAAGAAATCAGGACAGATTTATTTGACTGCATTTTTTTCTGCAGACTTCTAGGCCAGTTATGTATCTCCACTGTTAACAGTCTCCTACAGCCAGAGGAAGGTGTCAATGAATAAGGTAGAATTCCATTATAAATACACCGTCTGCAAGCTTGGAACTGTGTATACACAGATGATGAACAATAACCCTTAAGATGTGCTATTCAAATTTTTACATTATGCCGCATAGCAGCATATTGTGAAAGGTGCCCCTAATATCGTCTCGGTAGGTGGACAATTTCCTTGCCTGAATATTTCAGAACTCACCATGCCTTGGTCTTACATGTTGTGTTGTATGTACTCATTCTAATGTGTATTCTAATGTGTTCTAATAGGTTGTTGACAATCTGTAAATAAAAACATTGTTTTTTATCCAAGAACACAATAAAGTGTTTTTAATCTGAGACATTTCCATTTCATTGGCATCCTTTTCTGAGTTCAAAGCTTGGTTGCAGTTTACGTCTTCGTCGAAATCCCCCTCACAGCTTTTTTCAGACATGTTAATTTAGTTAATGTTTTGATCTAGAGTTGATAAACATTGGGGTTGCATGAACGGCATCCAGAACTGACGAAGTGTTCAGAATATAACAAATAGTAAATTATTAATTAAGAGGAGGGAATATTCCTTCCAAAAATGTGTTGAAATATGATTCTTTTGATATTTATGTCAAAGACTTGAATTTGTGTCAACACATACTAATACAAATGTCTTGAGAGTTAAACCGGATTACTATGAATAGATCTTATATGGCAGAGTTGTACTGCAATAAATAGAAAATATCCTTTTACATGTACATTATACACAATGCAGGTAGTCAAAAGTCAACATTCAAAAGTTTATTAAAATTTGACACCCTTTATTTCCCCTGAAATCATGAATCTCTAAACTAACCACTGCCACTGCTTATCTCCACTGGTTCCCCTCTTTCATGACTGTAGAAACACAACACAAAAGTCTCTGGTTAAAGCTCTGGTTAAAATGTGATGAGGCTGAAGCTATAAACAGGGATGCAAAGAATAAAAGGTAAAAAAGTGTGAACGATAAAACCAACCATAAGGGGATTGGGGAGCATGCTCTTCTGGGAGAATTTTAATTTCATCTGACCATAGAGCAGGATTCTGGGCAAAGTCCCAGTAGCATTTAGCAAACTCCACTTACATTTGTAATTAAATGATATGCAAGGCTTTACCTGGCATGCCTTCTAAATAATCTATTAGCATGGAAGTCGCTTCTGATGATTTTTTTTTTTTTAGTCTTGGTGAGCTCAGGATTCTACTTTTTTAGTGACTACAACAGTGATCCTTATGTTTTTTTTGGCTGTTACCCTCTCTGTGCATAGGGCAAAAACGGTTGTGCAGTTCCAGTTAATTGAGACTTCCTAATTATTTTTCTTTAGCCAGATATGGGCATTTTCAGGTAAGAAATATATTTTTTCAGTCATTCCCATTCCAGAGGTCCAGTGAAACAGAAAGTCATTGATTACTGTTTCAACCTTTATAGATATGATTTAACTTTTATTTAACTTAAAATGATTAAGTTAAATAAAAATAGAAAGTTTAAGTTTAAAACATATTTTAAAAACAGATTTTCTTTCCACAAAACATGTTTCATTGAGATATTAAGCTAAATCATCAAAAGGACTTTTAATTCCTCTTTACCAGGGGTGGCAATGATTGTTTATATATTTCTACATGCCTTTGTTCCTGAGAAATCCCAAGCTAAACACTGGCTAGTTTTCATCAAAATTCCTTTTTTCCCCCCCTAGAATTGGAGATAAAGCGTCTTTTATGAAATATGCGCTGTTTGAGCCTGTCACTCTTCTGACACTTACATTTCTGGGTCAAAGGACTTGTGTAAGATAAATATAATTTTTCTGTTCACAAAACCACGAATGCCTTTTTTTTTTGGGGGGGGGGGCTAAAAAACAATAATACCACATTTCTACTGCTGTCGGGCTCCATAATTCCTCCTCCTCTTGGTCGGTAACGTCTGTGTCGCTATCGCCCTCTTGCAAGCGTGACTCGGCCTTTCAGCCACTCCGCTCGGCCTGGCCTGTGGTGGAGATGCCTCAGATGCTCCTCAGCAAGGTGGTCAGTCACTCTTTCTAATGTTTTTGTCCTGGAGTGTGGTCTCCCCTGATTGTGTGGTGATTCTGGTCTCCCCTGATTGTCGTGGTCAGTCATCTTGTCTTAGGATGAGTCCACCTTTCTACTGACTCTCGGCAGATGAATTTTGTTCCGCCTAGCTCCACTCACATCCATCTGGGATCGCTTCCGTTGAGAGTGATTTCGGCATCAGATTTTATGGTAGAGCCTTTAGAACGCAGGGCGGGAGTTTCATAGATGTGACGTAGCGTAGAAGGGACTGTGAGACTGTTCTCAGCGTCACGGGTTGGCTTCGATGTGAGTGGTTGAAGTAGCACGTCAAAAGATGACGGACAAGTGGCTTATCCAATCATATGCAAGGATTTTTGATAAGGTCCAGCTTTCTGAAACACCACTCCAATGGATCGATCCCAGATGGATGAGTGGAGCTAGGCGGAACGAAATTCATCTGGCGAGTCAGGTTAGACTCATCCAGCGTTGTCTGGCGAAAATGCACCTGTTGCAATATCTTTTTCAACTTTTTCATTTTCCCCTTCAGCACCTGAGAAGTGTAGTTTCCGGGAAGTGACCTAGCGAGACTGCCACCTAGTGGTAAACCCACAAAATAAATGGCCTGGTTTTGACCTGACGTGCGTCACTGATTCGACCCAAAGCGGCAACCATCAAAAGTAGAGTTATGATAAAACATAGAATGTTCTATTCTATTCAGTCCCAACACATAAGGTGTGTTACAGTGTCTATTTTCGTAATTAAAAAAAGCTAAAAACGTAACATCGCGTTTTTGGCACTCAAAGTGTTAACACGTGTTCCTTTATTGGTGCTATGTTGTGTCCTTAAATTTGGCTAACCCAGAGCTATATGACCAAAGGATAACCAGCTGCGGAACTACTGAAGTATTCAGTAACCTGTTTATATCTCTGTTAATAATGATGAATATGCAAGTTAGCAATTAAAGACCATCTAAAACATTTTAATCATCTAATACAAATCAAATTCAACCTCATACAAATAAATAGGTGTGCATGCGTGTACACATCAATGACTGTATATAGCCAATGTTACAGATATGCCTGGACAGTAGAGTTCATATGATGTGCACAACACTTTTCTGCCATTTCAACATTACATCATCATTCAATAGCAACCTCTGAGGCAGCATGTAACGGGTTTAATGAGCCTGTGAACTCACCCTTTACGCTCAGGACAATACAACAAAGCAGACAGTTTGATACACAATGAAAACGTTTTTAACACATTGGCCCCTTCAACATCAACAGTAATGCGTTTCACCCCATCATCAATACAAGCTGTATTCACTCAGACTATAAGAGTCATTGGTGGAACTGAGAACTGGTGCAAAGAGTTGTTGGAAATAGGGATTAGAAATAAGAATAAGGTCCTCAAATTCAGTTCAACCTTAAGACAGCACAAAACCGAGTCAACCACGTAGGCCTGACTCAAGGAGGTCTTTTGCTTCATTGACTTTTGCTGCCAAATAGGGAGATCCACCTGTGTGAAGAAAAACAAATTTCCCATCAATGGTCAGCTTCCATCTCACAACCCAACCACTTCTCATGAAGACTTCACAAGGAATAAAGAAAAGACAAATACTTTGGATAGGCTAGATCTAAATGAGCCAGATTTATCTATCTACAGTATATAGCACATGTAACATTAGTAACCTACACCTTTAAGGATGCATCCATAGGGTAGCCAGTTGCTTGAGCCGCCAAGAACTGACATTGCTTTCAAGGGCGCCTAGTAGCCTAATAACTAGTCAGAGGTTATTATGGCCCATCCAGTTTCACTTCACATATTACATATTATGTTGGTGTGGCCTATTTAAAACATTCACTTTCTTCCCAGTGCTTCCTCTTCATTCTGTAGCGGTGGCCACTGCTTCAGAATTAGGGCAGACACACAATATTGTCTGGACGCATGGTAGGCTAAATGCCCTCCACTGGCTGCAGATAATTGCAGTTTAACAATAAACAGCATTGCTAATCCAAGGTACCCATCTAGTTTTATTCCATAAATATATTGTTTTTATAGGCGTTAGTGGCATACGCTATCAAGAGCTTCCATGTGCTACGCATGTTTGTCAACATCACCATAACTGCAGGTACAATTTTTGCACAACTTGGTGGAAAGGTGTAGCACAGGCTAAGGAAAATCCATTCACTTCTGGAGCTGATTGTATTCAAAGTATTTCCCATACCGTAGCCTATTAGCTCGCAACAACAGCGAAAATGAAACTTGGAGAGTGGATGTCTCATTAAATGTGCATTTAATCGTGATTAGATGCAGGAAAAAAGCAACGACTGGTAGCAACGAAGGTAAATGAGATCAAAGCAATTTTGCAAATGTGGGGACGACACAAAACTTGGCAAAAAAAATGTTTGAATGCACTTGCGGTGATAGCCTAGTAATGTGAATCACAGACTATAACAGAATATAGCAGTGACGTGATTTAATGCTTGGGGTAACGTGACATGAGAAACAGAAGATGGGCCTGTCTTTAGTTCCTGAATCCTGTCCCTCTCAAGCAGAGCCGGTCCAACGTTATTCTGGGCCGGAGAGCAACATTGCGCAGTAAAGTAGCCTACATTTGGCATTTCATTATTTGAACCACCCTCACAGCCCTCAGTCGGGACGAATGAAACAGACGAATGAAAACTTAAATACATATGATGCCATACAAACTTCCCACAACTTCAATATTTTACAACACATCATGAATGGTACTTCCAAAAAGGTTTTATTTTAGATAGATTGCTGTTGGGCTATACTGTACGTAGTGAATTCATTCACAACATGGAAGCTGTCATTGTGAAGCGTGTATCTCACGGTTATGGAAATATCAAATATAAACGGATTTTTCTGCCATTTTTATAGCTAACAGTAAGTGTTTCCATTTTTTATCATGTTTCTACCGTGCAAAATGTTATTTCACTATGTTTATACATAGGTTAGGCCACTGCACATCCAAACTAAAATATGACCGCAGCTCAGTCCTGCACATTCTCTCCGCAAAAATAAATCATGCTTGTCAATGTCTCAATCTCCTACTCCATCCCCTACTCTTGCAACTTTTGTGTATGTAAATGAGTATGTGCATATGTACATTTGCTTTTGCATATATGTGTACTTCTCTGTGTGTGTGTGCGTGGGGGGGGGGGGGTTAATGGTGTGTGTGTGTGTGTATGTGTCTGCTTCCCTGCATGTGTGTGTGTTTTATGTGTATGTGTGATCAATTATGAGTGTGTGTTTAGGGGTTATGGGGTGTGTGTGCACATGTGCCTGCATCATTTTGATTGTAGGCCCCTTATCTAATTACTAGGGGCTATTTATTCTTCTAGTTTGTTCTTTGCCAATAGATCTCCAACAATACATGATACAGAGCCCTCCCTTATGTGAAAGGGGGAATTGTATAATACTAATAATAAAGAAGACATTTGTGTCTTTGTGATCTGATTTTTTTGTAAACATCAAACATGTTGCGTATTAAATATTTGCATGAGTGTAATGGTATTTCAATAAATTGAGATTTGCTACTATATTACCTGCTTGTTTTAAAGCATTTTTATTTGGAAAAAGATAAGAACTGCCCTTTTTTCACTTGAGCCCCTGCCCCCAAAAAATGTCTGTGCACACCCCTGTGCCACATGCAGACGTTTTCGGACGACACTGCAATTGTGGGGTGTATCAGGGATGGACTGGAGGACGAGTACAGGAACCTGGTGGATGACGTGCAATGGTGCAGGCTCAACCTTCTGCAGTTGAATGCAACAAAGGCCAAGGAGATGGTGGTGGATTTCAGGAGATCTAAGCCCACCTATGCTGCCAGTCTCCATTGAAGGGGTCAATGTGGAGGTGGTCAGCACATATAAGTACCTGGGGATATACATGGACAATAAACTGGACTGGTCAGCCAACACAGATGCACTGTATCGGAAAGGGCAGAGTCGGTTTTACTTGCTGAGGACACTGCGGTCATTCAATGTCTGCATCAGTCTGTCAGTCATGGCCAGTGTCCTCTTTTATGCTGTGGTGTGCTGGGGAGGCAGCATTAAGAAAAGGGACGCTGGGCGACTGAACAGGCTGGTAAGGAAAGCTGGCTCTGTTGTTGGCATTGAGCTGGAGTCACTCACAACTGTGGAGAAACAGACCGTGAGCAGGATGCTGGCAATCATGGACAATGACCGCCAACCACCAAGCAAGTTCAGTGGCAGACGTCTGTCAACGTCATGCTCAACAAACAGGTCCTTAGTCCCCAGGGCCATCCAACTTTTCAATGCCACACAGGAGAGGGGAGAAATTGACTTTTCAGCATGAGCCTGTCTCTCTCTAGCCTGGAAAATCCAGACCCTGATAATCTAGAAAGATTAAGGGTCTGGCAAAGAACAATGTAATGGCCCAACTCGAGGGGCGGCAACAAGCATGCATTTAAAAATCTCACTGCACGCAATTGGATAACACTAGACCATGTTTACTCTGAATTATTTCTGACTTTGACGCAATCGGATGACACTACGACCAATGTGTACTGTCCTCCAACGTTGCAGTGCTGTCTTCATCAGTTTAGCTGGTTTCCCGGAATGTTGGGGTAAAGGTAACGTGCATCATTGCTTTTTGCCAGAGTGTCTCGCAGAGACAATTCCATTGTGCTCTCGCGAGAACTCTGGATTTCCAGGGTAGTCTCTCAGCCCCTACCATCATATCACTTTGTCTGCTGTCCACTATATACTATACTATAGGCTATATTAGCCCTTCCACACAATCTGAACAACCTTATAAAACGTATTCCCTGTTACATATTCTTCTTGAAGTATATTATTTTTCTTGTTTGTTAAGCAATTCTATTGGGTTTACATTCTTGTCTTTTAGTCATAGTTAATATTTAATAACAAAGTTATTGCACTCTTCAATCCCTTCACTTTTGCACTGCCTCCATTGCACACACTCTACCATAGCACCTTATCATGGTCAATGCATTACATGATCAGTCCATACCAGATCTTTGTAATCACTTCACATGTTCTTTAATTTTTTAATTTCTGTGAGTGATTTTTATGTGTGCGAGATATATATGTGTGTTTGTTGTGTTAAGGTTGTGTAAGCGCATCTATGCCCATCATATGTCCCTAGAACACGCTTAAACATGGATGCAGTGCTGTAATGTTAAGCCAATACAGAGTTTACTTTATTGAGGACTTGTTCATTATTCATTCAGTTTCATATTAGCAGCAAAAACTCCCAAACCATTTCAATGACACTTTTTACCAGTATCAAATTAGCTTTATTAAAGAGGAAATCCTTTCAGATTATAAATCCTATGCCTATTCATTGCAATCTCTTGGAGAGGTAAATGTCTATGGACCCATATTTCCACAAGCCAATGGTGTACAACCCAAACCTGCACCCTTCCAACAATTGGTCCTCTGTCTTATCAGAATCCCAACATCCATCTACCTCCCTACACACTGCACAGGAAATAACGATGAAGTTGAAGTAAAAAGAAGGGAGCTTTACCACTGCTGTAAATGGTACAAAAGAGGTGTGTGTGACATGATATGAAGATTACATTAACACTGCTGTAAATGGTACAAAAGAGGTGTGTGTGACATGATATGAAGATTACATTAACACTGCTGTAAATGGTACAAAAGAGGTTTGTGTGTGATATGAAGGCTACATTTGGCCTCTCCGTTAGCTCAGTGCTGGGAGGAGGTGAAGACATTTATTTGGTCCCCAACCACCAAGGCCCAACCCCCCACTCCACTGCAGGAAGCTTCCCTCTTCCCTCAAGCTCTTATCTTTGAAACAGTTTCTCATTTCAGTGAGCGAAATTCAGACGGTGATGTGGAGTAATGGCTACGGCTAGCACATGCTATAGACACCTCTCAGCTCAGTGAGCGGGGGAGGGGGAGACTATTAACCTTGACAAGATAAAACGGGACAACACTCTAGCCAGCCATAGCCTTCCAGCAGTTAAGGGGCAATATACAAGACCTGCTGATTAGGTCTACAGTTATTTGAACAAACCCCTCCCCCTTTTCAGCTTTCTTGCTTTGTCAATGCTATCATTTCTAAATGGCATCCCACTGGGACGCTTTTGAATGTGTCTTTTCAAGGACAGTTTAAGACAGAAGCTGGTTGAAAAACTTCAGTGGGGGGATTTCTATTCTCCAAAGTGTACAATGACACTGGGCTTTAAAAGCCCTTCTGTAAAAATACCATGCTATGTCTTCAGTGCATGGAGTAAGGGTAGAACGTAGCTGTAGAGAACTAAATATATTGCCATTAAGCTGCTTAATGTAGCTTATTTACACCACAACAGTGTAGAAATTGGCTTAAGTACTCTGACTTCACCACATATGGGACTTAACACACAGAGGAAGCATAACGTTTAAATATTTGCAGATTTAGGAATCATCGATACTCAAATGATCTGCTGTTTAATCTGGACTTTTCTTTCAAATTGCATCTACTTTCAACCTGTAATTTACAGAGAGAATGTCATTTGGGACATGTTGGTTGACTTATGGTGAACCATAATGTAATATGTGAGTAAAACACACCTTTGTCTGGGTGATTCAGGACCATGATCCTCCTGTGAGATTCTCGCAATTTTGCTTTTGTGGAAGTTGGACTGTGGAACAGAGTAGGCAAAATATGAGAGAGGAGCACGGTTCCATCTAGTGGTGAAAGCATGAAATTATTAGATTGATTATTTTTCACATTTTCCCAGCAAATCAAAACTACTGTTTAAGACAGAATAAGTGTGTGCTGGAGGTCAGGGTGTCCCAGGAATTGTCAACCAAAAATCTAAATTTAGTTATAAGTAAATCAGACTGCTGAGCTCGGCATACATGATTAAGTATTACTAGGGTGACCAGACGTCCTGAGCAATTCGGGATAGTCCCGAAATCTAAGCGTTTATCCCGAATCCCGAATCCAGCCCTAATTGTCCCGAAAATTATACTCAATCAGAATACTGAGTAGTTATTTTCTGATACACATTAAAAACTGTCCGTAGAGAGGTTGAGTCGACTGCATGCAGCCCCCGACGGCAGCTAAGTGTCTGGATGCAGCCCCAGCTACTTTTTTTCTTTTTTGACGTTCTATAATTAGGCGTGAATATGCACTGATTTTAGCTAATTTTTATTTATTCCTTGACATGGCTGATGTACCGGAACCCCAACACGTCGCTAAAAAGCAAAAGCGTCTATGCAGGTACCGGGAGGAGTGGGTGGGGAGGTACCCGTGGATAGACAAAGCCTTAAGCGACGAGATGAAAGCATTCTGCAAAGTGTGTAGAAGAGAGTTTGGTGTTTCTCATAGATGGGAGGCAGATGTTAGACTACATGCTAGCAGCAAACTACACTGTGCCTAGGGATGTAACGATTACCGGTATAATGATAAACCGTGATAAAAATGTTGACGATAACAATGACCGTTTTCTTTTGAAATATCATAATTATCACGGTTGATTATCACGGTGTTGAAACCGTGTGTTTAATCCTTCCCAGCTTCATCCGAGCCTGCTTTTGACATACAGTAGGCCTGGTGTCTAATTGATGGTTTTAACTGCGAATTGGATTACACCTGATTTTAAAAGGCGGAACATTTTCACCGCAAAACTTGCACTGTATCATTTGCACTCTGCGTCTTTTTATGTTTGCGTGCACATTAAATCAATTCCACTCACGTTATCAGAAGAACACAGTAGCCTAAAGTTTTATTTCGAACACTTACTTTGGTCTCACTCAGGGTAGGAATTTCACGGCGGCCACGTTTTTGCCCCTTGCGTTGGCCGTGATGTCCCTGAATGAATTTCTTTTACGCAGTGGAGAAAGTGACAGCGCAGGAAAGAAAGTGCGTCTAAATTCACCTATTCTTCTCAGTTGAACTACTCGCGAAGTAGCCTACTCATCACACAGACATCACAAGTATCACATGAAAGAGCTTTTTCTCAGCTTTTAAACGATGTTAGCCGCGAATTGCTGTGGTGAACGGTTCGCGAGAAACGTAAATAATATAATTAAATTTAATCATAAATTCTACTGAAGGTTTTCGTCCATCTCCCTACCCATTCCTCTCGGTGCAATACTTCACGAACCTTTCGTTTAACACATGACAAACCATATATCAGAATAAACAGCAGACCTTACCGAACATAAAGGTGTAAAGCAGTCCCCTGTACAGTTAGCCGTTCCAGAGTAATCCACTTTTGAATTTGCAGTACATTTCGACATGCATGGATGTCTCCAAATTTGGGCTTTAAGTTTTACAATGTGTTTAAATTGTTCCACATGATTTCATAACGGGCCAAATACAAAATAAATGTTAAATATAGCCTAGATATCTGTAAATATTAGATGTTCAGATGATTTGCAGTTCTATATAATATGTCATGTTTCATGTTTTTGTAATGTTTCATACAGTGATGCAGGTCTACTGCAGTGAATAGGCTATACAACTTTGATATTTTTTATAGCCTATGTGGCCTTTGTGCCCTCCACCAAATATGCCCAACTGAAGGCCAAGTGGCCTTGCCCCCAGAATGGTGAAATTCCAAGCCTGGTCTCACTCATTGGATCCAAATAACAGTAATAGCAACCTCCAAGTCATGGTAGGGTAAGTTAAGCGATAAGCACATAGCCAATTAAACATGAAAAACTGAACGGGACACTTTTTGAAACTATTTCAGCGTGTGTAGGCCTATCAGTGCTTGTGCAGTGCATATTGAACACACTTTTAAAAATACCGTGATAATACCGAAAACCGTGATAATTTTGGTCACTATAACCGTGAGGTTAAATTTTCATACCGTTACATCCCTAACTGTGCCAACACCGCGAGAGTAAAGACCAACACGTTAGGCTATTATCCTTATTCTGAAAGGTCTGATTTGCACTGTTACGCAGTCATTGTTTTTTTTTTTCCCACAATGACATTTTGAGTTCATGATTTCTCTGTTGTATTTTGAGGCAGACTTGATGTTTGAATAAAAATGTGTTTTGGTACAGGTTTGAAAATTCATTATCTTTTATAATAGTCTATGACACATCATACAAATGCACTTGATCCTCAGTAACGGGGTATATGGTAAACTTTGTAATAATGTTGAATGATCACTTCTAAAGTGTTTACTGTAAACTGCCCCTTAAAAAGTTGTAAGTGGGTCATTCCATGTGAAAACAGCCAATATCGGGGTATCATGTACATCAGTGTTTCCCAAAGTCTGGGTCGCGACCCATTGGTGGGTCGCAGGAGATTTTATTTGGGTCGCCAGCACAATTTATGTTGTGTTATAGGCCTAACTGATACCATTTGTCATTTGATACCAGGAAAGCTAACAGTTTTCTATTAGGATGTAGATTGTTAACTACCACAGTCACGGTTTTGTCATAAAAGCTCATGAAACTGGCGTATTAACGAACGCATCGCAGAGGGGGTGCCAGCATGGATATCTACCTCTCAAAATGAAACCGTTCTGTGGGGCGCCTGAATCCGCCTATTTGCACGAACATTAATAGATACCAGCTCCTCAACTTTACCAATTAAAATCTAGTGACCGTGCTGTCAACTAAAGCAGACATCCATAGACCGGACATAAGGCCATGTTATTTGCATACAGTTTTGATTGCAGATGCAATCTTTAAAGTTAATAGCAACCTCCTCACATTCTTATTTCTGATTTAAAATGCACAACAGTGCATTATAGTCTACAATTTAAATGGGCATTTCAAACACTATTCCTCTCGTTTTCTACCTCGCTAACTCCAAAGTAAAGGCGCATTCTTCCGGCTATTGCGCAAACGCCTCTTGTTCAGATATAACGACTATACAATATAATATAATACAACAATACAATATGACTTAAGTTATTTGCTGTTTACATTGGAATTGACGTCCACAGTGTTATGGACCCATTTGTCTGCAACGCAACGTAGCCTACAACATTTTTTTTTAGAAATACAGGAACAGCTTACTATGCTGACGAATGACGACTGCGCAACATGCAAGAATTTCCCATACTCTCGGATGCCCATTAAAACGTATCTTTTCAGTAGTCATTTCCAACTTTTCACGCTGATGGTGCTCAAAATGCAACACAACCGTGTTCAAAGCAGGGATCCTATAGCAATGTATGGTTGGGGAGTCATAGAAAAGTTGGAGAACCTGTGGCCTAAAACAATATTGGTGGTTGCAGGGTAGATTTGAAGTGAAATGGGACGCCATGGTCTGTCATTTTTAAAAAGTGGGTCGCCAGAAAAAAAGTTTGGGAAACACTGATGTACATGGTACCTCTCAGATTTTGCTGAAAAGCGGTGAAAATATGCCTTATGTTACCAAACAAGGGAATCTGAAGTTTCAGGTCAATATCTCAAACGGTTTGCCCGTGGTGTCCATTTGAATTTCTGGTGCCACGGCCCTAATTGACACATTGGAATTTCACATTTCATCCTTTGCCATTTTTGGAAGCCCATAACGTCTGTTCTAATAGTGGTAGAAGGCTGGAAACTGGTGTGGTAGTTCATTGTAGCCTGTAATCTGGATTCCTTACTGTTTGGGTGAGAGGTGGGTCACCAAAGTCCTAAAAAATGTTGACGGCATGTGTGATTTTTCACTTTTTGGGTGGCCGTAGCACCACAATTAATGATTCATATTTAGTTTTACCTAGTTCCAGTTGCTAGTTTCAACAGCTAAAGCAGCCAGGCAGCTACAGCACTACACTTTGGGGGCATGAACATAGGGGACACGGACATGTCCCCAGAGTGTAGCACTGTAGCTACCTGCATCCCCCCCTCACCACACACACAGCCATAAACTTAATTGGCTTAGAAATTAACCAGCGAAATATCACAAATTTGGCTCTGTGGTCAAAATCATGTCTTAACGTATTTCATTCTCACAAGTATCATAGATACATTGCAAATGCCTTCTAACCCTCTACTGTATAGAGTTGCCATATGGCAGCAATTAATTCATCTTAGTTTTTCTAATAGGCAGTGGGAAAAACCTGTTTTAATATTTATATGTGAAGTTGCGAAGGCACTCATGGTGTTTCTACCTCTTCTTATTATTATAAGATATATATCATATAGAATCCTACACGTCTTTCTTCCACCATGGGAGTCTATGGCAGCCCATAGAACCGTCTAGTAAAAAGTTGTGAAATTTGAGACACTGATTTGAGAAAGTCCCATGATTGATTTCACCAAGATTCATATCTGCACCTAGAGCGCTCTAGCGCCACCAACAGGTCAAAGTTGGACATGTGTTTATGCATGTAACTTCTTACTCGTATGCCTGATTTTCAAAAGGTATACTGTTGAAACCCTTAGATCAAGCAGAGTTCAATGTACACCATAAAGTCATATTGGATAATCCGACATATTGGATTTTATCAATAGTGATTTTTTTACCTAATACCAAGGATGAGGCTGGCTTCACGCTTGGTCATCTTCTGCTCAAACCCTCCTTTGTAGTATGTAGAGAATGACTGATGAGGAAAACAGAAGAATAAGAGGAGCGTTCACATGTATGTCAGCTACTCACACTACCCCACCACATCTCAGAGTTTCCGCTAGAAAAAAATGGTGCCGGTCAAAGTGACCGGCAGAGGTTTCGTTTTCCGGACATTTTGATGATATGCCGGTCAAATATCCTATTATCCCTTCTTAATTAGTCAAACTGAGGAAAACTGGAGACAGGCTATGTAGCTTAAAGAACTACATAATCTGTATAGAATGCAACATGTTCATTAGCCTAACTTAAACATGCCTAACAAGATCTAGCCAGTATCTTTTCACGGACAGCAAGAGTCCGCTTCGTTCGTTGTTTTAAAAAGGCTACGTTGTTTGTTGCTGCTACCCACGTTATCTCAGTGGTGACTGTTTAACTTACACAGATGCGCACACACAAGAATGAGCGCTCACACCACTACCCCCTAATGCTATGCCTCTTTATTTGATAACAATAAATTAAGAAATGTTTCCTATTCTGGGAAATGTTTAGTTTCTTTTTCTTTCGGCCGCGGTTCAATGATACCGTTTAATTGTGCCAGAAATTATCCGCAGACCAGTAATCGCCTCGTCGAGGAGGCCCTAACCCTGCAGATCATAGACAGAGAACGCATAAACCTACTGTATGCTTTGGGTAAAGAACACTTTGCATGTCCAATGTACACGGAGAATGACAGTGTCTTGGAGCGGCCGCACCCCCCGCAACTCCACTTCCAATGTCACTGATTCCGACAGATATACGCCCGACACTTCTACTTTTTATCTGGTGGTGATGGAGTTGACCGGACATCTGAGGCTTCAGACGTTACCAATTTATCATCATCCATCGCGTCTGGCCTCTGAAAAAACGTTTAAGGCTAGTCTGCCTGCCTGGGCCTGGCCATGTTTGAACCGCCTCTCATTTGTTCGTTGTTTAACATGGACGTTTTAAGCGTGCGCTTCCTATTTGAAATGCAGCATAGGTTAGCCTATGCGTGTTGTTTAATAACTTTCAAACGGTAGAGCCTGTTCATTTAAAAACATAGCCAAAGGACGTATAATATAGGCTTAGGCCTACATATTAAGGCTTATTCTCAAATTCAGATTGCGTTAGGGGACGGGATTATTAGCCAATTTCAATCGGACAATTTGACCGGAGAGATTTAATTTTGTCGGACATTTCATTTTTTTTCCGGCCAATGTCCGGTAATTAGGCCTACCGGACAACGGAAACCCTGCCACATCTAAATAACAATGGAACATTTTCAGCAGGATGTTCCGTGGCATGATGCAGGTAATCAGAGTAAAACACCAGAGCATATTGTACAAACTTGATTTAAAAAAAAAATCCTTTCAGATACATTTCAGATACATTTGGTTTATCTGAACCTAATCTTTGATTGATGACAGTAGTACAAATATTTGTCAGATATGTCATTACACAATTAATTAGATTAATTTCACCTTATAATAAACGTATAACTTAAATAATTGCATGGCAAATACATGGATAAGGTGACAGAGGAACAGAAAAGCCAAATGCTGTGTATCTCCAAGTTCAAACAGAAGTGATACTAAGAGGCAGCACTGCCTAGTGGAGAGCTGCACATACTGTATCCAGTGCTAAAAGGCTGTTACATGTCCCACTGTTACCTGTTGATGGGGTCATAAGTGTTATGACTAGGGATGCAAAGTGTGGTGAAAAAGTAGAGTAAAACAACCCCCGCATACATTTTCTTAACTGCTATTAGAGCTATAGGCTATATCTAGCGCTCCTTTGCTACATGATCAAATATTATCAGATGAGTAACAGGAGCAGCGGATATTTGACTAGCAGTCTCCTCGGCCCATATGAGAAACACTGCTCTGGTTCCTCTGGTAGCCTGAAAAAAGCGAGGCATGGAAAAGCGTGCCGTTTGCATGTGAATGAAAGAGTGAATGAACGCGTTTGTGTTTATGGTATACCCAAGACTTAGAGAATCACCTCTAGGACCAAAACAGTTTATCACTCAGGTTCAGTCTATGTTTTGTCCCAACATAATCAAATTATTAGTTGTTAAAATTAAATTTATTTGATGGTGAATTTTGATAAAAACAAATACGACTTGCATACCACTTCAGTCTTTTTGCACCTAAACTTATATATGAGTTTGGAACCACCATTTTTGTGCTTGTCCCTTGCGGTTTTCTGGTCGTTGTTAGGGGTTTGTGTCTGATAAGCCACATATAAATTTAGAAGTTCAGGTATAGTTACTTCTGATACAGAATAGGGCTGGGCGATATGGTTGAAAACTGTATCACGATATAAGTATTTCATATCGGTCGATTTCGATAATTATTGATTCTTTTTAATCTATTTCAGATAAGGACCAGAAGTGGAAAAAAGTTCAATTTAAACACTTTTAATTTAAACTTAACCTTCCTCTGATTTTAATCACCTCAGTTATCAATCAAAGCAAACAGGGAAAAGAAATAGCAACACAATCACGAAAAACACTCAAATAAATAAATGTGCACATAAGTCTGAATGAAAAGCAGCACTGGTTGAAGCCTGGAAATATTGTAAACAAAGTAGCTTAATTTACTAGTTTATCATAGTCTACTGGTTAGACTGTTCAGTTTCCCCACGTGTGTTTAAGTTTCAAATTAATACTTTTTCTCCTTGGGACAGGCCCGTTTGAGTCTTGGAAAATACTTTTCCATTTGCATCGGTCAATTTGAAAGCAACAGTTTTGAACAAATTCGTGCAGCGTGCTAATGATGCTAACCGGATTTAATAGCAATTTAGCTAGTCGTCTTGCACGATTGTGGATGTTTGGATTACATGTGCATGAGGAGGGATGCGCCTGTTGAGAGGGAGGGAGAGAGAGAGAGAGAGCACGGGCCAAGGACTCAATGAGAGTCTGTGTTGAGGTAGGCCTACTTCTATCGCCTACACTGGTAGAGTTGCACATAGCTACAATGCAAGATATATTTAGCCTATTTATTTATGGACAAGGCGGGAGGTGTGTGTTTTAATTATCGAATGTTCTATCGAACATATTTTTTATTGATATCGATTACATTTATTTACATCTATTGCGATACATATCGCTATCGTTTTATCGCCCAGCCCTAGACCAGAAAACAACAATTTGTCGGCCCCAGCAGTGGTGCGACTGGCTGGGGCACTTGCACCGTACGCCGGTGACACGGGTTCGATTCCCGCCCCGTGGTCCTTTCCGGATCCCACCCCGACTCTCTCTCCCACTCGCTTCCTGTCGATCTCCACTGTCCTGTCTAATTAAAGGCATAAAAAGCCCAAAAAAATATACTTTAAAAAAAAAATGTGTCGACTTTCTCTGCTGGACCAGGTTCTGGATGTGATTAGAGGACCTGGTGTATTCACGATGGAATTCCCATAGTAACCATCCTGGATTCACAAGTAACCATGCTGTGCTGTAAACAAGCACTGACAGATTGATAAACTAACTGACAGACAAGATGGCAGACAAAATAAGTCAAATAATGGCAGACAAGATACAGTAAGTCAAGGCTGATATTTTGTACTTACAGAAGTGGGAATTTTTTTGGCCGTTTCCGAGATGACTTGTCCTAGAGGCTTCCACAACTGGAATGCATAACGACCTAAAAATTTAACACAAGACAGTAATAACATTAACTCAGGGCATGTTTGGTTGCATTAATGTGTCTCACAACAAACAATAGAATGTACTAGCATTAGGAAAGGCTAATGTTAAACCAACATGGGAGGTTTTGGTCTAAAATGGCTGGTGGGAATGACACATGTTTATCTGTCCTTCATGAAGAATAGGAGAGAGGCCGCACTATGCATACATACTCTTTTATTTGCACATACGCGTTTCGGCGTGTGCCTTCTTCAGTGAGCACACTGAAGAAGTTACACGCCGAAACGCGTATGTGCAAATAAAAGAGTATGTATGCATAGTGCGGCCTCTCTCCTATTTTTCTTGTATGTATAACTATCCAGGCCAGCACTCTTAAAGTTTAGAAATAGACAAATTGAGTGAAGCCTGCTCCTATCCTCACTATCTGTCCTTCATACCATCAACATGAATTTGAAGATGACACTAAAATTAGTTGCCTGATAAAAGCATACCTCAAAAAGTGGCAAAATGTTGATCTGATTAAGAATTAAGTCAGAATTATCACAGCCCTCAATGACACAGATCTCAGCCCATCAATTAAATTACTCTAATGCACATTACCTGCAAAGCTCACGGCTGCAACACCCAACCCGACAGCTATAAGAGTTCTACCCTGAAAGTGAAAAGAAATAAATGTCTTATTGCATGCACCCATTGTTTGGCACAATGACAGTAAGACAGCCCAACATTAAAATATTACAGGTTTATTTTTTCCAGCAAGTGGGTCATTCCATGTCAATTCAACCAGGGCCCACGCATTTAGGTCTCAAAAAATTCTGAAAAAATGACCGGGTGTACCTATGTTACCCAGGAGACACACTGTAAAATGACTTTGACGTAAGATCAGATGTTCTAGGGCAAAGACACACATACTGTAGCTTAAAAGCGTACCATCTGTGTAGTGAAATGTCATTTTGGTCTACTTCTGGGGGGAAATTATTCCAACCTCTCTAACATCAGGTCTTTTTATACAGAAATTGTGCAATATTCACAAGGGAAAAAAGTTGTCACTACTTTGATCAATAACTAGATGTAACGTGTGACTAGCTGTCTTTCCCATTGGAATCAATAGCCATGTTTGCATGTCACATTTTTATTTCAATCCGATTGAAATGAATCTGATTAAAGACTTCAACCGACCTGTTTACATGAACACTAAATAATCTAATTGGCATTTAGTCTGTGTTTACATGAAACAAGCATTTAATCATTTAGAAGCTCCTTTAATCTTTTTGTTTCATTTGTAGGTGGATTTTTAATATATGTTTTAGGTGTCCTCTACGAAGGAAGTGTTTTATGTTGCTTTTTGTGGAAGTTCTTAGTTCAATAAATCTTTTGTGTTATACGCCACCGCCTCTCCCACAGCTGTTGAAAAGTTATAAAGCTATACAGTTATTGCATAGGGTGAAGTTAAAGTGAATTCGCTAGATTATAGAATAAAATTAATTTCCCCAAAGAAAGTTGGACATTGCTTTTGCATTTTGAAATCACCATCACTCTATTGGAATTAATGGCGAACAATTCAGCCTGTGGCATATTTATTTTTCAGACAACATGCATCTTTTAATTTACACGATCGGCTAATTTTTGCGAGCACACCCCTTATTATGTGCAACTGTGTTGCCCCTAGCAATGATCTGCTGCTTGAATTCATCATAGGAGTTCATTAAGCATGAAATAAACCGCTCTAGATTGATCCATTTTGTAAAGGTGAGTAAAATTATGCAAACGCCGCTTTCACGCGCATTGAAACTAAAGAGGAAAACCTGGCTTGACAAATTCGTTAACTTCCTAGGCCTATACCATTTAACTCTGATTGCGAGTTTCGTATTGTCGATCCAGGTTATCCAAAGAAAGCCTGGGTATGCGCGCTTCGTAGTAGCCAGCCTACCATGTCATTAGGAATTATTCAATCTGAATCTGTCACTGCGGAACACAGGCAGTTCTAGGCTATCCCAGGCAAATTGGCAATAGGGCACCTTCATTTGACCTCTGCCATCTTTATAGCACACACCACGCTTTTGTGTCATGCTTGGATCATTTCCAAGCAGAGAAACAGCAAATGTATTAATTTGCATTATCGGTACGTAGGTAGAGTTGGCCGGGAGTTAAAACCGTGAGACTGCGACCATGTGGTTTGGTGGGAACGGCACGGGGACAGCAGACTGGAAACGTACAATTTCTAGTTTGGTTGTTTGCTGCAACCCCCTCTCTCTCTCTCACCTCTACGAGGTTGGTTAACTGCCACATTTAAGACAAAACACGCTATCCAGAGTGTCGACGCTAGCTGTATGACACCGGCTGTCTGTATTGACCATAATCAGAATTGCGAACTCACACTACTAACGGTAGCCAAACTTCATACTCACCAGTTGTTTGTCGATGTCAGTTTCGGTGCGCATAGATGCAAATTCTGCAGATTTTAGCATGTCAGACTCCATTACAGCCACCATAGAGTGGCTACAACCACAGACTGTAACAAATTCGCTACAACACGTATATCACTTTCGTATCGTTTCAACTTCAGTTGGTGTCCGACTGGAACAGCAGCAGCGTGAAACTAGCTACAGTAACACAAATTCCAATATGGCTGCCATTCGCTAATCCTTCAAAATAAAAGTCACACCTTACAAACCTTAGGCCTACATCAGGTTTTCAATTCGAGGAAAATTATTCATTTAAAACGTCGATGTTTTACAAAATGTGATATCTAAATAAGACATTCATATCGAAAATACACCTTACAATGCTATTTTATTTCTACCTTATTGCCCTAAGAAAACAAGTTGCACTGCATGAAAAGTGGGCGCAGAGCCGCGGCTCCGCACCCGCTCATGAGAACGCCACAACAAGCGGCAAGTTCAAACACACACCCACGACGATCTAACCATAGACACAGCAGGGCCGTAGTCACCATAGACATTGAGGGGGACGTGTCCGTCCCCCCCCCCCCCCCCCCACAATATTCAAATATGACCAAAATGTCCCCCCCAATATACGTACATAGAAAAAGAAAGAAAGAATAAATAGAGGGAGAGCAGGTAGCTAACAAATGTTCAGAAAAAGTCCTGTTGGCAAATTTGAGGAAAAGTCGGTAAAGGGGCTATTTCACACAATTTGAGGGTGCTGAATTCAAATATTTTGTTTACCAAGCTCAATTTTGAGTTTTAAGCTTGCTAATTAGCATAATTAGCATAATTCACATACTTTTTGGTTTTGCCATCAGATATCATAGGAATTGCAAGAAACAATGCATTAATATACTCTTTATGTATCAGACATGTTGTAGGATAGGACAGGAATTACCCCCAATGACCCTCAAGTAGCAAATGAAAATAAGCTAAATTTAAAATATAAATTGAAATAATAGCTAAAATTCAGTAAGACGTTTAGAAACAAAATAGATTCCTTGATAATAAATTGATAGAATAGGTAGGTGACTGCTCATTTTTCTGTAGAAAGTCCTTTGTCACTAACTATTATGAACAGTCTTTAGGGCAAGGACAGTCAGTCTTTACAGAGGATTTACACTGTATTTTTTTTGCCTATGCTTGCCTAGTTAAAACTTCTCACTGGTGCTCTTTCCTATCATTCAAATTCCAGCCATGCAGAGAGTGCAAGAGTGCTATGGAGATTGCATTATTTGCAAAAAAATTAGACAAGATATCCTTTATAGTGCAACAAAAAGAAACATTCTCCAGTGCATCATTACTGCATATGATGCTGAAAGGGAAGTGGACCTAGGACAAATCCTCAGCTATGAACTGATTAATGTCCCTGTACTGTAGCTATTGCAGATAGCAATGGTTATTTGTGAAGTGGAAATAAGTCTATCCTCACTCAAGTGCATGCTGTCTAGCAATGTGGAATGTCCAGTAGTGATCACTGCAAAAACTGCTCATTCAACACTGGTAATAGATGCTCAAGATCTAGTTATGTCTTTAGGATACCCATCTGACTGCAGCACATTTAAGAAGTATGCAGGAAAGTTTGTAAGACACTTTTGTATCGTTATTTGGTATTTGTTATGTGGTAGCAAATTATCAAAGAAATAGACCTAATGTAGAAATACACACAGATATTGCAATAGATAATGGTGTAGGCCTGACTGGTTGAAACATACTTATTAAATTACACTGGGAGCAAAGAAGACTATCTTCACTTTTTTTCCCCTTTGCAACTGTCAAATAAATCCCATAAACACGGGAAGGCCTAGGGTAGCCTACATCATGGCCTTAAAGGTAAACTATGCAGTATTGGCAATTTCCTTACTGTTTTCTCGAGTTTTGCTTCTTTTTCGCTGGCTCTGTCATAACGAATGTCTGAGAAACTCCATCGCTACCTTTTTCTAGCCGGTGCCTGGCGTGTATGTGTATTTGAATGCAGTAAAGCAATTTGTTACACTTGTTATACTTCCTGACACTGAGGCCGTTGAGCTAAAAAGCTCAAAAACCTAGCTATTAAGCTAAAAAACCTGCATAGTGTGCCTTTAAGATTAGGCTCTTCTGCATAGCATTAAGTGATTTGCATGCAGTAATTTGAACACTGACCTTGATCTAGCCTACTTTGGCTATTTAATGGTAATTTATTGCCAAAAAACCATACAATATAAATGAGCTATAACAAACAATAAAGGACTTAATCACACACAAACTACTATTTTACTGACTACAAAAATAATAATTAAGTAGGAAGTTTAGAAGTTTAAAACCCAGAATTGACCAAAAGTGCACCAAATTCAACACAAATGACTGAATACACTTGGAGGAGGACTGTGTCCTTTCTTTTCCAGATATTTTAGGATTTGGATATCGTTTCGGTATCGAGTATAAAGATATTTATGTCAGGTATTGTATCAAAGTCATAATTTTGGTATCGTGACAACACTATGCCAGAGCCACTCTGTTTTCTAGATGTCAAGCTCTAGTATGGAGGCAAGGACACATACCAAATTCAGTGTTACTAGAAGTAAAATGTTTTTTACTTGTCGGTTGTTGCTAACGGTAGATGCAGTTCTGCATTAGGCTTATTCCCGCTATCTAAGTTCATATGTACTGTAGGATATATTCTGAGTTGAAGGTTATCTGTGCAACTTGTTATTGTGATGAAATGCATTAAACACCACATGAGGGAGGGACTCACTATGTTAGCAATAAAAATACTGTATGGTTGTGTTTTGATTAGAATTTATTACATGTTAACTGTAATCATGTTCCCTATTAAATATGTTAATAAACTATAGTATGGGTTCTTAATGCTCAAACATGTATTTAGAGAACACTTTTATTTGGTTTTAGTGATTACTTTTGAAATCAACCCAATTTAGGGAAAAATAAGCAAAAACAATCGCTATTTTATGTTAAAATGCTGATTATGCGGCTTAGAACTCAGAATTGAGCTTGGTAAACAAAATATTCAGAATCAGCACCCTCAAATTAGGTAAGAAAGGTGGTTTACCAACTTTTCATCAAATTTGCCGTCAGAAGTTCTCTTCTGTGAAGCTGCTCTCCCTCTAAAAGCGCTATACTAGGTGTAACAAGGTGATACATAGGAAGGGCCAGTGGGCCAATCACAGTAGCCTGACTACGCCACCCTAAAGCCTAATGAGTCAGGGAATCTTTACGAGATTGTACCGCTTTCAGGTTCGTAACTACACAGTGGAGACACGAATTCCAGGAAAACAATATTTATTAAGACAAAAGGTTGGGCAGTGGGGATCTGAGGGTGGCAACTATGGATGTCCACACCAATATTTTACATGCAAGCATCAAGAAAGGCTCACCTGTTACACAGCAAAGGTACACCGCAAAGCGATAAGCAATACACAAAACCACACCACACGTGTGCTTAGACTAGCCCCCCTCAGAGCCACCTCCCTACTAAATAAACATAAAAGTTACAAACAAAAGGACAAGACAGGCAACACAAAAACCAAACACAAAATAACCAAAGCAAAGAAAAGACAAGACAAGACAGCAGCACGACCCATGTTCCCCATCAGCATGACCGTGCTGCCTAAAAGAACAGAACACAGAAGATTAAACAATGAACACCACAATATACATAACATAAAAAAACAAATGTTTATGGGGAGACAGCATACCTGACGGTAGCACAGACAGGGGGTACACCAGTGGAGTCTACATTACTACTGCCCCTCTTAAGTAGCACTCCACTGGTGCCAGATTGATTATATGCCCCGCCCCCTTCATTAGCACTTGCAGGTGCTATGGTAAATAGCAGGCAGAGAAGGTCTACCTGCTACAATCCACCCCCCCATTAATTGTCGTCGCCCCGACGACAAGCCAACCACAAACTGTCCCCGGTCTAAAACCAGGGAGCTAAGGCACAGAACAAAATTAAAACATGGGGACACCTTAATTGGGCACGTCAAAACCCCTTAACGGGGCACAGAACACCTGGCCAGTGGACCCAACCCTGATACAGAGGGGACCCAGTGGACTAACAGGGAAACAAGTAAAAGTACATATAAGGTCCCCAATATACAGAGCTCAGAAGCTAAAAACATTAAAACATAACTATTGGCATTAAGACCAAATACTTGGAGACCCGGCAGTCCAACCCCGCTATCCAGAACACAGTGGAGACCCGGCAGTCCGGCCGCCGCTATCCAGGACACAGTGGAGACCCGGCAGTCCGGCCACCGCTATCCAGAGCCCAGGAGACCCGGCAGTCCGGCCGCCGCTATCCAGGACACAGTGGAGACCCGGCAGTCCGGCCGCCGCTATCCAGAACACAGGAGACCCGGCAGTCCGGCCGCCGCTATCCAGAACACAGGAGACCCGGCAGTCCGGCCACCGCTATCCAAGACAGTGGAGACCCGGCAGTCCAGCCGCCGCTATCCAGAACTCAGTGGAGACCCGGCAGTCCGGCCGCCGCTATCCAGAACTCAGTGGAGACCCGGTGGTCTGACTGCCGCTGTCCATGTCACATCCCTGCCAACTAGTAGGCCAATGCCACACCAGTGGTCGCTACGGAGGCTTCCTCCTGCAACTCAGTCCGCACAGGGTTGGTCCAGAGGAGGCACCAAAGACTTCCAGAGAGCCTGAGGATGGTAAGAGAGGTCCACAGGAAGGCTGGTCGGTAGAGCTCTCCAGATCCATAATCTCCTGGCCGGCTGCTGTCTTGTCTTAGAAATAAAAAGCAAAAGAAACACAAAAACAATCTGCCAACAAATTAACATACCTGGAATTCATGTCTCTTGTGTCCTGCCGACTTACGCCAAAATGTAACAAGGTGATACATAGGAAGGGCCAATGGGCCAATCACAGTAGCCTGACTACGCCACCCTAAAGCCTAATGCGTCAGGGAATCTTTACGAGATTGTACCGCTTTCAGGTTCGTAACTACACAGTGGAGACACGAATTCCAGGAAAACAATATTTATTAAGACAAAAGGTTGGGCAGTGGGGATCTGAGGGTGGCAACTATGGATGTCCACACCAATATTTTACATGCAAGCATCAAGAAAGGCTCACCTGTTACACAGCAAAGGTACACCGCAAAGCGATAAGCAATACACAAAACCACACCACACGTGTGCTTAGACTAGCCCCCCTCAGAGCCACCTCCCTACTAAATAAACATAAAAGTTACAAACAAAAGGACAAGACAGGCAACACAAAAACCAAACACAAAATAACCAAAGCAAAGAAAAGACAAGACAAGACAGCAGCACGACCCATGTTCCCCATCAGCATGACCGTGCTGCCTAAAAGAACAGAACACAGAAGATTAAACAATGAACACCACAATATACATAACATAAAAAAACAAATGTTTATGGGGAGACAGCATACCTGACGGTAGCACAGACAGGGGGTACACCAGTGGAGTCTACATTACTACTGCCCCTCTTAAGTAGCACTCCACTGGTGCCAGATTGATTATATGCCCCGCCCCCTTCATTAGCACTTGCAGGTGCTATGGTAAATAGCAGGCAGAGAAGGTCTACCCGCTACATAGGCCTACAGGAAATCAACACGCATCAGAAATGTAATCAAACGTAACTAACGCACAAATTAGTGACCTATGGTTCCAGAGTAGCCTACCCTACATCCCTGGGGGTCGTTTCCAGAAAGCATCGTTTGCTAACTTGCGTCGCAACCTCGGTAGTACGCTCCATCGTTCTAGGATTTGGTGTTTCTAGAAAGGGTAGTTCGAACTCTCAATCGCAAACAAGGACGCAAAGTTTGGTCGTTTGAACTACTGCCCCTAGGGCAGTCGCACTTGTGTCGTTCCTTGGTAGTTCCTGTTGGTGTCCGGAGCGCCTAACCAAAAATCACAACCGCCTAACCAAAATTTGCGAAGTGGATGTTTATCTCGTGACTCAATGATTGATCTATCCTGTAGCTTAATTTTGATTAAGACACTGCTCCTCTACTGGGCTCATTCTTGCTATTTATGTTAATTAAAGTATTGCCTTGATTTTAGTATTATAATCTTCACAGTCCCTAACAGCAGCAGTGTTAAATGGTGTAGTGGCAAAATCAGATGACTTATTATCCCAACGTTGTAGGTTCGATTTTCTTATGATGTGAGATTGTCCTCTTGCTTCTCACTACCTGCAGATGAACTAGTGTGACACGTAGATTCAATTGTTTTTGACTGATGTATTGTACCTATGGTCTCTCGATGTAGAGTAACTATATACATAAATGGGTATTTCCCAGAATTGGGGCCTATTTCTGTCCACAGGGTGTAATTCTATTAAAAACACATTATTTCTAATAATGTTTAGCATCACTAATTAGTATAAAGAAAAACAAGCCTAGACTTTTTTAATGGTTGCTCCTACTCATGATTTAGACACATTTTATTGGTATTTTATGGTACAATATCAGTGTTTTGGTGTTGTCCGCAACCAGAGTTTTCACATATAGTGCCATATCTCAAACATTGTTTATCAAAAATACATTTAAAAAATCATGCTTATGAATTAAATGTTATCTGAACTAATGAACTGCATGCACAAATTATGCATATATATGCATTTCCTGCTTTATTTTGCTTAATGTTTGGCTGTCCCATGGTTTAGCCGTCATTACCAGCACACTCTACATAAAGGCACTTTGCTACTGTTTTTTCATCAAAAAAATATTTGGTGACCATGGTCATCTAATATCACAGTGGAATACATGGGTGTCAAGCAGAAAGATTGATGCCTTGATGTCCAGAAACATAAGAAAATCTACTCTTTATCCCTCGTTTTGGGCATGTACACTTATTATGTGTCATTACCATACGCATTGTATTTCTGTATTTTTGAATATTCCTGACATTTTAAAATGACTTTAATAGTTTAAATGATGTAGTTTACATGTAGAAAGCTAGCTATACTTGCATGGTGATCATTTTTGCTTCTCAGGGTAGTTTTTCGGTATAAATGTCATCACCAGCACAGTCATTACCAGCACATTATAGCTTGAAATGTAGTGGTAATGACGACTGTGTTGGTGATGACATTTTTGCAGATACATTTAAAGTACTCTTTTTAAAAGAAATACGTTTTTTTTTCACAAAGTCAGTTCAACTTGGGTTTCTAAATTATAAACATTTAATTGCAATAGATTACGATCAGTGATTTGTCATCACCGCAACAAATGTCATTACCAGAACTGCAATGTCATCGCCATCACCATGCATATTTTTGCCAATAGATTATGTATAAATTACAATTAATTACATTAATTTGATATATTTGACAATGTTGGACAGTCTAAATTGCCACTGGATGAAAACAGATATGATATATGGCATTTATTTTAATGAAATTCCAAGTCAGGGTCGAGTGAAAAAATCAAAAAATAAGATACTTAAACGACTATAATTCATGTTGTAAGTAAAGTTCAACAATTCTAATAAGTTCAAGATAAACTATACTTCATGTGAAACCATAATTGATCATTGATTGATCATTGATTGACTATTTCATCTTTAAAATGTACATATCAGATGATGTGATGGTAATGACATTTACCTGAAAAATGACAAAAAATCATAAATTCCCTTATATTGTGGTCTCAACCAAGCTCACAAGGTTACTCCTATCAAAATAACTGATAACTTGATGCATACCAATTAGTAAAATTTTGAATTTTATTTTTCAAAATTTCAGTAACCCAAATAGGCCCGAAATCTGAGAAATGCCCAAATATGTATGGTCAAAACCTATTGTTGTGTCTCGTAGGCCTACTTTTACTCAGAGATGAAAAGAAGAGATAGGATGCGAACTCCGGCCGAGCGCGCAGTGCACCAACGCGCTGCCGTTAAGCCACGAGACAGTTAATAACCTATGGGATACCCAGGTATTTGTCCAGGCTATATATTTTTTCCAACACAGATATATAACACAAATAATGACTCATATTGGTCTGCTTAAGTTAACTGTTTTCTATGCTTGCAATAGGTTTAGGTTTTGGCTGATGGCAATGACAATACCAGCATTAATCACTCGGTTTAGATTAGAAACATGTCGACATAGGCCGTGACAGAACATTTCTAGGGGGTGGGGTATTACACGTTGCCACTGTTTCCACCAATGATATGTATCGCTGCATCATCAACAACGTTGTTGGAACTATGGTGTTCGAACGTCGGAGGTAGCGAATTGCGACACAGGTACGATGCTTTCTGGAAACAGGTGTAACAGTGTCGTTGTTTGGTCGCAAGTTGCGTCGTACCATGGTGGTTGAGCAACGTCGTTGCTAACTTTTCTAGAAATGACCCCCTGAGTGGTTTGTCCTGGTGATTTTCCGTTTTTCGTTAGTGGCGTGCGCCATAGATATATACACTAGATGTCGCCTTCTGCTTCTCAGCATGCGTCAACACCGCCGCCATCTTTGTACAGGGATCTGAATCGCTAAACTAGTTCTCCTGTATTGTCAGCGTTACCTATTTAGCGACGTTTGGCCATCCCCAGCGATAGAAAACCTTTTTAGCGATTAGCGACAAATTTGGGAACTTCTCACAATGATAGCAGATCGGCTTCTTTGTTGTTGAAACGTAAGAAAATCACCTTTCTCATGGCTTTGTCATTTATGAATTCAGCTACATCTCGTTTGCCCATGGCACTGACCCATGATTATAAAAGTAACGACTGGCGTAGCCTATGTAGTAGCAGAGGTAAATGTTCTACAGATCTACAGCAACTTCTGGTGAGATTACAACTTACATGAGTAAACGAGACGAGGGGTATGTGGCCTCAACCAGAGCCTGTCTACGAAGAGCCTGTTTACTTTCATTGTATCGAACCTGGTTGCAGTTTACTCATTGTTCCTCTAGGGGCCGCCGCTAGCTAGTGCAGAATGAATGGGAGTCTATGGGGCTAGACGGGTAAAATGTATCTTTATTATCGATTTATGGTGATTTTATTTTCGCTAGATCTTTGCCCAGATTGACGCTAATGCATTATAGAGGAGTGGATCACTGAAGCAAGATGGCGTCTCGATTGACGCATTCGTTCCAATGAACAGCAGTAGTCAAGGCGACATCTAGTGTATATATCTATGGGCGTGCGCTATCAAAAGCTTCGCATTCAGGTAGTGAGGTAGGGCTGTCAACAATATCGCAAAAGCTACCGGTACAATTTTCACAAAATTATTGGAAAGGTGTAGCACAGGCTAAGGAAATCCCATACATTTTTGGAGCCGATCAGACTGAAAGGGAACATTTTCCATATTCTATTCTCGTAATGATAGCGAAAGTGAAACGTTTTATTTTAAATGATGAATTTGTGCAAGCCTGTGTCATTTATTTCACGTCTTTCAACATAAATAATGCATTCATATGCTAGTAGTAATGCCAGAATTGACCGTTTATAGGCCTCTTAGAAATGATTGTTGCATCTTGCATATTATTTAGATGCGCACTCAATCGCGCATCCATGCAGGCAAAACGTGATCAAATGTGGCGACAGCACACAAGTTGGAAAAAACGTTTACAATGTGATGATAGCCTACAGTTAATGTGAATCGCGGACAATAACCAAAGAAAGGAATTTGCACCTCTATTCACCAATTAAAGGCTGTAGTAGGCCTAGTGTTTCTACATGTTGGCACAAAACGTAATTTCTGTCAGAAGCCAGTCTATAATGCATACAGGGGGTAACATTAAGTGAGTCAGACAGAAGAGGGGCCCTGTCTTAGTAGCCTATTCCTGAATCCTGTCCCTTTCAAACTGTTAAAATTGTGTGATTAGCCGCCAGCATAATAAAATCTAAATTAAAAGACAAAATCTTATTAGGCCAAACCTATGAGTCTAAGCCTTAGTTTAATCTTCAGGTGTAAGTAAGTCAAATAACCACATTCTGTGTAATATAGAGGTTATCATAAGATACTCTAGTTTGTAATTTCTTTTAAAGTAGGCCTATAGCCTACATTTTGAACACAAATGGAGTCACGGGTCCAGGGATGGATTACTGAATGGGCTTACTGGGCCCAAGAGCTCAGGGGGCCCTGAAGCCCAAGCCTCTGTGTGAAGTTGCTTCTTCTCCACCCTTCTCTTTTCACAAAACTTACCAGAAGTCATCTGGTGGGTCATTTTTTTAAAAATAAAAAAATCTTCCGTGGGAGAATGCCTCAGGACCCCTCTATCTGAAGGGGGGGGGGGGGGGGGGGGCATCTGTGCCCAGGGTTTCATAATCCATCCATCCCATGCCTATGTCCGTCAAATGTTTGGAATAGCCTACCCTAATTGACTGACCTAACTAACGACTTGTTTGTGATTTTTAATAATATTTTTGCATGGTAGGAAATGTATTGAAATTCTGTTTGGGGGTCCCTCAGACCCCACCACAGATTTGGTCCCCCCCAATGTTGACATCATGACTACGGCCTTGAGACACAGTATTTTACTCTCACGCATAGCCAACATGCCATTACACTGATTAAGTCACTTTTGTTATTTTCTATCCGTTCACACTTATAATATCACATTACACGCGGCATGCGCTATGAAATGCAATGGCTTGCACGCGCAAGAACTGGTCTGCCGCTGAGCAAAGCGCAGCATTTTGCCGCTTTGCCGCTCTTGCGCGTGCCGCGGTCAAAGTTCAATCAGGTTTTGCCGCGCTGTAATGGCTTCTACCAAAGTCCTTTTAGGCAAGTCCCTCCACTCGGCGGCCATATACCAACGTTTTATGGGCACTCATCGGGCACAGTCTTTGGGTCGAACTGCGCGTGCGCAAGGCTTCACGACACCAATCTTGCTCCAGCGGCGAGATCACAACACATGATTGGCACAATATCTTCACAACACACCATATGATTGGCTCAATGTATTCACATCACACCACATGATTGGCTCAATGTATTCACATGTCGACGTTTTGCCGAGGAAGGGGTGGGATATATGTAGACAACGGCCATATTGGCGTGACAAACTAGCCCCATGCATTTCTATGGTGTATTTTTTGAGTGCTGTGTCTACACATTAGAAAGTCTCTGCTTCTACATACCTATTTATACGGTACCGATCCACTTGCACGACCCGACATACGCATGGTGTCGCGCTGCCTCCCCTCGTTCAGTCGTGTGTGGGCGTTTCGTTTAAAATGTCAGTTACCAGCTCATACTCAGTTCGTTTTAACGTATCTTAAGTGTTTTTCCACAAATGGACCACAATTTTAGGCATGTACTTAACAGTATACAACACATTATCCTAAACAAACTATGCAAGCCATTTCGAAATCTTGTTTTATTTAAACTACTCAAAGCAATCTCAAATCCTCACCAGAAACACCAACAGTCAATATATTCATCCAAATCCTAGTTTCATTTGTTTTATGGACTACTAGGTGGTCGTGGAAGAGATCGTTAAAACATTATTTGTCTTGTAAGCGGAACCATAGTTTCACAGGCACCGTTGTGGTAGAACAAAGGACCTACAAACTCCTTCGTTTGGAGAGTCGCCTCGCGTTCAACGGATTCATTTGCATAAAGCTGGGCATCGGCCAGCTTTTTGACGCGCGACATTATTTCAAATGCAGCGCTGCCTTCCCGGAATGCTTTGCGGGCGCGTTAAAGTCGGTTGACGTCACCCATAGGGAGGGAAAGTAATCTCATCGCCATCTAGTGGTTGCGTTCCTAGAGTTTAGCGGAGGGGATGGGATTTTTTTTTAGAAAAAATATATCTCAGTGGACTTTGGGATCTTAATTTAATGCCTTCCATATGTTAGGCACTGGGGTCACCTCTATTGCTTCAAGTGTTCATACCTTATTTTTAGGATCAGTTGAATTGTTTTGAGTTTTTGTCGTAACATGGTGATAACAAACTACAGTTGCATTTGAAGTCACAGGTTTGGGCGCTTAATCTCTAACGGCTCCCACACACAGCTGCGTGCTTCGCGTTGCTGGAGACGCATTCCATTCACTTTACATGGGCTCACGTGATCCGTTGCCGAACTGAATTGTGGGTCCATCGCATCGCGTTTCTCCCGCCACTTGCGTTGAGGAGTTCAGCTGTTGCTGCACCGACAGACGGCACCGGCCAATCAAGCCAATCTACGGACGGCACCAACCAATCACATTACGGTTTTACTTCAAGTCATTTGCATAGCTGGGTGATTCTCCAACTATGGTACTTTTTCTGTCCTTGACATATATTTAAAAAAATAAAAAACATTTATATATACCTATATATAAAAAATCATTGTTCAATTATGTTGTTTTTTATAAAATATAAGACATTTTATATGCGTTTTTTACTATTTTGCCTCTGTCCCTAGGCCAGACTTTGGGTCTTCGACCTTATCTCTCTTAAAATCTAATACTGATATAATTTTAAATTCAAACAGAAAGTATGCATTATAACCCAATTCATTCAAATCTACTATTTGTTTTTATATTTCTTTTCGATTTGGCATATTTTAAACATGTTAAACACTTGTCCCTTGGGTTCACCGTCATTTCCACACCTCTGCATAAAATGCAATCCCAGGCTCAGTATTCTAGATTTGTATACTCAGTAACCATAGCAACTGACACTCCAGAGGGATCCACATGGCTGAATGAAAGAATGATCCCAGCAGAGGTTAATACATAGGAGATATATCAAGGTAAATATGAGAAATACCGCGAGTATGTTTATTGTACGTCATTTCTGAACCGCTCATAATTCATTCCGATGGGAAAAATTCTGGATTTTTACAATTTCATTAGGTGTAATTTGAGATTATTTAATGCTAACTCTAAAACTAACACTAACAGGCTAGTCAAACATGAGATATTAGAGGGAAAGTGGGAAAATGTCATTTCCACGACCGTCTTTTCCACATCTGTCTCCATGGTAGTGATAGGTAGACAGGTTGGCTTGTTTTTGTTCGGTTGTGGAAATGACCATTGCTTTTGCCATTGTCTGGAAAAATGTAAAAAATACATATTATTCCATAAAAATCAGCACAGCCAACTTCAGGGCAGGTATCTAGGCATACTGGGGAAACAAATTATGCCAGTAATATTTTAATTAAAAATGTTTCATTTTCTGAAAATGTTCAGGTCCAAAAAGTACCATAGTTGGAGAATCACCCAGCTACCGTCGGGAACACACACTGGCATGCATTGACAGAACGCAGCTGTGTGTGGAGCCGTAACTGATCAATACAGCAATTTGCTTAACTGGCTTACATATTTTTGTAATAACGGAAGGTGATGTAAACCGCGTGGTGATAACATTTATGTCTGGATAACTGGTGTTGTGCTTCTACTCACATGAAGAGCTGGCAGTAAGTGTTAAGTGGCAATGCTAACCAGGCTAATAAACAAACCATGCTACGTGAGTAACGTTGAAGGGTAAAGTCACGTGGCTTTTTTGTAGTTCGTTTATGAAACAAAAGGAGCAATTTTGATTTTTTTAAATAAGGCAAAATAGGCTCTGACATTTTCACAGTTAGAAGATTATTACTGTATAGACACTGAAAAATATTTTTGGTGGATAAGATCGCTGATTTGGCTTCACAGTATTTTTTTAAAAATAGGTCTATGGGACTTAACATTGGAGCTGCTCTTCGATAGGAACGCAACCACTTGGGGCGCTGGTTTTCACTTTCCCTCCCTATAGGACTAGAGTGGAATGCGACACGACAAAAAGAAGTGTCGTGCAAGTGGATCGGTACCGTTGTCACTCCCCGATGTGAGTCGCTACCTGATGTAAGTCACGCATGCTCAGATTGATAGGTTTTATGGCATAACGCCAAGGGATCCGACTGAAATCCATAAAATAATTCACTTTTCTGTTTCAAAAACGTTTTAGCTATCTAAGATTGTTTGATTGCTAACGTTAGCAAACGCCATTCAAGTGACAGCCTTTGTTGTGCTTGATTGCTTACTTACTTGCCAGCAGTGAACAAACTTCGTTATGTAGGTCAATTTTTATTGATATTACAGAAGCCTCTCGCTAGCAGGCTACTTCAGCCTCTAATCTAGAACTGACATTAGAGATCATGCTGTGAAAATGTGATGCCTTACGCTAAATAATACATTACTGCTGTGTAGGCTAATGTCATTATTCTGTGGCTAACAGCACTGGTAGTTGCAAAGTAGCAAAGTGACGCATGCGCGACTCACATCCGGTAGCGACTCACATCGGGGAGTGACACCGTTACGGCGCTTCTGTGACGTCACATTGTCGCGCTACAGGTTGGGTGCGTCGAGTATGTGGGACGTTTAAGAGAGTTCCAGGGTCGAAGGGAGAATACAGGACGATTCGGGTGTTAATGGCAGACTTCAACCGAAAGGTTAGTCGCGTCTCAAGGAGTCCAAGAGTGCGCCTCACACACACCAGCTCCGTTGAACAGTGTATTTCCAATATGATTAGGTTTTCCAATATGATTAGGTTTTTACCCAAATTTAGTGACCGTGATCCCAACATCTTTTTCTCACTTTTTGAGGGCATTGCAGATGAGCGGTAGATGAGCGGGGTTGGGGTGATTCTGTCTATGGGTTATTCGAAGCGTAGGCTACCATGTTGCTCCAGACTGTTTTATCGGGCCGAGCTCAAGACGCATATATTGCTTTGTCGGTGACTGAGTGGAGGAGTTACAGGTCAGTTAAAGAAGTGGTGCTGCGGGCTTAAAGGTAAACTATGCAGTATTGGCAATTTCCTTACTGTTTTGTTTTGGTTAGGCCTACTATTTTTTCGCTTGCTCTGTCATGACGAATGGCTGAGAAACTCCATCGCTACCTTTTTCTAGCCGATGCCTGGCGTGTATGTGTATTTGAATGCAGTAAAGCAATTCGTCACACTCGTTATAGGCTACTTCCTGACACTGAGGCCGTCGGCCCGCTGGCCCAGTTGCAAGGGTGGTTTTTCCGCTCACAGGCGCTAGACTAGAGGGAAGCGAGACGGCCACCATTCAACCCGAAAAAAGTCATAGCCTATAACCATTCCAATGACTCTGAAGCTGGTAAATGAAGGTAAATTAAGCTAAAAAACTTGCATATTAAGCTAAAAAACCTGTATAGTGTGGGCTACATGCAGCTATTCCAACATGCCGCTACTTAGACATTGGCGTCTAATTGTCGAAGTGGCGGCATTGGCGGCATTCAAGCGTCCCACTACTGCGACAATTTTTTCCCCCATTGTCACTTGACCTTTTTTTTCAAACGTCCTGCCATTCTGACACGAGGTCATTAACAGGATTTTTCAACAGAGTGGACTTTTGCGAAGTAGGCCTAGGGTGGGCCTTTATTTTTTTATTCCAATATGGGCAGTAGGCTAGCCTAGCCTAGGCCTACAGTAATCCCAACTTTAAACAACACACGATTTCATCACAGCTCAGATGATTCATGGCAAAAAACAATAAAAGGCTACATTCATAAATAGCAGGGGCAACAGGATTGGATTCTATAATAGCCTATAACTTCAACCGAAAGGTTAGTCGCGTCTCAAGGAGTCCAAGAGTGCGCCTCACACACACCAGCTCCGTTGAACAGTGTATTTTTCGTGTTTAAGAGCTAGAAAAGTTAAAAAGGGGGTCACATTTGAAATGTCGGGTAGCCTAAATTATAGCCTATATCGTGCATCTCAGAGAAGGAGATTTTGGAGAGAGAGAGGATTTAACCTAGGTGATGATTATTTGTGTCTGGTGGTAATTAAACGTGAGTATGGATACCTATAAATTGTTTTGAATAAAAAAAAAGATAAGACAACAAATTAAATGTGACCCTGCAAGGCGAAACCAGTCGTTTTGGTAAAATGTACAAAATTAAGTTATTGTACTCACACAGACGGCCATAAACTAAGCTTTCCAACAATATGTAGGCTATATCGAGGGTATTGCAAATAGTATTGGGTATTGGATAGTCGCCGACCCTCATTAGATGTGGATATCTGGAGGTAAAGATAGCCTTCAAGAAACAAGGTTATCGCAGTTGCTGTGAGACATACGGCCCTTCTCCAGTCTCTCTCAAAATTAAAGCACCCAATTCACGCTTCGTTGTGAAGTGGTTTACTGTAAAAGGAGCGTCGGATATCCCGCCTGTCTTTGCACAATTATAGGGCCATGATAATGCATGCGCTAGCCTAGAGTCGAGAGAAAGAAGACTAAATAAATATGCAGACATGTTATGTGCAATTCAACAACTGCACGCATGACATATAAAAGATAGATACATTATTGTGTAGCCTAGTAAATTGAGTTTATCCAACCTGCTGGCAAGCCAAAATGCGTTGCACATGGCTTTATCATTGTCCTCTAAAATGCAATATAGGCTAAGCAACTTGAATATATCGCACATCCAGTTTGAACACCCTGATGGACACTGAACTCTGGGGGTTATTTGAACGTTCACTGAAGTGGCTTACTGGGGCGTAAGAATTCCGCCCGTCTTTTTTGCGCAATTGGCCATTGATTGACTGCCGTTAATTAATTAATATAGGTGGCCTGCACACACAGAGTTTGTTTGATGCATGGAGCTTCCGACCGTTTTCCCCTGAGAGCTTAGAGAATAAAATGAGGAGAGTTACCTGTGTTTTACATAATGTGTAACATTTATTCACATGGCCAGTTAAAAATCACCTGAGGTTTTGACTGAAATGTGTGCCGATATCAATTATTGGGAAAAACATTGTTTGGAGTGGATGGCGGGTGGATTGTTGATGTAGCTGCAGGTGCAGATGACATGACTAGACTACAGCTCATCCATGCATCTAGGATGTTGGAATTTGATAGGATACAGGAACTGCAGAGATAAATTGAAAATGAGGATTGGTAATGTCGGAATACACAGTAAATTTAGCTGTGTCAAATTAACACCTAAAGAGTTGAATTTAACACTATTTCAGAGTGTATTTGGTCCTACTCCAAACTGGTGTTAAACTCAAGTGTTAAAATATTAGAGTAAAATGTACTCTAAATAGAGTTAAGAATTAACACTTGTGTACACTATATAGTGTTATTGAAAGTCAACACTTCATGTTAAATAACTCTATGGAGAGTAAATTTAATTCTTAAGAGTGTTGATTATTTACTATAACTAGAGTTAAGAATTACCACTGGTGTACACTATATAGTGTTATTTAAAGTCAACACTACATGTTAAATAACTCTATGGAGAGTAAATTTAATTCTTAAGAGTGTTGATAATTTACTCTGTTATAATGTCAAACCAGCTCTAATATGAGTTTAATTCATATGTTCAATAACACTGCATTGTTGTGCATTTAACACTAAGTCAATGAAAATCACCACTATTTGTTAAAATAGGTCTCTGTGGTCTTTAAAGGTGCTCTAAGGGATGCCACACGTTTTTTAGGCTAAAACATTTTGTCACTTACAGCAAACATCACCTCACCATCCGCTAGCTGCCTGTGTCCTGAATACACTGTAAAAAACGCCATCTCTGTGGACAGCCCAGGCTCCAAAAGCGGCACCAAAAACAACCTGGGCAAACCTAGCCCATAAAAAACATAACAAACTGTTACAGCAAATCACCAACGAGATGCGTGTTTAGGAGAGTTTCAATTGCACGGGATGGAGGGGGAGGAGGTAGCGAACTAGCTTTCTGTTTTCTTTGAACGTCAACAGAAGTGAGGTTATCCAGCATCGTTTAGAGCACCTTTAACTAAATCAAATTACATAAGACACATTTATCCAAACAATCGAAGTTACAAACATAACATGAAGTAGATAAAAATGACAATCACATAATACATTTACAGCTTTATTTTAAACTGACTTCTCAACATATAATCACATCTTATAAATAAAAAGTCACTCTTTTTTAAACTCTTTCTGGATGCAGCCTTGAATGCATGGTAATGGTGATCAAAACAAATGATTCACATCAGTTGTCCAGAAAGTAACACATCACACAGCAATTTTACAAAAAAAAAAACCGGCATCTCAAATGTTACGCAATACTGAGTCAGGACAGTATTCTGTACCATGAAAATACTGGTTGACAAAGAAGTTCCAAATTCGGAAGCACACGCACGCACACATAGAAACACACACATGCACGCGTGCACACACACAGACACACAAACACATAAACACACACACACGCACGCACACACACACAAACACACACATAAAGACAAACACGCACACACAAACACACACATAAAGATAAAGATAAAGATAAACACACACTCACACACACTCACAGGCAGGCACATGCACGAACGCATGCACACACATCCACACACACCCCTTCCAAATTTGGAAGCAATCTCTTGACCACTTTCAAGATCAGCAACTGTCACCTCTATCATTACTGAAGATCTCCTAATACACGACTCATCTACATTAGTCGTCACTGCCTTTCCATAACTGTTTATACGGACATCAGTGTCAACTTGCTGCTCAATACTGTCTGTGTGTTTGGTGTTTAAATGTTTACTAAAACCAGAAACATCAAACACACAGCTGCATCCAGTCTGAAGAACACACCTCAGACAAAGGTTTTCCTCCCCAAAAAATAACCACTAACAAGTAAATAAACACCTAACAAGCATATTTGAATCATCCAAGCCAGCATCACAAACAAAACCACTTCATTATGAAGAAATAGAACAAGAAGTATACAAGAAGTATTCACAACCAGCACTCAGTTCTATCGAATCAGTCTTGCCCTAATTTCAGCTACACGAGGACTCTCTTTGACTTTGCCAACATCTATGTTGTACACTGTAGTCTGAATAAAAACAAACATGTTGTGCAGCATCGAGTTGTACAAAGTACCAAAGACAAAATGTGCCTTGAAGAGTTCATCGAAGGCACCGAGGGACGAGGTGGTCCTGCATGGTATGGTGTTCTGGTCGAGGACTATGAAGAATTGGTGGAGCTCACTCTTCTTCGGTCTGGAAGGAAAGAATTTGTTAGATATCAATCTGAACTGAAGCTACAATGACAACACAAGAGCTAACTAAAAACATTTAGCAAATTACCCATTCCTCTCTGTCATTTCAGCTGCCAGCATGTTCACCATTTTCCTTCTGGTTTCATCCGTCAAGGACTTGGTTTGGTTGTATTCATTTACTATACGTTCTCCACCAGGTTTCTTAGAAAGAATGGATTCTACCAACTTCACAATGCAAAACAATTCAACTTGTTAGGGATATATCCATTGCAATTCAAAATGAATATAACTACAGGAAATAAAGCAATATGACTTCAACAATATGTTTATGATGTGATATGAAACACTGTTTTATGTCAAAATTAACTGATACAAGAAAAGATTCAGATACTTCACAAGCAAGCAGTGATATCTGTGTGTCAACCCTTACTTGCTTAGCTTCTGCATCCAGCCTCTGGCGTTTTCTGGAAGGGCTATCTGAAATGATGACCGTCTCCTGTGAGTCCGAATTAAGGGATGAATTAAGGGATGATGGTTGGGAATACTCAGAAGCCACACTGGAGACAGACTCTGTCAAAAATTGAACAAAAAAAAGGGGGAAAACATTTCCCTTATACATTCAGCTGATGAACAACACAAACATTGCATTGCACTACACAAGTATTTCCATTTAAATATACAGATAGCCATTTTATCTGAAACAAACCTGTATCATATTTGATGGTTAACACCCCAGTTGAGGGATCATTTACTATATCCTCAAAAACATCCTCATCCACTTCGGTCCCAGAACTGTCAAAAACCTTCACACCTTCCATTACAGGTGGGACACCAAATTTAGCAAATGCTAAGAAATGAGCACAAAAGCTTGTGTTAGCAGACAGATTAATCCAATGAGCTAATGAACACTAACTACCGGTACACATTTCTTACCTGCACTCAGAAACACTGTAAGATCAAGCTCTGTTATTCTTACAAACTTCTGGACATCTCCAAGTTTTGCTTTAAGTAGCATCCTTCCTGCAGAAAACAGCATTAAGGTTAGTCCATACAAGTTCACATAAAGTAAACATGTTAAACTATGTGCTCATGCATGCACAGAAGTCAGTAGCAAAGGCAATTTGTATGTGGTAAATCAATTCAAGCATAGATATTTTAAGTAGGAGGGGTTACTTTGCACAATTGACTTCACTTTAATGCTACCAACTTATAAAGCTGTCTAAAACGTTTCAAAAATTGACAATAAACGATCAATAAGCCGAATACATGCGAGTTGTCAGCACGTGTTGAACCATATTGTGCTAACGTTAGACGGTATACGTGTAGCTAGTCAAACTAACATTAATTTAGCTAGCTGCTAATTAGTCTACTGCCCACACATGCAGGCATTGCTATTTTCAAAATCACCATCCCTCCATAATGTAGGATCACAAGGTTATGATTACCTCGACTGGCTTGGTCTAATAAGACATAGTTTGCCTAATGTCAAACTACTTCAACATTCAACTTACATGACAGCCCGGGCTTTTAGTTTAAAATACAGCTAACGTTTGCTATTTTAACCAACTCCCTTCATGTGCAGTCTTTGCTAAACCATGAATGTTAACAAACAGGATCTGATCACCCCTCTAACGTACACGTTATCTCTACCGTTAATGCTAACATTGTCTAGTTAGCAACTAGCTTGCCTCATATTACAACATTACATTACAACATGGGGGATTTATTTAAGGACTATAGGCTGCATTAACTTGTCGCTACAGGTGATGTAACATAACACATAGATTCTATAATCTTACATTAGCTCTTTTAGATAATTTTCCTGTGGTGGACTGTTGCACCCATAGGTTGCACCGTTCAACAAATGTTAGCCATCAAGTCGCATTGGTAACGTTAAGCACTTCAAAATTTGTTATTTTTTGTACATTATGGCAGTGTTTAAGAAGGCTGTGAACTCCTGTCTAGCAACATCAGATGGAGAAAGATGCTGAAGCTTTTGTTTAGTTTGGTAGCCATAGAACCCATCATCTCTTCTCTGAGATAGTTTTGTTAAAAAAGAGTGCATGATGGCATAGAGGTCAGCTGATGTGGTGTCATTCCTCTCCAGCTTTTTGACCACCTCTTCAAAGAGGGTCAGGATGTTGTTACAAAAGAGGAGATACACCTCCACAAGATCAGGCTCATCGTCCTCAAGCATCAGCATCGCTTGTTAATTTCAACAATGTTTGCAGGTGCCTTGGACAGTCAACACCTATGCTAATAAGCATAAGTATATATACTCTTTTGATCCCGTGAGGGAAATTTGGTCTCTGCATTTATCCCAATCCGTGAATTAGTGAAACACACACAGCACACAGTGTACACACAGTGAGGTGAAGCACACACTAATCCCGGCGCAGTGAGCTGCCTGCATCAACAGCGGCGCTCGGGAAGCAGTGAGGGGTTAGGTGCCTTGCTCAAGGGCACTTCAGCCGTGCCTACTGGTCGGGGTTCGAACCGGCAACCCTCCGGTTACAGGTCCGAAGTGCTAACCAGTGGGCCACGGCTGCCCCATGCCCCATGTCCCCCAAATAGGTGCAAAACCACGCATTTAAAATCCCCCACCCTAACATAGCTTTCTCAGTGAGGTTTTTAGGAAGCTTCTAAGGCATTACAGACCCAACCAAAATGTTGTTGTCTATATGTCAAATCACAGAACAAGGATAAGGTCTTGTTCCGCCCTGAAGGGACTGATTTTCCCAATAATGACCGGCGTTCTATACATTATCCTGCTTATTACACGGCTACGAAACAATAAACTCCCCACGATGTGACTCTTTAGCCTACATAGCCTAGGCTATAGCCTATTTGTTACCGTTTCATTGTGGCTTTTGGTGAGAAACAAATAGTTTGACAACAGCACACGCTGAACTTGAATTAAACAGATTCTTTAGAACACAGCTGTTTTATTACTCTGTACATATCACTGTGATGTGTGTGTTGGGTCATTGCCCCCACTCATACACTTTGTCTTTTAATTTGATTAACATCAACTCCTGTCCAGGGACAACAGATGTAAATTAGCCTTGTGGCTATAATCTGGCCCAATTACTGTACATATTGAGCATTGTCCCTGTCAAATAAACGTAAATAAAAAAAAAATCAAGTTCCAGTCTTTGCGTAGTGATATGAAACATATGAAATAGAAGCACAAAACCCATTTTCCTTGACAGTGGTCTGTTATACTTAGCAACGGTCTGTTATTCAGAATTAACAGACCACCGAACGTTGGGAAGGCCCATTCAAGTGAATCGAGCATTCTGCAGCATTATGAAGAGCCGTGTAATAAGCCATTACACAAGGCTGTTCACCATCCATTTGGTCTGGATCGGAGCAGAGTGTGTTCTGCATGCTGTCCATTATCGTTAATAAAGTCTGACAGTAGTATATTTCTGTATATTTTACAGCTTACATAGGCAGCACATTATTTAAAGCAGCACAGCTGTGAATACAGGTTTGACATGGTTTGGATTATGAGTTGGATCAATCAGTGTAGACCTAGGTTACTGAGGGTTCCTATGCAAAGGAAAAATAACCTGCCCTGAGGTAGGAGCTGAAAGAGTTATAGGAACTGCAGTCCGAGGAACTAAAAAACCCCCAAATCCATCTGGTGCAAATGCAAAAAAAGGTGTTCTAAAAAGAGGTAACGACTCTGACTTCTTCTAAATCCATGATTTAGGCCAGATTGGGGCCAAAATTAATTTGACGTATGCTTGCGGTCAAATTAATTTGCGATTAATTTGTGATTAATTGGACGTATGCTCGCGGTGTCTTGCTGTTTAGAAGTTTTTCTAGCATTATTAGCTAATGCCCCCAATATTACAGCTCCTTGTGGAAACATAACTCTGAGGCCAAGCAATGGTTTCGTTATGGTTTGTGTACAAGGAGAAACCCTTTGCTTAGTATAGGGGACAGTACAGTAATATGTAAATATGTCCAGTATCTTACCAGTAACCTAAGAGCAGAATAAATATGGCTATGTAGTATGAACAATGTATGAACAACATGTACAGATATGTGCAGTGTAGTAGTAGTAACATTATAAGAGTAGTAAGAACTAGATGTACCGCAGAGCGGTACAAAATATGACCGCCGCCCAGTCCAGCACATTTTTTCCACAAAAAGAAATCACGCTGAAAGGCCTATATGATTCTAACTGTCTCACTAAATTGCATTATCCACACTCAATTCTCACTGGTATCTGCTAGACAACAAGTACCAAAACATGATTAGTTCATAGATTTCACATGTAAAATTAATTTTATACAACCCCACCTCCATCTTGCCTGTTCATAATTCTGAGAAATTCTTGATTGTTTGTGTTATGTTTATGTTATGTGTGTGTGTGTGTGGGTGTGTGTGTGTGTGTGTGCGTGCTTGTGTGTGTGCCTGCGTATGTGCCTGTGCATGCAAGCGTACATATGTCTACTGTGTGAGTATGTGTCATACGTATGATTACTGTGAGTGTATGTGTGTGTGTGTGTGTGTATCTGTGTATCTGTATCTGAAATGGGTTAACATGACCCCTGGAGGCAAACATACGGAAAAAAATGGTCATCCTAGACCCTACAGTTCTCAAGATATTCACAGAGAACTGTGCCCTACCCTCCTTTCGGGGGGTCCAGTCCAGCGGGGGGGCTACAGATCAAAACGAAAAATGACGGTTCCATGCTATCCATGTGGGGGTACATGCCCACCAAGTTTTGTGTACCCCGGTCTTTCAGTGTCCCGGGAATCCTTGTTGGTGTACGTCACTAAATGTACACATAAATTATTTTATTGTAAGGCCCCCCATGAATGAAAGTACACAAAACTTGGCATGCATTCGGAGGATGTCATAATGATCCTACACTTTTAATTTCGTGCAGTTTTGACCTTGTCAGCCAGAGATATTGTGACGAAAACACCTAATTTTTTGCTTTTTAATTTTTAACTAGGTGGCGCTATACATAAAATAAGTGGTAATGGGATGGGTTGACATGCCCCCTTAAGACCAACATACATAAAAAAGGTGGACCTCCTAGGCCCTATGGTTCTCGAGATATTCACAGAAATCTGTCTCCGGCCACCTACAGGCCAGTTGGTGTATAGTAACATAAATTAATTTATTGTGTGGCCCCCCATGAACGGAATTCCACAAAATTTGGCGTGCATACAGAGGCTGTCATAATGATCCTACACTTCCAATTTCGTGCAGTTTTGACTATGTTAGGTCACAGATACCTTCAATTACAACACCTCATTTTTACTTTTTTGTGTTTAACTAGGTGGCGCTATACATGAAATGAGTGGTTATGGAATGGGTTGACATGGCCCCTTGAGATCAACATACAAAAAAAAATGGTCCTCCTAAACCCTACGGTTTTCGAGATATTCACAGAAAACTGTGTCTGCCCTACCCTCCTTTCGGGGGTCCAGTCCAGCGGGGGGGGCTACAGATCAAAACGAAAAAGGATGGTTCCATGCTATCCATGTGGGGTTACATGCCCACCAAGTTTCGTGTACCCCGGTCTTTCAGTGTCCCGGGACTCATTGACGGAAATTTGGGCATGCGAAAAAAAAAATGAAAAAAAAAATAAATAAATAAATAAAAAATAAAAAATTCTGACTAAACCTAAAGCTTCGCTGCGCGGCGGTCATAATAATATAGATGCAGTGTATTAACAGAATATATTATACGAAAAACAGAATAAATGTAAATTAAAATAGCCCCACATCATCACATACCCTTCACCATACCTAGAGATTGGCATGGGTGTTATTTCAGTTAGCCTATTAGCTGGTTTGATGCTCATTGAGCTCAATGCAAATCAAACCAGCTAATAGGCTAACTGAAATAACACCCATGCCAATCTCTAGGTATGGTGGGTATGTGATGATGTGGGGCTATTTTAATTCCAAAGGCCAAGGTAACTTTATCAGGATGCACAGTATTCTGGATCCATGAAATAACTGGCCTTTAAAAATAAAAATCTGCCTGTCTCTATGGGAATTTAACATAGGGGTGTCAATACTTATGACCCCTGTATTTTAAGGAAGAACATTTATTTATTTATGATACATTATTCATTCACTAAGAAAATTGGTGTCCTTAAAGGTTAGATATTTCCTAATTTTTCACTTAAGGCATTAAGATCAATTTCCAAAAGATGATTTTATATTACTCTTTTCAGTCAACTTTAGCATGGGTGCCAACACTTTTGGCCATCACTGTATACCGGGGTTCACAATACATTGATACATACATTGTCCACCACCCCAATAGTGAATAAATATTTTGAAACATACATTGTATATCAGCAAAATATAAAACATAATTTATATCAATACTTTGTAGAAAAATATATCTGTAGAAAAATATATAGCTATATAGAAAGATAGAAAAATAGAAAAATATATATACTTGACACACAGTTTTAACAGGGACCTACATAGCATACAATCATCTAGACAGACTAGTGTTGCACGGTGTATCGATACTAAAAAGGTATCGCGATGCCTTCACGCAAAAAACGATACGATTTCAGACGTTTTTAGAATCGATACTTTATTAAAATAATAATGTTCTGTGTCTGTGTGAACTGCTGCTCTCACTGCTCCTTGCACGCATGTAGGCAAGTGGGCGTGTCAAGCAGGCAGCTCTGAGTGAGTGAGTGCGCAGCCAACATCAACATAGTTCTTTGCTGACAGTTCTAGGCCTTGTGGATAAAACAAAAGGTGCAGTGAAATCTGCAACTATTTCGGATACATCGCGAATTAAGGCAAGCCATCAGGTACACAAAGTCATTTAAAAGCAGTAGGCTACGCATGGAACTTGGCTAAACACCTCGCAGACATATCCCAACATTTTTAAAGAGTTCAAAGAACGACAGGTTAACGAATATGCTATAGAAAACACGACTACATGGTTAGTGCCAAGTTCCTCTCTTATGTTTTAGTCTAGCCTAAGTGAAACGAGTATGGTTCTCTGGGATAAAGCGAACCTTCCTTCATCAATGAATTTTGACGAGACATAACGAGCTGTAATCATAGGGTGCTAACGTGATGAAAGCGCAATGTTCACGCCAGAATAACATTACCATAACTTGTAAACGATCTATTTCATGTTCGGTCAGTAGCCTACTAGTGGTAATATTTGTCATGGCATGTAGACTGCAATTTGTTCAATAATTATTGCCCAGATGTAGGATAGGCTACCCGAAATGCGCTAATTAAAGCCCACAGCATAATACCACCAAAGCGTGTTGAGTCCTAATAATAATAGCGGCGTATTGTTACAGTACGTGCTAGCAAATCATGTTATCAAAGAAATAGACGTAATGTAGGAATGCACACAGATATATTGCAACAGGTAATGGTATAGGCCTATCTGACGAAGACCTGAGTGGTTGGAACGTCGTACTTGTACAATGGGCGCAAAGAAGACTATCCTCACATTATCCCCTTTGCAACTGTCAAAGAAATCCCATGAACACGGGAAGGCCTAGGGTAGCCTATACTGTACATCAGATGGCCTAAAGATTAGGCCCCTCTGCATAGCATTCAGTGATTTGCATGCAGTAATTTTAACACTGACCTTGATCTAGCCTAGTTTGGCTATTTAAAGCTACTTTATTGCCAAAACACAACACAATGTAAATTAACTATAACAAACAATAAAGGACTTAATCACAGAAAGTAGCCCTACTACTTTACTGACTATAAAAAATAATAATTATGTAGGAAGTTTAGAAATTTAGAACCCAGAATTGACCTACACACAAAAGTGCACCAAATTCAACACAAATGACTCAATACACTTGGAGGAGGTATGAGTCCTTTTTTTCTCCAGATATCTTAGGATTTCGCCGTAGTATCGTTTTAGTATCGAGCATCGTGATATTTATGGCAGGTATCGTATCGAAGTCATAATTTTGGTATCGTGACAACACTAAGACAGACGCACTATCAAGATGTATAATTAGCTAGAAAGTGATTTATCTTCGAGTCTTCAAGGGATTTCTTTTTATCATGTATATAAGCAGAACGTTGCACTAACTCCAGATAAAGAATGATCTCTAGACCTTAGACATTATGGTACCAATATTACAGACTATGACACATGTCTTTCTCACATATCTCAGATCCTTTATGAATATCAACATTCACAGTCATTAATCTCACAAACAGTATCTCAAATTATCACAAGTATGGTCTTATATTGAACTCTTCATTAAGTCCCCTAGGGGTGAGTGTGTGAAAATCCACCATAATTCCCGTTTAAGGAGCAAGTTCTCCATATCCCCACCTCTTCTTGGGCATTTCACAGCTTCTATACCAATGTATCTTAATGAAGCTACATTATGCTTGGCCTCTTTAAAGTGTATAGCAACTGGGCTTTTTTTGTCCTGGTTACGGATGGTACAGCGATGTTCAGTGATTCTGGTTTTTAGTGCTCTTGATGTTTTTCCCACGTATGCCAATCCACATGGACATTTCAATAGGTAAATTACATTTCTAGTGTTGCAGGATATCACACCTTTTGTAACTCTTTCCTGAATGGGTGTGGTTGAATGTTTGAGTTTTGTGTGTGTAGTTGCACTGCTGGCAATTTCCACATTTGTAACTGCCAGAAGGAATGTGGCTGAGAAAATGTGTTGGAGTAGGTGGGGAGATAGGAGGCAAATCTGCCCTTACCAACATATTCCAGAGATTAGGTGGTCTCTTAAACACTACCCGTGGTGGTTTCTTAAACACATCTTTCAATGTGGGATCTGTTTCCATAACATGCCAATGTTTACTTACGACCTTCTGGATATCTCTGATTACAGGTGAATTGGATACAACAGGTAATTCTGGAATCTGAGTTTTTTTCTTTTTTTCTGTTCAGACAATCAATCTAAGATTTGTTTTCAAGACTGTTATACACCTCTGTGACCCAGTGTGGTAACAGTACCATTGTAGTGCAGAAACAGTAACATTATACGAGTAGTAAGAATAATATATATGCAGTGTATTAACAGAATATATTATAAAGAAAAACAGAATAAATATGGATATTCAGTATGAACCGTTATGAACAGATATGTACAGTATGTACAGCTATGTGCAGTGTGGTAACAGTAGGCCTGGCATTGCAATGCAGAAACAGTAACAATATAAAAGTAGGTAGAATAAGTGTATGTGCAGGATGAATAGTATGAAGAGCAGTAGCCTAGAACATGGCTATGTATTGTGCTTCATGCTAACATTAACATTAAAGTCCACTTGAGTGAGGAGCCTTGGCTGGGCTATAAACGGGGTGTAGGCCTACCGTCTCGCGTATTTACGAATCAAGTCTCTGTTTCTGCCTTCCTGAAGTCCGACTGCTACTGATTCAGAGTTGCCACTTGAGTGTCTGGTCAGAGAGATCGCCCGGGACTGGAGGACACTGGTGGTCTTGCTTCTGTGGAAAGAGCACAATTTGAATTTGCTCAGCGAGTCACTCTGGCAATCAGTAATGATGTTCATTACACATGCCCTTGGAGCCGAGCTGCACCAATCACATCGGTGTATCTGATATAGGCGGGCCAGAGGTGAGCTAAACAGACGACAACGGTGCAGTGATGTTGAAGTCCGGAATCAGTCAGTAAATATTGGTCGTAGTGTTATCCAATTGCGTGCAGTGATATTTCCAAATGCATGCCTGGTGCCACCCCTCGAGTAGGACCATTTTCATTATTCATAGACCCTAAAATCTTTCTAGATTTGGATCTGGTGATCCAGGCTATTTCCATCTGATGTCGGATACCTGACTGACAGCTTTTCTTCTGATGCCGTTTTGCCTGATGCAGTTTTATCTGACACACATTTTCCTAACCCTTTTTTATCTGACAGTGTAATTCCATAAACATGACAGAGGTTTTCCCGAGACCTGTTGGCTTTTCATCTGATGTCTGAGACAGATGTTTTCCTGAGACCTGAAGCCTTTTCATCTGATGTCTGACATCTGACATCTGAAGATGTTCTACACCATAGTCCTGTCTGAACATGAGGGGAACAAAGGTTTATAGGAACTGAAAAGGGTATGTTCTAGGAATTGAAAAATCCCTCCTGTGCAAAAGGCACTTTTGACTAGTACTCTAATACTAGTATTGACAGATGCAGTGGTGATTCCTAGCAAAGGTCTCCTCTGCCCTCTATCTTAAATATTATTATATTGCTGTGAATCGCTTTGGATAAAAGCGCCTGCCAAATGAATAAAGGTAAATGTAACTACAAAGGCCTAGGTTTAGGCAGAGACTTTCTAATGAGGAGACACAGCACTCAAAAAATCTTCCATCGAAATGCATGGAGTTAGTTTGTAATGCCAATATGGCAGTTGTCTACACATATCCCACCCCTTCCGCGGCAAAATGTCGACATGTGAATACATTGAGCCAAGCATGTGTTGTGTTGTGAATACATTGAGCCAATCATGTGGTGTGTTGTGAAGAAATCGTGCCAATCTTGTGTTGTGATCTCGCCGCTGGAGCAAGATTGGTGTCGTGAAGCCTTACGCACGCACATTTCTGCTGAAATAGATGCCTGATAAGTGCCCAAAAAGCGTTGCAATATGGCCACCGAGTGGAGGGACTTGCTAGCCTCGGTGCCAGCCGAACTTAGCCCCGCCCACAACATTTGAGGTTCGGAATATCGGTCTGGCATTGCTCCGTTGTGGAGCAACTATGCTCGAACCAGAGCTGTTCGGACTAATCAAATCGGGCTTTACGATGATGGACAGTTGAGCAACAGCGCCTCGTCTATCACGTCATCTGAGCACGTTTGCAACAAAAACGCTGTGGCTAGAAGGAGACAGATGGCTTCCAAGACCCCATATGGAAAAATGCATATTATTTCGTTTTATCACTGAAAACGATTATTTCTGAAAACTTTGTCCAAAGTTGGGAAAACTCATGGTTTCACTTTCATCCAGGGAAAACAGCGTGTTGCATTATGACATATTGTTCCCTCGTTTGTTTGAAATCTCTGATTGACCACCTGTTCGAGGGATTTATGACAGCCTTCCCCAGCTGTTTATAACATGTTTGTAGCATATCGGTGTTCAACGGAATTATTTTTTTAAATGGAGGGGATATAGGCTATCAGTTTTTTCCTAATAGCCTACCCTACTACGTATCTCTTAGATTTCGCTAATGAGTGCTGTAGGAGATATTGACGGCACAATAACTTTTACAAAAGACCAGAAAACAATGTTAAGGCATTTGTGGAGAAGAAGGATGGTTTGTGTGTTCTTCCTACATCTCACGGTAAGTTATTTTGTTGCTCTGATTGGTTAGGTCTATCCAATTGAGTGCAGAGGCATTCCCCCCCTGTATAGGTTGAAACACGCCCCATAATTACGTCCCAATGGAGCAGCATCAGATTCATATTCTGACTATATTGAGGATGGCTACGTCAGGCTACGTCTTGGCTGTTGCATTGCAAAAACAAATACATTTGAGTAAAGTAGTGATCAACAGTAGGCTATCTGCCTGAGGGATGGTTAGGCAACGAAATGCATGCCCCTACGTTTTTTTCCTTCTAATCATGAAACGAGGAAGGGACATAGCGTCCATTTTTTCCCCAGTAAACAAAAAAGTGAGAGAAACAGCAGTGAGAAACAAATCAAGGAGCAGGAAGAGGGAGAGCCAGAGGAGTCGGTGGAGGTTGGAGAGAGGGCATGTGATGCAAGTCAGGGCTCTGACACAGAGAGGGGAATTCCAGAGGGTGAGGAGCATGAAGAAGATGGAGAGGAACAGCCAGCAAATGGATCCATGTGGATCAAGTACTGCACTATCAGGTTTGTGAAGAAGGTTCTTCTTACTATTTGCAAAGCAGTGCAATTACAATTTCATTGTAGGCCTACTGTGTGCCCTTAAAATGGTGCTTTTTGCTGTAAATCATTTTTTAAAATAAAAATAAATAAATAAACGTTTTTTTTTTTTTTTAAGTAAATATTTGGCCTACATGTTGAAATACATGCAGGTATACATATACAAGTAAATGCATGGTGCCCTATGTTTAGCCTACTGTTCATCCTCCTACAGATATCAGCAATTCCAAGAGTACAGCCCAACTTGAATATATTCCAACCACTTTGGAGGACAGTAGACGGACCTTCAGGCCAAACTGGTATAATCTTCATTCATGGATTGCGTATTCATAGCACACCAAATGCCCTAGTTCAACTGGCTTGTTTTATTGAGCCATACAGGGACGTTTTCTTTGAGCTCTTTAGACTGTGCAAGATTGCTGTAATTGCATCTGCACTCACTCTTGTACAAAATAAATGTATATATGATTTTAAAGTAAAATAAAGTTGCCATATTTTAATGTGGCCCTCTGGTTAAACACTGGTCCCTCCTTGGCCCCTGTAGTACAATTTGTCTAGAACCGCCACTGATCTCACGGTAAGCTATTTCGTTGCTCTGATTGGTTAGGTCTATCCAATTGAGTGCAGAGGTACCCCCCCCCCCCATTAGTTGAAACACGCCCCATAATTAAGTCCCAATGGAGCAGTATCAGACTCATATTCTGAGTAGAATTTGAGTATGACAACGTCAGGCTTGCTTGAAAGGACTTGCTTGAAAGGAGTGGTTGAGGCTACCCTCTGATGATGAAATCTACGTGACGCAGACTACTGTGCACTCGCGGAAGCGCAAAGTTGGCATCAGGAGCCTACAGAAAGTAATCCACAACTTTTGTAAACCCCTTCACTGAATCAGGAAGCATTATGGATCAAAACAATGATACTGGTGATAGATTTCAAGACATAGGTCAAAATAAAACGCCCGAAGGCTCTGGAAACCTTCAAACACCATCTCGAGATGCTACACCGTGGTGAGTGGCAGCAAGACGGTCTCAATTTAGACATTGCATTAACTAATAGCCTACCTTACCAGGCGTACGTCGCCTGAAAGGAATCCTCCGTTTATTAGTAGCCTAGCTGCCTACGAGTATGTTTAATATGATTCAGCTGTCTATGAGTTTGTTCAATATGATTCGTTCAAATATTTAATTTGATTCATTCAAATATTAGCCTAAGCGGTCAAATTTGTGTTAACTATCATATCATAACATATCAAAGTTTCACTTTCGTTTCAACGGAAACCTTGTTTTGTAAGCAGCAACTGCTAACTTAGGCTAGTTGCCATGTAACACCGGTAGACCTTGACATCTGCTCTGGAGTCACCACGAAATTTGTATTCATCAATGGAATCTTAGGTAGCTAAAATGTACGCAAATGTTTAATTTTAGCCTTTGGCAGCAGCATCATTTAAAATGAACAATTTGAAGGTTAATTTTGTGGGCAATTTTTTTTTCTTCACAGTGCAGGGGGAGTTACCATGATTCCACCAAACGAGTCAAGACGCCAAAAACTGCTGAGGAGTAAGCCAGACTATCTTTCACTAAAATTCTAGAAGTCCTTGTTTTTCTTTTGACATGGTAGCCTAATTCTAAAGTTTCAAAATCAAATTTAAACTGTATCAACACAAAAGCTTAATTTCATATTTGACATGAGGAGAGGGTGGCTGCCAAACAGCATATTGTATATCTTAAAAGTGACTATTTTAAATATAGACCAGCAGGGTTCCCCCAGGCCTAGGAAAATCATGGAATTCAATAAATTCATTGAAAGTTGTGGAAAAGTCATGACATGTATTTTCATACCAGGTAGGAAACATTGTATCATGTTACAGAATTTGATAGCTTCCTTCATAGAATAGAGGGAACGAAAAATCGAAGTATCCAATGTTTAAATTAGCCCCAACTTGTGGCGTATAGTAATTTTTTATTAGAAAGGGAAAGGGAAAGGTTTTGAAATTTTGTCAGTGACAATGGCTGAGAACCCTATAATAGGCTCTCAAGTGGAAATGTACCTTCTCAAAAGCAGGCTAGTTTTTCAGAGTTTGAGTAAGAGTAGTGATAGGTGAGTAAGAGTAGTGATAGGATCATATTCATTAGAGCTTGTTCAGATTAGCTTAGATGACAGTCAGTACAAATAAATTGTTAATTCAATATTCTTTGTTTTAATACAGTACAGTAGAAACAACAGAGGAATGATACTCAGAATACACTAATGAACACTTAACAACCAATGCAAGCTGGAAGTCAAAAATCCAAAGGTTTTGAAACCAATTAAAGCTACCCAATAACGTAATGATCAGGGAGAAACCATAGTCTACTGAATTTGGATTCTTACAGATTTTGATAATGCCAATAATATTATCCTAAGATATATTTGTCAGTGGTAATTCTGAACAGGCAGCTAATGGTTAATGGTAATAGGTCACATTTGATGGTGACATACATTAGAATAAAAGAGTCAGTCCTTCAGATGTTCAGTTTTAGACAGAACTTAGGTTAGAATCTTACCTAATGACTGGCCTGCACTGTAATGTAACCAATCGTGAAAATTTGATGTTTTGCCATCTGTTTGCTTCCCTCGTCACCATGGCAATAGCCCAGACATAAAATTAGGTGCATGTGCAATGAGCAAGTTAATGCAAAGAATAACATCTTTAACATATTTTAAGGCATACTAAAGACATGCAACTATCCACTAAAAAATAGCTTGTAATGTATCACTTTTCAGGAAGTCATGAAGCATTCTTTCAGTAAGCTGTGAGGGTACCAACAAATTTGGCCATCACTGTATAGCTTCTAATACCCAAAGTGTAGTGTATATAAATGCCACAAGGGGGCGGCAAAGGTAAAGCTGATTCAGCAGTAATGCAATGGTTCTCTCTAGTGGCTATAAGGAGTTAGAACAGGCCATAGCGTTCTGAGTAACTGGACTACATAACAATATAGACACTGGATACGGAGACTAAAGGAGGCTGCTCCATTTAGATCCTGCCCTGGTTGAGCTGAGGGCTTATGAGGCCTGTGACCTGATGTAAATGGAACATAGTTCATGCTTTTCATATCATAAGAGTGCTTGATGTAACACTGATTTAGTATAAGTATATATACTCTTTTGATCCCGTGAGGGAAATTTGGTCTCTGCATTTATCCCAATCCGTGAATTAGTGAAACACACTCAGCACACAGTGAACACACAGTGAGGTGAAGCACACACTAATCCCGGTGCAGTGAGCTGCCTGCAACAACAACGCTGCTCGGGGAGCAGTGAGGGGTTAGGTGCCTTGCTCAAGAGCACTTCAGCCGTGCCTACTGGTCGGGGTTCGAACCGGCAACCCTCCGGTTACAAGTCCGAAACGCTAACCAGTAGGCCACGGATTTGCACCCTTGTAGGGGTGTAAAGGTACACATATTCATACCGAACTGTTTAGGTACAGGACATCAGGTTCAATACAGATTTATCAGTAATCAACAGTAGGCTTTTTTGCATGTGGACCATGTTTCAAATTCGAATTCCTACTGTCAAGCGCAGTGGGGGGCACGCAAACTGCAGCGCGTAGCTGTTGCCTAGACACCTTGCCTAGTACCTACTCTGTGTCCATGCACGGCAAGTGCACATGTGGGCGGTGAGGTGGATTGAGGGAGAGAAAGTGCTTGCAGGAGCTCCCTGAGCTACAGTCAGCAGGGTGAGTGTGCCCAATTGACAGGCGACACTTTACAATGGGATGTTTTCAGGGGTTTTTTTTTGGGGGGGGGGGGGGGGGGGCATCAAATGTTACCATTCCCATGGCAGAACTGGGCATCTGTGGGCACAGGCTCATTCCAACCAGGGCTTGGGTGAAGGTTTATGGAGGCTGATGCACTCTGACCAGGGATATGCCCTTTCAACAAGAGAGGCACTGACATGGCTTTGTCAGCAAGACAGGCTTGATGTTGCTCGATGGGCCATGTTGGGCGCGTATACTCAACCCAGGCAAAACAACAATGTCCTACCTTTCACCTTTGACTTAACACAATGGCAGTGCTGCAGGCTTACCAGGCGGAGATATTAAAGCAACTGGCGGAGGGGAACCTGGAGGAGAGAGAAGACACGTTAGATGAGCTACGGCGAGCGACTGACTTGGCTCTTCGAGCTACCAAATGCGCAGCCCAGGCTACGGGCAGAACAATGTCGAACCTGGTCGTGCTCGAACGACATTTGTGGCTTAATCTGACACAGATTCACGACCGCGACAAATCCTTTCTCCTCGATGCTCCCTTGTCCACCAAGGGGCTTTTCGGAGAGGCCATCTCCGTTTTAACGGAAAAACACGAAGCCACGCAGAAGCAGTCGGCCGCATACCAACATATACCTGACGCCAGCATTCCCCGTTCCACCCGAGAGCCGAATACCGCGGACCTCCAGCTCCCCGCTCACACTCCGCATTCACAGAGCTCGACATCATACACCCCCCGCGATGGTGAGAGACAAGCGGCTGGGCCACCCCCGCGAAGCAACTCACACAAACTCACCGTAGGCAGAGGATGGGCACGGAACGAATTCAGGACCGGGACTGCCTCCTCGCCCAGATCGCGGACGGCAACGCCAGGCGCGACGAGGGGGATCAGCCAACATTGCCGTCATCCCTCTGTGCAAAGAAGCCACGGGGATCGACCGAGCGCCCTCTCTCCCCTCTCCTGCACGAACCGGGAACATCCGATGCTCTGCCTTGAGCACGGCGTGGTTCTCCTGACCCCCCCCTCCTCTCACACAAACCAGAGGCCTCCGCGAAGGGGTCAATCCTACATCCATCCCCCCAGCGATGGAAACTGTATGTCTGGCCCCTGAAAGGCAGTATTTACTAAACTCAGGGTTGTCTGATGCAGTGATCGCAACTATTCAGAGTTCGAGAGCAATATCGACTCATTCTCTGTATAGTTCTAAATGGCGTGTATTCGAACGCTGGTGCGCAGTGAGAGGGGAGCCCCCTACGCACTGCGAGATAAGAGTAATACTTGAATTCCTCCAAGGGTTATTTGATAAAGGGCTATCCCCGTCCACCTTGAAAGTATATGTCGCAGCGATTTCAGCATGCCACATTTCGCCGGACACAGGATCTGTGGGCCTACACACGTTGGTGGCCAGATTTATGAAAGGGGTGAGAAGGCGGCGCCCAGCGATTCAGTCGTGCGCACCAACATGGGATTTAACACTAGTGTTGAGGGCAATGATGGGATCTCCGTTTGAACCCATTGAATCCATCCCCATGCACATTTTATCAATTAAAACAGCCCTCCTACTGGCCCTGGCCTCAGCGAAGCGAGTAGGTGAGGTGCACACCATGTCAATTAATCCGTCATGCATTAAATTCGCGGACAATGATATGATGGTATGGAGTAAAACTTGTGTCACCTTAAACCGAATTTGAATATGAATATGAATATAAATTTGAGCAATTGTATAGGAAAAACGAATTTGAATAGTATATGTTGAAACTGAATTCATTAGATAGGAACTGAATCCCAGTCAACTTGAAATTGAACTCATTTGCTCTGATACATAAATTATCCTGACTGAAAATTTCGCTCTTGGAATTTTCACATTCAGTTCTCACAATTCAGTTTCAAAACGTGAAATTCAATTTCAGTCTACCGAGACAAAAACAGCTGGTAGCTAAGGAAGAGCAATCGAGTGCAGAGCTATTGTGATCACGTGACTAGTGCCGAGCGCGAAGCAAAGAGCATAGTGTGGGCACCTGGTTTGCACGGTTATTAGATCTGCACGATTCATAAAACACATTCCGATTGTAGGCCTACTGTCTTACCTTCCGTTTATGTAATTTTAAACAAATAAAACATCTGTTGCAGTATTATTTCAAACTTCTAGCTTGTCAAGCCTTGAAATACAGAACTAGCCTAGGCTACCCAGCCAACATCGATGTAGCTGCTAGCCTACTTACCTACCGTTTTTGTCATTTTAAACAAATGTTTTGCAGTATTACATCTAAAACTTCTAGCCTGTCAATCCTTGAAATACAGAACTACCCAGCTAGCAATCAAACATCGATGTACTGTCTTACCAAAGAGTATAGAAGTAACAAGTTACTTCTATACTCTTTGGTCTTACCTACCGTTTTTGTAATTTTAAACAAAACATTTTTTGCAGTATTACATTTCAAACTTCCAGCCTGTCAGTCCTTGAAATACAGAACTACCCAGCTAGCCATCAAACGTCAATGTACTGTCTACCAATTGCAGTAGGCTACTATATTGCAAACTTCTAGCCTGTCATTCTTTAAAATGCCATGGGCATAACTTTCTCTCGTTTTCGTTTTTCCTACTCAACTACTGCTCTATTTCTTATCCTGGACTGCCACCTACTGGATAGAAAAGGCAACAACCTAGTATGGGAATAAAAATCTACATGTTTGAATGACCACAAAGTGTCAGTGTCCTACAGTATAGGCCAAAGTGAGAGATTAAATTTAATTCTGGCTACTATAGGGAGCCAATGGAGAGTAACTAGGAGAGGAGTTACATATGTCCTCTTTGGCTGATTAAAGACCATGCGTGCTGCAGCATTCTGAATCAGCTGTAACAATCTTACTACACAAACAGGTAAGCCAGCTAATAGTAACTTACAATAGTCCAGCTTGGAGATGACCATGGCCTGAACAAGAAGTTGTGTGGAATCCTGTGTCAGATAAGGTCGGATCTTCCTTATGTTGCAAAGGATAAACCTACATGATTTTGCAATTGCATCATATCTAATATAAGCTGATTACACACATAAACTGTACAATTTAGATTGCCCATACATTTGGAAATCCATTTGGAAATCCATCACCACCAATGGCAAACAAATAAATTCCAGGGAAAACAACAGTGGACATGTTTATTAGTGTGTAAAGTGTTTTACAATATGTGTTTCATCTAGCAAAGATATTCATTAAGAGAAATCAAGTTTCGGTGTCCATGTCTGGTCGGTGCCAGTCCAAAGGTCCATTGTCCTCAGTCTATCTCACTGTCCACTGTTCATTGAGGCCTGTCAACCTATGAAAATAAAACCAACAAACAATCAGTGTTTAGCTTAAAGGTCTACTGTGAGTCTTTCGTTAACAGTTTATTCATCTCTGCGCAAAGAGGTCTCATAAGCATCAGGCAATCAGGATACAGAGACAAGTCTGTGCACCTAAGAGACAATCAGTTGTTTCTCACACACACATTCATACCTTGCATCGTATACATCAGTGGTCTCCAACACGGTGCCCGCGGGCACCAGGTAGCCCGCGGGACGGCTATGAGGCGCCCCCAGCGCACCTTCTAAAAATAGCCATCAGGTCGCCTGCAGATCACGCTCTAAAAACACGCTCTATTGTGAAGTTTTCAATCGATATTTAAGTCTAGACCAGAACCATTTTAAGAATGTATGTAGCCATACATCTGTAACATTAAATTGATATTGGTGATATCTTACAAATTGTAGCTGCGTTAAATTTTAGCCTTTGGCTCCAAATCCGTTTCCCATTCAGTCTTTAAACAACAGAAGCGGAGCGCATACACGCTGCTCGCACGCATAGACAGTAAAGGGGGAAAAACTAGCTCGTCTGGTGTAGCCAATGGAAGCATATCTTTGCAAAAGTTCTGTGGCCATTCCATGTTCGTCAAATACGGTTCTTGCATGATTGTTCAAGAACTGAAAAACAATTGCTTTAGCTCACAGGCCTTTTCTCCTCCGTAGGCTACTGCCGTATAATAGCGCTGACAATGTTGTGGCATGCATGACTGAGCAGGACTGTGCATTACCTTTTTTGTCAGATCATGGAGGAGATTTCAGGTGTGCAATAACTTTAAAAGGAGTTTTTATATGTTAGGGTGGTGTGGGCGATTACTATTGAAATGTAAAAACTGAATTGTCCACTGAAATCAGAACTTAAACAACCCCTGAATTCATAATGGTGGGTGGGTATAAATTGGGTACAAATTTTAACCCAAATTATTAATTGCACAAAACGATTGTTTTTTTTTTGTTAAAAAAAAAATAGATTAGATTCCCCATGCAAACTTTGAAATGAAGAAACTGAACAAAAATGTTGGTAGTGTTGCATAGGCCTACACAATATTGATAATTTAAAAGTACAAATCTCATACTCCTATTATTTAGGAGGACTACCCTCGCAAAAAAGGGGTGACGATATGTTTGTTTCAAATGAGTAGCCCTCCATATGATTTCGGGTCTTCGGGTAGCCCTCATTCCCAAAAAGGTTGGAGACCCCTGGTATACATCATATCATTACACCTTCTCTGCACACACACATGACTTGGTCAATACAATGAGTTAATTAAGAACCAAGGACATTTCTATCGTCATACAACACATGATTTGCAATCTACACACAAATGACTGAAACAGAAGTATCAAGACAACACACGGTTAAAGTATTACTAGTTAGGTTACTGTAATACTGTGTCTATTTCTCAATAACTTTTACAAAATCAGCATGGAGTCGATAAAGAAGCATAAATCAGCCTGTAGAAATACTGTTAAACTAGGGTGTCTTGAGTCTTGATCATATTATCGATATAAAACATATTCAGTTTGAAACTAGTTCTATTAGAAGCTAGCTACCATTTGCTAACAAAGTTATTGCAATCCAGTTGCCTAGCAACATCACGGCACGGCAGCATTGCCCAAAAGCTTAACTAGAGGGACATATCCAGTTTTGCTCCATGAATGTTACAGTTTAACCAGAGATGGTAACGTGTTCTTACAGGCCTAATAGGCACAATGATATGACAATGACCAATCATATTGTTCTATCAAAGAGTAACGTTATTGTAGCCTAACTGGTTCTGAACTATGGAAAAAACTTTAACATAGCTGCTAGTCGATGAAACTATGCTGCATAATCCAGCGCTAGCATAGCCTGGCGAGCCAGACCCACATTTACATGTAGGGTCTGGACACTCACCGTTCGCAGTGCTCAGTCCGAGGGGCGGGATAATCAGTTGTCTTTCAAATTCCCTCTGCACGCAATAGGACAGCGGCAGCGCTATGAGTCCCATGCGTTTCCCACCAGCGGAGCTAGTTGGCTAGTTCAAACGTTTGCCAACTTAATAAAAGCTTAACTCGTGTCACACTGTTCGCCAACAGCAACATCCCTCTTATTTGTTTTCAAGTAGCAGGGAATTCAAGCCAAACCGTTGCAACTCTGCCATCAATCATTATGTTAAGCCCACCTACCGACTCTATACACGATTTCATTGGCCCGACGAAGTCTGGAGATCTGGAGCTCACAAGCCAACGGAGAGTTGCTAGACTAGCCCTGGCAGCAAATGTAATTTGCTGCCGCTAGGGGCGCGTCTAGATTTCTAGGCTAGCGCTAGCATATAATGTACATTATATTCACGTACATATAAAGTAACGTTAACAGACATGCCATATGATATCAACTTACTTGGAGGTTTTCAGATGTGCCAGTCGCTTCCATCTCTTCTTTTTCTGTCCAACACTGTAAGGAGGTTCAGGCACTGATCTATAAAGATCAGTGGGTTCTTTATAGATCAGTGGGTTCAGGAGACAGCTCAGTAAGAGGGTGCTATGCTCTTTGCTTCACGCTCGGCACTAGTCACGCGATCACAATAGCTCTGCACTCGATTGCTCTTCCTTACCTACCAGCTGTTTTTGTCTCGGTAGACTGAAATTGAATTTCAAGTTTTGAAACTGAATTGTGAGAACTGAATGTGAAAATTCCAAGAGCGAAATTTTCAGTCAGGATAATTTATGTATCAGAGCAAATGAGTTCATTTTCAAAATATTATATTCAATTTCAATTTGACTGGGATTCAGTTCCAATCTAATGAATTCAGTTTCAACATATACTATTCAAATTCGTTTTTACAATACAATTGCTCAAATTCATATTCAAATTCATATTCAAATTTGGTTTAAGGTGACACAAGTTTTACTCCATATGATGGTTACTCTACTTCCCAAACCAGGTTTCATCCCCAAAGTTCTGTCTACAACTAGTAGACAACGACTTGTCCTAACGGCATTCTCCCCTCCACCTTTTGAGTCGGGCGAAGCTGAAAGACTACATTCACTATGCCCAGTGCGAGCGCTCAGGGTGTATATATCGCGCACACAAGATTGGAGAAACTCGGAACAATTATTTGTTTGTTATGGGGGTAAGCAGAAAGGGTGCGCATTATCCAAAGAGCGCTTGTCTCATTGGATAGTAAAAGCTATCAGAGCGGCTTATGAGAGCATTGGTGAAGTCCCTCCACCTGTATTTAAATCACATTCTACTCGAGCTATGGCCACGTCCTGGGCTTTCACGAGTGGCATGTCATTAGAACCAATTTGTGAAAGTGCCAATTGGAACTCTTCAAATACTTTTGTACGGTTTTATAACCTCGACGTTTCTAGAGCCCCTCTTGCCCATAATGTACTAAGCCCAGCTGAACAGTCTGTCTAATTTCCTCAAAGGCTCCGAACGGAGATGTCTCCCGAACGGGGATGCGCACGGCGCGGCACTATATCATTCCCATAGCGTCATTGACGCAGCGTCTCGTGACCGATATGAAGGGGAACGTCTAGGTTACAAATAGTAACCACGGTTCCCCGAATGAAGGAACGAGACGCTGCGTCCCGTTGCCGTGCGCATTCCATTGAGTCGCGCTGAAGCAATGGCTTATGAGGACGCACACAGCACGTAACTATATATATATATGTATATTAGGGCTGTCACTTTACGTTCGAAAATCAATTGCACAATCGATTGGACCAAACAACACAAGTTTCGAAAAACTAAAATAGGGAATCGATTTTAACCAAATATGTACACTATTAATTTTAAACGAAATAAACAAATAAAAAAGATAGATGTAACAAAATTCACAAACAAGAATATAAGAATATAAAAGAATTCCGAAGTGCAGTAAACATTGCGAAAGCTAAAAAGAAAATTCAAATTTTACGCACCGGGAACAGCTGTTTCAATCAGCTCCTGTGCTGCTCGTGTTTTGCCAAAAAATGGAGGACAACGCGATCAACCTGTGCGACATGTAGAGAGACGAGTGATAGGCCCTAATAACTTGAGGATTTCGATGTGGAAGTACTTCGGATTTTTGGTATATCAAACTATGGAGAAGAACAAAGCGGTAGGCTACGCAAACTGTGCAATCGAGTTCTACGTAGGCGAAATTTGTTTGACATTCTAATCGTAAACACAGAAACAGCTACGTTGAACCCTGCAATCATGTCACTGATGTAATGGCAGTCCACTCGGCTTACTGGTTTTCGAGAATGTTGCACTTCTGTTTGTCATTGTGCACGAAACTGCACGCTAATAAATCATCAGAAATATTGCTGGCTTGCGTCTACAAGCGCCCTCTTTACATTCGTCCTAATGCCTGGGAAATTTGGTCTCTGCATTTAACTCAATCGTGAATTAGTGAAACACAAACAGCACACAGTGAACACACAGTGAGGTGAAGCACACACTAATCCCGGCGCAGTGAGCTGCCTGCTACAATGGCGGCGCTCGGGGAGCAGTGAGGGGTTAGGTGCCTTGCTCAAGGGCACTTCAGCCGCGGCCCACTGAAGTCCAGAGTGCTAACCAGTGGGCCACGGCTGCCCAAAACGGGAGTATATAGGCAGGGGGCGGTCCTAAGCATTACGTGCTTTGAGCCTATTGGCTCTTGGTGTAATACAGCTTCAGCAGATAGGGCTCTTTCCCATAGTGTCATTGATGCAGTGTCTCGTTCCCTCATTCGGGGAACCGTGGTTACTATTTTTAACCTAGACATTCTAGTGAGACATTTCGCCATTAGCTCCCTTGTTTTATTTCTGTTTTTCCGTTATAATTTTTTTCCACATTTATGCGTTAAGTTGCCATTCTGACTGCTTGAATGGGGGTATGTATTGGTGTGTGTCAGCAAGTATGGGCGGATGATTTACAGTTTTTCTCGATTGTTTTGATGCTTGTGTCTACTCTGACATCACGTTTTCAAAACAGTTAACACCCGTGTCTGAACAAAAGCACTCTGGCCAACATGACACATTTTGCTTGCAAAAGGCTGTTACTTTCTCAAAACGTTTAAAACATGCAGCAAAAGCAAATCTTGCCTTCAAACAACACATCCTATCGTCAAATCACTGTGTGATTTCAATCAGTCATTACACACTGGACAACAAAATGCAAAATATAGTTCTCAAAATGAGCATTTTTGCTATGTCTGTTCCATTTCATTCTCATTTTTCTGGTATCAGAGAAAACTGTGAAAAGACAAAATGTACTGAGGGGTCCAACATGCATGACGTATTTGTTGCCCTCATCCAATAGCGTGCATAGAAAAGTGCTGGTGTTGGTGACGAGTATGTCAACAAACTGACGCGCTGAGACGAAGCTACCGTCTGTGACCAACGCAGATTTTCATTAAGGGATTTTAGCCCAGTAAAGATTGAACTTAACTCATTCTACCAACTTATGTTCCACTTGATTCCACTCTTACTGTTTATGTTTTATGTGATGAATGGAACATTAGTTTTCTCCGAGTGCAATGGTAGACAGACATCATTTGGACAAAAACATAGAGCATGTTAACCTCCATATACCAGCCAAATATCTTCCTGTGATGTCCTTTTATCACAGAGTTACAGGCGACAAATTATTTTTTATGGTCAAAAGTCAACTTCATTAGCTGTATATATTTGTGTACATATTTCACCATTTAGTGTTCTCCACAAACCCAGACTTTCATATTGCATGCTTGTTTACAAGCGATGCAAAACAGGCTATATTGGCAAATGTCTATGGGGGACGAATGAAACACCTGTTTGAATAATCATGTCATAATGGAGCAATATCAGACTCAAATTCTGACTACAATTGAGTATGACTACGTCAGGCTACAAAATGTAGCAGGTGCTACAAAAATGATCAAAAAAAAGAATGCATGTAAGTGTACTGGGTGAATACTGTATTTGTACATAGTTATTGTAATGTGTATATTTGGTCAGTGATGTTATATTTCTTCCTGAAGTGGCACAGAAAGGAGAAGACGACTTGAGGAGAATTAAAGAGGAGAACAAACATGGTCCAGTACAAATTCACCCAGAAAGGCTTGGTAAGTGAGCAGGAAAGGAGAATAAAGAGGAACTTTAGTCTTAATCAGGGCTGTGCCATATCTTATCAGTTTTGTGATGGTGTTAATGCATGATTTTGAGCACAAATTGAATGTTTCCATACACAGAGAGGTGCCCAAGTGCATGAGTTTGTGATGAAATTAGAAGATGCATAAATTTGTCATTTTCCGACCCTCTCTGCGTTCAAATCACTATATCACAAAATGGATTTCCACGACACTGGACTCATTTTGTTGTGGCAAGCCTCATTTTACTTTTGTATATTGATTGGAGTGTCTAGGAAATTTCAAGTAATAGCCTATTACTTCCTGTTTCAGTGAGGTATAAATATTACTTGGCCCATAACTTGTCTTGCTACTGCTCCTTAGCCACTACACTACCACCCAGCTCCTTAGCCACTACACTACCACCACCCTTCATATGTAAACTCAGACCACTAAAAATACATACTGTGACTCAAACCATCCCTCTGATCAACACCCCCCTCCACATGGAGGAGTCTATTGTGAACAGTCTTTGGCTGCAAGGCAGACAATCAGTGTAAAGTTCACTTCATTATTTATGTGGGTGCCAGTTAACCATGAGGGGGCACTAGATATCTGCTAAAATGGGTCATTTTACTCCCCAGTCTAATTATTCCCCAGCCTAGGGTTATAAATGGGCTTGTAAAAAAACATCTGAGCATGTTTTTGATAGACCAAAGTTGCTTACCTTCTATGTTAACATTAGGGAACAAGGTAAAGGACTCTGTTAATCCATTCTATGTCAACTTTAAGGTAATACACTTCATTATCTTCAAGAAACAAATACTAAGTGTATGTACACACATAATGTAAGATCTCTTATAAATGTATAGGTGGTTGCACAGCAGTGGTCGATGTCAGACAGAAGCAGCAGATGGAGTTACGTCAAGCAGGACCCCAGAAGAAGGTACTGGTTATTAATGTTTTCAGACAAATTTCAACACAGTTTTCAGTCTCCTCTCAGCGACTCAACAGTGTGTTTAGAAATGTTCTAAAAAATATCACATAACATGTAAAGGATAATGGAGAACACTCTGTAATATATGTGGGATAATGGATTTCACAGCGTCAAGGTAGCATGCAAAATAATGCACACTCTAGGTGGTAATGTGTCCACTACCTAAGCTGTTACACTTCAAATTTCATTAATTTATGCTACCCAAGCACTGTGGAGCCCATTATCCTGCTTATACCACAGTTAGTACACTTGTGTGCATTTTTCCTATTCATGTTTCTAACCACAATCTGGATCACACCTGCTTTTAAAATGCAGACAATTTTCATTACAAAGTAGACCCCTTTTTTCCTTTTTTAACTCATAGGACAAACTTTCTTCCTAGGTCTAAATTGATGATTGCTATGGCCAGTCGTTCATTCCTTACCTCTCGTTGCCAGTCTAGCACATCCCAGCATACTGTTGAAAGCTTTGTCAAATCAGCTTTGTTAGATGATATTCTATGCTCAATGCTCAAAACTCACTAGCTGCAGGTTAAACAGTTATGCCATCTGATTAAGAATTGTGATTGTGCATTGATTTTTTCTGTAGCTTAGGAGGGAGGAGTTGAAAAAGAAAAAGAGACAAGCTGAAGAAGAAGAGATTCTAATAAAGAAGGCCATACAACGTGAGAAGGTATGGTACCTTTTCCTTGAGAAGTTTTCCTCCAGAAGATAAAAATTCTATTGCATCATGTGATTACAGTCATCTTGAGTTTCCATTTGTCCAGCTGTTTATGTGATATTAGTCATATTGTACTGCATGAATATTGAGTAGTTGCTGCAAGCACCTGACAATAACAATACTATTGCATGATTGATTATTTGTGTGACTGAGTATCTGAGCACAGACCATTAGAGTGTGTTAAGACAATGAATCATGTTAACTGAAGAGCCTGAAACCACAGGCACTAATGAAGTAGTAACTTCTCTGACTTGTTAGAGCAGTGGTCCCCAAACATTTTCTTCCGAGGGCCAGCTCACTATGCCTGGCTCTAAGAGAGGGCCAAATACTGTATATAGTATATCAGTAACCATAAATAGCTTAGTGCTGTGAACAACAGCAATCTACCTTAGTTGAATATTCCATTACATTTAATCATAGGCTATTGCAATTTAATACCATTGTTAGCGTTGTTAGTGTTTATATTGCCATCATGCCATATCAGTGTAAAATGTAGCTCAAATTAAATAATACTAATAAAAAGACGTTTGTATTCCCAGTAGTAGTAGTATTAGCAGGGAGTCCCAAAAGTATATTTTCTTAAAAATGCTCTGAACTCTGAACTCTGTGTCTTTGCATACACAGCTTAAAGTTGTGAAAATCCTACAAATAATTTAAAGTTCTCACACTATGAGAATTTTATGAAGTGCTGAAGTGGTCTGAAATGACCACCATTCTAACTTTCACTCACCTGATGAGAACTTTGTGAACTCTTTGTATGAACATTTGAATGAGTGAATAAAAAATAGAAATAATTATCCCAGAAAGTCCCAAAAATATGACTTGAATAGAAGTTAGTTAGTTATTAACAATTAATTGATACACTTTTAGAATACTTTGAGCACTGATGCAGTCAGCATAGGCCTCTTACATTGTTTGCACGTAGGCCTATTTTATTCCGTTTTCGATGGCAAACACGAAACAACCACCAGTGGACGAGTATTACATGTGTACTGTTAAGACTCTCCATAGAGAATGAATAGGGGAAAATGCGGAGGTTATAGTTTGACGATGTCGTACTCCTGTGCGGGCTGGATGCTAATGAGGTGGCGGGCCGTAGTTTGGGGACCACTGTGTTAGAGTGTTAATTTAGACTGCAGAATGGAATTCTGGTGATGTCAACACACATATGTCAAAAAATTTATGATTTGTGCTGAATGTATTTAGTGTTGCATTGGAATGGAATCATTTGGCATGATTTAGTGCAGTGAAAATGAAGTTACTGTATATCTGCACACGTGAAACATGACACATGAATTGTGTTGTAGGCTGATAAACTTGAGAAGAAGAGACAGCAAGAGGATCAAAAGAGAGCAGAGATGTACCGTCATGATCACCTGATGTATGTGGGTGTTTTTTTTCTCATTGCTTTGTTTGATCCCCTATGAAGTTACACATATTCAGTTCAAACTATTATTTCCTTTGGCATATGTCATCATCACCTAATTTCCAGACGCAGGGTCCATTCAGAAAACACAGACAACACAGGCTTACATATAACATATAATGACATGTGTATAACATACATTAAAAAGAAAAGAAAGACAAAGAGCACTGCACTTCTTACAAAAGACACTGTAGCAGCCAATAATGTAATAACGGCCAATAATGTAATAACTGCCATTAACATAATCATTTTAATGTATTAAAGCCAATAATGTAATAACTTGCCGATAATGTAATAATAGCCAATAACATAATCATTTTAATGTATTAAAGCCAATAATGTAATAACTTGCCAATAATGTAATAGCATTTCTGAACCAATAACGTAATAACTTTTTGCCAATAATCTAAAACTTTGCAAATGTAATAATGCAGCCAATTATGTAATAACATACTGATATCTCTTTATTTAAGGTTATTTACTGAATATAAAGTGTCACCATGGCAATGTACTAATGCTCTTTCAAATAGTTCCTTAAAAACATGACAATACAAACACCCATACGCTCTCTCTCTCTCGCTCTCAGAGATAGGATTAATTATTATGACATCATGATATCATATACAAGTTGTTAATTCTTTTTTTCTTTCTTCCTTTTTTTCTTCCTGAATTTTTGGTCAACGATTCCTGGGACACCGAAACAGCGGGGCTCATGAAACTTGGTGGGGATGTAGCCCCACTAGCTTTTTACGGAAAATAAGCGTTTGGTCCCCGGGGGACATTCCACACTAGAGGACTGCGCGGGACAGACTCTTTAGTACCACGCTCGTCCGCTCCCGCAACATTCTGTCCCGCTCCCACCCTCTCTTACCCTGGGAATCCAGAGTTCTCGCGGAAGCATTTGCTCAGCGAGAGACTCTGGCAATGAGTAATGATGCAGTGTTTCCCAATTGTGTGCAGTGAGATTTTCAAATGTATGCTTGGTGCCGCCCCTCAAGTTGGGCCATTACATTATTCGTGGCCAGACTCTTAATCTTTCAGATTTGGGTCTGGAATCTCCAGGCTAACCCGCTCCCGCAATAATGTGCCATTTCTAGTCCCGATCCCGCCCGCATCTGTAACATTAGTCCCGCTCCCACCTGCGAAAGCCCACAGGATATGCAGGAGGAATATTCAGTTTTGCCTTCTGTCTCACAAAAGGAGCACTTGACACACACCACTGAGAAAAGACTGCCAGATGATTTTAAGTTTCTTGATTCTGAATGTAGACTACTGTAACATTTACCTCGAGTAGTAGATAAGTAATGCTATGTTAGGACCAGTGTCTTGGCTCGTAGGGAGCAGTAGTAGTTAAAACAGTAATAATCAACAAAATAATATCAGACACACCACAGACCATCAAATATGTTTTAAATGCTGGCTTGTTTATATAAGAGTAGAAAACATAAATTGGTATCACATGAAACAATATGTATAAATAATTGAAATTAAGTGCTTCGAAGCTTTTATACTTTCAAGTATTTAAGTAATTACCTCTTCTTTCGGGTAATAAAGGGAATATAGTTCAATTTCTATTAACCTATTTGGTTTCAAGAGAATAGTTATCAAGTTAGATTTAAAGTTATCTTTAAATTACAACTTAGTTTACCTAAACTCTTATTTTGGTTAATAAGATGAAATTTCACTTTGTAGCAATTAATTCAGATTAGACTAAACCTCAAAACAATAAAGTCTGATTTTATCTAAATGTCAGTACGTACTGGAATTACAATTTCAGTAATATCTTATTAACAATAGCACTAAGTGCTGCAATAATATCACTGCTGGTTATCAATGGCAACAAGTGCTTTTAATCTATATGCCTATTTTACAATCAGGTATTAATCTCCCCTTTTTGATATCTAAACCAGTGACCTACTAGGTTTAGCGAGTTCAGAAACAAAATCAAAACCAGTTTAGCATTGACAGGCAACAGAATAATACCTTCAAATATCAAACAAAACATTCACCGTTCAACATAACATCAAGGCTATGAACGTATAGTGAATAACTATCAAGTATCAAGTTAAATGCTAATCGGTTCTTTCAGTAAACCATGCAATTCAATCATAGACTGTGTAAAACAGTCAATGAATCCAACCTTGCTAGCGACCAGTCGAGCAGTCCAGCGACATCCACGTGAGAACGTCGCAGGAGATGAGTTCAGTTTCGTTTTCAATCCACGCTTACCGCAAATCAAAGTCCAAATGAATCTTCTTGCAACGAAAATACCGAAGACTTCACACAGTCCTACCGCAGTCCTACCTACAAGCAATTGTCCCACTGCTGCTGCTGCACTACTCACGATTTGATCAGAGGCTACATCAAATCTAGGTGTCACTACCTGACTGGGCCAATGGTTGTAGATCGAGTGTAGTGCAGTAATTGGTTCAGTCCCTGCTTTGCAAAGTGTTGGCAGTGGGCAAGCTGCTGCCACATTCTTGAAATGTAGACCTGTCTTACTAAAATAAAACGGCAGCAATCGGGGGGCCAGCAGGGTGGCCAAGCTTTGACCAGTGGTGGCCATGGCCCCCCCTGGCCACCACGTAGCTCCGCCCCTGTATCTACATAATGAAGTACATAGTAACAACCTATGTAACAAATTATGTAATATCACACATACTTATGTTTTCCATATGTAATGTATTTTTGTGTACCTACAGATCATTAGGAAGTGTCTAATAAGAAGTGTTTGTTACAATGCTCTCTCTTTGGGGGAGGAAAAAAAGTGGCTATGGGGTGAAGTTTGAGACTCTTGACACCCTAACATTAACCAACTTATTGAGGTTCTACTCAGGGCCAGTGCACAGGGGAAATTAAAGAGTAAGTTAACAGTCGCCTAGTACATGTATATGAAACAACCATTTGTTGATTAGAGGGGATGCATCCCCTCTATTGAAATCCGAAAACTTATTATTATTATTATTATTATTATTAGAGGGGATGCATCCCCTCTATTGAAATCCGAAAACTTCTTCTTATTACAGTGCATGAAAATGCACTGTACTGTTCTTCCTAGGCAACTTCTTCTTATTAGAGTGCATGAAAATGCAATCTACTGTTATCCGATTTCTTCTTCTTATTATTCTTCTTCTAACGCTTTTTCTGCGTTTAATGCGGCTTCAACCGTTTAATGTAGAAACTTCATTCAAACTGTGTTACGTATCTTACGTATCTTATCTTACGTATCTTACTTAGGACAGGTGGGGAATGTATTTTTCATATTTGTAACTTTTATACTTTTTGAACTATTAATTAAAAACTATTAAAATTTTCCCCATAGACTTAACACTGGCGATTATGGCATCACAATAGGGCTCTTAGAATCCTATGTCAAGTGTTCCGGCCAGAGCCATATGGTTCCGGCCACCTCCAGCAACTGTCTGTCTCAGGCTTTAAGCATACAATCTGGCTCTCTTAAGACTACAGATCCTGTTCAACTGTTTCCTCTGCCCACAACTGTTTCAAAATAAAAGTCTCCACTACAATAATTCCCTATTAAATAATTTAACCATTTAAACTATCCAACTATTTAACTGTTCAACTATTCCAACTGTCAGTTATCATCAACTATGCCTCTAGCCTACTATATTAAACCACCACCTACCTAGCAACCAATTTATCAACCATTGAAATTAAGCATCTATGTCAGTTTCCATAGCAACCAAGATGATTATACAAGCAAACCACTGTAGTAACTCCTTTATTTCTGATAGTAGCCACCATGGACACCCTAGCAACAACCTAGCAACGACTTTAAGTACCCTAGCAACAGCCTAGCAACCACATTCCATTAAAACCTAGCAACCAACATCATTAACCTAGCAACCAGCATAGCAACCACCATAACTACTCTAGCAACAGTCAGTTGTCATCAACTTTGACTCCCGTCAACTGTTTCCTCTGCCCAAAGCTGTTTCAAAATAAAAGTCCTCACTACAATAATTCCCTATGAAATATTTGAACCATTTAAACTATCCAACTATTTAACTGTTCAGCCAATCCAACTGTCATCATCAGCTATGACTCCCGCCAATTGTGTCCTCTGCCCACAACTGTTTGGCAGCCTGGGCTTTTCAGTCAACTAGTGTGATCAACTCCCAATCTACATTCAACTTTTAAACTGTCTACTTTTAAACTATCAACTTTTATTAAGCTGTGAAACCACCATGTCTGTCCTAGCGTCATTTTCATGCACTTGTAATTCCCTGGAATTACATTCTCTAGTTATTATTATTATTCCGCTTACCACTTTTTCTAGACGCAATTTCTCTTGAACAGTTTAACTTAGAAACTTCATTCAAACTTTGTAACGTAGGTCTTCAAACAGATCGGGTTGCTATGTCTTTTCAACTTTGAAACTTTTATACTTTTTAAACTATTAAAGAAAAACTTTTTAAAATTCCCCATAGACTTAACATTGCCGATTATGACATCATAATACGGCCATTAAGCAATTAGAATCCTATGGCAGGTGTTCAGGCCACCTGCAGCCTCAGGCTTTAAGCATAGAATCTGGGTGAATTAAGACTACACATCCTATTCAACTGTTTCCTCTGCCCAAAACTGTTTCAAAATAAAAGTCCTCACTACAATAATCCACTGTTAAACAATGTAACCCATTAAACTACTGAACTTTTTACATTAAACTTTTAAACGGTCTACATTTAAACTATCATTAAACTATCTATCTATTAAACTAGCTGTCTATCAACAACTTTTAAACTATCTACATTCAACTTTTAAACTTTTAAACTATATACATTCACTAGCTGTCTATCAACAACTTTTAACTTGTCATCAACTATGTCAACACTTTTCATCAACTATGACTCCTACCCACTGTAGCTAGTTAGCATGGTTAACAAAGTTAGCATGTTAGCATTGCTAACAAAACTGCTAAAAATGATTAGCTAGGTTAGCTAAGTCACATGGTTAGCATAGTTAGCATGCTAGCATGTTAGCATGCTAGTTAGCATTTTTAACAAAACTGCTAAAAATGATTAGCTAGGTTAGCTAAGTAACATGGTTAGCATAATTAGCATGCTAGCATGTTAGCATGCTAGTTAACATGCTAGTTAGCATTTTTGGCAAAACTGCTAAAAATGATTAGCTAGGTTAGCTAAGTAACATGGTTAACATAATTAACATGCTAGCATTTTAGCATGCTAGTTAGCATTTTTAGCAAAACTGCTAAAAATGATTAGCTAGGTTAGCTAAGTAACATGGTTAACATAGTTAGCATGCTAACATGTTATCATGTTAATTAGCATAGTTAGCATTACTGCTAAAAATGATTAGCTAAGTTAGCTAAGTAACATGGTCAACATAGTTAGCATGCTAACATTGCTAGCATATTTAGCATGTTTAGCAAAACTGCTAGAAAATGTTAGTTAAGTTAGCTAAGTACCATGGTTAGCATGTTAGCATTGCTAGCACTACTATAAAACATTAGGTAAGTAGCATGGTTAGCAGAATTAAAAATCTTAGCATAAATGCTAGCAAACATTAGAGCCGTTCCAACTTTCAGTTATCGTCAAATATCTACCTATACACAGCCATTAAACGATTTGAATATCAACATTCATTAAACTGCTAGAAAATGTTAGCTAAGTAGCATGGTTAGCAGGTTAGCATTGCTAGCACTGCTATAAAACATTAGCTAAGTAGCATGGTTAGCATAGTTAAACATTTTAGCATAACTGCTAGCAAACATTAGAGCCATTCCAACTGTCAGTTATCGTCAAATATCTACCTATACACAGCCATTAAACTATTTGAATATCAACATTCATTCAACTTCCAGTCTGTCAACAACTTTTAAACTATTTACCTTCAACTTTTAAATGGTGTACTTTTAAACTATCATTAAACTATCTATTAAACTAGCTGTCTATCAACAACTTTTAAACGATCTACTGTCTATCAACAACTTTTAAACTATCTACATTCAGCTTTTAAACAGTCTACTTTTAAAATATCAACTTTTATTAAGCTATGCAACCACCATGTCTATCCTAGCATCACCGTAGTAACCATCTCTGTATTATCTGTTTTAACTATACATGATATTTTACATCACAACTTTAGCATTTTCATGCACTGGTAATTCCTTGGAATTGCATTTCTAGTTATTATTATTATTTTTCTTTTTACCTTTTTGTGCACGCTATTCAGCGCAAACCGCTTACCGTACAAATTTGGTTCAAACACCGTTCCATAGATCTTCCAAGGCTTTACCGTCCTATCCGTTTTTCATTTTTGAGAAGTTTATACTTTTTGAGATATTTGTAATTAAAAGTGTATTTTTCCCCCATAGACTTGAATGGGGGCTGTGATGTCATAATAGAGCCAGCTGCGCTCGTTAAGTAGTTCTCAGAGCAGTTCCCAGGCTAATCAGAACACTGGCACAGGTGTCACCTGTGAGGAATTCAACTGTCTCAGCCTCTAAGCATACAATCTAGCTCTACCTGAACTACACATCCTGTTAAAGTGTTTCCTGTGTGTCAAAATAAAAGTCCCAGCCATATATCATGCATTCAGCATTATATCTCCAGAACGGCTTGACGTACATGCTTCAAATTTGGTATGAGTGTTTTTATGGACTCAAAGATGAAGTGAGTTGAAGGTTGAAGGTCAAATGTCAAGGTCAAAAACACCTTGAGTGTGATATCTGAATAATGCCATGTCACACAAGATTCAAATTTGGTTACTCCAAAAGCACCTTTCCAGGTATCACAATTACCATACCAACAGCCCCACCAACACCCTAACCAGCAGACTGCATCCCCTCGTGTAATTCCTCGGAATTGCATTTCTAGTTTCTACTACAATTTAACAGCTATTTAAATTGTAGCAATTTAACAGGTAAATAGATAATGGTACAACTCCAAGCTTCAACCAGTGCTGTTGTGGCAGCTAAAGCAGCAAGAGAGGGTCAGGAGGGGATAACTGTAGAGAAGAGTAGAGGAGGAGGAGGACAGTAGCTAACTGGTGCTGTGGGACTGCCAGCTGTGCAAGTAACAACTGAGATGGACGGGAAACCCAGAGAGATGTAGCCTCACTTCTGTCAGGGTATCAGCAAGCATAGAGGCACTGAATTTAATCAAGAGTGACTGGATATGCCACACATAACATATAATAGTAACCTAATTACAGTGATAATCTGCAACATTCTATCAAAATTCTTTGTTCTCTCTTCTGACATACTAACGTTTCTTCTGTTGTACTTCTTCTAACGTTTCTTCTGTTGTAAGAAGGGTGTCACTTGCGCTCAAGCCTCTTTGGTGCTCACAGTCCAGGACCATAGGATTAGAGAGACAGGCTGGGCTACTTCTAGGAGATTAAACCCAGGGATGACCAGAGCACTCCGAATACTTTTAAACTTTTTTATTGTGGTGCAATTAATCGACTGACGTTTCGACGCACTGCGTCTTCCTCAGTTGGACTCTGAGGAAGACGCAGTGCGTCGAAACGTCAGCTGATTGTTTGTGTAGTAGTGTTGTGACAAAAGCAATGTCATGTCAGTCATTATGTCAGTGCTGTAAAAAATGTTTGGGTGCACCTAAATTATTTGTCAGTGCACCTAATGAAAAAGTATTTGTGTATTTCCTTCAGGAAGCAAGAGCAGCTTCTTCAAAGGGTTGAGCAAACCAGGTTACCATCTGTGGAAGCAGGAAGATCCGTGCCAGCATCATCTGGGGTAAGAAAGTAGCCAAACAATGCACCCTCAGGCTCAGGTTCAAGCCTCTGAGGCATAGTTCTGGCACCAAGGTTACAGCTCATTACCATGTAGTAATTCACACCAATTGACCCATCTTATATGTTTTCAAACTAAACAGCTCATGCTCTTTGAGCTGTCATCAATATAGAGCCAGCTTTTTCAGAGTCAGCTGAAAGCCTGCCTGCTGTGGGGGTTTGATTTCCTCAATCATCTCCTTGTTATCTTATTGATGGAGCCAGAAATTATGGTACATGATTAAGTTTTTGTAAATGTAAATACGTGGAACGTTTTTCTCTCATCATGTTTAGTCAATGAGGAACGCTCTGATCTTACACCACAGAGGCAAGCAGAGTTCAGGGGACTTCCCAGAGTTCAAGTCTGAGTGCTGAGAGCATTACAGGGCCTGTGAGGGACAGAGGAGAGTGAGATGGGTGCAGAGTGGTGTGGAATAACCTACATTGTTCTCTTGAAAGTACCTGGAGCACTGCCAGGATATTAGGCAGGATGAAGTGTGGGAGGATACAGTCAAATCTGTCCATCACAGGGCCAGCCCTACTGACATCACCCACATAGCTGTCTTAACAAATATGCTTTCATGTAAGATGACAATACTCACTCCATGACATTGGAATGAGATGTTTTTGTGGTTCTTTGCTGTAGTAATAAAATAATGCAAAGGAATGAATCCATTTTAGAATTTTTGTCACAGCCTTTTTGTGTTTTTGTTATGATACTTCAGAAGTACAAGAATCCATTGGTTGTTTGTTGATTTTTTTGTTATTAAAGTTTTCAAATGGAAACAGGAGAAACATCAAGGGTGTTTTAATGAGGTAATGATATCATTTCAGGGAACAATAAGGTGAACTGAAGTATATTTCAAAGACCAGTTTCCAGGTGTGTGGTAAATAATTCATAAATATTCTAGTGCACTTAGTGGTAGGCTACTTTATTAGTCCTCAAAATCACTTTATTATTATATGACTTGACTATATGGTAATTATAAAAGTGAATATGCACACAGTATAACTGGTAGATAAATATAATAACTGTTTTTCAAATAAATGTCTTTCTCTTTGCCTTTCAAAATTTGTTTTACCATTGTTGATATTATGGGCTTAAAAATGACTCATCAGGATGGATGAGTTTTCTATCCAAGTACAGTAGAACTGTAGGTTTTGAAAACTCATGTTCCTCGGGAGTGCTATGCCGTGTATAACTTTTCCCTTTGAGTGCTTACAAGGGGAAAAGGGCAGTGTGATTGTGCTTCCTCTCACCATATTGACTTAAGTGTCTGGAGAGTCTCCAGACAAAGTAACACAATGCTCCAACCTAAATGTCATAGACCTGTGGATGAAAGTGTTTGTAGAAAGGCAGGGTATTGATGTGGTTCTGTGGCCTCTGAGAATTGTTATTATTTCAGAGATGGTTCCATAGGACAGCTTAATCCCCTTCATAGTCTCTGTTTGTGCAAAGGATTCTTTATATTAGCTTCCCAGGGTGTGATGTCCAGGTCAATCCACCTATTCCCCTTACTCTTTCGCCACTGCAAACAGAACACCCTTAAATCCATGGTTCTGTTTTGTCCTCAGGATCTCTGACTAAATATACAAAGGATCTATCCCCCCCACCCCCACCACACAAACACATTGATTTCACAGTGAACTCCGTGTCTTTATTGCATCATCACAGAAACGGGTCTGTAGTGGAGTGTTTGTTTCTCTGTTTAGTTTCTGCCCAGAGGTTATCCCCTAGGCCATGTGCAGTCTTACTTGGCTCCCCTTTGTGTGGCTCATCACATAGGCCTACTGTAGCTATGTGATATCTGCCTCTACTCAGTTGAGGAGGCTGGAGGTCTCACCTCACAGGACCAAATAAAACACAAACAGCATAGAAAGGTGTGGGTGAGCAGAAATCTGTGTTTTGTACATGAATTTGGAAGGTGCCAAGAAAAAAAGAGTCTGAATCAGTGCTTGAATTGGGCCAGTACTCAATACTGCCATTTTTACATTTTACTCTTTGGAGCACCACAGCTTTTTCTTGGGTACCAACACTTCTCAAAAGCTGCCAGTAACCTACTCTTTTCTGCCTTTGCCATTTCAGGCTCTGAACAATTCAAAATCACACTTTATTAAAATGTATTAGCCAGGGGGCACTATGTGATGGCCAAATCTCTATGTAACCTAGTGTTAATGCTAATTTTAACACCATAATACTCCAAAAGTGCAAAATAGATACTATTCATATTACGGCAGTGAGAAGAAGTTGGAGAATAGTCAGCAGACATCACAGCAGTTTAATTGGAACACCCTTCAAGCTCAGTGTGTGTGTGTGTGTGTGTGTGTGAGGGAGGGAGGTAGCCAGCAGAAAGCAGCTAAGGATTGATTTATATCTAGGAGTTCACAAAACATCACATTTTCAGATGTTAACCCATTGTCAGTCAATAGTGAAAGTAATTAACTGTATATAACTGTTTTGTCGTTGACTATGACACCATGGTGAAGTTAGTTTTCACTTTGCCAATGAGTTCAAATAATAGACGAGTGCAGATGCGTGTAGGCTATACTCTGCTAGGTTTTAGTAAAACATGGTTTAGTGGAATACCTGTTCCATACGGTCTCGCGTGCAAGCAGGGACAGGAGGGATCGTGACAAAAGTCTTTCAGATTCAATCAAAACCAAAAACGCTAGTGTTGACGTACCCTTAGTGAGGTACAACTGAATCAGGCCAAAATCGGCATCTCCCATGAATTTCACATACGATTGACAATATAACTTCCAATGTGCTTCCTTGTCAAATTTATTTCTAGAGTTTTCAGCACTATTGGTGGTGACCATTCAACAGTATGACATCAACCATAGCAACGAAGACTCACTTTTATCTTAGGAGTTGTCATTTTTCCTTACTAAGAGTAGGTCTGAGAGGCTTTGTGAATAACTTTTAGGAGAAAACTCCTAGCTAAATCTTTTTAGTGAGATTTATGAGTACTCCTAGTGGTAAGATAAAAGGCTTTGTGAATACGGCCCCAGTTGTCTAAGACAGTGTTTCCAATCTGAAACAATTGGAATAGTACTTGTTCATGTTTTTGATAATGTTCATATAAGAATTCTGTTTGTTTATGGTTTTTGTTGTCATTCCTTAAACCCTTTCAAATTCCTAATTTTAAAGGTGCGATTTGTAGGATTGTTAACGAACGTTCTGTAGGCCAAAATCAAAACACTGGTGAACGTTCTCAAGACTACCAGACGCGAGCCTCTTCTGGGTTGCCAGATGTAATGAAGACTTAGCTAACGTTAGTTGACCTGCAGCTGCTTTAAAGGGAAACTTGGCAGGATTTCCCCCTCTGCTGGAGAAATTGTGCATTATGCTATTTCAAACTGTGGAAAAAGGTAACGATAAAGCACATGGATTTGTTTACAAGCTAGCGAACGGTTTGCATAAGTTTGGCAGAACTATGTGGATGTTACAAGGTAAAAAACCTTTTTAAAACGAGTTTATTGTTTCTCACTTTTCTTTTCGGGACGGTAGTCTCAATGTTGCAAGGTTGGTTTTCCGCCTGGGGACGCTAGACGCAGCGGGGAAAGTCACCATTTTCACCGGAACAGGTCATTTAACCATCCAAATTATTTTTAAACGGGTTTATTACGTTGAAATAGTTGCCAAGTTCTCCTTTAACGTTTCTCCCACCATGACCCAGCTACACATTACGGAAACAGTGAAAACAAAAAATACCTCTCTAACCAACGTAACATATTTAGCTGAAGTTAGCGATGCAGATTTTAGAAGTTTAGCATAGGCTACCTGTTGTGGAGAAATATGGCCAGCTCTGCGTCAGACTTGATATTCTTAGTTTGACGAAGACGTCACCATCTCAGGAAGCTCCTCCGATGTCCACTTAATTTGTTTCTTGTTTTAATTTTGGAAATTTGCCTGCCTCTTGTAGGCGTTCATGACTACAACTGACAGCTGTTGATAGTTGGCCTTTGCTAATTTGGCAACCCAAATTATTAATACGCTATTCTAGAATTAATCGTTCAAAACATAAACGAAAATTCCAAGAGATTCCGCCCCGTAACTGATTTTTTTTCATGGGTTTTACGGGGTTTCACGGGTTAGAGTAATGTTGTCAAATAAGCCATTACTTCAATTCATCGTGTTTCCTCACTCTCTGACAACATATGGTGATCATTTTTGGAATGGTTACAGTTTATTTTCCATTATTTCCTACATACTGGACCTTTAAGAAAAGAACATTTTCAGGCAGTAGATCATGGTCGCAAAATGCCAGGATATTCTTCCTTGGCAGCCGATCCTCATACAAACAGGAAACAAAGTATTTTCTGTTGTTCTGCCAGCTCTGGGTTTTCTTTTAGAAAATTGTGTTTTAGTCATTTCCACACATGTCGATTCAGGATCTGCCATCTCCTGCAGAAGCTCAACCATGGCATGTTTGGAGAGGACTGGAGGACTGTGGCATGCAGGAATAATAGACACAAACACAAACCCTTCTCCCTTAACCATATGCCATCAAAATGAATTTGAAGATTATACCAAAACTAGTTGCCTATAAAAACATAACCCCAAAAGTGGCAAACTCCAGCATACTGTTGCTTTAAGTTCAGTAATTTTCTGTCCTCAGAATGTCATGTCAGTGGGAACTGTAAAAGGAGATGAAGAAAGGGAGCAGGAACTGAGGATGGAGCACAGACGGTATGGTGACTTTATTGTGTTCTTGTAGTTCAACTTGTAGAGCAACTGCTAACATACCAATAGGTTCAATACCCAAGAATCAGCTAAATGAATAAATGTAAATGTGATTCTAATCTGTTACAGTACTTTCCGAGTACTGCAACAGTTTAAGTATAAGTATATATACTCTTTTGATCCCGTGAGGGAAATTTGGTCTCTGCATTTATCCCAATCCGTTAATTAGTGAAACACACTCAGCACATAACATCACATTTGAGTGAGAAAGTGGAGTAAAAAGAACATAATATGAGACATACAAGTAAGTAGGCTACACAAGTTAGCCTACTGTGTGCACAAGCACAATAGCCTCTCCCTGAATTTGACTTGGTGTTAGCTTGGCAACGGGAAATGGCAAGGTTAAGATTAAAACTATTTTGGGGGGCGGAGGATGAAACAAAAATCAAAAACCCAATTTTCTTTTTTAAAACTAAATTACTGTAGTTGGTAATTGAACTGTTGTATAAAATCAATTTGACACGTGTGATCATGGTGTTGGTAAAGGATATTGCCACGGCTGTAATTACCTTCGGCACTCGGCATTCAGCCTCGTATCTATGGCCAAAGATAATTAATGCGTAGCAAGATGGGTCGTCCTAGTTAATGTCTATGAGGGCAAAGTGGAGTTCAGTCAGAGACGGGCTCTGGTTCAGTCCCCGCCTGCACAGGGGCGTGTCACTGACGTATGACTGACGTTTGAACGCCTCTGTTCCACGCCAGACAGAAGTCGGAGTACAAAACAAACTTGGTGTACACCTTCATTAATGTTGATTTTCTCCCGACTGGAGGGTCATACTGTCACAACATTCTCCTGAAATTGGAAGGAGGGTTTGGAGATCATGATACCGTGTCCAAAATGTGCATCCATTGCTCAGAAAAATAAGGCTTTGACAAATTCTGGGAAATTCTTGGATTCTGCCATAGACCTCAATGTTAAAAAGGGAGCCCGATCACTGCATAAATGGGGGATAATGGCCCCCCCTCGTGCGGGGCGTGTACTACTGCTACCCTATTTGCATACATTCCCGGGGACAGGAAATGGCCTCTCAGGAAGTATCTTCGTAATCAACCATCTTTGCTATGGCCGAATTACGGCTGTGGTGATATCCTTTACCAACAGGTCCTAACACCATTCCCACTCCTGTCATATTGCTTACATACAACTCTGGAAAAAATCAAGAGACCACTACACATTTTTCTGATGTAATCCTATGGTTGCTGAGTTCGAATGAGTTGACGGTCATATTCCAAAATAAGAATAATATGACCGTCATCTCATTCAAATGTCACTCAGCAACCGTAGGATGTAGGGCTGTAACGATACACCAAACTCAGGATTCAGTTTGTATCACGATTTTTGACCCACGGTCATACCTTGCATTTTCCATTAACGGGGGGGTGGCAAGGAGGGGGGGTTTAAGGTACATCCAGGGTGCGATTTGTCAGGGGGATGGGGGGGATTTATCCCCCTTCTGTTCTTGATATCCCCCCCTCTGCTTAACCCTCTAACCGCCCATGTCGCAATATTGCGACAAGCGTCATTACTGAATAAAACAGACGATAGACGCGAGAACAGTGTAAAATCTCATTTGTACTCTTGACCACTAGTTGGCAGACACCCCGAGCTTCGATTCAAGCTCAACCTTTTTTTTCAACGTTTTCAGGAAGCATTCAAAAAACACGCGAGAAACACATGAAGAAGACGTGCATTTCCTCCATAACGCGGAAGCGATGCGGGCCATAGTTTTGCACAAATTGAAGCAGAAATACACCAAATTCACGTGTGATGAAGTCTTGGATCTGTTATTCACCTATTCTGATTCTGAAGGAGAATATCTGCCTTTTGGAGAATATGATTGATCGTCTATTGACTGATAGTCACGGTGCGTCAGTGAATGGAGGTACGTCTTTGCGACAGTGTCCACTAAGCATACCATGCTTATTTCGACCCTTTGCCCAACATACCTGGAGGTGCCAGTGGCAATAGTGATGATAGTGTCCGTAATGGACGTGGTATAGACAGCAGGGGTTGTAAAAATAGGGCTCTGAAGAACTACAAAGTCACCCGCGATATGGAACTGATTTGACCAGGCTACTTTATTGTATAGTAGCATAGGGTTTGTGATTATAGTAATAGTTTACTATTGTTGGTTTACATGTGACTGTATTCCTGTTCATTTGTTATGTCGGTGAAATGACAAAAAAGAAAGTAAAACTGCTCAAATATGTTCAACATCTAGTATTTACTGAAATGTACATAATTCACGGTGGTTACCATCCAGTGACGTCATAATATGCAAATTAGATGAGTAAATTTACCCCCTTCATAAACTTGTGTTCATACTAAATGATTTTCACATTTACAGTAGGACTTTATCTCTGACCACTTGCAAGCCATGGCCCTTTGAAATTTTGATGTACAAATCCAATTTATTCTTTTTAAACCCTGGCGGCTATAGGGTTAATTATCACCATCACCTGGGGGGGCATTTATTCCCCTCTCCCCCTCATATTGATTAATGCTACTTCATATACAGTAAGTAAAGCACTGCAACGTGAGAGAGTCTAGTGCAGGGGTGGGCAAACTGCGGCCCGCGGGCCGGATCCGGCCCTCCAAGCACTTTCATCCGGCCCGCCGAGCATTTCATTTAGTTATCAGGCTGCTCGCTATTTTTTTCCTGCGATAGAGACGACGTTGGTTAGCTTTACTGCAAACTGCTTTTCACTCTCCTTAGATAACGTTTACAATGTCAATGTCAAAACATCATGTTAAATAAAACTGTTAAAGATGTTAAAGTAAACTCTTAGTTATCTCCTTTGCAGCAGATCTAACGTGAACATTATGCTATCCATTTAATTGGGAACGCGTCTGCACTCACGAGAGGGAGAGAGAGCCGCAGGTTCCAGCTGGCTTGTGATTGTTGATAATTGATATCTCCATCTTATAAGAAAGTTTTAAAAGGAAATCATGAAGGCAACAGTAGTTCCCACTACTGACCATTTAAAAACGGTGAAAGGGCCCAGCCGTAGGTACAGCACTAGCCATAGCGGAGCAGGCAGAAGATCATTGAGAAATAAACGTGAATTAAAGCGACTGTCTTAAAGCGACAGTGCACAATTTATACATTTGTTAAACAGCATAAAATTAGCAGTATTTTTTTAAGCAATTAATATTTTAAAACAAATACTTTTCACACTAAATTATAGGCTATAAAAAAATTGTTTTTTTATGCGTGTGTCGTGGGGGGGCGGGGGGGGGGCGGGGGTTGTTGTGCGGCCCGCCGGCCAATTTTCAAAACCCAATGTGGCCCTTGAGCCAAAAAGTTTGCCCACCCCTGGTCTAGTGAATAATAATCTGACATCAGAAATGCACCGTCACTGTCAGCACTCGTACCGCTGACACAGTGGCTGCGTGATGACTGGTTAATTTGACCTTGATCATGCAGATCATGCATTTCAGAATGTCGACTTTGTAACCAATCATAAATGGCTAGTTTCAATGGAAAGTTAGCTGGACAAATGAAAGAACACGAGAAGGATTCAGTGCAGCATATCGTCAGAATATCGTGCAGCATATTTTAGAACCCACAAAATCACCTTCGCAACCTTATTGTTGCAAAACATATCAATGGAACTAGTTACAGATGCATTTCAAAACTTCAGAATCTTTCAGTAAGCAGCATTGGGGCCATTATCTGTAAGTGGAAGAACATCACTTCATCATCAACCGGCCATGCACAGGATCTCCTTGTAAGATTTCTAACCAGGAAGTCAGAAGGATAGTCAGAAGAGTAGCCCAAGAGCCAAGGACCATTCGGAAGAAAGCTCCAGAAAGACTTGGAGGCAGCAGGTTCAATTGTTACAGAGTAAATCCACACATATAAACTCCACTGCCATGGCCTCTATGCACGCTCACCCCGCATGACTCAATTACTGAAGAAAAACATGCCAAAGCTCATTTAAAGTTTGCTACGCAACATTTGGACAAGCCTATGAAATACTGAGGGAATGTAGTCTGGTCAGGTGAGAGCAACATTGAACATTTTGGATATCATATTACACGCCATGTTTGGAGGAGTAATGGCACTGTGCATCACCCTTAATACCATACCAACAGTGAGGTTTGGAGGTGGAGGCATCATGGTGTGGGGCTGTTTTTCATCTCATGGTACTGCAGACTTCATACAGTTGAAGGAATGATGAATTGAGTCATTTTTTCCGAGAGAATCTTGCCATCCACCAGGATGATGAGGATGAGACATGGCTAGACCTTCCAGCAGGATAATAATCCAAAGCATTCAGCAAAGGAAACTCAGTTGGTTTCAGGGATGATGATGGGGTGTACACTAATAAGGTGTGTGGGTATGGTCTATGTGTTTGGGGGGGTTTGGTTTAATGGTGTGTGTGTGTGTGTGTGAGGAGGTTATGGTGTAATGGTGTGTGTGGGAGAGGGGGGTGTACCTGTAGTAATAGTAATGCAGCTATACAGTATTTTGGAGAACTGATTGGTGTGTTGTCTGAATGCTATATATCTGTTTTGAGAACAGTGCAAACCTGGCTTTCCTGGACAGACTGCAGGCTGGCGCCACTAACACAGAGCAGGCTTTTGGAACACAGTATGGAGGTTGTCAGTTGAAGCAAGAGCCACAAGAGGATGCTGTGTTATCTCTAGAACACATCCGCACCAACACTAAAGAGGAGTTTGGTGAGCCAAGCATGAGATTTACAATATAACTGAAATAACTACTTCTAACACAAAGTACATGTATCATGTTCTAGGTTTAATATATGCATCAACTTTCGATCTTTGAGTTCTGTACTATCCAGACAAACAGAGGGAAGTAAATAGGAGTTGAAGAAATGATTCAATCATTTGGAAATATTAACTAAAGGAAACCAGTCGTTCTAGTTTTTACTTCATAGCTTATTTTATTATAAATTATAAAAAATAAAACCCTGAAGGTTTTTACTAAAGTTCATCATGACTTACAAAATCCAAGAGTGGAGATAAGTCAGATGGGTTAAATGGACAACATGTTGGACTATTTTGTTTCTCTGTCACAGTTGTTTATCCTTTTTAGTAAGAAACTTTAATCCCATACAACTTTCTTTCAGTTGTATTCATAATCATACAAAAGTCATAAATCTTCAGCCCAGTTCATTTTTTAGAAATATTACACACAGCACAGGAATTTGGCACATAGTTCCACTTTGTTTTAGTAGGATCCATGTATTTATTGCTGGGAGTTGTCTACAGTTAAAAACATTTAAAACCTGTCCATGATCGAAAACTAGTTCCATATGTTAATAATTTCTCAGCTTTGTCCATGGTTTCTCTTAAGATTTTGTCATGCAAATGCTGTATTTGTGCCTCACCTTGTGCCTGCATGTCTTCCAAAATCCTTAATGATACATTATATTTGTGTGCTCAGCCCCAGCTACACTAAAATCATAGAGATGATATGTTGCATTAGCCACCATTGAGGTTTGGGGTTAGCCAGCCATTTCCAAAATCTGATGTCCTGCCTCTGATTGCCAAAGACATTGTATACATGTCTCACTCTTAAGCCGAGGCTATCCTGGCAAGCTTTCAGCTGGATATGCCTTGAAATTCTGTTGTACTCATGACTTGCACCATTCATCTGCAAGATCTGGCTTTTGGTATGTTATGCGTCCGATCTCGTCTCTAAGTTGCTGTGAGCACTGATTTATTAGGCCCTTCCATACTGCATCTGCTCTGTCTGTCAAGATGACCACAATGATTAGGCTCATACCCTCTCACCACTTGCCCTACTCCATTTCCTGTGTCTTGGCACCATCCCAAGGGTTATTTGATGGGCCTTTTCACTCAAGTACTCATACTGCCTGTGTTGTCATGGAGGCATCCTTTTGTTACTCAGCTGCTCTGCCCACTTAGTGTGTGGTTGGTTGATCAGGATGCCACCATTTGTGGAGCAGGGTTGGCAGAGGGGATGTGGTGTGGTGTAGACAAATGCTCTCCCACCCTTGCCAGCAGACGCTTACACTCCTAGATGGAGCTGGAGCTGCTATTGTCTGTCCTGCTGGTCGGTCAGGGGGTTCATCTGGGATTCCACTCCTATTCCAATTCCCATGCAGAATGAAAGAACAAAGCTTTGTACTCTCTCCCTCAAACTTTCTCCCCCCCATCTTCTTTATCCTGGAAAATACTCCAGTTTTAATGTTGTGGCAGCTCATTGTGATGATGATGTTATTATATGTTTTTTCTTGTAGATGCTGACTTGGATTGGGTGGTGATGAGGCTTTTAAGTCATTTCCCTCACTATGAGAAAGCCTTTGTGGAGGATATTGTCAGTCAGTGCAATGGTGACTTCCAGCAAGCCTATAATCTTTTCAGTTAATGAGAGAATTTCAGCATGACGTGAAAGATGTGTTCTCTTCAGAAATCTTGCTTCCAGTTCCAGGACTCCATTGAAAAGATATTTAGATCTCAGTGGCACTCAATAAGGGACTAATTAACTAACTACAACCCCAAAACAGAAAAAGTTGAGACGTTGTGTAAAATGCAAATACAAACAGAATGTCATAATATACAAGTCTTGTAAACCCATATTTAGTAGCAAAAAGGACATAGACAACATATCAAATGTTGAAAATGAAAATGTGGACTATTTCATGGAAAGTATATGTTAATTTTGAATTTAATGCCAGCAACATGTCTCAAAAAAAGTTGGGACGGGAGCATGTTTACCACTGTGCTGCTTCACCTTTACATTTAACACAATTCTGTAAATGTTTAAGAACTGAGGAGACCATTTGCTACAGTTTTGATAAAGAAATGTTATCCCATTACTCCCCGATATAGGATTTCAGTTGCTCAACGGTATGGGTATCCTTAGTCATGCTTTCCATTCCATTATGCACCTAATTTGACAAATCTGGACTGCAGACAGGCCATCTTAGCACCTGGACTCTTCCTCTATGGAGAAATACTATTTAAATATGTGCAGAATTCATTTTGGCATTGTTTTCCTGAAATATTCAAGGTCGTCCCTGGAAAAGACATTGCCTGGATGGCAGTATATGTTTCTCAAAACCTGTATACGTCATTCAGGATTGATTGCGCTTTGCCAAATGTGCAAGATGCCCATGCTGTAGGCATTAATGCTCCTCCACACCGTCATAGATGTTGGGTTTCGAACTGAGCACTAAAACAAGTTGGATAGGTTCGATACTTGGATAGGCCCTTTCCTCTTTAGCCCAGATGAGTCCATGATTTCCAAAATGAATGGCAAACTTTGATTGCTCTTACCACAGGACCTTTTCCCATGTTACCTCAGTCCATTTTGAACAAGCTCAGGCCCAGATAAGATGGTGGTATTTTCTGTATCATGTCTCAATACAATTTTAGCTGTTACAATGTTGGCTGTAGTTTTAGAATTGAGTATCAAACTGGGTATATAGACAGTGGTTATCAGAGGTTTTCCTGAGCCCATACAATGATGGGTCTGGAAACAGGTCTGGTGTTGATGCAGTGCCATCTGAGGTCCAAAAGACCACGGCCATCCAATTTGTTTTTCAGCTATTTCCCTTATTTGCAAAGATTTCTCTGGATTCTCTGAATGTTTTAAAAATATTATGTCCTGCAGATGATGAACTCCCTAAATACATCACAATTTCATGTTAAGAAGCATTAAACATGCATTACATTGTTTCATCATTTGTGCACACAGGTTTACTCAGAGTGATGAATACCCCTACATCTTTACTTCTAAGAGACCCTGCCTCTCTGGGATGCTCTTTTTCATACCCAATCATGTTCCCAGTTCCCTAATTAGTTGTGAAACATTCTTCCTTTTGTTTTATTTATCATTACACTTTTCCAGCATTTTGTTACCCCGTCCCAACTTTTTCTGAAACATGTTGCTGGTATCAAATTCAAAATGAACATATATTTTCCATGAAATAGTCAAATTTGTCATTTTCAACATTTGATATGTTGTCTGTGTCCTTTTTGCAACTAAATATGAGTTTAAGAAATTTGCAGATTATTACATTCTGTTTTTATTCACATTTTACACAACGTCCCAACTTTTTCTGTTTTGGGGTTGTATTTAAATACAAAATTAAGATACAAAATTAGATACAAAATAAATAAGTTGTCTGTTAAAACTTCTTATTCATTTGGCAAACAACAAAATTGCCATCAGCTTTTTTAATACAGTAATATGATGGCAAGTGAATATTTAATTTCCTTATGTTATGTATGTTCTGTGTTGGATATATGATATGTCACATTTGGGCATACATTATTGGAAGTATTGAGATAAACTTTTCTATTATTTTGTGAGCCCAATGCTGATATGCTGTCATTTGCTGCATTTGACTCAATAAAAATACTATTAATACACCAACAAGTATTCTCCTTTAACCCAAACCCCAGCTGATGACCCCAGCAGTTTTCAGTATACATAGTCCAATGTTATGCGTGTGAGTTTCTTTGTGACAAAATAGACTGCATTTTGATTTTCAACGCTCAAAAGTGTCTTAACAAGACAGCTGAAGTTTTGCATGGCATGTCATCATCATATTCATGCATTTTTATTTCTCACAGTCCTTGGGCACACACACTAGGACATGTTGCCAGAGGTGTACACTGGTTTACTGTGCATGTGGAGAAATAGAGCCTACATTACAGCACACATTTATTTAGGCTTTTGTAGCCATTTAAGCAACTACAGAGTGGAAGACCAGATAAACTAGATCTACCACATTGTGGTGCATGGTATGACCAGGGTCTAAGTGAAGATTCTGTCAATGAGCTTAAAAGTTCTTGTAGAGCCCCTGTCACTGATGCACACACATTGAAGGACCTCACACAAAATGTGTATGTGTGACACATTTTAAGTATGTTTATAACGATCTGACAGGCTAGGGGATTTAATTAAAAACGAGCACATAAGTTAGTAAAATGGACATGTTTTAGTAAAATGAGAGCATGTTTCAGTAAAATGTTCCTCTCACATAATCTCACAATGACACCTCCTGGGCTTTGTGTTTTAGTAATAGCAATAAGCTACACGTGTATTAGCTACACTGGCTACGCGTGCCTACAAAGTATTCTCTGGTTCCGCTCCCACTTACTTGAATGCCCTCATACAGGCATGTGTTACCTCCCGACCGTTGCACTCCTCAGATGAACGACGTCTGGCTCTGCCACCCCTATGCTCAGGGCAATCCAAACTTTTTTTTAATTGTTGTTCCCCATTGGTGAAATGCACTACCAGTTCCTATTAGAGCAGGAGCGACTGTAACACCCACCAACGTAATAACTATGAAATATGGTGCCCTTTGGCCTCTAGGGGGCGCTTCAACTTCCAAAAAAGCATATTGACGTTTTGGACATGCGTTAATGCACATAACCTTTGACCCATATGCCTGAATGAGGTACTATTGGATAAATCCTAATTCAACGCACCTATTCCCCTGTATGCTCCCGTTGGTGAACCTCACCTGAAGGTTTTTGTATTTAGCAGACACTTTATAGTAATAATTTAGTTAAAATGAACAGTAAACAGTATGTTGGCTGCTCTGCTGAGGCAGCAGGAACTGAAGATGTGTTCCAGGGAAGGCAGTTCACAGCCAGTGATCTGGGCGGTGTTGATAACCCTCTGGAGGGCCCTCCTGTCTGCAGCTGAGCAGCTGGCCTACCAGGTGAAGATACAATAGGCCAGCATGCTTTCTATGGAGTAACGGTAAAAGGACACCAGCAACTTCTCCTCCAGGTTGTTTTTCCTGAGGATTCTCAGGAAGTGGAGTCGCTGCTGAACCTTCTTGACCACTGCAATAGTGTTGGTGGACCAGGAGAGATCCTCAGCGATGTGTGTGCCCAGGAACTTGAAAACTGAAATATTTGCACACACTCCCCTTTGATTATCAGTGGTTCTGTGTCTGCCTCCTGTGTGAGAGCATCCTCACACAACTCCCCCAGTGTTCAAGATGGGCTCATTGTTCTAAGCACATGCTTGACCTCGTGCTCCTGCACAGAGAGGGTGTGGCTGCTGTGGTGGGCTGTTGAGGGTGTGATGACCACCTCAGCATTTATCACCTCAAAGCGGGGAAAGAAACATTTAAGTTCTTCTGCCAGTGAGGTGTCACCGTGTGCAGTTGTGTTGTTTTTGTAGTTGGTGATCAGTTGGATGACCTGTCATGCACACTGTGGGTCGTTGTTGTTGAAGTGGTCCTCAGTCTCCTTTTTGAGAGCTGCCAACAGGACTCAAGGTCTACAATCAATCATAATTCTCAAAGTTCTTGGGCTTGGAGGTGATGTTGGGACTATCTCCTACTGGCCATGGTGCTGGACTCTGCCCTCCTCCTCCACTCTGCTACGACCTGCTGATTTCAGTATTGCTTGGACTCTGTTCATTGCGGCTTATGGCTATATTTAAAAATGATTTTCTATGCCGTTTGAATGCCAATTCAACAATGTCAACAATTAGGTTTCCACATAGGGGCATTGTCTGTATGGGATTATGTGCTTATGTTTATGAATATGCAGTTTACAAGTTGTGTAGCATAGAGGCTTTGGTCTGCAAGGAAACCAGACTTACACATGGAAAAAATCTGCTCTGTGTGTAACTAGCTGCACTTACACATGCAAGTGATGGCCTGACCATTCAAATCACTGATTTTACTAAAGAACCAAACTTGATGAGAGAATTATTTTAATTTACAGGAAAACAAACCATCAGGAACTATCAGCAAGCTTGCAACATTTTATTGTGTATTTATACCATACACAGTATGTCATGAAAAACATCTCTTATTTTGTTTTTATTTGGTTTTCTTATTTTATTTAACATAATGTTCATTGTCAGCATTTAAAGCACTCTCCACTCTTATTTTGCAGCCTCATTTTATACTTCAGCTAAGTAGAGTTTATGCGCTCTAAATGTGACTCATGTAAAAGGAGTGTGATTATGAGGAAGTGTAGGAGGAGAAGGCTGTTCCATCTGGTGATGTGCGTGCGGTAGGTGAGTGCAGGTGGGCACACACAGCCCAGGAACTCTTCCCATGCCACAAATCACATTGATCCAATCATCACATCCTGTTGCACGAGACATTCCCAGAGCTGCAAACCTAATAAACCATGAACAAAGACTCTTTTTATGCCCTCAGAGAGACAAGAAACATAGAACACCAGGAACAAAGGATTCAGGGCCCAGGGTTCTGTTTGATCACCAATAGAACAGGAGCCACAGCTTATTTTTGTGGAAACAGGATCAATCTCATCCCAGGAAGTTAGAAAAACTCAATTTACATTTTGGATGTTAACCTCTTTTGCCTGTTTTCCTCGTACATTTTTCTTCACATTATAACAGAAAAAAATATACAGTTGTAAGAAATTCATGGTAGATGAAATGTACCAGATGTTATGGACTTTATGCTTCACTATGTGAGTAAACTTTTTGAAGACAGGTAGAAATCTCCTCAGTTCAACAAAGCAATATTCAAGATGATGCCAAACATCCATCTGGTGATTAAGACTATAATGAAAAAACCCTCACCCACAACCCCACCCCCATCCCCAATTCCACTCCCCCAAGAAACCAGCAGAATGGGTATGCTAGCAAGACCCTGATTACCTCAGCAACAGTGGAGGGGATTTCCCGTGGGTGGTTCCCCCTACAAATTAGGTCACAGCATTACCCATATCACAAAAGAATTTTGAGGAAAATATAAAGAAATGATACACCCAAGAGATCTGGAGGTTATTAGCCAGGGGTGTCGGAAAAGTTAATTGATATGTTTTTAGCTGTTTTTATATGTTTTTGTGTGTGTTGGTGTTATTTTATATTGTTTTTTTTGTATTTGTGTTAAAAGTACCATGTATTTCAGTCATTTACTTCCAAAATGAACTGCTATACTGAAATTGTTGATGATAAAATATGGCTCATGGTTTTAAAATATCAACCAAAATAAAATGTGTTGTGAAAGGATTATTTAAGACCATTTCGGTTCTTCAGCCAGAGTGTGCACTCTGTGTAGTGTTTTTTTCATGTGGCAATTGAAATATTACCCTGGTAGGAACACAGGGATACTTCAGGACAACAGAGGACCTTGAAGTGAACTAGGAAAGTATGCCAGCTGCAGGGCTCTAGCATGCAGAGATTTCCACACTCAACCACAACTGAGTCACTGTACTTCCTGGGGAAAATCGGCTCCACAAGACAGGCTGCGGAGGCACGCCTCAACTGCTGGCTGACAGCGCTGACAGTGAGGTTTTTACACTAACAAACACATAAGCAATCTTTTTCTTTGTCTCTCTTCCACACACAACGGCATTCTCAAATACAGAAACATAGTGTTGCACAAGCAAATACAGAAACAGTGTTGCTTAAATACATTCTCAATCATGCAATTTAAATACAATAAGCTGAAGCTAATAAAGAATAGTAATCTAAAATGTATGGCGGTCACCATACTTTTAAACTTTTGTTTCTGATTGATTTTGTGGTCTACAAAGGCAAAATGACAGATGAAAGGCACATTGGTTCACTCAGTTCTGATTCAAGTTGACTGGTGCAATATCTAACAGACAAACACAATCTGCAAAGTGCAAACTATCCTGTCTACTTATCTTATCTTGATATGAAAAGAGGATTGGTGGAAGTCTAGAAATCTACAAACCAGTTATCATAGGATAAGAAGTTGACATTGTATGTCATATAACTCTGAGATCTTGACCACTGTCTCAAGCTGTTCCTACAGTATATCCTAATGGATTCTTCCCTCAAGACAAGGAATAGACCGATCTGGTGACACCTCTGAATCTCCTCATAGCTTGTACTGTATGATTTAAGAGGTTTTTTATTTTCATTTCCACACCAACTGGCATTTTGCCAGATTGAAGTCTCACTTCATAGAACCTGCACAGTTGTAAGACTATACAGTAGTAGGCTAATATAGTTACAATGATATTAGTCTTTCTGGTTTGGGAGAAACGCATTTGAACAATTCAGCTGCCTGCCTTGTAGACTCACAGCTATAATATCCATGGGCATGTGTACCTGTAGACATCCGGGGGAAATGCTTCTGAGGCTAAGGACTACCACATGGCTGGTCCTGTGAACCTTTTCTACCAAGGCATTTATTTCTTAGAAATCCATCTGATCTTTTCTACAGTACAGTAATATCTGATAATACACTGTCTGTCTGACTGTTTGCCTAACCTCCTGCTTACAAACAGGAGAGGAGTAAAGAAGATAGGAACCACAGCATGCTGGAGACCACCAGAACACTGTTCTGTGGCCATGCTGTGAGGGTATCCAGCAAGCTGAGAGAGCCTTAATTAAAAACCAGAGTAAATATGGGAATGGTTTACAACATTCTCGTTTATTTGAACATGGATGCTAGCTGTCAGTGACTATTCAAGTAATAGGGGGATTAGCATCAAGGGACCAAGGCATGTAAACAAAAACTGAAATGAGAAATATGTGTTTGCTCCATTACTGTAGTTCTCCTGTCTGCCCGAGTGTGATGTGTTTCTAAATGTTTGTTTTGGTTTTTTTTATTATTGAGAAAAAGGATAGAATTTCAAGCTTTGTATAAAAGTATCAAAACAAAAACATTCTGACTGCTCCAAAGCGCATGCAGGGTATTGTCAAAATGAGTGCAACAACACCATAAACAATTATAATGAACCCAAAAAACTTGGGTCAACTTGGTTTTCTGAGAGCATCCTGCCAAATAAACTCAGTGACTTAATTTAGAAATTACATGAAACAAAGGCCTGACCATACTGTGGTTTCTCTGTCTTGATAATATCTTCTGTGATGCCAATGAACTTCCATCCTATTCTCATTTCTATCAAGCATAATCACTTCAGGAGCCTTGGGAGAGACATACTGTATGGCCAGCAAACCTATGAAAAGAGACCTATAGACAGCCAACCTAGTTTCACATCACTAGGTTGCAATATTGTGACCTTGTTAGAGCAATTGTGGTGTCTTACCAAAGCAGGTCTCCAAAGAACTGAGGCTGTAACTCTACAATGAAACTGTTTTTGTGCAATTTTCTCTCCTCGCTTACATCCAAAATAACCCAGACCAAAATATTCTCACTGTATCATACAACTTGAGCCTGTGAAGGTTTTGATAGACTGATGATTCATCTTGGGCCCTAATTTCATTGACGGAGGAAGAAAAAAAACTAAAGCTAATTTAATAACTTGGCGAAATCATTTTGCAAAGCAGAGCCCAACTCTTTGGACTTAGAGCGGTGAAGACTAATTTGAAAAGAAGTCAAGAAAAACTGTTATTTGCATATATGTACTCATAGGATACTGTATGTGTATATGAGAAAGACATTGTGGAGCAGAGGAAAAAAGCATATTCATTTGTTGGTGTGCTGGTGTGCATTTGAACAAGTGTCTTTTGGGTCACTCATATCAACATGTATTATGATATGCACCATGATGCCAAACCACATATCTTTTGTGTCACTCAAGTAAACAGACACCAATACATGTTATGAAAACATTTAAAATGTTAAATTGTCATTGTGAAACAATAACATATTTGGTGTTGACTGACAACACAAGAGCAGTGCAGAGTGGTGCATAATGTGACTGACTGCTTTGCCACCTGCCATGTGAAAAAAAGTACATCTCTCAAGGACTCCACTCCCTCCCTCTTTTCCTGCAACTCATAACAACAAGTCCTACAACTTCTCCCCTTGGGAATAATGATGGTTTAACAAAAATGATCTTAGCTGGTATTCTGTCTATAATGGAGTGGAATGGAAATGTCTAAGTGTCTAGTGTGCGTATATATAAACTGAAACTAACTGAAATAAAACCATGCCAATCTCTAGGTATGGTGAAGGGTATGTGATGATGTGGGGCTATTTTAATTCCAAAGGCCAAGGGAACTTTATCAGGATGCATAGTATCCTGGATTCATGAAATAACTAGCCTTTAAAAAAAAATCTGCCTGCCTCTATGGAAATTTACCATAGGGATGCGAATACTTTATGACCCCTGTATTTTAAGGAAGAACATTTATTTATTTATGATACATTATTCATTCACAAAGAAATATCCTTGTGTTTGGCCCTCATCTCACTCATCTCACCTGAAGTCCCATCCCGGATTCCTGGCCCGCGCAGCCTAGCGACCCACTACTTGACCTACGACAACTCCTAATCCCCTTGGACAATTCATTTCCTATAATGGACTGGAATGGATTTGAACTTTCTGACACTAAATAAGATTCATGCATGTTCTTTTCTCTACACCTAACTAACTTATTCATTTATCATGTAAGCAGACCCTACTGTTCTGTACTGACCCTAGGCAGATGGGTCAGGCCCTTGAGTCGTGGATCTGCTCGAGGTTTCTTCCTACATGTATCTTCAATTCTAGGGAGTTTTTCCCCGCCCCTGTTCCTCATGGGCCTTCTCTGATTGTTTAACACTCTGTAAAGCGCCGTGAGACATGTGCAATGTTTTGGCGCTCTATAAGTGATATTAAATTGAAATTGAAATTGAAAATTGGTGTCCTTAAAAGTTGGATATTTCCTCATTATTTTACTTAAGGCATTAAGATCAATTTCCAAAGATGATTTTATATTCCTCTTTTTAGTCAACTTTAGCATGGGTTCAAAAACTTATGAGGCTTACTGGTTTACTACTGTACACCACTAGTGAAAAGTTTATATATATATATATATATATATATATATATATAGACCTTTTATTATCAACGCTGGTCATTCTTGTGTTACAGAGGACTAACATAACTATTATCTCTTAAATAATTGTATTATTGTATGGTTTTAGCATTAGTGTTCTTACACAATTAAGCAATTCAATTATAATAGGATTAACAACTAGTAAAAAGAAAGGGAAAGGAGGCCATGGTTTAGTATTTTGATTATGAGTTTTATGAGCATATTGGCTGGAAAATAACAATTCATAAGATACACCAAATGTCCAAGATCCAAATGCTTCTGCTGCCTCATCATTCTACTAACAATAGATCATTAACTGAGGGGGTGGGGGAAAGGGGATGAGACAGCCCAGCATTTTTTTCTTATTTCTAATATTCACAAATGATGTCCATAACAGTACTCAGCAAGGCTGAAATGATTTTGGAAGGTGTGGCTCATTGCCATTGATTCTTGCACAGCACAACATTTACTGTACATTGTTCCGCTTCGTAGATTGAAGAATTTAGGAATTTAAGTCAGAAAGTTTAATCATTCTGTGTTTTGAATTCTTACTCTTCCAACATACTTTTCATCTGACTTCTAAGAACCGTCATAACTGTAAATACCACTGACTGCTGTCTAAGCACACAGACTGACTGGGGGATTTTCCAATACACGTTTGCATGCTTGCATATTGCATGAGTACAGCTCCTGCCACCGAGTTCATCACACAGGCAGAGTAATGCCAAACAGATGTCTGTTGTCTTCTGTCTCATGCACCAGAATCATACCAAATTGATTGTTGATCCGAAAGCCACAGAGGAAGATGCCAATTCTTAGTTGCTTTTGTTGGAATTGGATTTTCTGATAGAGCACAAGCAAACAAATCACTGCTGCATTCACAAAGAATGGGACAGTAAGATATATGCATGCTGTAGTCCAGCTCTTGTAGTCTAATGTTAGCTTGAGCTCTGTCCCTGGAGAGGTAAAGACGTAGAGGCAGGCCTGGGAAGCAATAAGACTCAACACTCAGTTGGATGTTCTCAAAAGCTTCAAAGTTTATTATATCAGAATGATTGGCCTTTGGCCTTTGCATGTATCAAACTCATGCTTGACATTTGAGTGTATTTGAATTTCCCGTTGGGGGTCAATAAAGTATCTATCTATCTATCCATGAAAATGGAACAAACATTTCTCACTTCAATACTTCACAAAAGGCAAAGAAGTAGCCAGTGTGGTATGGGCAAATGGAGACAATAGAAAGGGACCGCACTGCAGTGAGGTCACATAACCCAATTGATTCTTTGGAGTTTTTCATTCAGGAGTTCATGTTCATTAGGTCAATATGACTGTGTCAATATAGCTTTGTCTTTCTTGAGGGCGCCATCTGACTGGGGTGAAAAGACAACATATTGTGTACTTCCTCTAACTATGTTGCTTAGGGTGAAAACCCAAGTAATTACTAGATAACGAGTTTGTAGATAATATGTGCATGTTATGCACTAGAGCTGGAAATCAGATTACAGTAAATCAGATATATTTAAGCTGTTTTTCTTTTGAAATGTACTGTTGATATTTGTGATATTGTTACACCATAAAATAACAGTTACAGTATAATATATGTTATACAGTAGAAAACTAAGCAATAAGCCCCAAGAGGCTGTAGTTTCAACTGATTCTAGAACAGCTGCTGGAGTCCCATATGCCTTGGCATTAAACGTGATTCAGCCAATCATAATCAGGGAGCAGAATAATCCATTTTTGAATGTGTAACAAATGCTAAATACATCTTTAGCCACAGTTCAAAATAAACCTTTGTCCTCTAACAAGTTTTGCATACAGTTCTCAACAACACAAGCGAGATACAGTATGTAAGTGTGGCTTGACAAATATTCTGAAATCAGTTTTTTTTTTTTTTTTTTTAAACTCCTAACATGAGTTCTACAGAAACTATAAGACTTCATCATGATGTCATTCTAAATGAAGTGACATGATTTTTTACACATTTGCATCTCATTTTGTATTCTTGTTCACTTAGCGTGCGCATCTGTGGCATTTCAAGTGTAGATGGCCAGGTCAGATAACAAGGAAAATGTGACTCAAAAATGAACATGTGGGGGTGTGATCCCTGAGCTGATAACAGTTCCGAGTATTGTCACAAACCTGCAGAAAACTTCACCTTCACAGCAGCATGTTCTAGGTTGTTGATGTGTTCCATTTACGTTGGTGTTTCACTGTTTCTCATATATGAGATGTGGAGATACAAATCAACCCCAAAACGTTGCAAATTCAGTGATACAATGCTACAGAGATAAGTAGTCTTGCAGTTGCTGCAATAGAAAATACAGTCTGAGAAATGCTGAGAGTAAGTACTGTATGCCATAGATGGCTTGCAGTTGCTGCAATAGAAAATACAGTCTGAGAAATGCTGAGGGTAAGTACTGTATGCCATTATTCTGTAGCCTAAAATATTCATGGCAGGTGAGTCCATATTTTTACGGTCTCATTTTGTAATTACCTCTCTCAATTCCACCACTTGAATTTCCCCTGGGGATCAATAAAGTATCTATCTATCTATCTATCTATCTATCTATCTACCATTCACATGCATACTAAAACAAAAATGTACAACAGCCTGCGTGCTAAGTGGATTCTCTCAGCATATGAGCAAAGATTTGGAGAACCGAAAACCAGTGGTTTGGCTGTAACTCGTGGTTTACTGTCTATGCAAGGACGTAACCAAATGTTGCAGAGTCACTGCCATTTCTTTTAGTCTAACCCCTTCCTATCCGCATGTGATGGGGAGGGAAAGAAAATCAGGACCATATGAATGACATTCCTTGTAGTCTTCAGTCTGGGTGTGTTTGCTTGTTATTGCTGGTGGTTTGGGAAGTCTGGGAGCCCAGCTGATTTAGGTCTAAATTTGACATATGTTGGCATGGCCCAGCTTGAGTCATTTAGAACATCACTACATCAGAGGTCAAAGAGGCAAAGACAACAAATAGCCCTGAAGGGGCATGCGGGTCTACAATGTGAAAATACAAAATCAAAACATAGATTAACCACACAGATCATAAAAACCTTTCTGACAATCTCATAACCAAATATAGAAACGTTGGAAGTAATGCTGATAATTACAGTTATTATGAAGAGATGATAAGATATGCGGTAAATATGCACAGTAGCTGAAGACAAGATTTTGTTTCATATCTAAATATTGCAGTAGAACCTCGTAGAATCTGGGTTAATGATTACTTTGTAATGAATATATCTCATTGTAAGTACAATGGCTCTATACAAACAAACCAAAATATGGACAATGATGCAATCCACCAAGATAATGCTGGTATTAAGCTAGCAACAGCACCAATGAGATGTTGCTGATCTCACCCAACTGGATAGACATCAACACAGCAGCAGACTGATTGCCAGGGGCAGAGCCAGATGGGGATGCACAGGCAACCCCCAGAGTCCACTCCAAGTGCCACCCCACCAGAGATGGGATAATTGGTCAGCATAAAACGTATCCAAGTATATTTGTTGTTATTTTTGGCCAAAACAAGCGCTTTACATCAATTTGGTGCTGGTCAAATGATTGATGCTATATATTTATGGGTACGCATGCCAATGGACTCAAGAACCAATTTCTGCCATTGTGTTGAAGATGTTCTCCATGCACATCTAGCTTATTTATGGTAGAAAACTCCTATTTCGCTACCGTTTTACTTGAAAATAGTTCTTAAAAATTACTTGCATTGCATCTACAAAGTTGTGCTTCAGATGTTCTACAAAAACAAGTTATTTGTTGTCATATGTCAAAATATGTATTTGATATTGTATTTTAATAATCTGAAATTGAATGTAAGGCTTTAATATGTATTGTTTTACATTTTACATGTTCTGTGTATGTGTCACTCCTCTCTGAGTCTGTGCCCCAGCTCGGCCATCCATCAAAATTTTTCTAGAATCACCACTGATGATGACATTGAAAACATGGAGGCACGGGACCACGCATTGAAATGACTGTGAAGTAAACCTTCCTTTTGGGTGGGTTTTGTTAGAGGCTCTGGATTGAGTAGCTAACATGAGTGAACCGGAGCTGACTGATCTGGTGAATACCCAATAGGAGTTTTGAGGGAGTGAGGTTTATTTAAAGTAACTTACAAATAAGGATTAACGTTCAAGCTGCATCACAAAGGAGACCTTAGCGTAACAATTAATACCACTTAAAGGTACAGTCAGTGATTGTACGCAATTTCAAGCCCTTAACATTTTTTGTCACATTCAGCAATCATATCCTCACGACCCGCTAGCTGCCCGTTCCCTGAGTACGGTGTCTGTAGGCAGCCCAAGCTCTGAAAACTATAAACATAAACAAACACAACTTTCTGAGCAATCATTGAGAAGTTTAAGTACCAGTCAGAAGTAGAAGAATGGGAGGAAGTTGGGTTGGGTCTTCAAGAGGTTCTTGAAGATAGACAGAGGTTCTTAAAGACATAACTTTATTTATTATATACAGCTCTGGAAAAAATTAAGAGACCACTACAAATTTGTCATGATGTCATCCTAGTGTTAAACTCTAACCCTACCCCCCACCCCCACCCCGGGATATTTCCACTTTTACTACTTCTATAAATGGAATCTTGAATTTAATTTGGACTTTTTTTGCACTAGTTTACAATAGTTTACAGCTTATAGTTCCTTGGGGTCCACATCACAGAAAATCTTTCTTGGTCTCTCAACTCCTCCAGTCTGGCGCCTTCTCTTTTTACGGACCCTGAAGAAAGCACACCTATGTCCTAGAATTCTATCACACTTCTACCGTTGTACCATTGAGCGCATACTCACAAACTGCATCTCTGTATGATACGCTAACTGCAACACTGCCGATCGGAAGGCACTACAAAGAGTTGTGTAATCTGCCCAAAGGACTATTGGCTTCCAACTCCCCTCCATCCACAACACATATCATAAACACTGTACAGTACAATCAAAGCCAAATCCATTGTCAAGGACGCCACCCACCCAAACCATGGTCATTTCAGTCTACTCCCATCTGGCAGGCGATACAGGAGCCTGCGCTCCCACACCAGCAGGCTCAGGTACAGCTTCTTTCCAGAGGATGTAGCACTGCTGAACAAAACTACACCTACTGTCTAGCATTTGCACTTTAGCTGTTCACTTGTTTATCTGTTTACTTTCTACTTCTGTAATGTTTCCTCAATGCCTTGCACTGATAACACCCAAAACTACACAATATATTTATTTTTTTTATATTCCATAACCTGCCCTCTACAACCCTCTATACTCTGTATCTGTCACTGTAGACATGTCATCTGGAAAACCTGTATTTATCTAACTATACACTGTTAATATGAGATAATTAATCTCTATTGTCTACATAACTACACAGGATACTGTACTCAGCCTGCACTTTGGTATTCAATGCTTCTTTTGCACTTGTGGTTGGAAGTCAACTGCATTTCATTGGCTCTGTACCTGTACTCTGCTTAATGAAAATAAAGTTGAATGTAATCTAATCTAATCTAAAAAAAATCCCCTCTGCCAGTGAAAGCAGAGTAATAATTAGTGAGTTGCACAGTTTTGAAAACGAACGTTAAGGGTTGTTTTAAGGACATGTTTGTGCATGCCCATAGCCAGCCACTCTGAAACAGTCAAAGGCGATTCAAAACGAGTCAGAAAGTCGAGACAGGACCTATCGTCAAAATTTCGATGTCCACCACTCTAGTTCATCCCAAACAAACCAGAAAAGGGACTTAAAGTGCTAAATACCGGAATTATCCTTTAAGGAATGTAAGGAATATGGCGAATGTGTACATCTGCCTAGAGCAGGTCGTCACCACAAACTGAGTGACCGTTCAAGAAGAATAACTGTATTCCTTAATTCCTTAATGATGGATTTCACTGAACTTCCAGGGGAATTTTTTTTGTATCCATCTCCTCACTTATGCTTGTCAATAACCTTTTCTTTGAGTTGTTTGGAGTTTTCTTTTGTCTTCATGGTGTAATTAGCAGACAGAAAAAGGGCACCTCACTACATGGGTCCCAGACTCCACACAAAAAGCTATGATGCATCATGTATGATGAAATAGTTTTCATCCTTAATGAAAATTAATGCTGTGTTATTAGGCAATCCAGACTAAAAATATGACAAGCCCTCTGATAAAAACAATTTTTGTATCATTTGAAACATAAACAGTAAGGCCCATTAAATATAATGCTTTGGGAATATATTTATTTATTATTTATGTATTATTTGTATACAAGTATCAGCCAAAAATGAATACATAAAAATATATTTGACACATTATTTATTTTATCTGCTGTATAATGCAAGTCATATTCGTGTTTATGTATACTGTACATGCATACAAATATCACATATCACAACATTCATACATGTTAATTTCACAGAATGCTCAAATGTTCTAAAGCCAGGCTCATCTTCATATTCACTTCAATGTAACAAAACTGCCACATGCAACAGCAGGTACTCCTTCACACCCAATGAAACTGCAGCCGTCATGTCCACATGGCTCACTGAATCCTCGTTATTCCACTTCACATGATATTTGGCATACTTGTAGCTACACAAGGCTGATGAGGAATAGAAGATTTTCGGCTCCAGGTGGTCACGTCTCTTCACAGGACATCTTGCTTCTGTGTGTGAGCCTGTGCTTGAGTGTATGTGTGCATGTGTGAGCCCATATAGAGTGGAAGTGCACATTCCTGTGTGCATGTATGTCTGTGTTCAAATGAAGAATATATTAACAACCAGATGTACCACATAAGGATACATAATATGACATGGTGTTGCCATACTATCCAAAGAAAACAAAGCACGCTTCTCAACTTCTCTCCATCCCCTACTGCTTCAACTCAAAGTAAACCACAAGTCTTACATGTTGTCCAATGCTTGTTGAAACTCAAATTCGAGCTTATACATGCAAAATCTTAAAAGTATAATTCTACCATTTTGTGCCTGTCACAACATTTTACTTTGCGGTATGTCTTCTTTGCAGTATGTCTACATTGTGTGTGTGTGAGTTTGTGTGTGTGTGTTTTGTATGTACTGTATGTGTCTGCGTAAATATCTATGTGTATGTATGCACCTGTGTGTGTGTCTGTGCAGACTTGTGTGCAGTGCTTCACTAAGATAAGTTGTTAGGGCTACCCCCTGGTTCAAACCTTGAGCCCTCACACTATGAAAATATGGGGTGGCTGAAGGTGAATGACAGAGTGAAACTATGTCTGGTGTATAGGATTTTGTATGGTGATATTCCAAATCTTAGGGACTACTTTTACCTGGTTAGGCATAGATATTCGTAGTCCACTAGACGTAGCTCTATGGATTTTGTGCCTGTTAGATTCTGGACCTGTGTGATTGTCCTATATTCTGCCGCTGTCCTTTGGAACAGTTTGCCTAGGGACTTGAAAATCATAGGAAACGCAATAGTGGTTAACTGTTAATGCCGATTGTCATGGTAGTATTTATTGTGTTGGTAGTATTTATTGTGACAATGCATTGTGCTATGTGATAATTTATCACTTTCATGGTTCTGCTTTGTTCACCACCCCACCCCACTCCATTCACCACAATGGAAATAAGCTGTTTTAGCTTTATTGTGCTATCCTTGATATCTTTGTAAGAATATGCACAAAAAGTAGATCTCTGTATGTTGTCTTCCAAAAAATGAATGTGTTTCAATCGGCATATCTTATGTTTCATGTAAATGCTTAGTTTAAGGAAAACTAATTATTCAAGACTTCAAGACTCACCAGTCCCGTTACACAAAGGCAAAGACCACTTTTTATATTCTTGTCCATTTTCCAAATCCCAGTGAGTGCAGTGCAGCCTGTGTCAAAATGCCCTGGCTGTCACAGTTTATAACGGGTCAGTAGGCTCCAGGGAACCGGATAACTGGACAATCTACTCCAGCCTCATCTTTGTTGCCTTCATGATTTCCTTTTAAACGTTTCTTGTATTTTTAATCTATCCCGCTCATGCACACTCAGACATGTTCCCAATTAAATGGAGTTTCATAACGTTTAAGTAAGATCTTATTGGAGATTGAGAGAGAATCCAAAAAGTAACATTCTTATGTAGCATGCTGTTGGTGCATTGTAAACATTCTCTAAGAAGATTAAAAAATCAGTTTACAGTAAAGCTATTTATTGGCTAAATTTTGGAGCCCCCTCTGTCTCTTGGTGCCCTACTCACAGTGCCTGATGCACGTGGTGGTAGCAACGGTACTGCCTGGACTACAGAGCTATCCTGAAGTATACAATTTTAGACAACAAAAGATTGTCTAAATACCGTTGGGCTGTTTGAAGTTGCGCTGCTTGCTGTTGAAGGGAATGACAGATGTCACTCTCATTGGTTTAAAGCATGTTATGCCCAAAACACACCCATGACTGATTAAGAAACAGAGGAACCCTTTTGAACAATGCACCCAACTTCGCCTTTGAACTATCCTCAATTAAATATAGGGTTGACATGATTTGTAAATTATAGCATTGTTTTTTATTCACATTTCACAAAGCATCCCCACATTGTCAGCATTTGGTTTGTATCTTGTATAGTCCTTCTCATTTCCAGCATGGAAGACAAATGGTTTAATTACATAAAGCATGCCAAGATCAATATGTGTCTTTGCAGTCGTCCGGAAAGAAAAACTAAAACCCAATTTTCAGAAGCCAATCAGGTAGACGGTGTAAGAAACACCACAGTGAGAGGAATCCTCAAACAACAACCGAGCTAATGGTCACTGGCAGGCTAGTAGGGAGAAAAGACAGGCAAGAGCAAAACATCATGATGACGTCACTCAGTTTGATCAGTTCTTGGAACACAGGAATAAGGTGGGCCATTCCAATGAGAGTGACATCTGTCATTCCTTTCAACAGCAAACAGCCCAACGGTATTTAGACAATCTTTTGTTGTCTAAAATTGTATACTTCTAGATAGCTCTGTAGTCCAGGCAGTGCCGTTGCTACCACCACGCGCATCAGGCACTGTGCATAGGGCACCAAGAGACAGAGGGGGCTCCAAAATGTAGCCAATAAATAGCTTTACTGTACTCATGGCCCCATCATAGACTATTTTGTGAACTGGTGTTAGGAAGCCTTTCTGGAGCTAAATGTGACCAAGACTAAGGACATGTTTATTGATTTTAGACACAAAGACTGTAACCACACAAACACAAACATCAATGGGCAGGACATTGAGATAGTCCAGCAATACAAGTATCTGGGTTCCATTATTGACAACAAGCTAACTTTTACCCATAACACAGACATGTTGTGTAAAAAAGGTCAGCAGCGTCTATACTGTCTTAGGAAGCTGGCAAGGATTAATGTAGATAAATCCCTGATGACTCTCTTCTATAGATCTTTTATTGAGTCAATACTTACCTTCTCAGCCATCTGTTGGTATGCCCTGCTCAATGTGAAACAGAAAAATGGCATTTCTAAAGTCATTAAGGTGTGTAGTAGAGTCACTGGTGTCCAACAGAGAAGTATGTCAATGCTGTATGAGGAACAGGCAATTAAGAAGGCTGAATCCATCCTGTTAAATTATACCCACCCTCTGCACAGCGAATTTGAGATCTTACCCTCTGGTTCCCGTTTTAAATATCCATTAGCCCGAACCAACAGATACAAACACTCCTTCATACCATCTGCTGTTCAGTTACTGAACTCTAGGACACGGAGATAACCCTCTGCCCCATACACTTCTTGTTCTATTTATTATTTTTTAATTCTGTGCTTTGACTTATCTTGTGGAAGCGTGTGTGTGTGTGTGTGTGTGTGTGTGTGTGTGTGTGTGTGTGTGTGTATTTATGTGTGTGTGTGTAACCTTGCATGCTACCTCTGCAAAATAATTGCCCTTCTGGGACAAATAAAGTGTTACTACTATTTCAGGGGAAGTTTACAAACAAATCCAACAATCCACTGACTGTGATCTTATTGATGACAACAATCCATCAAGACAGAGCTCCTCGTCTTGTAGAATATGGTAAGAGTTTGTCAAAGACACATGACGTGAAAGTTTTCTGCACCACACAAAGGTTGTAAGATGTATTTTAGATGCTTGCAAAGTAAACATGATTCACAAGCCCATGCAGCTGTTCCCTTGGTTTACACCCTGGGGGAATCCTCCACACTCTCACTCCTCATACCTTTACACTGCAGCATGAAAAAGGAAGAACATTATTTTAGGGCAGCTTTCTTTTCTGTAGCATGTGAGAGATCTGCTCTTTTTGTGTGAATACATAAATATTAGCAAATGTCATGAACTATCTAATACGTTACATTTTAGACATTTCAGTAGGTCTGTCAGAATATCATGACCACATAGATAATAACTGATAAAACCAATCAAAGAACAATTCCAAGAACAATAACACGTTTCTTTAAAAAGGTGGAGGTATACAACTGATCTTAGAAAAGTACTTTATTAATTAAAATGATATAAATAAACATATTATTTAACAACATTTGTTTTGAAATATTAAGCAACTTTAAAAAAAACTAATATATTCTGTTTTTGACTGAGGATTTGCACACAGAATTGTCATGTGAAGATAAATACATAAGCTCCTCAATTGAGAAACCACTCACTTAAGCTTTCAAACAGAGACACTGTGTATCAGGAAAAAAGGTGAATTGACCAAAAGACATCTTCTGAAAACAAACTATAGAAAAGCAGAAAACAAATGCACATGTTTTTACATACAATAGAACATTTAGTAATGATCTATTTCAGAATATCAAATAAATAAATACTTTAGTGCATTTTCCCTTGCACACTCAGTGAGGTACAGGAGAAAGAAACGCGTACATTTTAAATTAATAGTGCACCAAAGTCAATTTGGTTCCACATATTAGTCAGTGATTTCAGCTGTTACACTGACAAACAGACAGTCCAGCTATCTTAAATCTTACATTTTGATGTCTCATTATAACGCAGGATAGAATTCTGTGCAATAGGTTAGCCAAGACTTTTTCTGTCATCCTTTGTAAATACATCCCATAAAATGTACCACTAACCCTGATTACAAGTACAACAGTAAATGTGCCACAATAACACCTTGTGGGCAAAAGGCCACATGTATAAATCAGAACTCATAAGGTTGAGAAAGTCATTGAGAAAAAGATTCATGTTAAAATGAAACTCAAATGCATCTCTATTCCATCTTGTGCAGATATCTAGAAATTCCAGAGAACTATCCCTATTTCTTCAACATGGAATCATTTACTACAAATTGAATTTGCCTGTAAACTGGATAACTTTATATCCAATTTATATATTTAATTCACAACCATGTGGTGCATTTTCAGTTCTGTACTCATACACAGTCTCACTAACACTTCCATTTCCATCCCTTTGGAAATGTGACAGTAGATCACATGGCTACATTTTTGCGAGCTATATACAGTATGCTTGCAAATGGACTACAAAGATAAATAAACTGCTAACAAAAGAACAAAGTACTGTTTTTAAAAATGGGGATTGATTACATTTCAGCCCTTGATAGAGTTAATACATTTAATCATGGGCATGTTCACATTGTTCAATGGTATTTTTTGGGCCTCTCCTTGGTTTACCATGAAGGTGAGATATGCATGCTATAATGCAGTTAACAGCTGTCAGTGAAAGTCATTATAAACAGTACTGCAAGAAATGACACATACAGTACTTTTGAATTTTGACGCACATGCACACGCACATGCACACGCATGATGTGTTTATACAAAATTATGTGTGAACAGAGCTGGTTGTTTCAAAATAAAACTGGGTTTCTGTGTCACTGATGATTGCGGTTGCATCTGCTGTACGCAATACATCAATTCAGTGGTTTTTAAAATAATATTTGTAAAAAAATCAAAAGACTTAAAGGAGAAATCCGGACGATTTTTACATGGATCTTGATCGCTACACATCGCCCAGTACTGTGGATAAAAAAAATAAAACGACCAAAATCGGTGCTGCCGAACTGGAGTAGCTGCAGTTAAGGCGAGACACGGCAGGTGAAAACATAGTTTTTTCATGCACTGGTCAATTTCGAGATTTTGAGCTAGTCTGTTACCTTAGCATGTATTCTATCACACTACTACAACAAAAAAGTCAGATTTACACATTTAGGTGTTTATTTCATTATATTGTGTCTACTCGCGCCTGTATATTTATCCTAAATTCAGCGAAAGTTAGCATTCTAACCTTGCATGCACTCCCGCGACTGTGACCCAAAACATATCGTGTGTAGTACCATTGGAAAGCTGTTTTTCCTGTATCACGCTATGTGATCCATATATGGACACTTCCTTTGTATCAGCAACCATCGCGAAAGTTCAAAGAAGAGTCTAGGCTGAGAACGGAATCTCATTGGCTGTCTTTCAAGGCTGTTTTCTCAAAACGAGTTTCCTCTCCCACTCTGAGCAAGGAAACTCCACTTCAGAAGCACTTACATACACCAAACTTTCTAGACTTATGCCTAAGTATATTTCGAAGATATTTACAGAGGGGTTTGTTGATATATTATTCCTAGCCTGACTTACATGACATTTTATGCATAAAAACATGATTTTATAGGGCTATTGACATTATATTCTGATTTACAGGACAACTAAAGTAGATATTCATAAATCCCTCTGTAAATTTTTCAACATCTATTATCTGAACCTGGCTGTATCCAATGCTCAGGTTTCTTGCTTTAAAATGTATGCAAATTAGCGCATATTTAATTAGATAATGCCTAATTTGCATATGTAAACATTAAATTACAGAAAACTTGTAATACATTTTTTTCTCATATTAATGTAAGTAATCAACTGGGTAAGTTTCATAGTAATATCTGCTTGTTAAAAATTGTACCCTATTCACCTGTAGTGTCTCGCCTTAATGGCCAGTGCTCCCAGTGAGCTACAATGCTAGGTCTGGGGGCATCATCTAAACGTGCCTTTTTGCCTCTTAACTTCTTAATCTTTTTTGCAACATGAACAGGGTCCTTATGTGACAAAACTATGTGTTTTCAACTCATTAATTTTGACGAAACCGTTTGAATTCAAAGTTTGTACAGTCACATACCTCAGTTTCCATCACTAGCTTCCAGGAAATCCTAAAAGAGTCTGTTGTCGAGGTCATGCCGGCTTCGCAACGAAAACGTAAAGTTTATTTCCCTTCAAAAATAGGTAATTGAGCACTGTAATGGTTATGACCATATTAATAACTAACTACATGGAAATGGTCCAAATGATGCCTGAGCTTGCACGTTACTGAAAGCTAGCTCTATTCTCGCGCTGAAGTACCGTGAGAATTCAGTTGTTGCAGGAAAAGGTAAACAGAGTAGTGTGCAGATGTGACAGTACAAACTTTGAATTTAAATGGTTTCTTCACAAATAATGACTTTTTATGACATTTTGAGTCTGTTAAAGGCACGTTTAGATGATGCCCCTAGATAAAGCATTGTAACATTGACAGTAGCTCCAGGTACTCCAGTTCGCTAGCACCTATTTTGGCTGTTTTTTTTCCATATCGACAGTACTCGGCCATGTCTAGCGATCAAGATCCATGTTGAAATTGTCCGGAATTCTCCTTTAAATGAAATTTTTAACAGAGTTCATTAGAGGTGCCCAATTTCAAAGCACCAAAGTAACTACCCTCTGGTTCTGGGTCTAGTAACCACGAGTTTGACACATTCACAAAGATTCCATCCCCTTGACTGAGATGGATACCCCTCCCTTGTTGCACACAGTACATATTATAGTGTTTGTCATCCCACCTCATGGTACTACCACTCTTCATGAGCAGGATAGGTTTGATAGTAGACTGGGTGTGCTTCTCATGGTAAACATACTGAATCAACTGGGCGTTGCTCACATCTGGCTGGCCAGGAGATTGAAAATAGTGCCTGAAGCAGGTCTTGGCATAAACATAGTATAATCCACCTTTTTCCACCAGAATCCGCCCATCATTATATTTGATCTTCTTCAACCGCCCATACTCATTGCTCCAGTGGATCATAACAGTCTTCTGATCTTCTGCTAATGCAAGCATAGATATCACAAGACATATCTAGTGAGATTCAGTCTCTTTTCTATACTACTTTTGTTTTGTTCAGTCATACAGGGCTAAATGTATTGTTTTGAGTACACGTAAAGTTGAGCATCACTTATGGTTTGTGTGGCAGTTGTGGATAGTACACCTTTTCAAAGTAGAATACACAGTATATTCGATATCTAAACATCAAGTACTTAGGCAAGGTTTAACATCAATGGCTGATACTTACTATTGGAAAAATCAATAGGTCCTCTAATAGGAAGATGTGCCTCAGGGATCACTTCTCTCTTTTTGGGGCATTTTGTCTTTGGCGAACTTTTCCTTTGATCTTTCAAGGCATCTGCAAGGTATGGTTCCGTTCTAATCTCCTTCAGATGTGGAAAATGTAGGAAATATCATTATCATGATATAATTACACACAGAAATGCATTGAAAAAGCTATTTGTAGTGTCTCTACATGCCTGTTTAAATATATGTCTACAGTTTCTGAGGAAAGTGCTCGACTATTTTGCATTGGTTTATGTTCCTGTGAAAAATAATGGTTTTATCAGGTCACTAAGTTTTGGGTGTTATTTCTGCAATGCTGCAGGTGCAACTTGTTTTCTCTTTTCTCTGTGTTTGATTATATGTGTAATGCTTTTTCCATCTCATGTTAGGACACACTTTTAAATATCTCTAAATAATCCACACAAACACACAGTCCATTTATGCAAGATGAAAAACACTTTAAAAAATGCCATTGAGAAATAAGGATAGGAATTTGTTTAATGTAAACATGGTTCAAGCATGAGTAAACTTTCCATTATTCCTCTATGCGGTCCTTCAGTTGACAACTTGGTATTTACCAGAGGAGTACACATGCTTTGAGGTGACATTCCCCAGGTGCTATCAAACATATAGAGAAACCAAATGTATACATGTATAGCATTAATTTTCTATGCTACAGGGAACATTTGCACAGGATCTTGCTTGCAGAATTGTTTTGTTTGCCCTTGATTTACAGTCATTCACCTCATGCTACATAAACAGCATCTGGACCTGCTACCAACTAAAGCAGTTGTTCAAGTGCGGCCTCAGCTTCAACATATAAATATTTGATCAAGATGTAATTTCTGTATAAGAAATGTTCTCAGTGATTCATTTATAAAGGACCCTGTATTTTGTTTTATTGCCTCCAAAGAACTGAGATAACCACAGATTTAAGACTGACTTGTATTCACACAACTATGAGATATCAACGTTTCTATATTCTAGTTAATTCTCCTTTTAAATGAGTCCTAACTGTCTACTTATGACTTATGATTTAAGCAATAAGTCCCGAGAGGCCGTAGGTTACACTGAATTTAGAACAGCTAAGGGGCGTTGTTAGGCTCGACAGACTAGCGGAGTGGCTTATTGCTTTTCTAAAACTGTTTCATAAAGTAAAGTAAAGGCACAGCAATGAGAAATGTAACGATTTATCCATAGATAATCATTCTTCCACCAATAAATATATTTCCTCTATCTGAATGGTTGCCAAGCAACGTCGAGACACAGCTACTTTAACTTTTGTATCAAGTTATGGTAGCGCAGTAATAAAGAACGAAATGCGGTCAAGGTGTATGTTTATGCTGCATTTTACAACAGCATCGAACGTGATTCAGCCAATCACAATCAAGGACCGGAACTATCAGTTTTAGAAATAGCAATTTAACAATAACTACATTACAGAGCATGGTTTGGAATTCATAACAGAAAATCTTCCAGCCTTAATGTACTGATGTGTGTGTCTTCTCAGGCACATTTTATGTTCAAATGAACAAACATGTAGGCTAAATGACTGTCAAAACTGCAGTGCAGAAAACCAGGACCCGAGTGACACAGGCTACGTTCCCAGATCTTCTAAGTGAGAACTACTTCTTACTTTTAAGTATGAAGTGAGAAAGCCAGTGCATCACATCACCATTACCAATCCAACAAAAATGTCTGGGGACAATAGAGGAATGTTAAAGCCACACTATCTTGTTACCAATGACACCGGAACACACCTTCAATGCAATGCATTTTTTTCATGTTAATGCCATGAAGTCAACTGGGAGAATGTAACTTAGAACTCGTAGGTTTCAATTCCAGAGGTTGCAACAATGGTCTCACAGATGAGGGTAAGGCATCTGATTTTTGGGTTGACAGACTCTTTACAGGCAACCTGACCACGTTGGTTAGAGAAATATTTCACTGCAGTTGTGGTTTGTGCAGCAATGTTTACTTTTCTCTTTACATACAAATATGGGAAGCACTAAGCACATACTTAAGGTTGGTGTACAACAATTAGCATAAGAGTCACATAAGCTGGATCTACGCTTACAAGTGTCTTTGTACAATGTTCATCCCATATACATGGTGCAAGCCCTGACATACTGTTACACACAAGAGAAATGTTCTTTGAAGAGGCCATTGGAATGGTGTAATCTTAAACCCATGGTCGTGTAAATCATTTTTATCTTATCAGAACCCTATTTACCTCCATTTAGATAATATATATTCTGCTGTTAGTGTTGTTACTTTGTTATCATTGGCAAGCAGGATAACACAGACTAAGGTTTTGGAAAGATTAACTGTAGGCTATATCCATGTACACTACCAGTCAAAAGTTTGGTGTCACTTAAAAATGTCCATTCCACTCCATTAAAGACAGAATACCACTTGAGATTATGTGACTCAATTGCATTGTTTTTTTTAATCAGGGAAGCAGTTACATTATGAGCTGACATAATTGCAAAAGGGTTCTCCAATGTTTTCTCAGTTACCCTTTTTAAAATCAGATTAGTAAACAGAATGTGCCTTTGGAACATTGGATGAGTGGTTGCTGATAATGGGCAATGTAGATATTACATTAAAGATCAGCCATTTCTTATAACAGTCGAGAACCCTTTTGCAATTATGTAAGCACATAATGTAATATGAAAACTGCTGCCCTGATTAAAAACACAATGCAACTGATCTGAGCTGGTATTCTGTCTACAATGGAGTGGAATGGAAATGTCTAAGTGACCCCAAACTTTTGACTGTGTGTGTGTATGTACAGTATGTGTGTGTGTGTGTGTGTGTATGTGTATATATATATATATATATATATATATATATATATATATATATATATATATATATGTGTGTGTGTATATGTATGTATGCATAATGTATATTTTTGTATAATAGTATCAGCCATAATCCATGCCCACCAGAACCATCTCTTAACCCTTTCGTAGATCTCCAATCTATACAGTTTCACAATTTATAGTAAAAATGATAACCATACATTTGGACATAAACCATCTACACTTTTCTTTTTGCATACTAACAGAACATAAGAACATGTGATCTGTATGCTGAACTTATGAATCACTCACCTCTAATGGTTTCTCTTGGGTTGAGGAAATGTCTATCTGAAAAAGACAGCAATGCACGAAATAAGTCATCCTCAGTGTCCATGTTGTTCAAAGCTAGTTAGCAAATTATAAGCTAACAGACTTGCTGTTCAGACATCAACAGCAATCAGCACTGATAAAACCTAGTTGGTATTGTACTTGGTGTCATTGTGCTGTAAGATCTTCCCGGGGTTTTGGACCTGGATTACAAAATTCCTTCAAATGCCCAAACAGCAGCCAAGTGAATTTAAGCATACACAAACCCACAGAACATGCCACATGAAAACAGAGTTGCTGTGCTAATTAAAATGCCTAGTGGACTTAACCTCCTAACCATAGAGCAAATTACAGGTCTACAGTGAAGAAGAATAAGAGTCTAAACATTTACACGTTGTGTAGTCAACTTTTTAAACTGAATACAAAGACGGGGGGGGGGGGGGGGGGGGGATGGGATGTCCCAACCCCTTTTACCACTGCATAATTCAACTTTCTATTAATGTTAATCTTTCTTCCAACTATTTCAGAGATACAAAATGTACAGCTTGTCTATGGGCTAAGATCATCTGCCTATTGATCAGTTTACCTAAACTTCTGCTTTCTCTTCTAAAAATCATTAGGCTATAGAATCCAGTCAAGAATTATTTCCTTTTAGAGAGTATAGCCTACAATACAACAGGTGCACATATAGCCCACCAAGTAATTCATGCAAGCAATAATCATATAAAACTATAAAATATTAAAATCTTAGTAAAGATGCACTAATGACATAGAGACTGAGATTTACTCAAGAGGTTTAGCAAATTATATTGTCATACAACACTATCAAATCCTTCCCTCGTGTGTCTGTGCAGGCTCTCCTCTGGGTTACAGACCCATAAACAGTCAGACATTCTTAGACTAATTAGTTTGTTAAAATTTACATCAGGACAGAAATTCAGATCAGAAGAGGCTGTAGTCTAGGCCTAGCCTACTTAATTAGAGCAGATGTTCATTACCATGTTTTACTTCTGCTTGTTCTTGTTTGACCATGGTAATTATGTTCATTTGAAACCACTATCTAAGCAAAGGAAAGCCAAGAATTTTTTTTCTCCAAAGGGTGGGAGGGCTTAAACAAATGATCTTTCCCACCAAGGGCAAGAAAGGGCCAGTGTTTTCGTATAATTCACTAGTGACTAGAAAACCTGATATTTCATGTGCAAATTATGTAAAATCAACAACCTGTGGCAAAAATTGCTCTTGCACTATTAGCCTACGAAATTCCTCTTTCTCTCTCGATTGCGACTTCGCGTAGCGTAGTCTTTTCCAAGTTCGCAAAACAATGTTTCTAAGCAGTTGCTGTTCCATCGTTTGTCGCAAAGTAATGGGCAACAAGCCACATATCAAAATAAAATAGTAAAAACTTCCCCTGCCATTGCTAGTTCCGATGCCAGTTGCACACAAAAACGTACTAGGCTACAGGCTAGCCTACTTTTTAATTCGGCATGACTTTAAGAAGTCATTAGGCCTACCCTCAAATCAATCTAATCTCAAGTCTCATGCCGTTTTTGGTTCCTGTAGGTTATGGATTATTATGAACATTAGGCTACTGAAAGCTTTCGGTAAACATAACAATGCCGCGCACACTGTAGGCTACCCTCGTCTTTCTACCCTCGCGAAACCTTAACTACACTTTTACTGTACGACCGCGCAAATAGCACAGTCGGGGCATAGCCTAGTCTGTCGAATGTCCTGAGGAATTCAACAAACAATTTAACATGAAGGCGAAACGGTTTTGCGTTCACTGAAGAGGAAATACGGATGTAGCCTACCAAAAATCAGGCAAAGCTGTAACTTTTCGCCTCTATTCTGCATTTAAATTGGTGTCTTGATTGAAAGTGAAACTTTTCAGGTGTCACCGAAATCTTGGATATCTCGCCTATTACATTTCATGTAGAATCTTCGCAATTATTTAAGCCTATAAACAATAGTATTCTGGCCCCTTACCTCGCGTAGATACCCAGTTAAGTGTAACAAAATTGCAACACTTGATGCGACCTGCAACAATCCAATTACAGCTAGCGTTCCAAAAATAAGTGATCTGTAAGTCGGTGCAGTACTCTGGGCAGCATGAAATCGCGGCTGACCGGTCTCCATTTCAAAGTGATTCCGCAGGTAACTACGGTATTCATTAGCTGCCATGAGCGCTTGTTTCAAATATCTTGTCTGTGGGAGGAAGTAAGTAATGACCGAGAATTCATATAAACAGTGGGTGGGCAGTGTAGTTTTGCTCCCTTGAAGAGAGACAGCCAATCAGATTATAGTGGGTGATCTCTTCTGATTTAGTAAGGAATGAGCGTAGATTTAACCTGAATGTTCTCTTAAAGACGTATTTACCATTATAATCTGTCCTTTCAACTTCAGCTTCATGAATTTTCCAATTAGTATTTTGATGCACCTTAGGATGCAGACTTGCACATGTTTGTGGATATGTAGCAGAGCATGTTAAAATAAGCCTGGTGTTTGTTACAGAGACAAATGCCCCGTCAGTGACCTTGTGAACTTTGCTGGCCTTTTTAGAAGCTGTCAGCCTACAGTTCATATTAAGTCAAGAATCATTAGTATACCGTGAGAACTCTTGTTTTGCCATGGTTTGATTGTGCCCTCAGCTATTTTCCACAGAGTGCAGAGGTTAGAACAGGAAGGTTTGGGTGGTATTTATACCCTTTGTTTTGCCATGTGAGCTGTTCTTGCCCAAGACAGGAGGTCGCTGAACAAGCTGAACATTGAGTGTGTCAGGGAGCCAAAACCATTGCACTGTTGAATGCAAAATGACCAAAACCACAGACAGGCTCTCTCTCAGGCTTTGCCCTGCTGAGCAGGCCCCTCTAGAGCTTATTCTTAGCTCTCTCAGCAGGAGCTGAGCATCATACAGCATATTTACCATGGGAATGCACATCTTTCAGAACTTTTAACAGACTGCCAAGTCACACTGCCACACAGAGGTACTTGTCACCTTCCTCGGTGTCATTGCCAGCCATATATTATCTCATATTGGCACCAGTGGATTTTGGTCACAACCCATGACCACTTCTGGTCTGCTCTCGAACCACCATCTCTTTAGTTTAACTTGGTGACAATATTAAGAACATAACATGAAATATTATTCAAATGAATAAAGCAAATTAATAAATATGAGAAAAACACTGGGGCGTTTGTCTGTAACTTGCCAATTGACCGACCATGAGGCGTAAACTAACTAAATGTACTGCATAGCGGTACAAAATATGACTGCCACTCAGTTCTGTACATTCTCTGCACAAAAATAAATCACACTTGTCAATTTGTCTCCATCTCCTACTCCATCCTAGCCTGGGTGCCAGCCAAACTTAGCCCCACCCACAACATTTGAGGTCGGGAAGTTCGGTCTGTCTTTATGTGTGTGTGCATGCGTGTGTGTGCATGTGTCTCTGTGTGTGTGCATGCGTGTGAGTGTGTTTATGTGTGTGTGTGTGTATGTGTGTGTGTTTGTGCATGTGTGTGTGCGTGCGTGTGAGTGTGTGCATGGCTGTGTGTGTGTGCGTGCGCATGAATGTGTTTGCATCTGAACTGGAGTGTCACTGGAGTGGGTGCGGTCTGACTCTGGGAATGTGATGGTCTCAGAGGACATTATAACTGACCCTCTCAAGTCAAGGCAACAGCCACATATGGTGGTCAGAGCCATCTGCTTACATCTGCAGGTGGTCGGCGAACTCTTATGGACTTACACCAACATCAACAACAACAACACTGGACTGGACTGAAACTTCAGGGAAAACTTGCATGTCTTCCCTTTGCTGACCACTCTGTGTCTCACTCATTTCTCAAAAACACTGCACTCAATGAGGACATTCTCACATTTACAGTTAAAGCCAGATTACAAGTCCTCCCTACTAGCCTCTCTATCTGGTTTCCCACAAATCAGGTACCTCATTGCTTGCATCACACCTCAGAAGATATCACTGAACCACTGTCACACATCTTAAATGGCTGTTATGCCTACAAAGGAATGTACATAGCACGTCATGACAGAATAGTAGACCTCATAGTGAAAGACATATCAAACCATTTTCCACCCTCAGTAAGAATGTACAAACATTCTCAGGTAAAACCATCCATGTTTCAGCACTGCAATAGTAACCCTAGTACTTTCTTACACCTGGTTGCCAATACACCAGATGTTATCATCAATGAGGAGTCCAGTGAGGTGTACATTTTGGAGGTAGGCTGCACCTTTCATTCTAGCATGGAGGAGGCTTTCTGCACCAAGGTAGTTAAATACCAACCACTCCTAAACACAATCTCAGAACTAGGCTATAGGTGCAGACTACTCGCATTCATATTTGGTAGCCTAGGACACGTACACAGGTTGGTAGTAAGAGGGCTGCAACAACTTGGGATGGCCAAAAGGAGGGCTAAACAGCTTGCAAGTACTGTGCCATCTCTGTTATCATTGGCAGCCGCCACATATGGCGGAGACGTTGCTACTTACCCTTAAGAATTGAGTATTGTGCTTGTTAAGTTATATATCACTTACTGTAAGTTAAGCGATATTGTGAAGACCTGGTGCATGCTACTTGTCCATGGGTTTGCATATGTATTGTACTGCATTCTTAATATTTGTGTCCCTGTACCATTTTCTTCTTGTGGACATAAATAAATGGTTAAAATGTGTGTGTGCGTAAGTGTGTGTGCATGCGTGTGTTTCTTTGTGTGTGTGCATCTGTACAGTATGTGTGTGTGTGTTTACATGCATGTGTGTGTGTGTGTGTGCGTGCGTTTGAAATTACTATTCGAATGTGGTTTTTTGCTTTTTTTTTTATGTGTGGCTAACTTTAGTGAATACTGTATGTGAAAACGAAATGCTTTTTCACATCTAATGCACAATCTAAAAATGGCAGAAAGCATGCACCAACGGATATCACCACTCCTGACCATTTAGCGATTTTGGATTTGGAAAAATAACAAGTAGCCTTGCAATGTTGTAATCTGCAGAATATGTAGGCTAAGGCACAAATGAAATCACTTGACAATTAGCAGCCTGAGTCCACATCTGATAATGCTACACCCTGACAAGCTGGTTAGGTAAACAGTCCGAGGGCGAGGAACCGCAGCTAGAAGCAAGAATTAGCCTACTGGGTTTTTGCCTCCCTCCTCTATGTGTAGTGCTTTTGTCACTCGTCTGATAGGCATAATGATTCATGGAATCGCGGGCCAATAGAAAAAAAGAAAGCAAAATTTTCCCCAATCAGGAAATACTTGTTAATTTGGCGTCATCAAACATAGAGGCATACAATTAAGTAATAGTGGTATGAGCATTCATTCAGTGTGTGTGCGCGTCTGCGTGAAAGAAACTGAAACCACTCAAGTTGCACAGATATCGTTGGTAGACTGAGCTTTTGTTCAATATAACAAGTCAACCACGCGTTTATAGTGGCATTCACAATGCATGCCTGTTTATACAGTGTACAGAGATGCATAGTTAATATTAATAATAGGCTAAATTTGAGCAATAAATATGCAAATATAAATTGATTATTAAAAATAATAATGAATGAAATTCGAATGGGATTATGGATGAAGATTGACAGCCCTAGTGTGCGCGCGTGTGAGTATGTTTATGTGTTTATGTGTGTGTGTGTGTGTGTGTGTGTGTGTGTGTGTGTGTGTGTGTGTGTGTGTGTGTGTGTGTGTGTGTGTGTGTGTGTGTGTGTGTGTGCGTGCGTGTGTGCGCATGCCTGTGTGTGTACGTATACGGGCTTGTAGAAATGTAGTAAGAAAATTTAGATATTATCCTTTACCGGCAACCCTTTGCTTAACACTATCATCTACAGGCCAATTGGTGTACTAATTATTATATACTAATTATCTTTGCTAAACAAAGTTCAGGAAGAGCCCATGGAATGACTGACAGCTGATACTCATCCCACTTCTACATTCTAGGAGATTTAAACCTGCCTTTCCTATATCTATGGCCTTACCTCTCCTTACATTAAACTCTGGCATAGCTAAGCACCTCCTCCCTTTTCTCCTCAATTTCACTAGTTACTAGTTTCTTAGTAGATAGGTAGCTTCCAAGCACATGGTACTGCTTATCTGTAGGATCAGCACACATCCATCACTCAATCTACACTACAGGTACCTAGAACCATGGCTAGCTACAAATTCATTAATGTTTCATATAAGCATTAGCATGTTCTCTAAATCAAGCATCCTGACGGGCAAACTAGTGCAACATTGCCTCTTATGGGGGCATTTTAAGAATACTAATCAGCATGACAAACATCCAAAGCCTCAGTACTTACTGGATACAACTTGATGTGTTCCCTAAACCACCACCATGAACACACACACACACATTTCAACAGAAGGCACCTTAGTCCTTAATAAAAATCTTTTGAGATTGCCCTCTTACCTCTATTATACAGCACGTCTTTATGGCCTATGTAGCAACTGTAATGTTTATAGACATTACCCTTTGATTTGACATCGGTACAGGGATTCTGTGGTTTTATTATAAGCATGAATTTCACAAGACAATTAAAAAATGAAAGGTTTTAGTGAGGATATCCCATCCCATATTACATATACTGTATTCTATTATAGTTTATAAGTAGGTTAGTTTGGGTGGATACAAAATGGTTTATTAGAGTAGACACAAATTGTTTAAAGGAGGATATACATAGTTTTCGTGCAAAAATCATTCTGCTGGTATTATAATTTTTTTAGACCTACGTGTCGCATTAACAACACAGATGCATGTGTCAACATGTTCTTTGAGAAACTCTCCAACAGTGACTACAAATGAGGGGTCTACGATGCTAGTAGATTATCCTCTGAATGACCCCAATGTGAACTTGGTAGACATTATATCCATGTGATAATGACCGTAAGACTGAACATGATATTTGGCTATGGTTTTGGGTCTGACAGTAAAGAAATGCATTGTGAAACTGCTGTGGTATTTTATGTGTATTGGCTGGGTTTGTAATTTTATGAACTTGATACTATAGATAAACGCACACACACACACACACACACACACATACACACACACACACACACACACACACACACACACACACACACACACACACACACACACACACACACACACACACACACACACACACACACATACACACATACACACAGATAAAAGAAAATGGTTGTGAATGCATTTGAAGTACCTTAGGTAAATTGCACGATTTAAGCAGCAGTTTTGTAAAAAGACTTGCAAGCCCAAACATCCAAGTTGAATGAATTGGAAGACAAACTAGCTGCCCTAAAAAGCCATAAAAGACATAAAGTAGCAGGTTGCTTCATAGCATTGTGTAAGGCTATGTACTATCATGTACATAACTACAGAAATGCATACAGGTCAAGAAATCACATTACAATCCATAAATAAATATGTGTTTCAGATTCCGAAGTTTTGACAATACCACTCACCATATTTCAAGGTAAATAGCTCTGCATATAACCTTAAAAATACCATACCAGCAGTAAAGTTTGGAGGTGGAAGCATCGTGGTATGAGGCTTTTTCTCTTTGCATAATACTGGAAAGTGGTTCCAGAGGAAGAAATTAAAGTTCATGAGTCGCAAAACTAGAAGCCAATTCCAGAACCTTTGTGCAATATAAAGATTGACAAGAAGAGCCCTTATAATCTTTAAGATTCAAAGACAATATATTTAGATCTATCTTCCTTTTGTTTTCAAGACTTCCCTTAAGACCCCTTTGATGTACCATTGCATAGCCACAATATCTAAACATTTGTGACAAAACTTTACCTGGACCACTCTGATCTGTCTTTTGTTGAATTTCTCTCATTTGAGGTTAATTGGAAACACACCATTCTGGAGCCTTTTCTTTCAAGATACATGTTGTTCATTTTAGTTAACATTAACATACATGTACTTACAGGTAAACACAAACAATTATACTGAATAAAAATGAAAATTGTGTATAACTTTCTTAGTGATGCAATTGGCATGGAAGTATCCAAGCTACAAATGAAGCAAAAATCTAATTTGAACTATGCACCTCTAGCAGTGACACAACCAACTACTGACATTTGCAGTGATTTGGGAAAGTTTTTTTTGGGTCTTTACAAATGAATAAACAAAAGCTTGAATGAACTGAAAACACATGTAATGCTTATAGTGTAATGGCTGAGGTGTCCATATATCAAAATAATGAAAGAAGATGGAGGTTAAGAAAGCACTCCTTTAATGTGTTTTGGTTTCTATCACTGTAGTCAAAATAACTGGGAGGAAATATTGACAATTCCTCTTCCTAAGTGATGCTCAATGATTAGCAAAGGTCTTTCCTTTCTCATGTAAAACCTCCACTGTGACAAACACTGAAACACTGGTCTTTTGAAGTGAGTCAGCTGCACCCCTCAGTGAGTGGTCCATACACTGTATCTACAGCCTGGAACTATGTAATGGTTGGACTGTTTCCATGGCAAATGAAGGCCTTGTCTGGTCCGGCAGTGATCTGCGGGAGAGCCTTGGAGCCGCCCACCAGATTCAGTTCATTTCCACACTGCACTCAGCAAGCGCAGCCCAGCCCAGAAACACAACACAAACTACTGCCATGTGTGTCGTCATGTTGTCTGATATATCCTGGATACCGTCATTTGATACTGTGCCGTGAGGTAAAACAATGCCTCGTTGTTGCATGGAAACCAATGTTGAACTGCTAAGGAGGGTGGTGGTGCTGCAGGCAACTGTCTCCAGTGTAATGTTGGTTGAATCTGAATGTTCCTTTCAACATGTTGTTCTACACGATACAAAGTTGTTGCTTTGTATGTGACACAAGCTGTCACATTGGCTAACTTAAACCACATGTGCAGTAAGTACATAATCCTTATATGGTGTTTAAAACCTATTTATTTAAAATTATTTATTTAAAAACCTACATTTATTTAAAACCTAACCTATTTATTTTCCCACATGTACACAAAACATGTCCTCATGGTTCTGAATTCTCAGATAAAGTATTTCTTTTAGTACCAGAAATAATTAAAAACGTTTTTCATTACTAATGTTGACTGGGGATCCCCCTTATTACACCAAACTTACCACACACTGCACGTCAAATACCAACAATGTAGACTACTGTAGAATCAGTCAGCAACACAAGTTTATTTGTCTCTGCTGTAGGATGTGATGTCATGTTGACAGGGTGAATCATACCAAACCCATGAGGATTGGGGATTCCAGTCCTTGACCAAACCTGTCTGACTTAAGACCACACCAGTCGGGACGTCAAGGTGATGAGACACCAATGGGGCATCACACATCTTGTGCTAATTAAATATGGGGCTGAGCTCTGTCATGTCTTAACTGTTTGAAGGAACCAATTTTATATGTAGCATTTCTTTCTGAGACATTTTTCATCAGTGCATATAGTAATGCCATTTTTGTGTGAAGTGTTATCTGTATATATCCATATATCTGGCAGTCACCCATGCCACCCTTCATTTACATATTCTTTTGTCAGCCCCTTTTAGTCACAAACAAGTACCGGTCTTACCTGCCTTTCATTGGTTGTAACCAGTGTTGGGCAAGTTACTTCAAAAGCATAATGCATTATTTATTACTTATTACTGTCATCTCAAAGTAATTTGTTACATTACAATATTACTGTCTTTGAATTGTAAGGCATTACACTACGTTTACATTACTTTCACCAAAATAACAGGAAATATGGATTTGGTGTTCTCAATAGATATTCATGTGTTCAATGCAGCTTCTTACATGGCAGGAGGTGATGTGGTATGACATAATGACTAAGCTAGGCTTAAGGTTAACAAAAGAACAATATAATGGTTGCAGTTATGGCTCATGCGACAATGTAGGCCCCAAAGGCCAAAGGTCACTCACAACTTAATATAGTAAAATATAGCCATAGTGAAATTGTTTGTTGACTTTAAATGGTTCTCATCATTGCTGGTTGCCTTTCCTTCCACTTACAGTGGTGTAGACTTAATGAAAATAGAGAATAGAGAATAATGGCTGCGATCTTTGTCTGTAAAAGCAACATTTTAGTTATTCTCACTGTTTGAAATGAGAAGTATAGCCTAACCATGTTAGATCTGTTGCATGAATGGCAGAGATAACTCAAATTCCCTTTCTACAGTCATCTAAACAAGGCAATGAAATTCCAGGACCAGCATAGATTACTTTTTTTAATTCTTGGATAATCTTCTCTGGTGCCAATTGAGCATTTCTCAATTTTGGATTAAAAAAGCAAAGTAACTGAGAGTTACTGAGAATTGTACCGAGTAAAATATTACTGAAATTGTATTGGTAATGCCTTACATTACTGCATTACAGCAAAAAGCAATGCATTACTGTAATTACATTACTTTTTTTAATGCATTACTCCCAACACTGGTTGTAACATGAAATTGGGCAGAAAAGAGAGGCCATCCTTTAGCCTCACTGACACCAGACGGCATCTCAATTAAGATTGAGAGTGGGTCTGGAAAGGGTTCACAGGAGGCGTGTTACGGCGCAAACGTTTCCTGGTGCTATTTTGCAGTTTCAGAAAACAATTCCGCCACAGACCAGGAAAAACCTAGTCTAAAGTCAGTGGCGCGTTATTAAGGTGCTATTTTAAGGGCACATGCTTTGCCATAATGTAGCGTGTGCGCAATGCACATACACTTTGCTTCTCTCATCTACACGGACGCAGCAGTTCCTATTTCTGCAAACCATACATAATTACAAGGAAAATATTACCACAAGAGGGAAATCATTGTGGTGTCCATGAAGATGTGAAAAAATAGGCATAAATCTAGTGCATACATTTACCCAAATTATTACATTACATTAGCCTGGAAAATCCAGACCCTGGTAATCTAGAAAGATTAAGAGTCTGGCCACGAACAATGTAATGGCCCAACTCGAGGGGCGGCAACAAGCATGCATTTAAAAATCTCACTGCATGCAATTGGATAACACTAGACCAATGTTTACTCTAAATGATTTCGGACTTTGGACTTCACTGTCCTCCAACGTTGCAGCGCTGTCTTCATCAGTTTAGCTGGTTCCCCGGAATGTTGGGGTAAAAGTAACGTGCACATTGCTCGTTACCAGAGTGTCTCGCAGAGACAATTCCATTGTTCCAACTCTGGATTTCCAGGGTAACATTACATTACATTACATTACATTACATTAGGACCATTTAAAAACGTTAGAGTGCTAGGATCAGAAAGACTTGTTGTAAGTGGTGCTATGAGAGGAGATGTTCTCTAAAGTAAGTGGTACTATGAGAGGAAAGCTTCTCTAAATAGCTGGGTCTTCAGGAGTTTTTTGAAAATGGAGAGGGATGTCCCTGCCCTTGTAGGAACTGGCAGTGTGTTCCACCAACGAGGAACAACTGATGAGAACAGTTTGGACTGGCCTGAGTGTACCGGTGGTAGAGCTAGAGGTTGTTCGTCTGAGGAGCGCAACGGTCTGGAGGTAGCGTATGTCTGTATGAGGGCATTCAAGTAGATGGGAGCAGAACCGGAGACTACTTTGTAGACATTGATGCGAATTTGATGCGAGCCGCCATAGGTAGCCAGTGTAGCTGGATGAGCAGCGGGGTAACGTGCCCTTTTGGGTTGGTTGTAGACCAGGCCAAATTATTCAGGCTAATTGTAGTAATGACGGATCAAACTAACCTGTTTGACCAATAGTGGCAAGACACATAGGTATAACGGGACACCTGACAAAGTGGGTTGTCCGTCAAGAACCAGGAAACAAAATTCTGAAGACTGCGAAATCACCTTTACCATCATGTAAGTTCATTAAAAACCTTACTCTTGAACTTACCAGTTAAGTTGCGTTTGCTCATATTGCGTATTGCACAGTGAGATGGAGTATGTCTTGGGACAGAGAATTAGATGCGGGAGGGAGAGACCCAGACAGACCTATCTCTCCCTTAGTGAGGAGGAATATAGGCGTAAGTTACACCTGACCCGTCAGCATGGCCGGATCTAGAATAGGGCTGGGAGGGGCAATGTCCCCCCAAATATTTCTTCTGCCCCACCTAATTGGTCAATTTTACTCCCGATAGCCTACTCTATGGCAAGCCATTTTAACATTTACCAGCTAAGTTTGACGTCAATGACGTCAAAGACGACAATTACGTCTTTCTGACTAGTCGCAATTACATTTTGGATAGTTATAGTGGATGGAATCCACTATCTTGAAATCTCCTGGCTTCTTCTTATTATTATAACCTTTTTTTCTTTTTACCTTTTCAAGAATTAATGCGACTCTAACCGCTTAACGTACAGACATGTTGAAATAACCGTTCTGAAGGTCTGGAGTGGGGCAAGAGAGTTGTTTTTTCAGATTTTTAAAAAAGTTTATACTTTTTGAGAAATAAGGGATTAAAAATGTTAAAAAGCTCATTTTTCCCCCATAAACTTCAAAGGCTGTGATGTCATAATGGCCTAAAGGCAGCTGCGCTTGTTAAGCTCCCAGAGTAGTTCCCGGGCTAATTAGAACACTGGCACAGGTGTCACCTGTGAATTCAACCATCTCAGCTTCTAATGCATACAATCTGGTCAAAGATAATGAATGCGTAGCAAGATGGGTCGTCCTAGTTCATGTCTATGAGGGCAAAGTGGAGTTCAGTCAGAGACCGGCTCTGGTTCAGTTCCCGCCTGCACAGGGGCATGTCACTGACGTATGACTTACGTTTGAACGCCTCGGTTCCACGCCAGACAAGCCGGAGTACAAAATAAACTTGGTGTACACCTTCATTAATGTTGATTTTCTCCCGACTGGAGGGTCATACTATCACGACATTCTACTGAAATAGGGAGGAGGGTTTGGAGATCATGATACCGTGTCCGAAATGTGCATCCATTGCTCAGAAAAATAAGGCTTTGACAAATTCTGGGAAATTCTTGGATTCTGCCATAGACCTCAATGTTAAAAAGAGAGCCCGATCACTGCATAAATGTGCGGGGGCGTGTACTGCTACCCTATTTGCATACATTTCCAGGGACAGGAAATGGCCTCTCATGAAGTATCTTCGTAATCAACCATCTTTGATCTGGTGCTCCCTAAAACTACACATCCTGTTTAAGTGTTTCCCGTGTGTCAAAATAAAAGTCACAGCCATATCTCATACTTTGAGCATTATATCTCCAGAACGGTTTGACGCATATGCTTCAAATTTGGTACAAGTGTTTGTATGGACTCAAAGATGAAGTGAGTTGATGTTGGAGGTCAAAGGTCAAAGGTCAAGTCAATGAACACTCTGAATGCGATATCTCAAGAATGCCTTGATATACATGCCTGAAATTTGGTATGAGTGTTTGTATGGACTCAAAGATGAAGTGAATTGATGTTGGTCAAAAGTCAAATGTCAAGGTCAAAAACACCATGAGTGTTATATCTCAAGAACGCCTTGACACACAAGGTCTTTTGGTATGAGGGTTTGTATGAACTCAAAGATTAAGTCCGTAATGATAAACCCCATAGAAATGAATGGCAAATGTGGCGTCATTTGTCCTAGGAAGAATGCCTTTGTGGATATCTGAAATGACAATTATGGATAGGAAGAATTCAATTGCGGATATATAAAATGTTCGTTTTGACTAGGCAAAACTGAATTACAGATATCTGCAATACATATCCAGTCTAGCGGGTAAATGTTAAAATGGCTTGCCATCCTACTCTTCACACAGATATTACATGTATCACATCACACGAAAGAGCTCTTTCTCAGCTTTTAAACAATGTTAAAAAAGCAAGTTGTTGTGGTAAACAGTTCGCGAGAAAAGTAACTTTAATTTAGTCACATTACATTCTGCGCCCATCTCCCTACCCATTCATCTCGGTGGAATACTTCACGAATTTTCCCCGAACACATGACAAACCATATATCAGAAGAAACAGCAGACCTTACCGAATACAAAGGTGTAAAGCATTCCCCTGTACAGTTAGCCATTCCAGAGTAATCCGGTTTTACATTTGCAGCAATGTCTAAATGCATGTCTCCAACTTTGGGCTTCAGGTTTCAGAGTGTTTAAATTGTTCAATACATGATTTAACAGGCCACATAGAAAATAAATGTTAAATATAGCCTAGATATCTGTGAATATTAAAAACAGTTCTATGATTAACAGTTATATGTAATATGTCATGTTTGCTATTAAATAAGGGTTTTAAGGTGAAAAGTAAGGCATTTGTAGGTGAAACTGAGCGGTTTTGTTGCGTAGTGTAAAAGTTGTGTGTGTGTCGTGTTGTGCCCACCCCAAATTTCTATTTGCCCCCCCAATCTGAGCAGCCTAGATCCGGGCATGCCCGTCAGGCTGTGACAGATGTCTGCCATCTCCTGGTTGTGACAGATGTCTGCGCTTAGCAAATCTGCCATTATACTAGCAATCCGCCATGTAACAAGCACGTCTGCTTTTAAAGGGAATGTGAGATGACGCTCTGATTGGTTAATTGCACCTTACGCCCAAACCACACCTAGAGTAATGTAACTACTTCAGACCAACCCATTTTAGATTTGCCTCGGGCGCAAGAGTAATTTATCCCGCCGGTATAATAGCAACAGCGCCCGAAGTCCGCCCACAAAGCTACTTGTGTTTGATACTTGCGTTTCAGATCATTAACATAGGGCCCTAACAGGGCACAGTCAAGGCTTTTTTCTTCTGTGATTCCTCGTTGGTGGAATGATTTACCCAATTCTCTCCATATATTTGGGATAATCAAAAACTGTCTTAAGACTTATGTTTACCTTGTTTCATTCATTTTTTCCTCGCAGAGTCATTGTTTGTATATGCTTATAGTCATTGTTGTTATTCTGTTAATTATGTTTATATTGGTAGGCTATATATATATTTTATTCTAGAGCCATATGACTTTACTAAAAACTGTTATTTTAATGTTAATGTAATGTTTATTGATGTCATTCTAAATGGCTTTGGACATAAGTGTTAAGAACCTGAACATAAACATATATCTTTCTACATTTTGTGCTGTTGTTGAGGAGACAGATGAATTAGCACAGTGGGGTCCAGGGCCCCCTGTGAATCAACAACTCATAACCAAGGGGTCCAAGTTGTGTTTTATCATTTTAAGTTCATATCTACAGATGATGACCACCAATTAAACACACAAATTGTGTCTATTTGCTTCCATAACATTTAACTTGCTAACTAACTAGCTGATGAACATGGAAACATTTTGGAGTCAGTCCATGTTGTCAAAGTGTTGCAAAATCCAAAGTTGACAAACAACCAAGTTATACACCTGCCAGACAATATCGGATAGTGAACCTGGCCACAGCTTCAGGGAATACAAATGGCATATGCCTCATTGTTACAAGCAAGATTGTAAATCATGTCTGATGTGTAGACAAGCATGTTAAACCCTACTTTATGCAGTATACAGCAAAAACACTGGAGACAAATAAAGCTTTATTTTTACCCACATTTTTAACAATTACAAATGTAGTAGTGCTACTGTATAACTGGACATCTCGGCTAAAGACCATGAAAAAGGAGCAATGATTAATAGGATACATTGAATAATTTATATTTATTTTTCAAGATTATACAAATACACAGGAAAAATAGAAGTCAGTGAATACGTATTTGCCTGGTATATTAGGATGAGAGCAACACCACAAATAACAAAGTATTTACTTTTTATATTGTTAAGCTGCATCTAGCATAGACATTCTGCTTTTAAATAACACAACATTGCAGTAAAAACTCAGTGAAGGATAGGAATGTACACAAAGCAAAGTATTAAAGCAATATATTATAGGCTGAACACCTGGCCTTATTTATACACATGTGTATAGGGACAAGCACTCATTCAGTATCACCTCATGGGGGAGGCAGTAGTATGGGTTTGCAAGAAAGATCTCTTGCTCCATATACACAGTTTGCTCACCATACCGTGGAACTACACATATCTTCTCTTTCATAAGATCATTTCATACAGGCATTAATTTTTAGATTTCAATCATTTCTGAAGGCTCCCAGATTTTGCAGCATATAGATCAACAAAAACACAAATAACAGAAACATTGACACTTATTGGTCATGCTGTACTGAAACAGATGAGACCAACAATGACAAGTGGATGTCCCTATAACAGCAGTTAAGAGTGATGGCTCACTAGAGACCCTAATGCCATGCAGGTGGGGGTGCAAGAGTGAGCACAGCTAAATGGAAGCCACTACAGAACACCACTCGAATTATGGCACAAAGCAAAGCTGCATCACTTGAAGAAGGCAGCAAAGTCAGTATATAGGCAAAAATGATTTGCCAAAAATTATATACACATCTTAGATTTGAAATGTGGCAGTTGCCTATGTGGGTTTGCTAACATATTTCAAATGGTGTAAAGGTTGCATGTTTATGTGACATCTTTTTATAGCCCAGACTAACTTTTGAATATATTGTTATACAATACTGACCTTAACCATAAAACATACATTTTTTTTAAAAAGTACACTGTACAATTAGGTGATTTAGTATGGACCAGTAGAAAACTGTAAACAGGATGGGATATACTGAGAAGATTTGAGAGGGAGGGAGGTGATTACTTGTGATACGCATACGTACCACAGTGCATCTGGAAGTACATTTCCACAATATAGAGGTGCCATTCATAATTATGAGTGTTTTTATGAGTGGTTTTTTTATTAAATCATTGGCATATGGTGTGCGTTTTTTTTTTTTACTCAAAGCCATTCATAATTATGTCATAGTTTACTTCTTCATGTGCAGAACAAAGTATTGCAATACATGGACATTAAAAACAAATATATCTATCAAAAGCAAAGTGCATAAGAAATAATAAAAAGCACACACTTCCCTTATGGGAGGTCATATGCAGTGGTGCTAGAAAATTTGTGAACCCCATAGATTTTTGAAAATCTGAGCATATGACCTAAAAAGTTACCAGATATTATAAAAATTAAAAACCTTATAAAATGACAAAGAAAATCTGTTAGAATGCCTATTTACAATAATAATTAGTAAATAATTATTAATTTGTTGCTCAAATAATAAATAAACCAACTAATGCAAGAGAGACTTTAGAGTGAAGAAAAGTCAGCCGTTATGAAGCACAACCATTTACCATTTATCGGAAGGGGCAGTAATTGGAAGGAGGGGTTCACAAACTTTTTAACACCACTGTACCTTCCAATGGGATTCTAAACAGGGGCTTATAAAATGCATTAAGCAAACAAACATATTTTTCATGTAATACTGACAGAAAAGAAGACTTAACATCTCTATCTTCCCATGGGGTTATACCTAATACATTATATGCTTCTGAGCAAAGGGTGCTGTGCGTTGTACTGTGCATCAATCAATCCAATCAATGCTAAAATCAAATAATCCCAATGGGAACAAATTAATACATGCCATTATCCTACAGTATGGTGTCATTGGAACTGGAAACAAACACATGTGATCCTCTGTAGGGTATTCCAGGGTTGTGAAAGGCACAAAAACATGTTCTCAATACAATAATAGAATAATTGTGAGTGTGGTGATTTTTTAAAACTCTTTATTCTGTTTTACCAGACAACACCTTTCATGAGGAGAAAAAGGGAGTTTGATTACATAGTTCCTTACTAAATGGAAACATCACCACGGAGAAAAGGTATGGCTGTGACTTCATTTTGCCCCAAGCTGTGGGGTTTCCTTGACAGAAAACACCACTTGGTGTTCATTGACAGGATATGGCTGTTTGACAACATGAACAAAAGTATGTTAATGTGACATGGAATCTATTAGCGAACGCAAAAGAATGGAAAAAATACTTTCAGTCCATGGTGAAACTCAAACTCACACACTGAGCAATTTTAATAGCCATTTCTATGACACACCCTGGTGGTTAGGGCGGTGTAACGCTCAAGAGAAGGCTTCCTACAGGGGGCCAGTAGTTTCAGCAAGCATGCTGTATATCACAGCAAAACACTGGAATTCTGCATGGTAACTCCTCAGGCTGGAGTTCACTAAGGCTGACTCACAGCTCTGCACAAACATACGAGGCAAGGCATGTGTGGGTGAAAGTTAGACATGCTCTAGAAGCCACTGGAAGAGAGACTTGTAACCATGCATTCTGTTGTCTTCAAGCTGTGATTCCTCATAATACCTCAACAGGGCTTGGAGCAGCTCACCGATTCGCCACTGCCTCTCCCTCACCTTCTGCATGACCTCTGGAAGCTAAAGAAGGGAAAGATGTGTTACACAAACACCATGGAAACGACACATATTTTTGTAATCTAAGACCTCTTGATCTTCATTCATTGCATTGGTCCATGAGGCAAAACCTGAAGAGCAGGGCTGGACTGGGACCAAAAACACAGAAACAAATGCAATGCTATTTGACATACGAGTCCGGAGGGGCCACTCGAGCCTGAAATCTCCTGGTAATATTTAGTGTCCCACTACGAGAACTTTAATCCCTGTGTACACTGCGAAAAATAAAATCTAACCAAGTGTTATATGAATCTCTTATATTAAGATCAAAAAATCTATTTGGTATTGTTTTTAGTATAAAGAGACTTACCTATCGCTCTCTCGTAGGATAATTGAAACCATGACTACTCTGAATAAAAATGACAGGTAGGTTCTGGTACGTAGAAGGCAGTTTTGGTTACACTGTGTGCAAGCAGTTATGAGGACCTAGAATTTAGTTGCAAGAGGCTATAAATGAAACTGATTTAATTTCAACATCCATGTAGTTTCTATCCTCATCAACTCCTAAAATACATTAATTAAAACACGGTAATTTCATCCTACTCTGCGTGTTCAGTTGCTGAATTGTTTATGAGTTTGGAGTGATTTACTTTCAATTTTGTATATTTTATTGATTATGTTTGCACATGTTTGAGTGAATATGATAACAGGTGTCGTCTATGTGAAATATCTATGCAAAACAAACAAACAACAAAATATAGTGACCTGTTGGAGCTCCCTGCTGTTCTGATGGCCCAGCTGGAGAACAGGCTGCTCAGCAATGGAGGCTGCAATCCACTGGAGCAAGGTCCTCAGCTGGGGGTCAAGGCCAGGCTCCCTTAGTTCTGTGTTGATCACTAACAGTGCCCGCTCTCCCTGTGCATGGACCCTTTCTGCACGTGATGTGCCTGCCATGCACAACAAATCTTTTCAAACACTTTACATAACATTATATTTGCTATAAAGTCAGGGGGTGTTCGTTAAGATCATTGAGCCATCCAGCACTGCATGTTTTCCATCTGTTCTGTATATCTCACTAATGTCACTAATGGCATTCTTGAATATTAAATCTAATTTGGTTAATCAGGGGATATAAAATTACTTTAATAAATCCTTGAGATTGGACTCAACCAAAATAAAAACTTAAAATCATGGGACACATGGTGTAAGCATGCACACATGTACAGTGCGTTGGACTGTATCTTAAATCACAATTCAACTCTCATCAGCAAGCCCACAAGATGGCTGTGTTTCCCACGCTCCTGGGCTGACTAGGCAAGACACAAAACTTAGACTAAAGTCATCTGCAGACACTTTCAGATCTACTCTGACAGTCTCAAGAGAGAGAGATGGGAAAATCAAGTGTGGTTTTACAAGTGGATGGTAAATTCCCCTCTGAGAAGCCCCAAAGAACTGTATAGCTGCACCAAAGATACATTGGGGAAATGTGTGACTGTGTATAACTCACGTGTGTGTGTGTGTGTGTGTGTGTAAGAGGTCGGTGGGTGCGTGGGGTGGGGTGGGTACCCCTGTAGCAGATGGTGCTTTCATTACCATTTGTTTCCTCCTTGGCCTCCAATTCTTTCTCTTCAGTGTAATCACTGCAAAGTAAAATATCAAACAAGAACAGAAAGTCACAGTACAATGGCAGATTAAATAATTAGAATTAGAAAAAGAGTAAGTGAGAGCAACTAAAAGTACACAGGCAGGATAGCTACTCAAACGAGATTCGAGATCCAATTCTCATTATATCCCACATCATAGCTCAGCTCTTAATATAGTTTTTGAAATATAATAAGACAAAGAAGAAGGAGAAGAAGAAAAAATAATTCTACGTAATGCTAGACAAATATATTTATTGGATTGCAATGTAGGTTTTCCATAATTTCTCTATAAGACAGCCCCAAGACATGTTGTCTCTTGCAGATGTAGCTGGTGTTTTCTCCATATTTTGCATCAACAAAAAGAGTAAACAACAAATCTCCCCTGGTTCTAAATCTAGACCATTGTTGACATAGCCCAAGACAACAGTTGCAATTATATTTCATGCTCTGGAAAAAGCTTACTGTGCACCCATAAAGATATTATATTCATGTTGAATGACATGACTTACACTCTGTTGCTACTTTAATGACTCATTCTCTCCCTGTGTTATAAAGTTTTATGAGAATCATGTCTGGATATATATCACTATTTCATTCAACATGCAGGGCATTATCTAAAGCCAAATCTGATTTCAATAAATGATTTCAGTGTGGTAACTGTGTGAATGGTAGACAACAAAGACATTTTCCCTGTCATGGTTTCTTTCTTCTGAGAGAGAGAGGAAAATGCAAGACACATTTAAGCACTGGCAGTATCTAATTTCTGTAGTCGTATAGTCACTGCTGAAAGCCCACAAATAAGTTATGCTTGGCTCAGACCAACCTGTCAGACGGGGAAAAGGACAAATGCTCTTCATAAACCTCTCCCTCTAAACCCAGGCTGCTCCAGCTACTGCTGTTCCCATTACTACTGGGGGAGAGAGGAGAAGCATTCCTTAATACGCGCTGCACTATTCGACTCGACAGATCAAAATGGCAGTTGGAGATCACTTTTCCATACTGTGCTACAGCAGTATAGTTTTTCACTCTACAATATGCATATCATTAATACTGAAGAATGAGAATGTTTAGTTTGAATTCACTGTGATGACATCTTGAACTGAATGTCTTTTGTTAACACAAAACACCATGCCTCAATGCTAATTAACTATTGATGACTAATACAGTATTTTAAGCGCTTCACAATTGTTATGATTTTCAAAATATAAGTGCTTGTTCCTGCGTCCAAAAATTGAACTCCCAGAGAAAAAGAAAAATCAAAACAAGATATCCTATTTGCTCCTACACACAATTGAGCTCAATTTCACATGTACAATTTAGACCATTGTCTTGTATTTCTTAACTTCAACTCATAAGAAATAGCCAAGTCCAATTTAAGTTCATCTTACGTTCTTAAAAAAGCTATTTTTTTGTTCCTTCAGGGGTTTTGGAGAAACAGGTCAGGATCCAGAAAGACAACGTTGTAACTCACAAGCAAAATAGGACATTTGTACTAAAACTCATTTTGTTAAACAAACTTGCCACATCTAGCTTAAAAATATTCAAATCTATTTCTATAGTTCTCACTTTAGTAAGTATTGATAACTGTTAAAAATGCAGTAGTATATCAAGCAGATCTACTAACAGTTTGACACAATACTTTTCTAGAGGTTATGACTAAAGTTATGACACTGTAAAAAAATAGTGTGGAAACATTGTGGAGGTCCTTTACCTGTCACTCAAATGGAAGAAACTGCTGCTCTCATCTGGATGGTCATCCTCAAAACTCAAGTTAGACCAACTGCCAAGACTGTCATCTCCAACACTCAAGCTCAGCTGCTGGCTTATAGTGGATTCTGTTGTATTGATACCTTCTTTCCCTGACATGCTGCAACATAAACATTGTTATTTTTATATACATTTTAACCAAAACATTTTATGAGAAAACAAACAATGTCTATGACAAAGGAAACACAATGTGTATTTGGGTTTAGAATTCAAAACTCAACACAAGCTTGACAACTCCAAATAAATCAACATGCTGTACTGAGCATCAGACATGTACAGGGCAAGTCATCAAGTGGTTTTACCTCAAATTGATGGTTTGGCAGACATTGGACAATGCTGACGTCATAATCTCTGTGGTGAGGCTTTCCGCAAAGCTTGCTCCATCATGACCAATCCCACTGTCTGCATTCAGGCTAGCACTGCTCAGTTCTTTCTTTGCTTTCGCAATTGCTGTTGACACCATTTCTTCTGCAAACATTGCCCTCTTATCCAAATGAATATGAATCTTGGGAATGTCATGTCCACTTGCTGCATCAGGACACTGTCCCCCCCTTTTCTGCAAACCATGATAGTGATGTCGAACAGACTTGCCATAACACAAACAATCACTAACTTGACAGTAGTGGCACGCTTGAAACATTGATGTGGCCCTGGCCTTAGCATCCCATCGTCTTTTGGAACATGGGAGTTTTTCAAGAGTTTTCCCTCCTGCAGCCTTTTGGGTGACAGTTCCCAAGGTCATTTCCAAAGTGTCATCTACTATTTTTTGGGCATAGTGCTCAATCACTTGCATTATGCCACTGTTGTAAGAGCCATCATTTAAGTTCCCAGTGCTATGATACTGTCGCTTTTTTTCTGCGTTAGGCAATATAGAACAAGAAAACGTGCTTTTCATGAAATTCTCTGCCATGTCCTCAAGCTTAGTTTTTTTATACAGACAGGAATCAGTCAGTGATTTTGGCAAACGCACTGAGGACACTCTAAGCTTCCTTGTAACGTCACAGGTAATACTGTATGCCAAGGACTCAGCGAAATGTACAAATTCCATATACTCATTCTTATTGTCTTGCCCTTCATGACATAAAGGCTGTGCAGCACCACTAAGGGAACATGCTTTACCAATAGCGCCTCTGGCGGGGATTGTTTGAGAAGCTGATATTCTACAAACATTGTGGCTGCTACTGCAGTGCAAATGCTTTAAGGAATAAAGTCTTGAGGGAGACTTAGGCTTTAATTTGTGAGCTGCATGAGTAAGTCCAGCCTTTATTGATCTATATGCCAGCTGACTGGCATAATGATCCAAGATAAGTTCTCTGCTTCCACCTTCTTTCTTCAAAACTTTAATTAGGTACCCCGCATACTCGTCTGAGGCACTCTCACAGCTTGGGTACTCAGTTGTCATCCCACTGGTACTACTGCTAGGGGCATTGAGAACTGATGGTAGACAGTCACTGAACCACTGATCACCTAGATCACTCAACTTTACAGTTTTGCAATCAGATTCATGACTCTGTGATAATCTTGATGTGTCCCTTTGAATACCTTTGTGGTGACTATGGTTTGTAATCATCATTTTCTTCACATCACTCATAACCTCTCCAGCAATTTCACCAGCATACATCCATAAAACGTTTAGGGTCTGCTCTGAAAACTTTGCACTATGTGAGACAACATCTTTTCTTTCAGTGTCCCTGTTATATAGCACATCAAGGCCCATCGAATCCATTTCAGTTGCCATAGAGACTATGTGGTATGCTAATCGTCCTGCATAGAGGAGAGCTCCATTCTCCATCATTTTGTCTTCAAAACTGACATCATGTTCTGTTTCAGCTCTGTTAACTATACCTGAATTATATCCTTCCTCCAGAACATCTTCCTCCATCTCATTGTGGCATGCCCCCTCAGACAAAGATCTCGTAGACATGAAGTCTGCCACTTGAAAGTGAGAACTTGCTTTTTTCTGACCAGATGGTGAGTAATGTGACGTTGAAGGGAGTGTTAAAGGGGAATATTCCTTGGTGAATTTGCCTTTGAACTGCTTTGAAAAGTGCTTACTTTTTCTTTCATTGTAATTTTCTAAAGGTTGCTGTGGATAAGAGGGTGCTCCTGTGTCTGCACCACATTTCTGGTCAGGAGCATGGGTTATTTCCTCTACACTGACCTTTTCGCCTCCAGTGGATATCTCAAAGGTTGGTACATCCAGAGTGTCCTTAGTCAAAACACCATCAATTTCTGAGGCTTCCTGACTGACTGGGGAATGATGCTGTGTCATGAGATCAGATGTTTCTTTACTTTCAGTCTTTGAGACAGACAGAGTCAAAAGGTTGCATTCAGAACTCTGGATAGATGCATCATGCAACTTTGAATTTAAAGTCTGATTCTCTCCTTGACCTGATGACAGGTGACTTCCCATTGATTTACTCAGAAAGTCAGCACAGTCTTCTACCTTTTTCTTGACTTTAGGGGATGTCATTAGGTCAAATGCTTCACTCACTATCTTGTCCACCATGGTACCAGACAAATTACTGAAAGAGGCTCTTCCTGAAATACTGTCATCTAGTGGAACTGCCATAGACTCTCTTTGAAAGCCAGCATTGCTATCAGCAGTCTCCTCTAGACTCTGTAAATGAGAAATGGCTTTTCCAGCCACAGGGACCGAGATACAGCTAGCCATACCAGACACACAAAAAAGAGCTTTCTGCATCATGCAATCATCCTGCACTGGATCATATGGTTGAAGACTGCCTCTTAGTGCAGGATTACAACTGGCTGTATAACAGGCTGTTTTGGACTTAATTTCAGAACCGACATGACAAATGTTGTCTACAGACACACTGATGGCTGCTTGGGTTGTAAATGCCATGTCAGCTTGTGACAATTCTATAAATGCCTCCTGAAGAACAGATTCCGATAGATCTGTGGCATATGAAGAAACAACTTCCTCTTCGTGTTCAAAAGAGTAAACTTTTGGAGTCAGTGGTGAAGAGGCGTGTGAAAACTGACAAACCTCCATGATACCTTCAAAGACTAACTCTTCAGCCAAATCTGCAGCAAATTTTGTAACAGTGTTGCTAAAAATTTGACTTTTCAAAGACAAGAATTCTCCAAGTGCCCCAGAAACCGCCTCTCCAACAAGGAAGCTAGCCAATCCATTTATGGCACGTTCTTTTAACACATATGCACGACGCATTCCTATCTCATGAAAGGCCATTTGAAACACTGAAGAGGTCAGCCTGGCAGCTAAATGGCAAAGGGTAGTAGTACAGGATGACACTCCTTTCTGGATATCTCTGAAGGCACTACCAAGACTAATTTCAACTAGATCTGTGGCAAATCTCTGAATTCCATCTTTGAGAGACTGATATTTCTTCTGTGACTGGGAAACTGTTACTGTTTCTTGAATGTCAGCCAACTTCATGAGATGTCCACTGATGCTTTTAAATTCTTTGTGACAAACACAACTCAGGTTCTTATTCATGTTGATATCAACAGGGGATGAGTAGCCACAAACAGATCCAAGAATTTCCTTGGACAGGTTACTTGCAAAATCAGAATAGGTCTTATACAAGGAACAGAGATCATGAGGTTTGCGTAACTCTGAAATGTCTCCATCTAATTTCCAGAAATACTCTAGGGTACCCCCTTCTCCCAGAGGGCTGAAAGCAGATGAACAGATTGGACTGAACAGTGATCCACTCTCGTCACAGGATTTCCTTACTAGTCGGGGAGAATCTGAAACATCTGAGTGAACACCATATGGAGAACCTGGCCTCAGTGGAGTTGGTTTCCTAATATTGTCTGGGAGAACGGAATGGTCAAATTTATGAGGATTCATAGTTGAATGACCCCTGGAGACATATTTAGAGTCAGTTTCTTCAGATAACGTCTTTGTCTGTGATTGGCCAGAGGTGTTTTGACCTTTTGGCACCTTGATGGATGATTGGAGTATTAGGTCCAAGTCCTCAAATTGATCAAAACTATCAAAAAATTCACTGACCTCCGAGTCAGAGTCCTCTACACCATCCTTCAGGACAGGGATATTGGGTATTTCAAGTTTTGCCTTAAGACTCCTCTGATAGTCCACTTCATCTAAGAAAATTATGGGACTGGGGCTAGAGCAGTCTGACTCATCTGACTCTGTCAGGGAGTGAGAGATGTCTTGGTCTTTAGGGGGAATGTCTGACAAAGGCAAACTATACGGACTCTCAATTCTTGAAAAACACGTAGAAGTGGAACCCAACTGGACAGAGATAGGTCCCTCAGTGGTGTACTTCTGCTTTCTTGAGCTTATCTGGGAAGAAGTGCCTACAATGATGTGACAGCCAGCCATGTCTTTGCAGTATCTGGAGACTGTCTGGGAGGCAACATCACGCTGATTTCCCTGATTGTAGGAAGCCGAGACTAGGGAAAAGAGCACAAAAATATGGAGATTTATAGATCTATTACATTGAAAATGTTTTATGAATAAATATGCCACATTTTACTGTTTGGTGTGTGGGTCAATGACATGACATGCAGATTTCTGTGTCCAAGTCCATTACTTTGGTTTAAAATAACTTTAAATGATTCATAACAAACATTATTTTATTCAAAATGCCAGGTGGTGCAACCGTCCGAGCAAATTAACACTATGTGAAAAGTATTAAATATAGAATTTAAAAGGGAAGGAAATTAAAAATAAATATAGTGGCATTATATGTACTAGTTTACTAGGTAATTGTTTGGAAAATTGAAAAAAAAAAAACTTTTATCTGGAAATTTGCATATCTGAAATGTCAGGGCGGTCAGGTGGAGCAACCACATCGTCAGGTGGTGCAACCAGGTAAAATACTAATTTAAACCAAGAAATAGTAGATTCCAGTGAAAACGCCATTGTGAACGTCATCTCATGAGAGAATAACTAGTGGAAAACTGGGGGAAGTTTGCCAACAGAGTTACCCAGTTGTGGGCTTGTCGTTACTTGTTGATGGTTAATAATCATATGGTCATATTTTTGTAACAAGTCAAATTCAGTCAGTGTTCACTTTTGCCGCTTCGGCAAGCTAACGTTTAACCTGACTCCGCCAGATGGATTGCTTCGCATTTGCTCGGCATATCCATCTGGGAACTTTCCGTTGGAGAACTTTTGGGAAGGGGCTAAAATACTGGTTATATGGTTATTAACCATATGGTCATATTTTTGTAACAAGTCAACTTCAGTCAGTGTTCACTTTTGCTGTTTCGGCCAGCTAATGTTTAACCTGACTCTGCCAGATGGATTGCTTTGCATTTGCTCGACATATCCATCTGGGAACTTTCCGTTGGAGAACTTTTGGGAAGGGGCTAAAATACTGGTTATATGGTTATTAACCATATGGTCATATTTTTGTAACAAGTCAACTTCAGTCAGTGTTCACTTTTGCTGTTTCGGCCAGCTAATGTTTAACCTGACTCTGCCAGATGGATTGCTTTGCATTTGCTCGACATATCCATCTGGGAACTTTCCGTTGGAGAACTTTTGAGAAGAGGCGAAATACTGGTTAAAACCATTTTCTCCATCGCAAGAAGCCAGACTGATCTGCGTGTGGAAAAATGGAGCTCGCAAGATCAGGATGGTCTCACAAGGCTAGCTAATGTTAGCCGCTTGTAAAAAAACAGACTGTAAGCATGCTAAAAAACCATAGCTTGCCGAAAATATGAAATCATAAAGCTTATTCTAAAACTATATGTTTAGACTATATTTATATTTGTACAGTATATGAAGCAGTTTGTATGAATTACCCAAAATTCCCAGTTAATTCCCGTAAATTCCCATTATTTCTCATAATTTCCTTTAATTCCATGAAAGTATCCAACTTGGAATATTTCCAAAATTCCCCAGCTTAACTTCCCATGGAAAGTTTCCGGAAGTTTACCGGAAATTTTCCACCCCTTTGCAACCCTACCCTTACAGAAACTAAATGTTTGCGGCAGATTTGCGGCAAACTTGTGGGTGATTTGTGGGAAACAATAGCCTGGGTGCCATTCCGAACTTAGTCCCACTCACAACATTTGAGGTCGGGAAGTTCGGTCTGGCATTGCTCCATTGTGGAGCAAGTATGCTCGCCCTAGATCAGGTGGACCAATCAAATAATCAAATCGGGCTTTACGATGATGGACAGGTTAGCAACAGCGCCTGGTCTATCACGTCATCTGAGCACGCTTAGATTAGGCTTATGTTTGAAACAAAAACGCTGTGTCTAGAAGGATACATGGCTTTTAAGACCCCATATGGAAAATGCATATTATTTAATGAGGTTTTATTACTGAAAACGATTATTTCTGAAAACTTTGGCCAAAGTTCGGTTGACAACTTCGGTTGAAACACGGCCCATAATTATGTACCAATGGAGCAGTATCAGACTCATATTCTGACTAGAATTGAGTATGACTACGTCAGGCTAGGGAAACAAATGAGTTCACTAGAAATTATTGCCAGAAGTTTGCCAGTGTTGGCTGCTATAGGCAAACTTCCAGTAAAGTTCTGGCAACAATAAGAAGTTTGCCACTAGTGGCAAATCTGTTCGCCAATGATTTGCCACCACACTTAGCCAGTAATGGCAAACTTCTAGTGAACCTCTGGTAACAAATTTGCCAGTAGTGGCAATTGCCAGTGAACTGCCACCAGCTGTTTCCCAGTAATGGCAAACTTCTAGTGAACTTCTGGTAACAAATTTGCCAGTAGTGGCAAACATGAACCAGTTTACCATAGATAGCATTTCTGGCAGTAATATTATTCATACTTTTGTTTATTTCCCATATTATCTTATTGTTGGGTGATTCTAATTAAACCAGGGGTCTCCAACCTGTTTCCCTTCAAGAGCTACCTTGACAAAATGAACATGGAAAAGAGCTACTAATGTTTTATAGGCTATTAGTAGTGGCATGTATTAAAATGTGGCATGTAAACAAAGAATAAAGAATAAAGAATGTATTCACATAGCTGATCTCCATCCAAAACAGCTGAATAAGGTTTGTATGCATTTTAACACTCCTTTCAATTCTTTTACCTTCTGTCTTTGCAGATTGTGAATTTGATTTGATAGGAATTTTATCAGGTTTACCAAGTGACTTATCAAATTCGCAAATATTTTCCTTGAACCTTATTTTGAGAGCTAGCTATTTAGACGCAAACGGAGAATTCGCCCCGTAAAACGGTTATCCAAAAAAACTCCGGCCAAAGTGTTTTTTTTGGAAAACTCCGTTTATGCGTTTGGTTCTAAACTGTGGTAAACGGAGTTTTGGGCAGCCAACGTCACAGTATGCGACAGAAGTACAACAAATGTGCGACCAATGGTTACATTTACATGTTCTCACGTGCGACTTCTCAGGGTTCTGATTGGTTAATGTGAGCTTGAGGCTATCGTTAGACTGCCACTGTGGTTTGGCGTGCTCATGACAGCATGTATGTACACGGGTTTGTGTAAACACATTTAAAAAAAAAAAACGGTCTCGTGTACATGCAGTTTTATTTGCAAACGTAGATGGCCAGATATTCGTTTAGGAAAATACCCTGCTTCGTGTAAACGTAGTTTTAGGTTTGTGGTGTTTGCTGGTCACAAAAGAAGATGCTTTGGTAGTGTAAGTATTGCCTCATTAGCTGTGAAAAGAGAACACAGCTATTTACCAATTCACCAGCTCTTTTTTACCAAGAGTCATGTTTGTATGATTTTACTTCATATTTTTATTTTTCAGTAAAGGTGTTATGGCCCTTGAGTGGTCTAAAACAGTGTTTCCCAAACTTTTTTTCTGGGGACCCACTTTTTAAAAATGACAGACTATCGCGACCCAATTGACTTCAGATCTAACATGCAACCACCAATATTGCCCAAAATGTCGATGTTTTAGGCCACAGGTTCTCAAACTTTTCTATAACCATTCTACAGTGCCATATCTAAGTGGTTGGATAGATATCTAACGCCTATAGGTCTGGCCCACTACTAGGGTTTGGTGATGCACTCCAAAGTTTTCCCACAATTCTGCAATCTCAATTACACTCATGAGACAATGTTAAATATGTTCAGTTCATGTTCTAGTTTTGTACACACACACAACCTTAGGTTGTCCTCATCCTGCTTTGAACACGGTTGTGTTGCATTTTGAGCACCATCAGCTTGGGAAGTTGGAAATGAATAGCCTACCAAAAAGATCCATTTTAATGTACAGTGGGCATCGCTTTCAAATGGCCACTTCAGTCGTGCATTACGAGGCGTGAAGCTGCGTGAAGCTTTAGTACCACTTTCAGCCACTGTGCGTCTACACGGTGGTAACGAAAATCAAAATCGAAATTTGCTATCTACATTATTTGGCCAGTGTTGGGCAACGCAACTACGCAATTCAAAACAGTGGTGTGATAATTGAGCCAGTAGAGAAATAACTGTTCAGAATTAATCTGTAGCCTTGGGTAGGCTTCTGCGACGTTTTTAACAGGCTACGCTATAGAGGCTTAGACAACTATGACCCACGTTTTGGTTTCGTAAATTAATTTGCCCTACTTCTTGACTGCAATGTAGTCAATTGACTGCTTGACATGTCATTTTTATATTTCTGTACAATAAACAAATACATCTGCTTTATGCCGCAGAATTACATTCATATTTGGAACTTACATAGTCCAAGGCATCGTTACAGTACGTTAGTGTTTACCAAAACCATAGTAGCAACGAATGTTCGCAACCACTATCGTATCGTAAACTACACCTCTCGACCTGTGGTAGAATGCTAGTAGAAGCATAGTTCCAGGGATCTTCATGTCAAAGACGTCACTGACGCCAGTTATTTGTTTGCAAATTAATAATTATAAATATATTTAGGTTTCTAATTGATATTCACACTTCTAACCACCATACATCCATATTTTAAAATGCCCAAGGCAGAAAATACATAAATTAAAAGTAAATTTGCAGCCATGTGCACGTAAGTAAAAGTCACACACCTGCAGATAATAATAAGGTGGTGCGCACTTTTTGACGAGTCAGCTGAGAATATGTAGCCTTTGATTTTCATGGAGGGGGGGGGGTCCTTGTTAGTTTACGCAAACCAAGCCAAGAAGGCTGATTCTGATTTTGATAATATGATCTGCACAAAAGATAAACTTAGGTAAACAACGATGTCAATATTGTTGTCAAAATCTTAACCCAGATTCGAACTCTTGGACAGGGGACTGGTAACTGCTGTGCAACGGCGGCTGTCATCTGCTGGCCTTAACGCAATGTGCCACAGAAGTATGTGCAGGTGCCCGTTCACATGCTATTAAACGTCATTAACCACCTTAGTCCAGACTACTGAAGTTTGGAAACTATCATGGTCCAAACTTACAGTAGGCCTACTATGTAAGTACGACAGTTTTGGGAAACAGTCGTAACTTACATGTTGGTTAGTTGAACGATGCATCCTGTTAGTAAAAAGCTAACCTCCGTAGTTGTACGGGAAACGCACCCCAGATCAGCTTGTAGGCCATTAGCAATCTGTTTATTTTATTTTATGAAGCCTACACAGTAGATCACATGCCACATTCTCACTTTCAATAGACAGATGCAATAGCCATTGGTCAAGTATTGAGTATAAAGCAATTAAGATAGTACCCTATACAAAAAGTACTTCATACTATCATAAAAATTCTTTAAAACGAATAGCATTTTGCAACTTGACAAAACACTGGATTAAATATCGTAGGCACAGGAGAAAACTTGTACATCCATTGGCCCCTGGAGATCACATGCCAGTTGCCTCTCCCTTCAGTGCTATGACTCGTTCGGCTGTGAGCTTGTTTCACCAAAAAAAACTCTATTGCAGATATCAATGCGTCTTTGTTCATGGGTTTGGCCTCACAGCAGAGGCTTAGACAACTATGACCCACGTTTTGGTTTCGTAATTTGTCCTACTTATTGACTGCAATGTAGTCAATTGACTGCTTGACAGGTTATTTTTATTTTTCTGTACAATAAACAAATACATCTGCTTTATGCCGCAGAATTACGCACTTGGCCAGCCTATAGAACGGGCACATTTTGGAGAGAATAGAGAATGTACGCACGCAAGAATCTGTAGGCTATTTATGGCTGGTTAACAGCAAACAATGTTTAATGCATTAACTCAAGACGTCAAACATTTTCTAAACAATACAAACAGAAAGGATGCAGCAGGCAGCAAATGTAGAAGAGTCATTTCCAGTGGAAGAACAAAATGCTGAATGAAGCCCAAAGATATGAAAGCATATCTGGCAAGTTGTTATTTTTTGAAGACGTAAATGGTTGGGCTATAGGCCTAGTTTGCAAGGAGACATAAAGCGTGAGCATGCCACACTATCCACAGCTGTGGTAGCGGGGGGTAGGAGCACAGGATTTATGGGGGCAGGGCCGGATTAACAATTCATAGACCCTTGGGAACAAATGTCTGATGGCCCCCCCTGCCCCCCAGTCAACGTGAATCGGGCGGTCAGTTAATAGGCCTATATCGTGAAGATTTGTATTGCCATTTAAGGCACGAGCGCATCTGTGAGGCCAAGCCTCACCAAGTAGCCCGTTTGTTTACAACTAACATTACATTTAATTAAACTGCTTATAGGCTATGCCGAAATAGTTCCAACATTTTGAATATCAGTGTCCGGTGAATTAGAAAATGCCTTATGGCTGAAAGCTGCTTGGGATCCCCCCTGTCAACCATACAAAAAGTTAAAAACAGATGACATGATGCACGTCACTGACATAATGCGCAAATAATATAGCCTAGATATTCCAATATATTCGAATACATGTGTTTATTTTAGAGGGGATATTCGAACGTCATTTTTGAGCAATTTTGACAGCCCTAGTCCACTGTAGGCTACGCCAATCGCCTAATCGCACCATTGAGTAGCCTATGCGAAATAGCCTTAAAATCGTTCTGGTGTTGTGTGCCTTCTGGTTTCTCCACCTACTGGTTTCTTTGCGCGTGCATGCGCTGCAGCAGTTGTCAGACATTCACAAACAAGTTGTTTTAGGCGGTTTGAAGTCGCTTTTCATACGCCATGAGCGCTCGGCTACATTACAGCCACTTGGACAAAAGACATGTAAAAAAAATATATGTTTTGAAAACTAGCATTAAACTGGATTCGATCCCGCAAAAGCAACACACGCGTGACTCTCTCCATCCTGATTCCCTTCTCTTTGAGCCAACTAATATGTTACGCGAATCAATTAACTATTGTAGGCTACCATTAATTAATAACGTAGGCAACACCCAGGTAACATGTTGTCCAGGCTATCTGAAACAAGTGGTTGCCCTTCATCTACAACAACTGGTTACCTTGGTCTGCTACAGTCGTCAGTGCACTGTGCACAGTAGGCCTGCGCTACTCTTTGTGGTTGATCAACTAAAAATAAAAGATGTATTTGGTGATGACGTTATTGTAGGCCGAGTAGACCTAAATTCTGAGAAATTAAATGGTACGAGAAACTATCTACATAGCGCACCAGACCGCGATGTCTTCAATCAAGGGTTGAATGAAGGGAGTTTGCAAAAATTAGTGTATTTTTCAAGTCAATAAACATTCTTAATTTTTGAATGTCTTTGTCAGGGAACATCTGACTTTTAAAAACCATAGGCCTGGTAGTCGCTCAGACAAGGAGTTATAAGATAAAGGAAATACCATTTGTGTCACCTAATGCAGTTCAGTGAATTAGCAAGATACCATCAGAAGCCAACAATCATAAAGCACCTGTGTGCGCGCGCATGCGCGCTCTCTCTCCCCTGCGCATGAAGCTGTCTGCGTGTTATAGGCTAGATTTGCGTGAGTTCTTTCTATCTGCTTTACTTTTGTGAGTTGCGACCACCTAGGCTATGTTATAGACGTTCTATGAGGTACCAGTGTTTAGCTGTGTCACAAAACAATAAGCTTTGTCAGACTACTTTTAAAATGATGTTCAGGGCTATATACATTTTAAACATTCGGGGCCTTGTATGCGTTTTGAAATGCCCCGCTCACTTCCAGGCTACGAGTTGTGACTGAAAACGGTACAATCGAACTTTCTCAAAACACTTTCGAATTACATAATTTTGATGTCAACTCAACGTATGTACCCCCAATCATCCGGAAATCGATCTAAAGTGCATTTTACTCCGGATAATTCCTTTAAGTAAGGGATAACGGCCGCTGAGGTGTCCTGTTATACGGAATTAATGGACTAGGGCGAGGGGCAAAGAACTCCCTCCGCCCGAGTCCATTAATTCCGTATAACTGGACACACCTCAAAGGCTGTTATCCCGCTTATCACCCGGTTGCCACTGTAAAGCCATGCCTTTATAGCACGCAAAGGAAACCACGCGGTTCCGTTTAAAAAGAAGCCCACTAGTTCAGCTTGTTGTACAACTTTCATTGGCCCTATAACAGCAATAGCATGGACAGTTAGCTTGTTTACAGTTGATTCCATTTTTGCGAAGCCAGGCTCAACTGTGTATAAATGGAACGGCGATTCAACTTTTTTTTACCAGATCTACTTCTACAGATCTAGGTGTCCCATTATTCAGAATTAAAAACCACTACGCCAGCCAATCAGAAAAGCGTATTTCTTCTATCCGGGTTATAAGACTTAAATAATGTCTTCCAACTTTAAAAATGCATTCTGTTCATTGTCAAGGCCCCCTGTGGTGGGGTGCCTGCTGTCACTACTCCTAGGTCTTCAGTGTTCAACTGGGCCACTAGTGGTCCCCATATTGTGTTGTGCTTTGTGTATGTGTTTGGATTGCAGGGCTGCTTGCAGTGGTAATCAGTTGGATGGGTTCCACCTGGGCCCAGTGTAACCTACCTTTATTTCAGTTACCGTATTTTCCGTACTATAAGTCGCACATTTTTTCATAGTTTGGCTGGTCCTGCGACTCAGTTGCAACATATATATATTGATATATATGTTTTTTTTCTCTTCATGACACATTTTTGACTGGTGTGACTTATACTCCGGTGCGACTTATAGTCCAAAAAATACGGTAGCCTATTAGCTGGTTTGATGCTCATTGAGCTCAATGCAAATCAAACCAGCTAATAGGCTAACTGAAATACACACCATGCCAATCTCTAGGTATGGTGAAGGGTATGTGATGATGTGGGGCTATTTTAATTCCAAAGGCCAACGGAACTTTTATCAGGATGCATAGTATGCTGGATCCATTAAATAACTGGCCTTTAAAAAAAATAAAGAAAGAATGCCTCATAATTCAACATAAGTTTAAAATAGGGGTATGAATACTTATGCACCCTGCATTTTAATGAAGAACATTTATTTATTTCATGATACATTATTCATTCACAAAGAAAATTGGTGTCCTTAAAGGTTGGACTTTTCCTCATTTTTTTAATTAAGGCATTAAGATCCATTTTCAAAAGATGATTGTTTTATTCCTCTTTTTAGTCAACTTTAGCATGGGGCTGAATACTTTTTATAGGCACTGTACCTCTCGTGTGGTCTCCCAGTTGTGTCACGGTTGTAAGCCAAACTGTGACACCATTTTTAAAGATTATTTTGAAAACAAGTTTTTTAAAAGCCTTATTTGTCAATGACCCATGTATGGACATATTCACTGCAGTGCACACACAGAATGACACAACATAGATGCAAACTGATCCTGTGTGTGTCACCAATGTTCACTTCATGTCCAATAATTTGATTGACCTACATGAACAATCTCCATTTTCCTCTTCTTCTAGGTGCTCAAAGGCAGTGACAAAGTCTTCCTCAATGGATGAAACAGAATGATTGGTGTCATCATCTTCTGCCTGACCCGACTCTGACATCCCCCTCTGTAGGGACTGCAGCTCCAAGGCATACCTGATTCCTGCTGTGTATCGGGTGAGCAGCCCCAGGAGGGTGGTGACGTTGATCTGTGAAGCATGACTGTGCCTAAATATACAGATGGCTTTGGACAAGCCAGTCTGAAAAAAAAAAAAGAACAGAAACAATTGAAATGTAAGTATTTGGGTTTATCTTAACATTTTAATGGCACTTAAAAGTGATGAACACCTCTCCTTTACTGTCTGTACGTATGTATTTCGCCACCTATTCAGGTGTTCATCACTTTTAAGCAGTGTTGGGAGTAATGCGTTACAAAAGTAATGTAATTACTGTAATATATTGCTGTTTGCGGTAACGCGGTAATGTAAGGCATTACAAAAAAAAAATTGGGTAATATTTTACTCGGTACAAACTTCAGTAACGCGCGTTACAATGCATTTTAACCAAAAATAAAGCAGTGTTTTGTTTTGATACATATTCGCAAACACCACCGCGAGAACAACAGAGGAGAAAAAATCCGCGCAAAATAGTAGAACGTTATCTCCTGATACTGGTTGAAGATGACTGTGGCTGCAGTGGACTCTATTTGCGGGATGGACATAAGCCTAGGCTACGCTCAGAGACAAGGATATGAAGAACATAATAGTTAGTGCACTTTGTGCGAAACCGAAAGATCTCACTATGCCTCGCCATTTCATCATTTAATGAAACATCTAAAGTGGTGCCACGCTAATCTTTTTGATTCTTGATTAAACACAAACTTCTAGTGCATGTCAGCTTTGAGCTGTGAACTTGAATTCAAAATTGAACTTAAAGAGAATAAAGGGATAGAAATGCAGAAAAAAGATTGTGTAGCCTGGCAGTGCCACCGCTCCCACCACGCGCATTACGCACTTTGCATAGGGCACCAAAGGACAGAGGGGGCACCCACATGTAGCCTTACCAATGAATAGTAGCTTTACTGCAAACTGCATTTCACTCTTCATCAATAACGTTTACAATGTCAGAATGCACTAACACCATGGTACATGCAAGTTTGATACTTTTTGGGTTCTCTCCACCACGTAGTGCTAGAATGGAATTGGTGGGTGTAAAATAATTCGTTTTACAAGCATTTACATGAAGCACATGATATGCCGATTCAGATAGCTAGGTGGATACCAGGCTCATAATTCACTTTTATTTGCAAAACGAAATGCAACATGTTATTGCATACTTTCCAAAGCAATGAAGGCTGCTTAAAACAACTTAACATTGTGCATATTATTAGCCTGGGTGTTCCCATGCTGCCTTGCGCGCGATTTGATTCACGCTGCTAAGGCAGCCTGGAGACCATGGAGCAAATTTTCGCCTGAGATAGGCGACCAATCACGGAACAAGGGGGAAAGCAAGACGATGATGAGCTATGCACAGACGCATTTGATAGACATCCGTGGCACCCATTAAACGGATCTGGGCATTTTTTTCAAATACGAGAAAATTAACGTTTGGTTCCCAGACCACGTCTCATTGAGAAGTGGTGGCGCTAGCCAGGCTAGCATATTACTGTTAATATTGTGCTATCAATGTAACTCAACAAACAAGGCTTGTAAACAAGAGCTGGCAAAAAGGCATGAGAACGTAAAGATCAATGCTCTTAAAGTGACAGTGCACCATTTATAAGAAAACAGCATGAATGTTTAAAAACACACAGTAATGGTCTGTAAATAATAGGCCTTTTATTTTACTTTAGGTGTTTGAGTTATCATTTAAATGTCACTCACTCAAAACCACTCACTTAGGGCACCAAAATGGTCAGTAGGCCACCATCTTGACATGTCTTTATTAAAGGAACCATATGTAAGAAATGTATTTCAATTAATCATAAATGGCCCTGATATGTCACCAGATATTAAGAAATCATGTTATTTCAAATACTTATATCACTGACAACAGTAGTCTGGCCAGGATATTGTCATTTAAAAAGTGGAGTTGCAGCCCTCAACTGATGTTGATGTTGTGTTTTGGCCTGATGCGCCACCCTCCACCTATCTACTAATCACAAAGTCAATAGTGTTTCGGCATCCATGTTGCCAGCTCTGCCAGTCAGAGGGGAGGGGAAGGGGATCCATCGCTCTACAGTAGTAGTTTGAAAGTGATTGCAGTACCAGTTTTGGCCACAATCTTACATACAGTTTCTTTAAGCTTTGATTTACAATATAGTAGGCTCTCTATTGATTTTAATGAGCAGGCCTAGGCCTTAGAGTTACAGTATTTATATCACAATTTACCACACTTTGACCTTTTGTCGGTTTTTAACAAAATTCTGACTATGATTGAGCGTAATAAACTGCATTTAGAATGGCAAATCCACATTTCCAGATATTTTGGTGAAAGTAACTTAAAAGTAATGCAATAGTAGTGTAATGCCTTACAATTCAGAGACAGTAATATTAAAATGTAACAAATTACTTTGAAATGACAGTAATAAGTAATGCATAATACATTTCGATTTTGAAGTAACTTGCCCAACACTGCTTTTAAGTGCCCCCCGGAAACACTTCCGATGTGTTGTGATTTTTTGTAGCACGTTTCTGAATTGCGTGTTGTGAATTGGCAGCTCGTTTCTGAAATGTAAATGTTTTCTGAATTTGCAGCGCGTTTTCTAAATGATGTGCACGTGTTGTCAAATGAAGATGAAAATGTTTTCTTGAGTTGTTTGTGTTTTGTCTATTTGCACGTGTTTTGTCTATTTGCACGTGTTTTGTTGATTTGCATCTGTTGTCATAAATTGCACGTCGTTTGCACCTGTCGGCCACCGTAATTTCATGCCCAGTCAGATATTTACAACCCAATCTCACTGCTAGGGAACAGATCTACTGATGTTTTGTAACATCACAAAATGTTTTTTTGGTGTGTTAAAAACTGGCTGTTACTAACAAGACTATCATTGGCCTATGGAATAATCTACATCTCCCAAACACTACCTATTTCACCGCAATTTATGCATCACACTACCTTGAGTTGCTCACCCCTGTCAAATTCAAAGGGGTTTGAAAAAATAAACAAGCGAGAAAGTTTTCATGTTACATGAATTTGATGTTACATTAGTGGAATATGAGGGGTGGATGTTATAAATATTACATTAAAACTACTTAAAGGTCTCTGCTGAGCAACTGTTAAAAGGAACTGTTGCAAGGAACATAAATCATTATTTAATCATTGTTATAATACACTAGAATATGAAAATGGATATTAAAATGTCCAACATTTGTTCAACTGGTTTTGTTTTTAAACATGCATACTCTTTCATCTTCAAATTATACTAGTGCAGTGCCAGTTCAAACATGATATTCCTGTAGAAAACCTGCAGCTAATTACATGCCCGCAGGTAGGCCTGCTTTAAAAAAATAGGATGATAGGGAAAAACATAATTCCAGCTATAAGCATTCAGTAGTGAATATTGAACATTGTGTTATGCATTATGTGCAGTGAGCAGAATTTAAAGTAAAATACAACTGCATGCGACTGCATGGCTGCATGTGACATTTCTTACAGATCAAAATGACATAAGCATAACAGCTGTTTTGAGTCAAGGCTATATGTTTAGCCTATTGAATAACTTGATGATAGAAAAGACAAACCATTTTCAGCTAGCCTATTAGCTGGTTTGATGCTCATTGAGTTCAATGCAAATCAAACCAGCTAATAGGCTAACTGAAAAACACACCATGCCAATCTCTAGGTGAAGGGTATGTGATGATGTGGGGCTATTTTAATTCCAAAGGCCAAGGGAACTTTATCAGGATGCATAGTATCCTGGATCCATGAAATAACTGGCCTTTAAAATAAAAAAATCTGCCTGCCTCTATGGGAATTTAACATAGGGGTCAAATACTTATTGCCCCTGTAATTTAAGGAAGAACATTTATTTATTTACGATACATTTTTCATTCACTAAGAAAATTGGTGTCCTTTAAAGGTTGGAGTTTTAATCGTTTTTTAATTAAGGCATTAAGATCAATTTCTAACAGATGATTTTATATTCCTTTTTTTAGTCAACTTTAGCATGGGTTCAAATACTTATTCTCCCCACTGTAAATTTATTAACAGACGCTTTTGTGTAGTGCTGCCACTAACGACTAATTTTCTAACGACTAATCTTTCGACTAATTTTTCGATTAGTCGACTAATCTAAACGACTATTTTTTTTTTACATCAAGTGTTTGTTATTTTGTTGTGTACGTTTTATTTTGAACTCAACTAAAGGGAAAACGTAAAATATATATCACCCTACTTTTGTTAGAAGCTGTATTACTGTAAGTAAACTGTTCAAAAACATTATGTATTAAAAAAAAACACCCATTTAAAATGCTACCTTCAGATCTACAGTAATGTCAGACCTTTGATAGACTTTATTTGTATGCCAGTGTTGCCATCGACATAGACAACTTATTTGACCTGAGGCCCGGTCATGGCATACTTTGGGGTCATAGGGCCCACCTACATGAACCCACCCCCCATCAAATTATCATTATATCACATCACAATTATTATTGTTATGCTATATTGTTATACATGCACTTCAAAGCAGCCAGTGTTTAAAGTGTTGTTCACAAAAAGTTTGAAAACATGCACATCAGAGGACTGCTTTACTAATGTAAAATATAATTAGAATAGTTCCATTGCCTTTGCATGGTTGCATGATAAATACTTCTAAAAACAACAGCAATTATATGGGTGTCATCGTTTTGGGATGTTTCCCTCATGCAAGCATCATATACTGGTAGGCAAATGGAAAGAATATTTACATATTTAATTATGCCACAAGCTTTTGGACACGTTATTCAAATTTGACTATACAATACTCTAGATAGTGTATTATAGTCTGTGCTCTGTTTTTATGGAAGTTGCATAAATCCACATTGTTCTATTAAATGTAGTTTCATAATTAAATAGCTTTCCAATAGGTTGAGTTGGAGATTTGCTACCAACGTTATCAAGTGGTTTCAGTTTCTCTCGCACATTGAATGAATGCTCATACCACCATTTAATTGTATGCCTCTATGTTTGATGACACCAAATTAGCAAGTAATTCATACTGATTGCAGAAAAGTTTGTTTTCTTTTTCTGTCGGTCCGCGGTTCCTTGATCAATTGCGCAGCAAATTATCAGACGAAGCCCCGGGAATAATTTCACTCCGCGGCTCCGGACCAGCAATGTCCACGTTACGGCCGGTGCTGGTCCGCGCGGCCCATAGTTTGAGAAACGCTGGACTTTGAAAGGCGACAGGAGTTGAGGACTTTGCAAATGAGCCTAACATCAGCATGTTCAAAACAAGTAGGCTACAGGCACTTTGCGCGTCTTACCACATAGGTTACTTCACTTTATCAGTTGCTAAAAAAATATGCGTCATGACTTATTGACCATGGGAAATGAGGCGCACCTTGATTGTTGATATCACGGGCGGCGGCATGTTCGGTTTAACGTTTTTTTGTATAAATGAATTACAGTAATGACACGCCGTTGCGTTGTCAACGTGAGATACTTCACTTCATTTATTTCAATTTCCACAATAGGCTACTATATTAGTCAGAGTCTGGACTAGCGTAACCTAGCTTAGCTCCCCCCACTTAGCTCTTCCTAATAATTAATTGCGATGAAAGCAGGCAGGCACGCAGCTTTGCTACTGGCGTTAACACTTGCGTGCATAGTAGGGTTTAAAACATGCCAAAGTCTTAGTAGCCTGTTTAACATCCAAAGACAGTCATTGTACTTTTCAAGAGTTAATAACATAGAGTTAATATAACATTACAGCCGTGTGAGACCAAAAATAAATAGGCGGTCAATAGTAAAACGACTCTTCGACTAAAAAAATTGCCGTCGACTAATTTTCATGGTCGATTAGGTCGACTAAGTCGACTAATCGCGGCAGCACTACTTTTGTGCAAACAAAAATTACATTATTTTTTAACCAAGGACCAAACAAAACAGTGGGCTGCCCCCACTTTGTTTGTTTCCAGTTTTCGGAGCCTGGGCTGCCTACAGACACATGTTTTTTTACAGTGTTCTCACAGAATAGGCATCGAGAGGTTGCGAGGAGATGATTGCTGAATGTGGTAAAAAATGTTATGGCCTTGAAATCACGTAAAATCCCTGACTGCACCTTAAATAGTGCAGCTCATGACTGATTATCTGGGAGTAATTTGCAACTCCTTGAGGCAACACAATGAATATATAGCAACATTTTACATTTTTTAAAAGTACCATAAGCAGCAGTACAATGGATGTACTGCAAAAAAATGGCAAGCAAAAGTAGTGCTGGTCTTGCCCAAGGAGTACTATTTCAGTCATTTTTTAATGTATTATAAAGTTAAGATGGAAACTGAAGTTTAACTCACTATATAGCTCCACAAATTAACTTTCAATAACATCATAACATTTGAGCTTCATAGAGGTGTGGGCTGTCTGAGGGCCATTATAGTGATGTAAAAGAGGTGCATTATGTTTAAGTCCTTAAAAACAGAACTGGCTGCAAAGAAAAATTCACCTGTGTTACTAAATTGTTTTACTTGGTCGCTCACGAGTACTTTAAATCAGTGTTTCCCAAAGTCTGGGTCGCGACCCACGGGTGGGTCGCAGGAGATTTTATTTGGGTCGCCAGCCCAATTTATGTTGTGTTATAGGCCTAACTGATACCATTTGTCATTTGATACCAGGAAAGCTAACAGTTTTCTATTAGGATGTAGATTGTTAACTACCACAGTCATGGTTTTGTCATAAAAGCTCATGAAACTGGCGCATGAAACTGGGGGACGAACGCATCGCAGAGGGGGTGCCAAAATGGATATCTACCTCTCAAAATGAAACCGTTCTGTGGGGCGCCTACCATGTACCTCGCAGTTGCAAACTGCAAGGGACATGAATCCGCCTATTTGCACGAACATTAATAGATACCAGCTTCTCAACTTTACCGATTAAAATCTAGTGACCGTGCTGTCAACTAAAGCAGACATCCATAGACGGGATAAGGATATTTAATTTGCATGTAGATAGTTTCGATTGTAGATGCAATCTTTAAAGTTAATAGCAACCTCCTCACATTCTTATTTCTGATTTAAAATGCACAACAGTGATTTATATTAGGCTACAATTTAAATAGACATTTTAAACACTATTTCTCTCGTTTTCTACCTCGCGAACTCCAAAGTAAAGGCGCATTCTTCCGGCTATTGCCCAAAAGCCTCTTGTTCTGATATAACGACTATACAATATAATATAATACAACAATACAATATAACGACTTGAGTTTTTTGCTGTTTACATTGGAATTGACGTCCACAGTGTTATGGACACATTTGTCTGCAACGCAACGTAGCCTACAACATTTTATTTTTTAGAAATACAGGAACAGCTTACTATGCTGACGAATGCGCAACATGCGAGAATTTCCCCTACTCTCGGATGCGCATTAAAACGTATCTTTTCAGTAGTAATTTCCAACTTTTCACGCTGATGGTGCTCAAAATGCAACACAACCGTGTTCAAAGCAGGGATCCTATAGCAATGTATGGTTGGGGGAGGCATAGAAAAGTTGGAGAACCTGTGGCCTAAAACAATATTGGTGGTTGCAGGGTAGATTTGAAGTGAAATGGGTCGCGATGGTCTGTCATTTTTAAAAAGTGGGTCGCCAGAAAAAAAGTTTGGGAAACACTGCTTTAAATAATATAAATTCTGATCAAGTTCATGTTCACAAGGATTTTAGTAAATATGCCCCACAGTAAAGGCCCATTCACACCAAGAACGATAACGATAACGATAGCTATAAATAATTATTACACGGCTCTTCATAGTGCTGCAGAATGCTCCATTCACTTGAATGGGCCTTCCCAACGTTCGGCGGTCTGCTAATTCTGAATAACAGACCGTTGCTAAGTATAACAGACCGCTGTCAAGGAAAATGGGCTTTGTGCTTCTAAGTCAATTCTTTCATATCACTACGCAAGGATTGGAACTTCATTCAAAAGTGAAAGCAGACGGTTGATCAGCTGTGTTCTAAAGAATGTTTGATTCAAGTTCAGCGTGTGTTGTTGCGAACTATTTGTTTCTCAGCAAAAGCCATGCTGAAACGGTAACAAATAGGGTATAGCCTAGGCTATGTAGGCTAAAGAGTCATATCGTGGGGAGTTTATTGTGTCGTTTTGGTAAGTAGCCGTGTAATAAGCGGGATAATGTATAGAACACCGGTCATTGTCGGGAGATAGGTCCCTTCAGGGCGGAACAAGACCCCTCCGCTGCGCGTCGGGGTCCGGTTCGCCCTGTCGGGACCTATCTCCCGACAATGACCAGCGTTCTATACATTATCCCTTACATATTGTTGTCGTTAATATGAATGACGACGTTCACACATAAACTATAACGATAACAACATGAAGAACGATATCGTTGGGGATCACTTTCAGAGCGATTTTCAGAACGATAAAAAGCTACTAGCCAATCAGAACCCATTGAATTTTAACCGTCACATTTATTAACACAAGGAGAGACTTTGTTTATCGTTGTTCAGTGTGAACGCTTTTATTGTTATGGTTATAGTTATCGTTATCGTTCTTGGTGTGAATAGGCCTTAAGAATGCAGCTAGCAATAATTGTATATAGTCTCTCTTTGCAAAGTACTTTCTGTGAATAAACACCTATGATGTAGCATATTTTGGGGAAAGAAAAGAATTTGTCCATTTTCACCTGTGAAAGACTGTCTTTCCGTTCAAGGAGCTTCTTGGAGTCTTTAAGAAGCAACACCTCTTCATTTTTGAGGCTATGTACATGTAGTGATCTAAGCAACTCAGCCACATCAGTGGGGCCACATGGTAGGACCTGAGTTCATAAAAAAGAGTATGATTTTTTTTATGGAAACATGAATAAATTAAGTCACATTTTGTGCAATTGCTATACATACCACCATGTAATATTAAAAAATCCTGTAACTTACCCTTGTTGTTAAATCATCCCCTTCTGTGTGACCAGGCAAACACACAAAGTGGATCTAGAAAAAGCAAAGTTGGCATTACTGAATGATATTTAGTAAAAAAATAGAATTACCGCCCTGTGGTTGTATGTTTCCAAGCAACAGTTCAGTCAACATACAATTTAATCTACATGTTTTGTCACGTTACAGTGACCCTGACATTAACATACATCTTCTTAATTATTAATCATTGAGTCCAAGTGAATGCCTGTTGCTTGCTTGCCAAAGGTGAAGAGGACTTTTCTTCAAGGCAGTCTTGAGATACATTATATGGACAAAAGTACGATGACTTTTTTGTGTCATTCATTTCTATAAACATTAAAAAATGGAATTATATAGATGTAATTTTGGTGTATGTTATGAAATCAAGAAAACAGATTATTTATTTTTGCCTGGTTGAAGCACCTCATTCATCTTTCACCCGTGTAAAGTGCATACTTTACTGTAATATTCTACATAATGAAAAAAGGTGGGGCTTTCAAGCTTTTCACCACCAATGCATAAATACAGTTCAATGCAGAACATTACACACCTCTGACAGATACTGTGTGCTTCTGATGTTCTGAAGTTCCAACAACACGCTGCAAAGCTCCCTCCTGTTCTTCAGCAGCGTTTTCATACACACCGCTGCATTTTCACGCATATTCTAGTGGCAAACAAATAGAATGCTAAGATTTAACTCATCTGGAGAATCCGCAATCATATTCTTTAACCATTTGTACAAAAAGTTGGGACATAATTGTAAAGGCTAAAAACAAGAATGGACTGATTTCTAAAATATTTAGGCCACACTACAACACACTCCACTATAACACATTATGTCATATTTTATCCTGTAATATATATATATATATATATATATATATATATATATATATATATATATACATACATATATATATATATATATACATACATATATATATATATATATATATATATATATATACATACACAATTAATTTTTTTCCTTTTCATATGCATGAACATTTTGCTTTAGTAACGCTAATTGCATTTCATTTAATTAAGGCACCTGTTAAGAAAATACTCAAACTACTTGTACGTAAGCTTTAATAGCCAAATCTAGCAGGTAAGGGAAGTTTAAGTTGATAACGTGAAAGTGAAAGTTAGACATTAGAAAGGCCCGCGAAAGTTAAGGTTGCTTCTAACTGTACAAAGAAGCAAAACTGGTGCTCTGAATACCGATTCTGTTGTCTTTGAACGAGTCTCTTACTGACGCATATAACCGCAATTTGGATTAACACCTGCTTTTACAAGCCGGAAATATTTCACCGCAAAAAAGACATGCGCTTTCATGGGCAGTTTTTATTTTCTTGTTGTTGGTGACACATTTGACACGTACCAAAACATATCGATGTGCCTGTGCATGGCATTTTGGAAGATAGATGCGTTCTCATTAGAGTTAATACAGGTCACCAAATGTAAACGTTAAAAATGTACATGAAAAAAAAAAGAAAAAATCTGATTTGAAGCATGCCGCATGTAATGTGAACGTAGCCTTAGTGACAGGACTAAAAGCATGTCTTACACTCTGTGTAAACACATCCAACACACAATCCATCAGAATGTAGTTTGGTGTTCTGTAGATTGAACATGCAAGGTGTTCCTGGAAGGTTGATTAGATTGGGATCAGGGAATGAGTGCTGGTTGGAATGAAACTAAGGTCCCAGTGGGCAGTATGTTCCAGTTTGTGCCACACTTCCCATACCTATGTCATAATTCAACAAATGTTGCCTACTATCAAGGTAATAACTAATTTGCCACAAATGTAGCAGGCTTAGTTATTAAGTTTGCAGGAAGTTATTGGTTGTAGGAAAGGAACAAATAATGATTATATAAAATGTAAAAAAAACATCAGTTGCTAAAGAAATCCATTCTGGACTGTATCAACTACAAACCTACTAACACCACCCCTCTTACCACAGACACCTCCTTGGCTGATGACCTGAACCACTTCATTGGCTGCTTTGACAGGGATAACAAGGAGGTGGCCATCAAGGCTGTGGTCTCTGCTGAGCATCAGCCCCTCACACCCTCCCCCACCGACGTGTGTGCGGCACTGAGCAGGACTAGTCGACTTCAGTTCAGCATTCAACACCATCATCCCCTCCAAACTGATCACCAAACTCAGGGAACTGGGCATCAGTACCTCCTTCTGTACCTGGATTCTGGACTTCCTAACCAACAGACCACAGATTGTTAGGTTAGATAACCACACCTCCTCAACCCTCACCCTGAACACCGGTATACCAAAGGGCTGTGTGCTGAGCCATCTACTCCCTCTTCACCTACGACTGCACACCTGTACATGGCTCTAACATCATTATAAAGTTTGCAGACGACATAATGGTAATTGGTCTCATCAGCAACAGTGATGAGACGGCCTACAGGGAGGAGGTCCAGCACCTAACAACATGGTACACCGACAACAACCTGGCTCTCAACACCATGAAGATCAAAGAGTTCATTGTGGACTACAGGAAGTCAAAAGCTGGCACACACGCCCCCATCCTCATCAATGGTACGGAGGTGGAGTGTGTCACCAGCATCAAAATTCTGGGTGTCCACATCTCTGAGGACCTCTCTTGGACCCTCAACACCTCTACCCTGATCAAGAAGGCTCACCAGTGTCTCTTCTTCCTGAGGAGACTAAAGAAGGTCCACCTGTCTCTTCAGATCCTGTGAACTTCTATCGCTGCACCATCGAGAGCATCCTCACCAACTGTGTCACAGTATGGTACAGCAACTGCTCTGCCTCTGACCGGAAAGCACTGCAGAGGGTGGTGAAAACTGCACAAAACATCACCATTTCCTCACTCCCCTCCATCGAGGCCATTCAGGGCAAGTGATGCTTGCGTAAGGCACACAGTATTAAGACTGTTCTCAGCCCAACCATAGACTGTTCACCTCACTCCCTTCGGGGAGGTGTTACAGCTCTCTCTGCACCCAGACCAGCAGGTTCAGAGGAAGCTTCTTCTAACCCTGCACCTCAGTGACAACCAACCAACCAACGACCCCCCCCACCCCCCGTAACCAACCACCCCACCACCCCCCCACACACTAACAAGGACATCACCCCAATGTGTCTGTAGACAGCATAAGGAGGAGAGAGCCGGTTAGGAAACATCTAAACATTTAAGCAGCCTCTTAGGGATAAGTCGGACAGGGCAATAGCCATAACTAAAGCATTGGGGAAAAGATATGCAGCCGTACATCGTGATTGAGGGTGAACGATTTCGTCAGCTGATGAAAGTACTCGAGCCGCGGTATAATATTCCCTCCCGCCGACACTTCGGCACCACTGTAATTCCAAAACTGTATGACGAGACATGAGGAGAAATTGTCACAGCCCATGTAGCTCTCAGTTTCCTCGCGGTGACCGCTCACTACATTACTTCGGAGTGGGAAAAGAGAAGCTGTGTTTTGCAAACACGCCCCATTTACGAAAGTCATACCAGTGAGCATCTCTGAAGAAGCCTAAAGAATACAGGCTTAGCATCTAAGTTTTACTTTCATCCTTCATATGAAGCATATTCAAATTGTTCACGTTTGTCTTTGCTCTCCTTAGCACACTCTCATGTTTCCGCAAAATGTGTCTTCTTAGATTCCAAAATGAATCTTTACTCACTGAACCAGTATCACCACATGGTCTACATTGTATCTAGTTGTTTTGTAGGAATAATACACTTGTATGACATATCAGTTTCCTTTCTAAAATATTTAGCAAACTCCATCCCCACTCACTAGCTCTGATCTGTCGTTTACAATCGCTCATCCACTCGTCACTTTGTGTCAGAAATTAGCGGAGGATAAACTCGCCCTTATGCATCTGTCGTTCTCAAGGCAAGCGGGCTCTTATTACACACGGCATCTGGTCAGAATTTTAAAGAAATCTGTCCGACAAACTTAAGAATATGTTTAATGTTTAATGTTTAAAATAAATGGTGCATATTTTGCAGAAAAATTAATGTCTCCTTGTTCATGCCCTTTAGTCAATGGTTAGGCTACTAATAGGGCAGCCATGGCCTACTGGTTAGCACTCTGGACTTGTAACCGGAGGGTTGCCGGTTCGAGCCCCGACCAGTGAGCCACGGCTGAAGTGCCCTTGAGCAAGGCACCTAACCCCTCACTGCTCCCCGGGCACCGCTGTTGATGCAGGCAGCTCACTGCGCTGGGATTAGTGCGTGCTTCACCTCACTGTGTGTACACTGTGTGCTGCGTGTGTTTCACTAATTCACGGATTGGGTTAAATGCAGAGACCAAATTTCCCTCACGGGATCAAAAGAGTATATACTTACTTACTTAATCAATTCTAATTTACTTTTGAGTATTATAATTGCCACCCACTGACCTTTCTTGGTATAGCTGTAGTATCTGTAGTCTCAGTATGCTATGCAAGCAATAAGTATGCAGGTAAGTCAGTGACTAGTTAAAAGCAGGGACGGATTAATGAACAGGCCTACCAGGGTCCCAGGAACTCTGGTGCTCTATACAAAGATGCTACTGTAATATAGGCTTGTATTGGGTTTGTACATCTCATGTCTGAATGATGTCCATTTATATCCACAAAAATCACCAGAATCTATAATCTAAGGTAATATTATCAAAATCTTCTGCCAGGGGAGCACACCCCTGGATCCCGCTTGACAATTATGTTGATCAGGGAATATATCTTGGTTTAGGGGCCCGCTTACCTCCCAGGGAAAAAAGTTCAGGCTCAGGATTTTTTTCTACTATCACCACTGTATTTATCTCTATGGCTCTGCTGCCGGTGAGTGTCAGTAGGTCAGCATAGTCCATATTAAGATGTTAAGACTGCTCCTTTAAAACAATTCCCAATCTAGCTTAGTCTGTAGACCTAACTGTTGATTATTAACTGGGGTGCTATTAAATCATGAATATGAAAACTGGCATGTTTTTATGGTCTTGGTCTCGACTCGGTCTCGACTCCTAAAGGACACGGTCTCGACTCGGACTTGCTTCCTCAAAGACTCGGTCTTGACTCGGACTCGACTGTATTTGAAAACCAACGGACTCGGTCTCGACCCTTCAAAAACTCGGTCTTGACTCTGACTCGGCATAGGCGGTTTCGTCCCCATCACTAGTCCCAGGTACATCTGTGCCAAGTAAGCGTGTTTTCTCAATGGCAGGGGATATAGTCACTGCAAGTAGGTCTCGCCTCTTGCCAGAAAATATGGACAAACTGATATTCTTGCAGAAGAATATGAAAATAAAGTGAACAGAGGAGTGTTGTTTTTAAACAGTCAAGACCATTGGGTCCTTGGTTACCTGTCTGACCAAGGCCCTTCGTCCCGGATTACTGAGTTTGGCTGAGCGGCCAGATCTAGCAAGACTGTTGGTTGTTCCAAACTTTTCCATTTGGGAATGATGGAGAATACCGTGCTCTTGGGCACTTTCAATGCTGCAGAAATGTTATTGTATCCTTCCCCAGATTTGTGGCTTCACACAACCCTGTCTTGCAGGTCTACAGACAATTCTCTCGACCCTCATGGCTTGGTTTTCACTCTGACAAACACAATCACTGTATATGCCTAGGCCTACATTAAATTAGTGTTCAAAATCAGTCCATGGGATCGGGGAAGTGGGGTTGGTTGGAGCAGCAAAGCTCGTCCAGGGTGGGCACAGATGACTTCCAGGATGGGCCAGGCCCCCCAAAGCCCCCCCCACGACACAGGGACTGTGTAATGGGCATGCAGTACAAACTTTTAACGGTCCAGTCACACCAAGAACATGTCAGAGGCCATCTACACTATGTCGGATACAAACGCCCTCCTTTCCAAATTAGACCATCGGATCAGCGTATCCGAAGAGGAGCAATTTGGATCCGCTGGAGACCCCGAACTCATTTTGCTCCGTAGCCGTATCAGACGAATGTGGACTGCGTGTCTGTAGTGTGTTGCGGAACCATCTGAAAAGAAATGACGTACAACCCCATGTTCCCTTCCCTGATTCGTTGTGCTCGTTTCACGTGATTATGGCCATGCTGCTTTGTTTTCGTGAGAAGTGGCCTTTTATTCATTCTTTTATTTATTCATTTGACAGCCATACAGTAAATGGCAACGGATTATAAGCAATTTAAAGACGCTAGACGATTATATAGCCTAACTGTGTAGGCTATGTGACAAATAAATCCCTCTTGATCATTAGAAGCACTGTGTAGGCTATGGTCTATAATGTCCATCACACAAGGTAAGCTATTTTATTCGTTTGTCGTTAGTCGACAAATCTACCTGGCATTCTGTGTAAACTATGCCTATTCCACTGCAATATCGACCAATAGGCGCATGTAAAGTAACGAAAAACGTAGGCTATCTAAATGGCTAAGTTGATTTTGTTGTTGTTCTTTAAACAATGACTGAAAAAAACTCATCTAGCCTGCTGGAAACCGTGGCTGTTGACATGCAAACAAGCACCTACGACGGAGTGTGGGAGCTGACAGTAATATGTTCGTGCAGCGCAGTCACATAAAATTCGCAATCAACCCAATTATACAGATTATAATACTATGCAATGACCTAGCTGGCTGACTGGGGTAGGCTACATTGTATAGGCTACTGCCAAGTCACAACATGCTCACCGAGAAGCTAACTCATAGCCTAATTTTTAGTGTTTGTTTGTCGTTCGTCGACAAATACCTGCCATTATAATGTGAATTACTATAAAGTAGCATGTTGTCTTTTGCACCCAGGCAGTAACCTAAACTTGGCAAACATCCTATTTTCCTCCAGTTTTCAGATTTTATCTGGTTATTTATTCCCTTGCATCCATACTTATTGACTATGCGTTTGTCATGATTTTCAAGGATTTTTAAGGCTTCCCAAACTGATAGGCTACAGTGTTTGTGGACGCAGATCGGATTTGATCCGGAACTCCGTATCGAATCTGATTCGGTGTAGTGTAGTAGAGGCCTCAGTCTTCTACTTTTGAAGTTGTTAATGCCCAAACATGGCCTCGAATATAAGGCATTTCTGAAAGTGTAAAAATAATACAAAATCAAAGGTGAAAAAATTATGAAAACATAGGAATTTAACAAAAAAATATTACAGGTCTTAGTGTTGGGACCTAAATGGTAGAACTTTGAGCAAAATCTGAGATGGTGCATCAACCATTTTCCTGGATTTTGTCTGATTTGACGCACGGAATGACCCATATCATTTATTGTCTGAACTTTCCAAGAAATTTGGTAAAATCCAGAATTATGTGTATGGACACAGAAAATAAACACAGAAACACAGTCATTCATAAGAGCAGTGTATCCCAAACTTCTCTTGCAGCTATGTTGTTGTGCAGTGTTTTAAGTGTGATTGGCTATTACTTGCACACAAGTGTAACATTCTTTAGCCAATATAAATGGTATCAAGAAAGATGGACAAATGTGCAAAACAGCATATCAAATACTGTCAGATTTAGAAGCAATTTGGCTAAATGTGATCTCAATAGCCTACAATAGCTGGGTAAATTGTTAATGATTATTAAGGGCAAAGAAAAAAAAAACTTGGGCTCTGTTCTGAATTGCTGCCTCGCTGCCTTATCAGACAGCTAGCTCACTAGACATAACTTTCGAGATATTTTATAAGACAGTTGGGTTCGAACACTCTTTTAAGATAGCGATAATGTGTGGCGTCAACATTCTAGATATGGATTTTTTCCCTGCGGCACATCTGTACAACGCTCACGACACACTAGTGTGCCGCAGCACACAGTTTGGGAAACACTGCATCAGAGATAACTCATTATTCCAATACATTATATAATTTCATTATAATAACTGTCTCAAAAGAATGCAGTAAAGAATTAAATAAACAAAGAATTTCAATCGTTAAAAGAAGATACCTCTTTCCTGATGGTGGCACGACTTTTCAATGGAATCCCTTTGATCCTAGCATAGGCATCCATGGTGAGGAAAGGATGTTGCTAGGGATCTTACAGGACCTCTATTTTGATGAGAGGAAGCTATCAAGGCAAATCAGGACACAACTCAATTTCAATTTCATACCAGATAAATCATTACACAAGACTAATATTATGCCATTCAAGTAAGAATTCCTAAGCGACATAGGCCATGTTGATGCTTGGCTGCTCAACGCTACTTCATTGCAGAGATGTAGTTCAGTATCAAACTAATCAGTCATTGCAAAAGTATTCAGGCAAACACAAACACATGCCTATAGGCTACTTCACATTTCTTACCTCTCTTACAGTGAACTTGAGCAAGGTAGCCTATTTGCCGATATTATCTCCGCTTTTCTTGCACACCAACAAAACATCTGTGGTGGAGCAGGATACAGGCTACCACTTAGAGAGTGAGCTGAGCAGCAGGGACGTTACCAGATTGTGGTTATGATCTAAAATGTTATCTGGTCCTTACATCAGGTGTTTTTTTATGAAATACCATCATCTGGATAGGCTAATTAGAAAAAAAGTTTAAAGGTAAACTATGCAGTATTGGCAATATCCTTACTGTGTTCTGGGGTTTTGCTTCTTTTTCGCTGGCTTTGTCATGACGAATGTCTGAGAAACTCCATCGCTACCTTTTTCTAGCCGGTGCCTGGCGTGTATGTGTATTTGAATGCAGTAAAGCAATTCGTTACACTCGTTATATTTCCTGACACTGAGGCCGTCGGCCCGCCGGCCAACAGTTGCAAGGGTGTTTTTTCCGCTCACAGGCGCTAGGGGGAAGCGAGACGGCCACCATTCAACCCGAAAAAAGTCATATAACCATTCCAATGACTCTGAAGCTGTTAAATGAAGGTAAATTAAACGAAAAAACTTGCATATTAAGCTAAAAAACCTGCATAGTGTGCCTTTCATTTGTTGTGTAAATAAGCTGTGTCCCCTCTGATGGGATATTTTTTGTATCCAATTTGGTGTGTGTGCATGTACATTTGAGACAGAGAGGAGGTAGAAATCTCACGTTAGCCTACAAACACAATTCTGCGGCTATTTTTATGGATATAACTTGCGGTCTAGTGATTTTGACCCGACCCCCAAGATTATCTATACATTCTATCCGCACCTGCCCGAACCACGGGTCACATGCGGGCAGTGTTGGGGAGTAACGGAATACATGTACCGGTGTTACGTATTCAGAATACAAATTATGAGTAACTGTATTCCGTTACAGTTACAATTTAAATAGTTGGTATTTAGAATTACATTGTTGAAATCAATGGATTACATGACGATACCTCTCTGTTTCATAAGTTTATTCACTCTCTAAATAAATTAAGGCAACTCCATTTCCCAGAAGCTCCTGAAAGCAATCTATGATGAAATTGTTTCCATGTTTAAATCCAAGCCCCGCCGTCTTGCACTAGGCCTATGGACGCGTCATCGCGGAGACCCTGAAATGACACAGCAATTTTTCTCCACAAGTAAGTGGAGGTCCTGTTCCTCACTGATCATGGTTCCTGATGTCTGTTCAAAGGATATTTTCCCAAGTATTAATAGATCAGGCTACTTCGGCCAATCGGTTTCACAGTTTGCTAATCAATAAACAAAGCCTAGTTCACTTGTTGATTTAGACCTACAATAAAACCTATCTTTAAAATAGGCACTGCAAGTTTTTTTATTCTAACTTAAAATAGCTTTATGGCTTATTTTTTTTTTCTAATTAGATTTACATTTACGTTTTAAAATGAATTATGGTGCAGCCTCTGAAGAATTATTCTTGCGAGTAGCATATTTTAACGTGCGTTTTTTGATTGTCATTACGCGATTACGTTAATTTTGAGAGCACTGATATAAAGTAGCATATGTTTACATTTGCACGTCATTTGCGTTCCACCTGTCATATGCGCCCCTCACTTGTAGGCCTACTGGGCTGATGCCACCGAAAAATCTCACAGGCACACCTTATTTATAATTTCTGGCTACGCCCTTAAAGTAGGCTAGCCTATTTTTTTGGTTTGTTTTAATTAGCCTAGTCGCCTGCTGTAGTTTTAGTGGTCACCTTGCTATTTTATAGTTATATAGTATATCAGGTAGCTTAGTTGACTTTACATTCTCCTATGTGGGCCTAACACTTCAGCCATTTGGAACAGAAGAACACACCAGAATAGGCCTGTTTAGTAAGCAGGATTTGATGGCCGCATTCCTACACTTATAAAATGCAATTCAATGCGGAAGTAATCCAAGTATTCAGAATACGTTACTCAGATTGAGTAACGTAACGGAATACATTACAAATTACATTTTTGGGCATGTATTCTGTATTCTGTAACGGAATACGTTTTGAAAGTAACCTTCCCAACACTGCATGCGGGTCGCGTGCGGGTCACATGACGGCCCGTCATCACTAATGCACTCGCATGTGATGCTTGTGTCAAATGCATATTATAACTGATGTGTCAGGGCTGTACAGTCATACATGCTACCATATCAGTCGATGTGCGATGGATGATCTAACAACGTAGCACCAGTGCGATACAGTTTTGCGTATGGCAATACAATGCATGCTTGTGAAACTGACAGGGAGGCTACACCAGGAATGTAACTTAGTGTTCCATTCGCGTAGCGTCTGCTGCAACAATTATCTTCTAAAAACTATTTTTACGCAATGCGAATGGAGCGCTTCAGTTGTGCTCCTGGTGTAGCCTCCCTCTGAGACACTTGTTTGTTTGTTTTGAAGTGTGTGTAGGCTATGCTTCTGTGAGAGGGGAATCGATGTAGGCTACTTTGATTTCAACTTGGTAGTTGTAGTCTAGGAGAATAAAATGCGTGTCCACTTGTGTGTAGGCCTAGTATCCAAACAATCCAACTCCAAATCAAACAGCATCTTGCGAATTATTCCAGCAAATCGAGCAAATTACTATGTTTAGCCCTAAAGCGAATATATCTTCCGGCCAAGCCGAGGTGCATTCAGATTAGGCAAGCACCCCGCGTAGTGTTCAAGAATCTTTTACTTTTTTAGAGCGGGAGATGAGTAAATGGGCATTGAACAAATAAAGTTGGCTTACTCAAGCAAGCAGTAAAGCTAATAACCAGATATACACCAATTTTGAGTGGAAATATATTTGTATTAATATATTTTGGCAAGTAAGTTTTAAACTGCTGCAACAAAATTCCCTGATATTCCATGACTTTGCACAAAAAATGATAAAATTCCCTGACTTTCCATGTCTGGAATAGACTTTCCAAAATGCCATGATATTCCAGAAATTCCATGACCCGTGGGAACCCTGAAATTGAAAAAGGAATGTCTAGCGGGAGTATGGGCCTGTGAAAGGTTCGAGAAATACCTGGTAGGCATGGAGAAATTCAGACTGATCACAGACCATAAGTCACTGGTGTCACTGATAAATAGTAAATGTGCAGTACCAGTGAGGTGTCAAAGACTCTTGATGCAGCTCATGCGATTTAACGCGAAAGCTGAATATGCACCGGGAAAGACACTGGTCATCGCAGCCCCATCAAGAACAGAGACAACACAACAGAGGCAATCATTGCTTGCCATGTGAATGCAGTGGCTCACAACTGACCGATTTCACAACACAAGCTGGACATGAACCAGGACAGCCACACAAGAGTATGAGCTGCTCCAAAAAGTTCAGAAGCTGATCAGAGATGGATGGCCCATCTGAGTAGACATATCACAGACAGTGTGAGAGAATATTGCACAACGAAAGACTCTGTCGTGTGTGAAGGCCTCATCACAATATGTTGTCGCATCATAATTCCACAATCCATGAGACAAGAAATATTAGACCGCATACATGAGGGACACCAAAGCATGTCAAAATGCAGGAAACGTGCACATGAAACAGTGTGGTGGCCAAGAATATCAGCGGATATCAAGCACAAATTGACACATGCCGCTTCTGCCAGACTAACAGGCGCACGCAGGGAAAAGAGCCGTTACAATCAACTCCTCTGCCGGAGAGACCTTGGTAAAAGATAGCCACTGACATCTGTGAGTATAAAGGAAAACAATTTGCGTTACCTAGAAATCTTACATTTAACATCAACCACAACAGACCAGGTTGTGAGGTCAATGAAAGTTCCATTTGCGAGATTTGGCATCCCTGAACAGATAGTCAGTGGCAACGGACCCCAATACACTAGTGAGGCTTGGAAAGACTTTTGCAGACAGTATGACAGAACATACATCCAGCCCGCACAACCCACAAGGAAATGCGCACGTGGAGCGTGCTATCCAGACAGCCAAACGCATTCTCAAGCAGGAAGATCCGTTATTGGCTCTAATGTGCTACATCGCCACACTCACAAGCTCCACTGGAGTGAGCCCTGCAGAAATGCTCATGGGTCGCAAGATCCAAACAACACTGCTGTCGCTCCAAAGGAACCTGGTTCCAAAGTGGCCAGACCAAGACATCATTCGGCACAGAGACGAGAAAGCAAAACAACAGGCGTTCTACTTCAATAAGAGACATGAAGTGAAGGACTTCTGCCAGGGGATCAGGTCCTATCAAAACTGGACGAGGAAAAGGCAAGGAAAGGGCCAGCAGTGGTCATTCAAGACAGCTGCACACCACGCTCCTACTAGGTGAAGTCACCAAGGTGAGGAGAGGTGAGAAAGAATAGGCGACATCTACAACTGGTACCACGGGGAGCAGAAAAGGAGAACACAGACACTGGCCAAACAGTCAAAGAGCCAACAGAAGAAACACCACAAGGCCTTGATCAAGGACTGAGTGACAATAATAAAGGGCCAACAGTAACACCAGAAGGACTGACAGTGACCAGGTTTTGTAAACCTGTGGTAAGGATGGACATTTAGTGTAAGAAGGTTGAATTCAGTTCAGTTTGTGTCAGTAAAACATTTTTGGAAGTAGTCATAAATGTCAGGGCTCTAGAATGTGACCAATTTGGTCGTAAATGCGACCAAAATTTTTAAGGGTGCGACTAAAATTTTCCCTGGGTCGCACTGGTGCACCTAACGTCATAAGGTTAAGCTCCTAGACTTTCCTCGCATCTGTTTTCCACAAACTAAGCATTTATCTCCTTTGACTAGTGGTGCATAGTGCACCAATACTACAAAATTATCACAATACCCTGAAATTAGAAACGACACAATACCTATTTTATTAGCAGGGCTCCAGACTAACTTTTTGCACTGGTTGCACTGGTGCGCCTAACTTTTTTTCTTAGGTGCACCAGCACAAAATTTAGGTGCACCCAAATTTTCAACCACATCGCATTTAACACCGCAGCAGGTTCACTTTTTTCCTTAATTACTGTCCTATATAGGTTGTCCTATGACTTATGATTTACAATTCTACAAGAAAAGTAACTTAATGAAGTGTTGGTGCTTTAAGTGCTTCACTGAGCTGAAATTTAAACTTAAAACATCTCAAGATGAATTAAATAAAAATAACAGTGAGTAAATTAACAGTGCACGTCTTTTGAGGGCTTCAAACTGCACATCTCATGGCTCAATGTCTTACATACTATCCTTCATGATCTTTAGGCCTTGGCTAAACCAGCTCGCCATGCTAGCATCTTCCATAGAAATGTATTTGAGCACAATTTAAAGAGATGTTCCAAGTAGCCTGGGGGATTTTTATGTGATTTTGCAATGATGATTGCAATAATCATTTGACAGCCCCACAATGCAATTTACTTTTTAATTTTAGTATTTTTAAATTTTCAATAAGAACATCACTATGGTTAATGCAGTAACAAAATGGTAGGCCTATTATTATAGGCTATTGCAATGACTTGCCATGCTCGATCTAAATGTGTCCATTCAATTCACCGTAGACAATGACCACAGTTATACATGCAGGGAATATTCGGGCTTTAAATGTAGCAGCGATATTCGGTTTGCACCAAATACCGGATTAAATTGATTGATGCCATCAGAATGGGTTTACACAACTCGTGCGCAAAATGAATATTGCTGTTGAAAACCGGGTTACTCCCTGCATGTAACTGCGGTCAATGACGCACTCCTTTTCGGCGATATCTGTATCTCTGTCATTCGGGAAGGCCTTGTATGCATTGTTTGCAATTTTAAGACGTCTTTTCATCTGCAAAGACTGGCACAAGTGCCATTTCTGTACGTCGGGTTTATGTTCAAACAATTTCTGGTGAATAATTATTTCGGACTGAACTTGGTGAAGGGAAGTTAGTTTCACTAGGCCTATCGTAGGCAACGATAAACTTGATCATCATCTCGGGCTCGTCTGATCGGTTTGCTGCTGCCAGCCGCCGAAAGGCAGTGGGGAGAGGGGACATTTATCTCGACCTATGTGACCACACTGTAATGCAACTACATCCACTGTTTATCTGACGGGTCTCTGACCTCTCTCTCTCTCCCCCTGTCTCTCTCTGCAGCACACGCATTTTCAAATTTACACACAGGCACTGGGCCACAGCCAATCAGAGGGGAGGTCCCGCCCTTCACTATCTGTGATTTGTTTAAACCACGATATTGGCCAAATATGTGTCTGTTATTGAACCAAAGGTAGAGTTTCAATGCGGACACTTTTTCCTCTCTCGAATAGCTGGTCGCACCGGTGCGACCTCTGATTTTTTTTAGTCGCACTTTTGAAAGATTAGGTCACATATGCGACCAAATTGGTCGCACTCTGGAGCCCTGATTAGGATTGATATATCCTACTTTTGAGAATGACAGTCGGTGCGCTTCCCGTAGCCTATCTTTTCTCCTCACACGCACGCAGCTTTTAACCTGCAGCTGTCGTGATCCGAGCGAGTAGCGATGTTGATTTGCTGACTTGCACTCAAGTTTGTGTTGCTATGGGATTTAGTTCAGGCTATGTCAGGCTATGGGATTTAGTTCATTTAGGCCTACTAAATGTAGGCTTAATGTCTATCATTAATGTAGTGATGACTTCAACAAAATCATAGAAATTCACATTGCAAGACACTTCTCTTCTATGATCCCATAAATATTTTCTTTGACTTGTAGGTTTTTTGAACATTTATGTTATCAAATGACATAGAAAACAATGAATTGCATCCATATATCCTTGGATGATGCACAACTACTGTATTTTCCTCTAGCCTAAAACCTTGAGAATGAAAGCTAATTACTTTGACGTTCTTCTTAAAGTGACAGGCACTCAATTAGACCTAAGCTTACACACCACCACTGTAATAACACTGAAGACAACTGTAATAGTTTAAAAAATCTATATGAAGTATTCAAATTACTAGCTTTGCTATTAGTAATTATGCAGATCATACATTATTAACAAAATATATAAAGTTTATGAATTCCAAAATATGAAATAGAAACATATGACAAGCTATCATTTTCCATGTGTCTGGAGGGTCGAGCAGAGACTAGGATCACAACTGATGTGAATGATCACAGTATTCAATATTACTGATGTCGTCAAGGTGGTGGAGGCCCCAAATCAAATCAATACTGTCATTCCTGGTCCATGCTCTGACAACAGCTCAGATACGGAATGTATATGGAGAGTGATAAAAAGGGGACCTTGAAATTGTGACGTTAAAGGTGCCGCAATGAAAAAATTGGGTGCACCTACATTTTGTGCTGGTGCACCTAAATAAAAAAGTTAGGTGCACCAGTGCAACCAATGCAAAAAGTTAGTCTGGATCCCTGAATGTAATAAATAAGAAGGGAAACAGTTACTTACACTCAGCAGTTTACAAGATGGAAAATGATTGTTTAGGATAATGTTGTTATATCCCCATTTGTTCCAAGGACATGGATAATTTGAGGGGGAGATGTCAAGACATTCTTATGTTAATTAGGTGTACATCTCAGTAACCAATCAAAGAGCAAGCTGCAAGGAAGCCAAGCCTCAACGAACAGGAATAGTTCAGAGAGTAAATGTATGGTGTATCCTACAACGTGTTTGCAGCGAGATAATAAAGAGACTCAAGTTGAAAGCAAATAAACTGTATTCACCAGCAGTATTATTTGACACACCACACACGGTTTTATAAATCAGAATATTTTTGTGCGTATGCAGATTGCAAGGTTTGGACATACGCAATGTTTTAGGACAGAATTTACAGAATTTTATAAATGAGGCCCCAGGTCAAGAGAATGTAGTGGAAGACCTGTCGTCACCCTCCACATTGTCTCTGGTTAAATGTAATGTTTTAACACTCTGTAAAGCGCCATTCATGTGTAATGTTTTGGCGCTCTATAAGTTAAATTAAATTTAAAATTGAAAATTAGTGATGGACCCCTGACATACATTTGATCCAGCTACTCCAGCTTGTCCTGCTACTCGACTATCTACTTGAGAGGACAGTGTCACTCCAGGAGCTACAGCTAGCCTTCAGCTAGGACTCAAGTGCTGTCACAGCGTTGCAGTTTCATCCACTTCAGGTGGCCCCTAGCCTCTAGAATTTCAGACAGCCCGATGCTCTACAACAGTGGTTTTCAAAGTGGGAGGCGGGGCCCCGAGGGGGTGCCAGGGGGGCCGCAGCAAGTTGGAAGGAAAAATAAAAGCAAAATATACCTATTACTATGAGGGTTGTTCTACAATACCATTATAGTAATTTGTTGCATATCTGAACATTTTCCATGATCATGACAGGGAATAATAGTAGAGTGATAGCTCTCAGCAGAAAGCCCCAAATGCAATTTTTACACACTGTATGCTCCATTGCGAAGTGCTTGTGTCTAAAATAATTATTAAGATTAGCTTAATTAGGGCCCGAGCACCGAAGGGCGCAAGGCCCTATTGTTTTTGTAAGGATTATTATTCTGTATTATTAGGGCCCGAGCACCGCAGGGCGCAAGGCCCTATTGTTTTTGTAAGGATTATTATTATTAGGGCCCGAGCACCGAAGGGCGCAAGGCCCTATTGTTTTTGTAAGGATTATTATTATTATTATTATTGTTATTTCACTTTTTTGCTTTCCTGTTTTTGAGGTGGTTAACATGGTCGAAACCTCTTGAAATTTGGCACACACGTCAGGTGTCATGCATCGCAGTTAGGTACAAGAGCTTGACCCCGGGCGTGGCCCAGGGACTTGCTAGCGCCTCCTTAGGTGACTGATCTCGTGGTTGGCAAATATTTTGAGGTGGTTAACATAGTCGAAAACGCATGAAATTTAACACACACATCAAGTGGTACAGTGAATAGACAGGGATAAAAGCTTGGCACCGGGCGTTGCCCAGGAACTCCATAGCGCCCCCTTACGTCACAGTGACTTGTGGTTGGCATATAGTTTTAGATACACACACCAAATTTGGTGGGTGTATGTAACTCCCAAAAACAAACAACTTTTGTATTAACATGCCATTAGCCACGCCCACAGGAAGTGAGGTAATTGAGATTTTGTGCGTTATGGACATGATCAATTTTAACGTACTCCTCCTAGACGGTTGCTCCGATTCATGTCAAAGTTGGTATACATGATGCCGAGATGTTCCTGATTATAAATTGTGAAGTTAGTTTTTTTTGATATGTTGTAATTTGACGAAATGGCGCAATTATTAATTTTAATACCCTTCCACATAAACAATAAATATGTCATAATTCACCATGCATGGCTTGAAATGTTTTACATTTCACAGGTCATTGAAGACCATGTTAATGATAATATTCACATGCCCATAATGCATGTTTGGCATAGCGCCACCAACTGGCAACAGAAAGAATGACAATTATACTGATGTCACATGATCAATTTGAACATACTCCTCCTAGACGGTTTGTCAGATTCATTTGAAATTTGGCAAACATTATGCCAAGATGTCGCTGATGTTAAATTGTGAATGGATTTTGGAATGTTGTAATATATTTGATATGATTTTAATATCTCACCACATAAACAGGAAATGTGTCATAAATCACAGTGCATTGAATGAATGGTCTGAAACTTCTCAGGTTAATAGATATCATGATTATGATGATATCCAGACACCCAATGGGCCTGCCTGGCATAGCGCCACCACCTGGCCAAGCAGGAAATGTGCCAGAAATGGACAATGCCTTAAGTGATTGATCGATCTGAAACTTTATAAAATATCAGAAATCATTATTGTGATGAAATTCACATTCGTAATTCACAGGCCTAGCATAGCGCCACCATCTGGCCAAGCAGGAAATGTGCCAGAAATGCTCTATGCTTTGAATAAATGGTCTGAAACTTCTCATGTTAGTAAATATTATAATTATGATGATATCCAGACACCCAATGGGCCTGCCTGGTATAGCGCCACCACCTGGTCAAGCAGGAAATGTGCCAGGAAATGGACAATGCCTTAAGTGATTGATCTGAACGTTTACAAAAAATGTGGATATCATTATTGTGATGATATTCACATGTGTAATTTCCATGCCTAACATAGCGCCACCATCTGGCCAACCAAAAAGTGTATCAGAAATGTTCTTTGCTTAAAATGAATGGTCTGAAATTTCTCAGGTTAATATATATTATGATTATGATGACACCCAATGGGCCTGCCTTGCATTGCGCCCCCACCTGGCCAAGCAAGTACATGTGGCAGAAAATAAAATACAAAAACAAGTATCACACGCATCAAATATGTACATTTCACAAACGCACCACGTCGGTGCTTTGTTGGATTCCGACATGTCACGGGTTGCGGCCCGCAGGTGCTCGGGCCCGCCATTGCCGCTTGCGGCTATATTTATTATTATTATTGTTATTCCACTTTTTTGCTTTCCTGTTTTTGAGGTGGTTAACATGGTCGGAAATTCTTGAAATTTGGCACACACGTAAGGTGTCATGCATCGCAGTTAGGTACAAGAGCTTGACCCCGGGCGTGGCCCAGGGACTCGCTAGCGCCCCCTTAGGTGACTGATCGATCCCGTGGTTGGCAAATATTTTGAGGTGGTTAACATAATCGAAAACGCATGAAATTTAGCACACACATCAAGTGGTACAGTGAATAGACAGGGATAAAAGCTTGGCACCGGGCGTTGCCCAGGAACTCCATAGCGCCCCCTTATGTCACTGTGACTTGTGGTTGGCATATAGTTTTAGATGCACACACCAAATTTGGTGGGTGTATGTAACTCCCAAAAACAAACAACTTTTGTATTAACATGCCATTAGCCACGCCCACAGGAAGTGAGGTAATTGAGATTTTGTGCGTTGTGGACATGATCAATTTTAACGTACTCCTCCTAGACGGTTGATCCGATTCATGTCAAAGTTGGTGTACATGACGCCGAGATGTTCCTGATTATAAATTGTGAAGCTTTTTTTTTATATGTTGTAATTTGACGAAATGGCGAAATTATTAATTTTAATACCCTTCCACATAAACAATAAATTTGTCATAATTCACCATGCATGGCTTGAAATGTTTTAAATTTCACAGGTCATTGAAGACCATGTTAATGATAATATTCACATGCCCATAATGCATGTTTGGCATAGCTCCACCAACTGGCAACAGAAAGAATGACAATTATACTGATGTCACATGATCAATTTGAACATACTCCTCCTAGACAGTTTGTCAGATTCATTTGAAATTTGGCAAACATTATGCCAAGATGTCGCTTATGTTAAATTGTGAATGGATTTTGGAATGTTGTAATATATTTAATATGATTTTAATATCTCACCACATAAACAGGAAATGTGTCATAAATCACAGTGCATTGAATGAATGGTCTGAAACTTCTCAGGTTAATAGATATCATGATTATGATGATATCCAGACACCCAATGGGCCTGCCTGGCATAGCGCCACCACCTGGCCAAGCAGGAAATGTGCCAGAAATGGACAATGCCTTAAGTGATTGATCTGAAACTTTATAAAATATTGGATATCATTATTGTAATGATATTCACATGCGTAATTCACAGGCCTAGCATAGCGCCACCTTCTGGCCAAGCAGGAAATGTGCCAGAAATGCTCTATGCTTTCAATAAATGGTCTGAAACTTCTCAGGTTAATAGATATTATGATTATGATGATATCCAGACACCCAATGGGCCTGCCTGGCATAGCGCCACCACCTGGTCAAGCAGGAAATGTGCCAGAAATGGACAATGCCTTAAGTGATTGATCTGAAAGTTTACAGACATTTTGGATATCATTATTGTGAGGATATTCACATGTGTCATTTTCATGCCTAACATAGCGCCACCATCTGGCCAAACAAAAAGTGTATCAGAAATGTTCTTTGCTTAAAATGAATGGTCTGAAATTTCTCAGGTTAATATATATTAGGATTATGATGACACCCAATGGGCCTGCCTTGCATTACGCCCCCACCTGGCCAAGCGAGTAAATGTGGCATAAAATAAAATACAAAAACAAATAGCACACGCATCAAATATGTACATTTCACAAACGCACCACGTCGGTGCTTTGTTGGATTCCGACATGTCACGGGTTGCGGCCCGCAGGTGCTCGGGCCCGCCATTGCCGCTTGCGGCTATATTTATTATTATTATTGTTATTCCATTATTTTTTGCTTTCCTGTTTTTGAGGTGGTTAACATGGTCGAAACCTCTTGAAATTTGGCACACACGTCAGGTGTCATGCATCGCAGTTAGGTACAAGAGCTTGACCCCGGGCGTGGCCCAGGGACTCGCTAGCGCCCCCTTAGGTGACTGATCCCGTGGTTGGCAAATATTTTGAGGTGGTTAACATAATCGAAAACGCATGAAATTTAGCACACACATCAAGTGGTACAGTGAATAGACAGGGATAAAAGCTTGGCACCGGGCGTTGCCCAGGAACTCCATAGCGCCCCCTTACGTCACAGTGACTTGTGGTTGGCATATAGTTTTAGATACACACACCAAATTTGGTGGGTGTATGTAACTCCCAAAAACAAACAACTTTTGTATTAACATGCCATTAGCCACGCCCACAGGAAGTGAGGTAATTGAGATTTTGTGCGTTGTGGACATGATCAATTTTAACGTCCTCCTCCTAGACGGTTGATCCGATTCATGTCAAAGTTGGTATACATGACGCCGAGATGTTCCTGATTATAAATTGTGAAGCTTTTTTTTGATATGTTGTAATTTGCCGAAATGGCGAAATTATTAATTTTAATACCCTTCCACATAAACAATAAATGTGTCATAATTCACCATGCATGGCTTGAAATGTTTTAAATTTCACAGGTCATTGAAGACCATGTTAATGATAATATTCACATGCCCATAATGCATGTTTGGCATAGCGCCACCAACTGGCAACAGAAAGAATGACAATTATACTGATGTCACATGATCCATTTGAACATACTCCTCCTAGACGGTTTGTCAGATTCATTTGAAATTTGGCAAACATTATGCCAAGATGTCGCTGATGTTAAATTGTGAATGGATTTTTGAATGTTGTAATATATTTGATATGATTTTAATATCTCACCACATAAACAGGAAATGTGTCATAAATCACAGTGCATTGAATGAATGGTCTGAAACTTCTCAGGTTAATAGATATCATGATTATGATGATATCCAGACACCCAATGGGCCTGCCTGACATAGCGCCACCACCTGGCCAAGCAGGAAATGTGCCAGAAATGGACAATGCCTTAAGTCATTGATCTGAAACTTTATAAAATATCAGATATCATTATTGTGATGATATTCACATGTGTAATTTCCATGCCTAACATAGCGCCATCATCTGGCCAACCAAAAAGTGTATCAGAAATGTTCTTTGCTTAAAATGAATGGTCTGAAATTTCTCAGGTTAATATATATTATGATTATGATGACACTCAATGGGCCTGCCTTGCATTGCGCCCCCACCTGGCCAGGCAAGTACATGTGGCAGAAAATAAAATGCAAAAACACATAGCACACGCATCAAATATGTACATTTCACAAACGCACCACGTCGGTGCTTTGTTGGATTCCGACATGTCACAGGTTGCGGCCCGCAGGTGCTCGGGCCCGCCATTGCCGCTTGCGGCTATATTTAGGGCCCGAGCACCGAAGGGCGCAAGGCCCTATTGTTTTTGTAAGGATTATTATTATTAGGGCCCGAGCACCGAAGGGCGCAAGGCCCTATTGTTTTTGTAAGGATTATTAGGGCCCGAGCACCGAAGGGCGCAAGGCCCTATTGTTTTTGTAAGGATTATTATTATTATTATTATTATTATTATTATTTATTATTGTTATTCTACTTTTTTGCTTTCCTGTTTTTGAGGGAGTTAACATGGTCGAAAATTCTTGAAATTTGGCACACACGTCAGGTGTCACGCAACGCAGTTAGGTACAAGAGCTTGACCCCGGGCGTGGCCCAGGGACTCGCTAGCGCCCCCTTAGGTGACTGATCCCGTGGTTGGCAAATATTTTGAGGTGGTTAACGTAATCGAAAAGTCTTGAAATTTGGCACACACATCAGGTGTCACACAAAGCAGCTAGGTAAAAAAGCTTGGCCCCGCGCATGGCCCAGAGACTCGCTAGCGCCCCCTTACGCCCCCTTAGATGACTGATCCCGTGGTGAGCATATACTTTCAGCTACACACACCAAATTTGGTAGGTGTTTGTATCTCCCCAAGATGAACAACTTTCGAATGTACAATGCATTAGCCACGCCCAACAGGAAGTGAGGTATTTGGGATTTTGTGCAGACTAATATGTGATGAAATATGTGATGAATCATGATGCCAAAGGAGGTGCTTCCCATGGGTGAAAACGCATGAAATTTGGCACACACATCAAGTGATACAGTGAATAGACAGGGATAAAAGCTTGGCACCGGGCGTTGCCCAGGAACTCCATAGCGCCCCCTTATGTCACTGTGACTTGTGGTTGGCATATAGTTTTAGATACACACACCAAATTTGGTGGGTGTATGTAACTCCCAAAAACAAACAACTTTTGTATTAACATGCCATTAGCCACGCCCACAGGAAGTGAGGTAATTGCGATTTTGTGCATTGTGGACATGATCAATTTTAACGTACTCCTCCTAGACGGTTGATCCGATTCATGTCAAAGTTGGTATACATGACGCCGAGATGTTCCTGATTATAAATTGTGAAGCCTTTTTTTGATATGTTGTAATTTGACGAAATGGCGAAATTATTCATTTTAATACCCTTCCACATAAGCAATAAATGTGTCATAATTCACCATGCATGGCTTGAAATGTTTTAAATTTCACAGGTCATTGAAGACCATGTTTATGATAATATTTACATGCCCATAATTCATGTTTAGCATAGCGCCACCAACTGGCAACAGAAAGAATGACAATTACACTGATGTCATATGATCAATTTTAACATACTGCTCCTAGACGGTTTGTCAGATTCATGTGAAATTTGGCAAACATTATGCCAAGATGTCGCTGATGTTAAATTGTGAAGGGATTTTTGATATGTTATATATTTGATATGATTTTAATATCTCACCACATGAAAAGGAAATGTGTCATAAATCACAGTTCATTGAATGAATGGTCTGAAACTTCTCAGGTTAATAGATATCATGATTATGATGATATTCAGACACCCAATGGGCCTGCCTGGCATAGCGCCACCACCTGGCCAAGCAGGAAATGTGTCAGTAATGCTCTATGCTTTGAATAAATGGTCTGAAACTTCTCAGGTTAATAGATATTATGATTATGATGATATCCAGACACCCAATGGGCCTGCCTGGCATAGCGCCACCACCTGGTCAAGCAGGAAATGTGCCAGAAATGGACAATGCCTTAAGTGATTGATCTGAAAGTTTACACAAATTTTGGATATCATTATTGTGATGATATTCACATGTCTAATTTCCATGTCTAACATAGCGCCACCATCTGGCCAACCAAAAAGTGTATCAGAAATGTTCTTTGCTTAAAATGAATGGTCTGAAATTTCTCAGGTTAATATATATTATGATTATGATGACACCCAATGGGCATTGCATTGCGCCCCCACCTGGCCAAGCAAGTACATGTGGCAGAAAATAAAATACAAAAACAAATAGCACATGCATCAAATATGTACATTTCACAAATGAACCACGTCGGTGCTTTGTTGGATTCCGACATGTCACGGCTTGCGGCCCGCAGGTGCTCGGGCCCGCCATTGCCGCTTGCGGCTATATTTATTATTATTATTATTGAGTATTATTATTGTTATTCTACTTTTTTGCTTTCCTGTTTTTGAGGTGGTTAACATGGTCGAAAACTCTTGAAATTTGGCACACACGTCAGGTGTCACACATCCCAGTTAGGTACAAGAGCTTGACCCCGGGCGTGGCCCAGGGACTCGCTAGCGCCCCCTTATTTGACTGATCCCGTGGTTGGCAAATATTTTGAGGTGGTTAACATAATCGAAAAGTCTTGAAATTTGGCACACACATCTAGTGATACAGTGAATAGACAGGGATAAAAGCTTGGCACTAGGCGTTGCCCAGCAACTCCATAGCGCCCCCTTATGTCACTGTGACTTGTGGTTGGCATATAGTTTTAGATACACACACCAAATTTGGTAGGTGTATGTAACTCCCAAAAACAAACAACTTTTGTATTAACATGCCATTAGCCACGCCCACAGGAAGTGAGGTAATTGAGATTTTGTGCGTTGTGGACATGATCAATTTTAACGTACTCCTCCTAGACGGTTGATCCAATTCATGTCAAAGTTGGTATACATGACGCCGAGATGTTCCTGATGATAAATTGTGAAGCATTTTTTTGATATGTTGTAATTTGACAAAATGGCGAAATTATTAATTTTAATACCCTTCCACATAAACAATAAATGTGTCATAATTAACCATGCATGGCTTGAAATGTTTTAAATTTCACAGGTCATGGAAGACCATGTTAATGATAATATTCACATGCCCATAATGCATGTTTGGCATAGCGCCACCAACTGGCAACAGAAAGAATGACAATTATACTGATGTCATATGATCAATTTGAACATACTCCTCCTAGACGGTTTGTCAGATTCATTTGAAATTTGGCAAACATTATGCCAAGATGTCGCTGATGTTAAATTGTGAAGGTATTTTTGAATGTTGTAATATATTTGATATGATTTTAATATCTCACCACATAAACAGGAAATGTGTCATAAATCACAGTGCATTGAATGAATGGTCTGAAACTTCTCAGGTTAATAGATATTATGATTATGATGATATCCAGACACCCAATGGGCCTGCCGGACATAGCGCCACCACCTGGCCAAGTAGGAAATGTGCCAGAAATGGACAATGCCTTAAGTGATTGATCTGAACGTTTACAAAAAATTTGGATATCATTATTGTGATGATATTCACATGTGTAACTTCCATGCCTAACATAGCGCCACCATCTGGCCAACCAAAAAGTGTATCAGAAATTTTCTTTGCTTAAAATGAATGGTCTGAAATTTCTCAGGTTAATATATATTATGATTATGATGACACCCAATGGGCCTGGCTTGCATTGCGCCCCCACCTGGCCAAGCGAGTAAATGTGGCAGAAATGTGCTTTGTTGGATTCCGACATGTCACGGGTTGCGGCCCGCAGGTGCTCGGGCCCGCCATTGCCGCTTGCGGCTATATTTTATTTTTACATTTGCCGTAGTATTGTCGATGGGTTTAATAACACATCAAGGGGGTCCTTAGCCAGAACCTAGTGGTATTTGGGGGGCCTTGTCGTGGAAAAGTTTGGGAACCCCTGCTCTACAACAGCCTGTCTCTACAACATTAGCATTTTTACGACATCCCTGTGTGGTGTATTGAGCTGATGATGCTCTTCCAGTCGGCGTGGTTTTTCACATGTGTTGAATAACCAGCAATACATTTCCCTATCACACAGACACAACACTCGGACCTATGTTCGACCCACCTCTCGGCTTGGGTCGTGAAGTCAAGCCAGAAAATCCGGGTTAATCTTCAAATCAAGCATTCACTTGGTTCGAAAGGGGTTTAAAACGCTATGGGACAAATAGGCTACATTGCGATGAATCACAGATTCGAATAACAAAATAAAATTAAAAGAAGCACCACAACGTTATGTAGGCCAGGTTACCATCATGGTCCATACATATTGACCGTGCCATATCGCTGCACTGTGGCAACGATGAATAAATGCATAGGCCTACTTCACAGTCTCCCTACCAACCTGTTACGTTAACGTTACATGTACCGGTTCTAGGATAAATGATTGGCATCACTGACAACAATGAGCACGATTTCCCATCGCTCCGAACTGTACACAAATGTAACTTTGCGACGTAGATCTACGTTCATTCTAAACTATGCAGATATTTAGTGCGGCCTAGCAGCTGTCAGTTCTTAATGGCCTACTATAATTCTGAGGGTATAACGTTATCCTGGAGCCAATGCAACCTACCACACCAATTCCATCCAATGCACTTCTGGTCAGCGTTGGCCTTTTTGTCAACCGGGACAGCTGGAGATGACCAGGCTGGCTTTACCGTGGTGATATGAGTTGTTTTGTCCAATGTTTACGATTCTCAGAGTGAGAATATTAAGGTCACTATTAAGTCCCCCAAAATCCACAGTCAAAAAACGTTCCACACTGTAAAGCTTAATATAATTTCGTTTCGTCTGTTTGGTGGGTTTCGCTGCACTCTGCCCGTAAGACGCTGCAGTTAACATTAACGTTACCAGACGTTACCTAACCAGCCGACGTTAATGGAAGCTGCTGTTAGCTATTTCTAGCTAGCTGGCTAACGTACATTCCCTCTTGTACATTGGCCTAACGTCCACAACAAAAGCGATATATGTTTCAATTATTCGTGTAGTAAGAGACAATGCACAGCCAGTTGACCAGTCATTCTTACCGTAAACTGACAGACAGTGTTGCTTGCTTGGCCCCCGTGTCTGATCATTTCATCAAAACAAGACACATAGACTAAAGCAATCGAGTCATCGCAGTATGATGTTCATTGGGTTGAGACATTCTCTGGTTGAATCAACCACAGAGTTAATGATCGCACTAAGTCAACGTCACGATACGTCGACGATAGGGGCGTCACCTAGACCCTTTTTACTGTGGCACGCTGTGCCCCAGTAAATATAATAATAATAATAATAATAATAATAATAATAATAAAATTTATTTATATAGCACTTTTCACAAAGTGCTTTACAAACAAACAAAAAACAAACAATTGTAATAATAACAATAATGATAATAATAATAATAACAATAAAATTATAAATAAAAGGACAAACTACTGAACACAAACTTAACTCAATATAAGAAACAAAAGGAACAAAATATACAGTACAGTAGGCCTACCCAAGACAAAACAAACAACAAAACAAAAAAAAAAGACATAAGTGGAATCATAGACTGTATACAGTCTATGAGTGGAATCATTCACTAATTGGAAGGCATTTGTATATAAATGGGTCTTTAGACTAGATTTAAAAACAGCCACTGATGGTGCAGATTTGATGTTATAAGGGCGGCTGTTCCAAAGCTTGGGTGCTCTAACTGCAAATGATTGGTCACCCCTAGTCAGGGGCGCCGCTAGGGTTGTATTCCATAGTACGCACGATAGCCCAGGGTGCTAATTACGGTGGCTACCCTACACATAGAGGGAATTTTTTTTTATTCTGGCTGCTAAACACACCATTTTATTGGGTGGGATAGAAATACACTGCTGTTTGGTTGTCCCAAACTTTGAGACGATCCATACTCTACGCATTAACTGAATCTTTTCAATCTTGAAACCCGAACTGTGATGTTCCAAACAGAGTGACTGTAGGATGCAATGCCTAATCTCACTGCCTTCGGCATAACTGCTAAGAACAGTGCGCCTATTACTATTAACAGTGTTGGGAGTAATGCATTAAAAAAGTAATGTAATTACAGTAATACATTGCTTTTTGCTGTAATGCAGTAATGTAAGGCATTACCAATACAATTTCAGTAATATTTTACTCAGTACAATTCTCAGTAACTGAAGTTTGCTTTTTTAATCCAAAATTGAGAAATGCTCAATTGGCACCAGAGAAGATTATCCAAGAACTAGACTGCATTTCCGGCGGGAACTGCAAAAGTGTGCTTGCCCTGGTCCGGTCACCAACCTGAACCTGGCTTGATCCAAGCATTCTAACAGTGCCTTTCAGTGTTGGAGCAGTGGCAATACCGCAAAAGCTCTAGGAGAGGGCTATTCAACTATTGGCTTGCGGGTTGAATGCGATTCGTTGGATTTTACCTTTGGCTTGCCTTCGAATTTAGCTTCTATGACTGAGATCAAATCAATAAAATAAAATGACAGCAGTGATTGGCTGCAAAAAATAAATAATGTCACACGTCTTGCGCCTCTCAAACTGGGCTATCAGGTAACCTACAGAGGAATTGAAATGATGAAATATGACCAAGGCATTAAAAAGCTGCTTGTTTGTCAGGATACTTTTTCACTGATTTATTTAAAAAAAATATGAGCTATGAGTGTGAATTCCATCCCACAAATTATGTTTTACTGGTTTATTTGACAAATAATCTATATAGATTTGCTCTATAAAGACCTTATGTCTGTTTGGGATTGTTTTGTGAGCCTGGGGTTGTTTTGAGAGCCTATGTAGCCTATCTCAGAATAAAGGAATACTTAATATTAATCTAAACCACCGTCTGTAAATCAACTGTATACTACTGTCTACACTGCACTATATTTCTTGACCTGTCTCTGTATGTTTCATCACCTTTCTATACTTTGCCTCACATTGCAACACAGCTCAGATCTTTGGTTGCTATGAAGGCCAGTCGTTCTAAATGGATGGTTGCTATGGCCAAAGGCCAGTTCTATCTCTGCCGTTGTCAAGCGGGCATATCGTAGAATTCTGATTAACCTTATCTTATTTAAAACATCTCTATTTTACTTAGCCCACTTCCATACAGTGGGTCCCATTAAGAAGTGGCCACTTCATTCACGCTTACCGTGATTCACACAGCAGCATTATTAAATTAATCTGTCACCATACACCTATGCCTACGTTTGCAAAGAAAACATTTTAATTTGAAAATTTACATTTCATGTACATGTTGACAATGAGTAGGCTAGTTTTGGTTGTTGGTGGTGTTATTGCATCCCTTAGTTTTGCCTACAATGCAAGTTCCCTTTAACTGTAACAGAAGTAGGTACTACTTTTAGGGCTAAAGTGCTTCGTGAATTACTGTTAGTAATAAATAATAACAGTCCTAAAATTTACATGTGACGAAGTTTCGAGTGCAAGCATCTCATATCAAATCACCATGGCGTTACGCAGTGGCGTAACAAACCAATGGTGGGCCCAGGTGCGAGTGCACTGTACGGGCCCATATCGACACAATTTGGCCCAGGATGAATTAGCTCTGATACATGCAATACACATTAAGGGTGACTTCAATTGTTTATACAAAGGGCCTGAGGCACCGAAGTAGTTTAGTAATTACATATTACAATTTCAAATAAAAACACACGACTACATAGGATGCATTACATGTGAAAACATTAAAAATAATTTTATTAACAGCCTGCAGGCCATGGTAATCTAATATTACTGCATTAACATCAACTCGCATGGAATTATGGGAACACTCAATGCGCTCAATGCGCTTCTTCAACCCTCTGCTGAAACTGCAAGCGTTAACTTATTTAACCGTGCAGAAACCAAATAAAATCATTCATATGCATACAATCCCCAATATGCGTGAATTAGGCCATTAGAAGAAGGCCATCTTACGAGCCTTTCGTTGAATCGTTAACGATGTTCCCAATATTTAATGCTCTTGCTCTCGTATTTTCAATGGACAGGATAGCTAACCCACTGAGCCTCTCCTGCCCCATGCTGCTCCTTAATAAGTTTGAGTTTGGAAAAAGATCGCTCAGCTGTTGCCACAGTAACAGGCAATGTCAGAAACAACATGAGAGCAGTACACACTTACCCGAATGTGGATGTTACACTGTCATAATCTATCACCAGCATTTTGGCAAGTTGAAAAATAGATGACTTCTGTGAAATCTCTGCTTTAAAGCAAGACCTGAATGAGAGGAGTTGTGTTGGGAATGTCGGTGCAATGTCCCTGCTATAATGGTCTGACAAACGTCTTGCCTTTTCAAGCAGTTCATTATCACCTGCGAGTTGAAGGGTCATAGGACGTAAAGACTCAAACACATGACAAGTTTCCCGCATACTTGCAAATCGTTGGGAGAGCTGACTGATTATGATGTCCAGAGTTGCATTAAATACCTGCACTTTGAAGAATTTCTCTGCATCGGTTAAGCGCTCATCTTCCGATAGTTCGCTTCACTCTCCGTGCTCTAACATTTTCAAATGTACTCTGAACCCCCAATTAATTTGTGAGTGTCTGCGCTGTAGCCTTGGCCTGGTCAAAGGCACGCCGGTAGTCAGAAAGGACCTGTAAAGAATTTTCCAGCAATTGCATTGCGGGGGTAGCGACGGGCCCCGGGAGGTTTCCCATGATAAATTACATAATATTTGCACCTTCCTTACTTGTGAAGCTCACACGTATTCAGTGAAATGTAATACAACGTTGCCAACCTAGCGTTAGGCTATTTAACATTAAAGTGACATTGCTTGCTTATTCTTTCGTCAACTCCATGCTTTTAGAAAAACAATCTTTTTATCATAGTTCCCTCTTCAATGAGCGATTACCAGCTCGTTTTTGTAACAGAGATAGCTGTTTATTGTCCCTAGGTTTACAGAAACACCTATTCATATTAATACGTAGCCTATGGAGTGCTGCCGACCACTGTTCATTACGGCCCAGAATGCCTTGCATGTCTTTATAACAAAACAACACAGTAAAACCTAAATGCCCGTAAACATATGCATTTGCAGACATTTTTAATAATACTCTCCCATCATGATATTTAACAATAATGAAAAATGTAATTTGAATACTGTCAATGTGAAAACAACTCTATTATGTAAGCTATATATAGCTACTGTTCTCCTTGCTATTTCAGTTCGTAAGTCCATACTATCCCATGGCAGAGCAAGGATTTCATGAGTGAGCAAGGTTGTCTGGAGACATTGTGGCTGCCCAGAGGCATTGAGCATACTTGGAAGGCATTGTGATAAAAGGTGAATGGTGCAAAGGTGAATGGTGAGAGTTACCAAATACCTGTGGGTGGTATGCAAAATGATGGAAGCTTTTGGAATATTTCTTTTTTTTTTTTTAGCTTATGCACCCTCACATTGGAGTCCCCAGTTCATATACAAAATGTGGTATCGATATGTGACAGTGTTCCTGAGATATGGACGACTTCCTGTTTCGGACCTTCGCCGCCGATTTTGTTTGGCTGTGACGGGCAAACGCTTTTGAAAATCAAAAATCCTTTCTGTAACTTTTGTGAAGCTTGGTCCAAGGATCATGTACGTCAAGTTTCGTGAAGTTCGGACCAAATTTGTGACCTGTGAAACTTTAGTTTCGCTTTCTATTCAATCCAATATGGCGGAAGAATGACAAGGGTCAGTGACATCCTTTTCAATTTCCACACTACACCGGTTCCGGCCGGACGTTCTAGAGTTGGACCGGTGGCGATATCTCAAAAGGTCTAGGAGCAGGAGCTTACGAAAAATTGGGCTTACAGGAATAAGAAAACTTAAGAAGAACAATAAGTCTGCTGCTTTCAGCAAGCACACTTAACAATAAGTGTGCTGCTTTCAGCAAGCACACTTAATAATGTCACGCGTCTTGCGCCTCTCAAACTGGGCTATCAGGTAACCTACAGAGGAATTGAAATTATGAAATATGACCAAGGCATTAAAAAGCTGCTTGTTTGTCAGGATACTTTTTCACCGATTTATTTAAAAAAATATGAGCTATGTGAATGTTATATATTCCATCCGACAAATTATGTTTTACTGGTTTATTTCACAAATAATCTATATGGATTTGCTCTATAAAGACCTTATGTCTGTTTGGGATTGTTTTGTGAGCCAGGGGTTGTTTTGAGAGCCTATTGATGTAGCCTATCTCAGATGTATCTCAGAATAAAGGAATACTTCATATTACTCTAAACCACCGTCTGTAAATCAGGCAGCCCACTTCCATACAGTGGGTCCCATTAAGAAGTGGCCACTTCATTATGAAGGTATATTGGGTGCAAAAGTGGCGAGCACATTTAACTGCAGATTTTGCATGTGCACACTAAAGTTGTAAATGTGTAACAGTAAAGTTGAAGTTGTACATATTTTTTTATATCTTGTTAACACAAAATAGGGGCTACGGGTTCACAAATCCTTACAATACAAATCTTTTTGCTCCTATTATATCACCTAGCCAGTAAAAGTCACTCGTCACTCGTAGAAGCAGATTCGAGCACTTGTATCAATTGACTTGTAGTCGTGCAAGAAAATCAAAGCGATCTGTAGAATTTTATTAATGAGAAATTATTTCACAGATGCACAACTTCGAATGCATTAGTTCACATTTGGGTTTACAAATGCACGAATGTTGTGCATGTTCTCAGATTATGAAACACGGATGTGCAAATGTGTTTCGCACCAACTGCGCTGCAACGTTTGGAGCAAAAGTGTCAAGTGCATGACTCTTGAAATTTGTGACTCACAGGATAGGATTTGTGTACCTGTAAAAAGGATTTGTGAACCCGTAGCCCCTATTTTGTGTTAACAAGATATAAAAAAATATGTACAACTACAACTTTACTGTTACACATTCACGACTTTAGTGTGCACATGCAAAATCTGCAGTTAAATGTGCTCGCCACTTTTGCACCCAATATACCTTCATACTTCATTCGTGCTTACCGTGATTCACACAGCAGCATTATTAAATTAATCTGTCACCATATGCCTACGTTTGCAAAGAAAACATTTTAATTTGATTCACATGAAACGTTACATTTATGTACATGTTGACAATGAGTAGGCTAGTTTTGGTTGTTGGTGGTGTTATTGCATCCCTTAGTTATGCCTACAATGCAAGTTCCCTCGCGATTGTTAGCTCCTGTAGACAATATAGACGCATTTCAAAACATCGCGTTAGGAGTCCTCACCACTTCTTTTAAGCTGTCACAGACTTAGGTGCTACTTTTAGGGCTAAAGTGCTTCGTGAATTACTGTTAGTAAAAAAAAAATAGCAGTCCTAAAGTTACAAGTGACGAAGTTACGAGTGCAAGCATCTCATATTAAATGACCATGACATTACGCTAGCCACACAAGAAATTAATGATACTTAATCTCAATCTCTGTTTAGCATGCTTTTCCGCTTAGCATTCTAATAACAGAAGGGGCACATTTATGTTGACCACTACAACATGACTCATGTCTGTAACTCTATAAAACACTTACTTAAAGAAGGCACACCATCCAGCACAGTTCTACACATGGAAACCGATATTTTGGGCACTTGTTTGGCCACGAACTCGTCACTCTGAAACTGGACTACTGTAGGCTGCACCCACCAGGGTTGCTAGGGGCAACATCAAATAAACGAAATTAGGGTCTTTCAGTATTAAATGTGTATGTGTGATTACGAATGGATGTGTGTGGTTTGCAATTAGAATAAACAAGAAATAACATTTCCAATAATTTCCCATTATAAATTACATAATATTTGCAACTTCCTTAATTGTGAAGCTCACATAATTCTAATGATGTCACCGTATGTATGTGAAATGTAATACAACGTTGCCACCTAGCGGTCGGATGTATTTAACATTAACGTGACATGTCCGGCTTGTACTGTCGTCAAATCCATGGTTTGAGGAAAACAATGTTTTTATCATAGTTTCCTCTTCAGTGAGCGATTACCTGGTCGTTTTTGTAACAGAGATGGCTGTTTATTGTCCCTAGGCTTACAGAAACACCTATTCATATTAATACGTATGGAAATCAAGTTAACGCTGCCGACCACTGTTTGTCTATTACATGGCCCAGAATGCCTTGCATGTCTTTACAACAAAACAACCCAGTAAAACCTAATTTCCCGTAAACATATGAATTTGCATACTTGTAACATTTTTAATAATACTCTCCCATCATGATATTTAACAATAAGGACAAATTTAATTTGAATACCGTCAATGTGAAAACAACTCTATTATGTAAGCTATATATAGCTACTGTTCTCCTTGCTATTTCAGTTCATAAGTCCATACTATCCCATGGCAGAGCAAGGATTTCATGATAAGGCAAGGTTGCCCAGAGACATTGAGCATACATGGAAGGCATTGTGATATATGTACCAGTACAACTGCAAATGTGGAAGGTGATAGTTACCAAATACGGGTGGGTGGTTTGCCAAATATGCACCCTCACATTGGAGTCCCGAGTTCAAATAAAAATTTGGTATTGATATGTGACAGTGTTCCTGAGATATGGACGACTTCCTGTTTCGGAGCTTCGCCGCCGATTTCGTTTGGCTGTTACGGGTAAACGCCTTCGAAAATCAAAAATCCTTCTGGTAACTTTTGTGAGGCTTGGTCCAAGGATAATGTACGTCAAGTTTCGTGGCGTTCGGACCAAATTTGTGACCTGTGAAAATTTAGTTTCGCTTTCTGTTCAATCCAATATGGCGGACTAGTGTTGCACGGTGTATCGATACTAAAAAGGTATCGCGATGCCTTCACGCAAAAAACGCTACGATTTCAGACGTTTTTAGAATCGATACTTTATTAAAATAATAACGTTCTGTGTCTGTGTGAACTGCTGTTTTCACTGCTCCTTTCACGCATCTAGGCAAGTGGGCGTGTCAAGCAGGCAGCTCTGAGTGAGTGAGTGCGCAGCCAACGTCATAGTTCTTTGCCGACAGTTCTAGGCCTTGTGGATAAAACAAAAGGTGCAGTGAAATCTGCAACTATTTCGGATACATCGCGAATTAAGGCAAGCCATCAGGTACACAAAGTCATTTAAAAGCAGTAGGCTACGCATGGAACTTGGCAAAACACCTCGCAGACATATCCCAAAATTTTTAAAGAGTTCAAAGAACGACAGGTTAACGAATATGCTATAGAAAACACGACTACATGGTTAGTGCAAGTTCTTCTCTTATGTTTTAGTCTAGCCTAAGTGAAACGAGTATGGTTCTCTGGGAGAAAGCGAACCTTCCTTCATCAATGAATTTTGACGAGACATAACGAGCTGTAATCATTTTAACGAGACATAACGAGCTGTAATCATAGGGTGCTAACGTGATGAAAGCGCAATGTCCACGCCAGAATAACATTACCATAACTTGTAAACGATCTATTTCATGTTCGGTCAGTAGCCTACTACTGGTAATATTTGTCATGGCATGTAGACTGCAATTTGTTCAATAATTATTGCCCAGGTGTAGGATAGGCTACCCGAAATGCGCTAATTAAAGCCCACAGCATAATACCACCAAAGCGTGTTGAGTCCTAATAATAATAGCGGCGTATTGTTACAGTACGTGCTAGCAAATCATGTTATCAAAGAAATAGACGTAATGTAGTAATGCACACAGATATATTGCAACAGGTAATGGTGTAGGCCTATCTGACGAAGACCTGAGTGGTTGGAACGTCGTACTTGTACACTGGGCGCAAAGAAGTTACTGTACATCAGATGGCCTAAAGATTAGGCCCCTCTGCATAGCATTCAGTGATTTGCATGCAGTAATTTGAACACTGACCTTGATCTAGCCTAGTTTGGCTATTTAAAGCTACTTTATTGCCAAAACACAACACAATGTAAATTAACTATAACAAACAATAAAGAAAGTAGGCCTACTATTTTACTGACTATAAAAAAATAATCATTATGTAGGAAGTTTAGAAGTTTAGAACCCAGAATTGACCTACACACTACAAAAGTGCACCAAATTCAACACAAATGACTCAATACACTTGGAGGAGGTATGAGTCCTTTCTTCTCCAGATATCTTAGGATTTCGCCGTAGTATCGTTTTAGTATCGAGCATCGTGATATTTATGGCAGGTATCGTATCGAAGTCATAATTTTGGAATCGTGACAACACTATGGCGGACGAACGACACGCCCACCTGACGTCATCTTCGCGACCAACTTACACCGGTACTGAGCGGACTTTTTAAAGTTGAAACGGTGTCTCTGTCTCAAAGGGCCTAGGCGCTAGAGCTGACAAAAAATTAGGGAGACGGGAAAAATAAAACTGAAGAAGAACAATAAGTGTGCTGCTTTGCAAGCACACTTAATTAAAAAAAGTCATCTATGCTGGTCCTGGAATTTGATTGCCTTGTTTAGATGACTGTAGAAAGGGAATTTGAGTTATCTCTGCCATTCATGCAACAGATCTAACATGGTTAGGCTATACTTCTCATTTCAAGCAGTGAGAATAACTAAAATGTTGCTTTTACAAAGATCGCAGCCATTATTCTCTATTCTCTATTTTCATTAAGTCTACACCACTGTAAGTGGAAGGAAAGGCAACCAGCAATGATGAGAACCATTTAAAGTCAACAAACAATTTCACTATGGCTATATTTTACTATATTAAGTTGTGAGTGACCTTTGGGGCCTACATTGTCCCATGAGCCATAACTGCAACCATTATATTGTTCTTTTGTTAACCTTAGTTAACCTAGCTTAGTCATTATGCCATACCACATCACCTCCTGCCATGTAATGAGCTGCATTGAACACATGAATATCTATTGAGAACACCAAATCCATATTTCCTGTTATTTTGGTGAAAGTAATGTAAACGTAGTGTAATGCCTTACAATTCAAAGACAGTAATATTGTAATGTAACAAATTACTTTGAGATGACAGTAATAAGTAATAACTAATGCATTATGCTTTTGAAGTAACTTGCCCAACACTGACTATTAAACACCTGAAAAATAGTAAGCTGCTGTTTTCTTTTCATGACAAGCATACGCTTGAATGATTTATGACTGAATGGAACATTGCGTTTTTAAGCGCCAGAACTGTTTATCATGTTGTGACAAAGTTTACACCAATCATCATCTTCTAATGTATCCTTATGTTGAGATAGGCTATCATTTGTGCGCGAAGCATGTTTCAATTAAGACAGTACACAGTATACATTTCTAACTCTGTTACATGAGCACTCTGCTTTGGTGTTGCTGGATCTCACCGCTGCTTTTGATACCATTGATCATGCTATTTTAATCAGCAGACTAAGAGAATGGGTTGGCATAATGGGTCCTGCTTTGGACTGGTTCAAATCATATTTGTTATCAATCTAGTTTTCTAGAATTGTCTGTGTTATTTTAAAAAAAGAGAATTCGCAGAAGCGGTATGCTTTGCATTGGATGCCGTGTTATGTACGCCACGTCAGTGCCTGAAGGCATGTTTTGTTTTTGTTTTCCCAAAGGAATAAATGTGAGAATAGCCAGTTTTGGTCTCAGTCCCTTCACAGCCTCACCACCGTTACACTCACCAGAATCAGCTGACATTAGTAGATCATTGGTTACCCTGATAAGAGCAGTTTCAGTGCTATGCATAGGACGAAAACCTGACTGAAATTTGTCCAAGATGCTATTTCCCTTTAACACTTCAGAAAGTTGCATCAAAACCACATTTTCCAGAATTTTGGAGATAAAGGGCAATTTAAAGATTGGACAAAAGTTTTTTAGAATGGAAGGATCAAGGCCAGGTTTCTTTAGGAGGGGCTGGACACTGGCTGTCTTGAAAAGGTCAGGGACACACCCTGAGGAAAGAGAATTATTTAAGATTGAGAGCAGACCAGGGCCTATAGCACTAAACACTTTTTTGAGAAGAGTGGCTGGTAAAATGGACTAGATGTAACCTAACCACACTAGTACTATCACTAGGGAGTTAATTGGAGACCAATATGTAAACTCAGTATTCCCACTATATTCAAGTGAATGAATAAGGTAGGAGACAGTGTACCAAAATAATGCACTTTAATGTCTGATTTAGTTTGTAGAAATATATAAATATTCATAAATACTTTGTATGAAGTAGAGAAAGAGTTGTTAATAAGCAGTATTCTTAAATATGTTCACATACAATATGATTTTGCTATGTCAATGTGCATACATTGCAGATAGGCTACCATGCTTGCTACCAATAAAGAAAAAAACAAAATAAATATAATCATCCCAAAAGAGGGCACAATCACTCACAATGACAATAAGGGCAAGGGATAAAAGGACGCCAGCTGAGAATGGAATCACCCAGAGGGGCTAGACAGCTACATACATTAACCTCCCATAGCAGGGCTATAAATGGCCTAGTCACATACACACAGCAGTTTAGCTATATACTATACAGTACCTTGGAATGCTATAATTGGAACCGCCACACACCGGTAGCTAGATACTACTCTAGGAGTGCTACAATTAGTGCAAAGATGGGGCAGCCATGGCCTACTGGTTAGGGCCTCGGGCTTGTAACCGAAGGGTTGACGGTTCGGTCCCGACCCCGTAGGAAAAATGTGGGCGGGGGAAGTGGTTGAGCACTGCTCTCCCATGCCCACATCCACGGCTGAAGTGCCCTTGAGTATTGACGCACCATGTATGCACTACAGCCAATGATAACGACCAAGCACCAGACGACTGAAACACTGTAATGTTAAACACATCACAACGTTTGTAAGCTTATGGCCTGTATTGATTGATCTATGCCTCAAACAGTTTAGCCAAAGACGCTTCCCTTACTCACTTTGTGTTGGATCACCGCCGACAGTGCCGTGGCCTACTGGTCAGGGCTTCGGGTTTGTAACCGAAGGGTTGCCGGTTCGATCCCCGAAAAATCTGGTAGGGGGAAGTGGTTGAACAATGGCCACATCCGTGGCCAGCAATTAGAATCCTGTGCAGGGTTGGGTAGTAACGGATTACATGTAATCTGGATTACGTAATCAGATTACAAAAATCAAGTAACTATAATCAGCCCAGATTACAATAAAAAAATTGTGTAATCAGATTACAGTTACATTGTTGGGGATTACCTGATTACATTTTATCATGCAAGCAATGCAACTTTTTGATGATAGCCTAGTTATCTTTTTTATTCGACAAGCTTCGGGCTTGCCGGTTCGGTCCCGACCCCGTAGGAAAAATGTGGGCGGGGGAAGTGGTTGAGCACTGCTCTCCCATGCCCACATCCACGGCTGAAGTGCCCTTGAGTATTGACGCACCATGTATGCACTACAGCCAATGATAACGACCAAGCACCAGACGACTGAAACACTGTAATGTTAAACACATCACAACGTTTGTAAGCTTATGGCCTGTATTGATTGATCTATGCCTCAAACAGTTTAGCCAAAGACGCTTCCCTTACTCACTTTGTGTTGGATCACCGCCGACAGTGCCGTGGCCTACTGGTCAGGGCTTCGGGTTTGTAACCGAAGGGTTGCCGGTTCGATCCCCGAAAAATCTGGTAGGGGGAAGTGGTTGAACAATGGCCACATCCGTGGCCAGCAATTAGAATCCTGTGCAGGGTTGGGTAGTAACGGATTACATGTAATCTGGATTACGTAATCAGATTACAAAAATCAAGTAACTATAATCAGCCCAGATTACAATAAAAAAATTGTGTAATCAGATTACAGTTACATTGTTGGGGATTACCTGATTACATTTTATCATGCAAGCAATGCAACTTTTTGATGATAGCCTAGTTATCTTTTTTATTCGACAAGCTTCGGGCTTGCCGGTTCGATCCCCGACCAGTAGAAAAAATGTGGGCGGGGGAAGTGGTTGAGCACTGCTCTCCCATGCCCACATCCACGGCTGAAGTGCCCTTGAGTAAGGCTCCTAACCCCTCATTGATCCCCGAGCACTGTTGTAGCAGACAGCTCACTGCTCCGGGTTGGTGTGTGCTTCACCTCACTGTGTGCTCATTGTGTGCTTCACCTCACTGTGTGTTCACTGTGCTTCACTAAGACCAAATTTCCCTCACGGGATCAAGAGTATCTATACTTACTAACTTATTTACTATTGGGGCAGGTCTCTCGGCACACTGCCTGATCTTTTCCTCCTAATCTTAATGTAGCCTCTTGTTTTAGTGTTACCGTTTACTTTGAGAAAGTCACCAGGTCCCCCTGGTTGAAAAACATCCCAAAGGAATCATTTTCTCACCCCCACAATTGAAATGGACATGGTGGCATTCAATCTCAGGCCATGTCCTGGGTCAAAAAAATCCAGCGAAAGCTAAATTCATGGTCCAGGTGTGCCCATATAAAGGTTAAGCTGAGTTGTGCATGTTTGGAGAATAGTGATCCATGATCACATCCATGAAGACTAAGTGATCAATTTTGGGATGGGGAAAATGTCAACCACCAAAATACCACCGCCAAAGTGGAGAATAGCTATAGAAATGTATTAGTTTTGGGTGTTTTTCAGACAATGGGACCTGGTGACCTCAAAGTAAATGGTAACACTAAAACAAGGGGCTACATTAAGATTTTTGGAAGAAAAGATCAGTTAATTCACACAGGAATGCTTTGCTCAGAGCAAAGAGATTTCTTAGATGTAATGAAATAATAAACAGAAAAATAGAATGAGAATTCTTTCATCAATTCAGTGGTGGTGTCTTTTACTTAAGGGACATATTTATTGAAGTAATCTAAAAGTAATCCTAAAGTAATCAGATTACGTTACATGTTTTTTGTAATCCTGATTACGTTACTGATTACAAAAATTGCCATGTAATTTGTAGTCAGTAATGGATTACATTTCAAAGTAATCTGACCCAACCCTGATCCTGTGTCAGGTGGCCAGGCCACCTGCAGCAACAGCCAGTCTCAGGCTTTAAGCATACAATCTGGCTCTTTTAAGACTATATCCTGTTGAACTGTTTTCTCTGCCCAAAACTGTTTCAAAACAAAAGTCCTCACTACAGTAATTCTCTGTTAAACAATTTAACAAATTAAACTACTCAACTATTTAACTGTTCAGCCATTTCAACTGTCAGTGACTATGCCTCCAGCCAACTATAATAAACCACCACCTACCTAGCAACTAACATAGCAACCATTGAAATAAAGCATCTGTCACTTTCCATAGCAACCAACACGATTATACTAGCAAACCACTATAGTAACAACTTTATTTCTGATAGTAGCCACCATGGATACCCTAGCAACAACCTAGCAATGAACTCAAGTACCCTAGCAACAGCCTAGCAACCACTTTCACTGTTAAAACCTAGCAACCAACATAGCAACCGACATGATAAACCTAGCAACCACCTCAATACCCTAGCAACAGCCTAACAACCATGTCAAATACCCTAGCAACAGCCTAGCAACCACTTCCACAGATACAACGTAGCAACCAATATAGCAACCAATGACATTAACCTAGTAACCAGCAAGGCAACCACCACAACTAACCTAGCAACAGCCTAGCAACCACCTCAAGTACCCTAGCAACAGCCTAGCAACAATGTCACACACCCTAGCAACCAATATAGCAACCAATGAGACTAACTTAGCAATCAACATAGCAACCTCCACAACTAACCTAGCAACAGCCCAGGAACCACCTCAAGTACCCTAGATTTTCAACTCAATGCAAAGTAGTGCGAGAACTCTCTCCCTCCCACATTTCGCGATAAGCATCACGGGACTGAGAAAACGTGTTGATTAAACTTCAGCCTTATTTATATTACTTATATTTATAACTTTATATTACATTTTCGTTTTACTTATGTGTTTAACTATATCCTGTATTTGTCTTTTAGATGGAAAAAAGAACTCCTTACCAGCGGGACCCCCTGAGGCTGAAGTGTGTGGCTGCCAAGTCAAGGCGTGTGGCCATTAACTATACGTTTGGGGAGACAGTGGGGGCTGCATGGTCCACCATAGAAATGCGGGCAGTGTCTGATGGAAAAGAGGCCTATGTCCTTTCGCTTAAGGAAGACAATGCCAATAAAGTCCAGATAAATGGGACTTACATGTTTAAAAACTTGGTCTTGAAAGGTGACAGGGCATACTTCAACCATGATACTGTGGCCTTCAAGTCTTATGAATTGGTGGTAGAGCCAGACCTGGTGGCCAAAGCTGAAGCCCTCCTGTGCCCCCCCCCTCCCGGTATGTGGAAAAATATGATGAGCTGAGGGATGCCTGAGGCTACATCACCATTAAAGTTCAGATTGTCTCAGTAAGTGCTTTGGTAGAGCAATTAAAGCGTAGGCTAACTCCCGCCAAAATGCAACCTAGGGTCTTTTTGCGAATGTACCCGAGTCAAAGTTTAGTTTAAAAGCATAATTAGGCCATTGAGAACATTGTTTGTGTACACAAAGTTTACTAAAAAGAAAGGTTTTGGACAACTCACTCTTTGACGGTGGCGAGCAGAAAAACCAAGTTTCTATCTATCTATCTATCTATCCAGGTTGCTGATGTGAGACAAGTAATGAAGGGCACATCAATCCCGATCAGAGACATAGAAGCCTCTATGGCTGGCCACACTATTGCCATGACCCTGTGGCGGGAGGTCTCCCTTTGGAGACTGCTGTCGGTGACTGGGTCACCCTTACCCACATGAGGTGTAATAATAACCAGTGTTTGGAATAACGCCGTTTAAAAGAACATCGTTAGGTAACGACGTTATTTTTTCAGTAACGGAGTAATCTAACTAATTATTTTTCCCGTCGTTACAACGACGTTAACGTTACTGGACGTTAAATGCGGTGCGTTACTATGCATTGATTGAATAAACTGTGTAATCCGAACGCACCCCTGGCTCACAGCTAGTGAGGAGGTGGGTTAATAACGACGTAGGCGATTATAATTGGCTAAAGCAGAGTCATGTTTCATGATAGCCAATTAGAGCCAGTGTTTTTACACACTTGCCAGCACACGCGCCACACACACGCAACAGCTAAAAGAGATTCGACGAAACAGCAGAGGTCATAGTGCGGCAGATTAGTGAAACCATCGTTCACTTTGTGATACAAGCATCAAACTTGGCACAAATATTCTTTGGGACCCACTTTATCCAAAAAGCACATTAGCCACGCAAAAAATCCAATATGGCCGCCATTTTCCAAGATGGCCACCATTGAAAGCTATTATACTTGGTTTTTGACTTGGATTGGGATTGGATAATCACATTTTGATGATCTTGATATTTAAATATAGGTAAAAGGGTCTAGACTTTCCAATTCTACGATAAAATGTCAAAGAATGTGTTAATTTGTGAAGATAGACGCAATTAATTGGAAAAATAGCACATTTTAGTACTAATTTTGGCATAATTAAATTGTTTTTTGTTAATAAAACATATGTTGGTTTGGTTACTTCAGCAGGGGCATGTTCTTTTTTCAGTTTAATATATATAATTTCAATATAATAGTGCAGATTGACAAGAAATTAGCAGGAAAGAGAGACAGGGCTTGATCGGGAAATGATCACGAGTTTAAACTGAACTTCAGAGGGGGCAGGGGACTAAGTAAATGCATAAATGCATGTGTTTGTTTAAATATATGTATATATATATATATATTATATATATATATATATATATATATATATATATATGTGTGTGTGTGTGTGTGTGTGTGTACCATGTATTACCTCAATAGAACAACAAAGACTAACAGGAAATGTGTGGGAAAGAGACAGGGCCCCAGTAACATCTAGTGACACCTCTGCTCTGTAGCTAGCCATATCAGAATGTCTGCATTACAAATGAATGTAATCATTGCATTTGCAGGCACACAAAGGAGTACACTCAAGACTAATGCTGTAGCATTTACATCTTCCCAGACATTCAGTCTTGACACATTTAGTCAATTGACCGATCCCAAGCCCCGCCCCCTTTTACTATGTCACAATGAGGACTTCGGAGGACCTCGGTCAACCTCGGTCAATTTTGAATTTTCTAGTGTCCGTTCTGTATGACAATACGCCAGTTATGCGAATGCTATAATGCTTCTTTTGCGAGTAGCCTAAGTAACTAAATAACTAAAGAGCTCAAAAAGGTTCAAAGATAAGCCTGAGATACTTGTAGAAGTGACATCCGATATCCTGACCGTGTGAAACGTTAACACACATAGGCCTAACTTTGCATAACTTTGGATAGGCTGCTACTTTTCAGTAAAGAAATCTGTGTGTACGAAAATGTTCCCTTTATTTGTGTTCATAACTACACACAAAAACATAACTAAATCTGGTTTCCACTGATGAAACGACAACATAAGCCTACGCAAAAAAATATACCTACCTTGCAGGAACTGAACTCGCACATTCATACGATTGGAAGACGCGCAGAAGGCTACACCTTCAATCACGTATCGCCTTAAACACATCAAGAACATACTTTCAGCTTTGCTACATTGCCATGTTTAACTTGGGATAGAAGACTGTTGACAGAAATAGGCTAATGATCATTTTTTCAACAAACGCAATAATAGCCTACTGCGATGCATTATTGATGGCTGAACGAGAGATAGACAATGTCTTCTAAAGATCGAATCATGTGCTGATTCAAAACTATGCCTTGCTATAGGCTATGCAGTCTCGAAATCGCCAATATTAGACCTAGCCTACTACATTGCCCACGTTTAAATTAATTATAGCATAATGATGAAGTCTAGTGCAAGACAAACCACGTCTGCAAACTGCAGACAGCCTATGTCATGCGTGGTATGGGTTTGAACTCGGAGTGGTTTCTTTTCAATACACTTGTATCATGTTTATTTGAACTCTTCCTTCTAAAGCAGCCATTCAAAATAATAAGTAGACTCTCAGCCTACCGAAGAGAAGCTATCTCTCCACCTCCCCAACATGAGCTGCTTAACAGGCTAGTCACTCTCCCAAGTTGCGTGAACTTGGATCTGCAGCACTTGGTCCCGTCTTACTAATCCTCGAAATATGGTTAGATTTTGTTATGGACACGTCAACACCATATGTTCGCACAGACCTGTTTATTGAATCAGTCACATCTGCAGCAAATAAGGTAAACTACCTGCTCGGGATAACGTGCTAATTGTTTATCATTGTTTTAGCATCCCATTAAGATCCACGACACCGGATTTTTTTGTCCTCAATTTGTGGTGTTCCACCTCGTTGATGACAGCGGACATTGTGAATGTGTCCTTCTGCATACTGAAGGCCTTTCTGACCTCTGTTTTTTGAATATATCAATATTACTTGACGCCCAGAAACCCAGCATACACTGTTGCACTAGGCTAAATGGGGGTGCTGCGTCCCCATGTTGAACACGCGTTCTCGCACACTTTCCTGCAAACTTGTCCGACTTAGCAACCGTAACTATGGGACTGACAATGGGAGGAGGGGCTTGGGATCGGTCAATTGTTGACAGATCTCAGCAATTGGTGGGAGTGTCATCCACACTACTTGACACTACAAATGTCACCTTCTTTCCTACAACCCAGGACATATTCATTTGATATATACTTGCCTGGCCCCAGATACAGACAGCTTGATAGGTTGCACACTTCACATGCTTAGCAAGAGATGCCCTTGTTGGTGGAATGGCATCATAGGACCTCTGCTTCCGTGCAAACAGGTCAAGTCTTGTTTCATGAACTCCATCAGCAGTGCTGTTCTTGTTGTACATTGCTATGACAAACTTCACGTGTGCTAAGATCCACATCATCCATTACTGGTGGGTATTGACTGAGCTTCTCAAAGACATTAGACACTTCAGGGCACACTTCTCAGGATTGCCAGGCAGTCCACTTCCCTCTACCACGAAAGGCTAACACATCACAACCAGTGAGGGCATGGACAAAAAGCATGCCATCTGACAGACTTACCATGACCAAATTCAATCCACAGCTCCTCTAAGCCTGCATCCCATAGAGTCCCAAAAACACAGATTTCTTCTGTTGCGCATGTAGCTTAGCTGTGTGTGTGGAACATTGGTAAACCTCACTCCCCGACGCCTCAAGAGTGCTGCTGGCATGCAAGCTAGTAGCCTGGGCTTTTAGCTCGATTGTCAGCACGCTCGACTCCCAATCCAAGGTGCTGCTGTTCGCGGGTTCGAGTCTGGGCGTGTGCAGGGCTGAATCGCACAGGTTCAACACAATGCAGGTTACACGCAACTGCATGAAGGGCATGCAGAAAGATTCTAGTGTCAGCCTCTTCATGGTTGCAAGGACTTAGGCCTTAGGGTGACCACCTGCTAATAATCCCAAGGGGGGCCAAGGGGTATGTTTCTGAGGGACAATGTGGGACACTGCCTGGCGCGGCGGTGCCCCCACCTCACGGGCAGACTCACTGATAGTGGTTTACCCATTTCTAGCACATATCCACTGTACATGATATATTAATAATGCCTTCCCCTAAACATGTGTAATTGCTGATGTATCATGAATAGGCCAACCAATGTGTCTTTTTTTTCTAAATAAAGATTCATAATACTTTGAACATTCAGTGAATTGACAGATGCACTTCCACTTACGATTTACTTTAGCTAGACCTATTTCATTTTATTTATTTCTCATTACAATTTATTCACTTTAAATAAATTATAATGTATAGAAGGAGCTGTAAAAAACGATAAGGGGGAGGAAGGATGGTGAACTTGCATGTTAGTAAAGGCAGGCGCAGGGAAAAAAAACTGTTCAGTGTTCTGGGTAGCCTAACATTTCAGCCACCACTTGGCCTAAGGCTACCGCAGTGGATAACGTTAACGTTAGTGAAGGTAACGGTAAGGTTAAACCTCTTTCAAGTAGGCCTATGGCTAATGAAATCTCTGATAACATCAATCCACAGCAATGAAATGTATGCTTTGATTTGGTAATGATAGATAGAACAGGTAGATGTTTGGTAGCCTATTTGTAGGTCCTTAAACATCATTCAAACACTGCTCAAGTAGCTAAATTAAATGTGTGTAATTGGTCGCGTATGTAACTCTTCTCGACTTAAGCCTATACTTTGTTAAATTTAACATCCTCACAATTTAAATGAGAGAAAACCATGTTACCAAATTACCTACGACGGACCTTACACCTAGGGAGAGGGGGGGTGTAATTTAAGTCATAACTTGTGTTACCAGAGCCCGTCTACGGCTTCTCTGGTTACGTTGAAACTATTCAATTTGGTGCAACCCGATACATTTAAGTAGCTCGTAAACTTCAACGTGCCAGTTTACGTTAGAACTGAGCTAAGATGGAACTTACGTGCAACCGGCTGCAGGATATAGAGCGACCAATTTTTTTTTGAGCAAGCATTGATTATGTAGCCTGACGAGGGGCGCGTCTAGATTTCTAGGCTATTGATTATGCGTGACACTAGGGTGACCACCTGCTAATAATCCCAAGGGGGGACAAGGGGTATGTTTCTGAGGGACAATGTGGGACACTGCCTGGCGCGGCGGTGCCCCCACCTCACGGGCAGACTCACTGATAGTGGTTTACCCATTTCTAGCACATATCCACCGTACATGATATGTTAATAATGCCCTCCCCTAAACATGTGTAATTGCTGATGTATCATGAATAGGCCAACCAATGTGTCTTTTTTTTCTAAATAAAGATTCATAATACTTTGAACATTCAGTGAATTGACAGATGCACTTCCACTTACGATTTACTTTGGCTAGACCTATTTCATTTTATTTATTTCTCATTACAATTTATTCACTTTAAATAAATGATAATGTATAGAAGGAGCTGTAAAAAATGATAAGGGGGAGGAAGGATGGTGAACTTGCATGTTAGTTAAGGCAGGCGCAGAGAAAAAAAACTGTTCAGTGTTCTGGGTAGCCTAACATTTCAGCCACCACTTGGCCTAAGGCTACCGCAGTGGATAACGTTAACGTTAGTGAAGGTAACGGTAAGGTTAAACCTCTTTCAAGTAGGCCTATGGCTAATGAAATCTCTGGTAACATCAATCCACAGCAATGAAATGTATGCTTTGATTTGGTAATGATAGATAGAACAGGTAGATGTTTGGTAGCCTATTTGTAGGTCCTTCATCATTCAAACACTGCTCAAGTAGCTAAATTAAATGTGTGTAATTGGTCGCGTATGTAACTCTTCTCGACTTAAGCCTATACTTTGTTAAATTTAACATCCTCACAATTTAAATGAGAGAAAACCATGTTACCAAATTACCTACGACGGACCTTACACCTAGGGAGAGGGGGGGTGTAATTTACTCATAACTTGTGTTACCAGAGCCCGTCTACGGCTTCTCTGGTTACGTTGAAACTATTCAATTTGGTGCAACCCGATACATTTTAGTAGCTCGTAAACGTCAACGTGCCAGTTTACGTTAGAACTGAGCTAAGATGGAACTTACGTGCAACCGGCTGCAGGATATAGAGCGACCAATTTTTTTTTGAGCAAGCATTGATTATGTAGCCTGACGAGGGGCGCGTCTAGATTTCTAGGCTATTGATTATGCGTGACACAGTCTCAATTTGCGGGACGCATGAATATGGCTTCAAACGCTGTGCGCGCACGCGCTACGCGGGACGGTTGGTCACCCTATTAGGCCTTCCAGGCTGTCAGGTTTATGCAAAGAACATTTTCTTCTTTGGTCACAATCACCACATTGTCTGGACACCAAGTCATAATTAGGTAAGCTAGAAACCCAAATGTTCAGTCTTGTTGTCATTGTCTCGCAGGAAGCTTTTCCAGTTAGGTGGTACTTTGGTTTTGTCAGACACACATTAGGGCTGATGGGTTCTCAGTTATTCCAATGGCACCACCATCACCTTTGACAATTGCATTGGCCTGTTCATGGGCTTGATCAAAAGCCAATCCGGAAAACTCTGTGGGTCTTGTGGACCACAAAGTTCCCTTGATGAAATTTATTGGCCAACTGAGGATGTGTTTGTTAAGAGACCAGGTCTCTAAGGTGTATGGAAAGCCATCTAGCATAGTTGACATTATTGTTTGCAAAGAAGAAGGGGATGAGTGCAGACAATGATTGACAATACAAAGTGAAGTTTGCTTCTCTGAAAGACCTGATCAAAGAGAACATCACCAATTGCATTGACATCACAAGCTCCCAGAATTGAAACTGTGGACTCTTCATCTGCCTTTTCTCACACCAGTCTTCCCAACTTAAGTATGATCCCAACAAGAAGTATGGCCTTAATCGATATTCGAGAGAGAGAATAAATGATATTCAAGTGAGAAAGAGGATCAACGATATTCAAGAGTGAGCTTCGATAAACGATTTTCGAGTGCAGTCCAACTATTTCTGGCCGCCATCTTGGAAACTAGCCTTGAAATAGATTTCTTTCTTTGCACCATTTATTTTGCCATGTTAAAAAACATACAAATTGATGTCTAGATCATGTAAATACGCCCAGCCATTAAAGTTCTACAGCAAAAAACCTTTTTTTTACATTTGATGTGGCGGCCATCTTGAAAAATGGCCGCCATGTTGGATTTTCAGGTGGCTAATGTGCTTTCCTCAAAAAGTAGGTTCTAGTGATTATTCATGCCAATTTTGGTGCTTGTATCACAAAGTGAACGATTGTCCTGGAATATGGACTTAACCTGCCGCACTATCAGGAGCAATCCGACGTTGAAAAGTTGGCATTTTCAAGGTGGAGATATAAGCACTACTTCAAATTCATTGTGGTCAAAGGTAAGAATGTGCATGTAAAGTGTACATTGTGTTGAAGCGAAGACTTTGTCGACATCCGTTGTAAGCAACTGTAATTTAATGAAGCATCTCACACACGCATCTAAAGCTAGTGGCCAAAAAACCCCGATACCTCCACCACAGATGATAGCTCGCCATCCACTAGCAAAGAAGGACTCGGAGCAAAGTCCTCCAAGCAGCAAAAGCTACATCTTTCTGTCTCGCAACAAAAACCTATGACACAGGCTGAAGTCAACCGTAGGTCTGTGGATGTGCAATATCTTTGAATTTCCCCTTGGGGATCAATAAAGCATCTATCTATCTATCTATCTATCTAATAAATATCGTAAGTTATGTAGCCTACAAACACCTGTCTGTTCTACTCATTTCAACTGGCTGCTCAAAACTGCTCAAAAAATCCAAATCCAAAGACATATAGCAACTTTTGTTTTTGTAACAGTAACGCAAATAGTTACTTTCCCTGGTAATGAGTTACTAATTCAGTTACTAACTCAGTTACTTTTTTGGAACAAGTAGTAAGTAACTATAATTAATTACTTTTTTAAAGTAACGTTCCCAACACTGATAATAACCCATCGTTTGGCTTCAAGTTGAACATCTTGACATACACAGAGGTCCATGTAGGTTCATTGAAAATAATATGACAGTAGCAGGGATGTACTGTAGTGGAGGCTAAATGCAAAACACAGTTTATCCACCTCTGAAATGTCAGAATTAGAGTTTGGGCTGTATTTTGCACACTGGCGCATGGCGTAAAACTCGTTTTCCAACCGCGCAAAGTTTAATTCGGTATTTTGCACGTTTATTATGACCGCCGCTAGCGAAGCGGTCATATAGGGATTGTCAAAGTTTTTTTATTTTTTTTCCCCCCCGTCATCTACTTCCTGGATTTTTGGTCAACGATACCCGGGACACCGAACCATCGGGGCACATGAAATTTGGTGGGTATGTAGCCCCACTAGACTTTTACGGAAAAATTTTGTTTGGTCCCCGGGGGCCACTCACCCCCCCCCCCCCCCCGCACTGGGCCCCCCGAAACCCAAAAAATGCACCGGAACCGTGGCACCGAGGATGAAGAAATTTTTTATGCTATGTTGGTCTCAAGGGCCCACATCAACCTAGCCCATAATCACTCATTTGTGATTTGCACCCCCCTGGTAAAAAATGAAAATGCAATATCATTCTGCTTTAATCGCCCCTCTCTTCAGTTAAGATGTTCAGAACTGCACCAAATTTTATGTGTATGATTAACCTGACATTCTCTGGGGGTATGCCAAGTTTCATAGAATTTCATCCATGGGGGGGGTCTAAAAAAATTAAGTTATGTGTACATTTAGTGACTGTACACTCATTGGCCTGTAGATGGTGGTGCACACATATACACACGCACACACAAACACAGGCACGCACATACCATCAGTATCGGCAATTAGAACGGCCGATACATAATTACAAATTCAGTAGGATTACCAAATATTCATCATAATAATTTGGCTGCATTTCCAGTATTGGCATCATGTAGTTGTTTGTCCACCAGATGGCGCATCGTTGCAGTGAGACGTAATTTTGTTGGAAGTTAATCTAAAGTGGTTTGGAAAGACACTACGCTTCCTACAAGGACAAGTGTAGTTTACCGCAGAGATCGTCTAATAAGGGTAGGATGATTTCTGCATGACATGTAATTCCCATTTCTTCTTGAAGCCGAAATAAATCTGAGAATGTTTATCGGACATGCTTGGTTTTTACTGCATGTAGGCTACGTTAATCTTAAGTTATATTATAGCCTAGGATGTAGGTAAAATAATGTTACCGTTAGCATTGGTTGAGTGATGGAGGCCCATTTGATTATTGATGTATTTGTAGAAAACCATAAATGCAGTTATAGGCTACCAAGCAAATTGATAACAGCACTAATTGTATCTTTCGACTGTCATCTCATTTGCTTTTGACCATAACCTAGGCTACTAATAGGAGCTAAGTGAGTTAGCCACAACACGTTCGCTACGTGATGGTTTTCTAATGGAAAATATAGCCTATAGGCTACCTGAAAGATACCTATGATGCATCCTAAACACCGGGCTGGGACATTTCTGCTCAAAGTCTCAAAAAGCATCTGAGTCAACGTTCATTCCCAAACACCCATATACTTCAATCCTCTATTTTCAAAGGTGATTCAAGTAAGGAAGAGCATGGCTCAAAGTAAAGTAACTAGGACTAAAACTACATAAATTCGTCAAAGTGAATAATTTGTGACAACTCGCCGCAATGTAGATTTATTAACGCACCCGTGATCTACATCTCCATTTAAACCAAATGTTTTAGAGCGCACGTTGAGAGATGTATCCAGGGCAGGGCTGTACCTACACATATTTGTTGCACGTGCTACAAAAATCATTCTTTGCGATGGATGATTTAGTACCAACGTTACACCGGTCCGATACAGTTTTGCCTATGGCTATACCGTGAGACTGAGACGCTTTTTGTTTGTTTGAAGTGCGTGTTTAGGGTGTGAGAGGGGAGTCGATGTGCTTTGATTCCAGCTTGGTAGTTGTAGTCTATGCGATTAAAAAACGTGTGTGTGAAGTATCCAAACAATCAGAGGCGGACAGAGTACACAGCTTCATTACTTGAGTAAAAGTACAGATACCCTTTGCTAAATTTTACTCAAGTACAAGTAAAAGTACAACAGTCAGATGTCTACTTAAGTAAAAGTACTGAAGTACTTGTTTTTAAAAGTACTTGAGTATCAAGAGTAGCCTACATTTTCTAAATATTGCATTACTACTGCCACAGTGCTTACAATTATGTACAGAAACGTCCTGGAGTTATGAAAAATGTTAATGTTAATACCTTGGAGAATGTAAAATGAATTGGAAGTAAAATCAAGTCATTTTCATCTTTTTACCATGTTGCCAGGGATGGGCAGTATTTCTAATACATGTATTTAAAGGGAAACTTGGCAGGATTTCCCCCTCTGCTGGAGAAATTGTGCATTATGCTATTTCAAACTGTGGGAAAAGGTAACTAGAGTTCTCAACGGGCCTGAAAATTACAACCCGACCCAACCCGGCCCGTGGCTTTTAAAATGCCCGGACCCGATGTAACCAGACACATCAACATGAATTATCTGCCCGAACCCGGCCCGCGGCCCGACGTAAAACATAGGCTACGTTTTGACTGTTAAACCCTGACTTTATTTAGGTGAAGATTCAACACATTAGCGTGACAATTTACTTAAAACGGTGATTTTCTCCTCTTCTGGCGTATCGTGATGGAAGAACCATGCCAACTTTGGATGCGGTTATCTTAGCGATACTTTTTGCAATAGGCCTACCCTCGATATACATATCGTTGGAAAGCTTAGTTCATGGCCGTTCGTGTGAGCACAGTAACTTACTTTTGTAAATTTTACCAAAGCGACTGGTTTCGCCTTGCAGGGTTACATATTTAATCAGCACCTTGCATTTTGACCATTTGCACATAACCTGCAGAATTTTCATCAGAATCCAGCACCACTCCAAACACTTTCCAGACCTCTGATTTCCCCACTCCTGTAGCGACGGTGAATTCACCTGCGGCAAGTTCAGCCTACTTTTCACCAACTCCATCTTCTCCAGGCTAAAGGCGTGCACGCAGCGTCTGCCCCTGCCCCTCTCCATGATGCACGTTGCACGCAGCAGCAGAGCAGAAAAGATTAAGCCCGAGGTCCGACCCGACCCGAGTCATTTGCTTATATTTTCAACCCGAACCCGGCCCGAACCTGCGGGTCCCCTCGGGTTTGTCGGGCCGACCCGACCCGTTGAGAACTCTAAAGGTAACGATAAAACACATGGATATGTTTACAAGCTAGCGAACGGTTAGCATAAGTTTGGCAGAACTATGTGAATGCTACAAGGTAAGAAACACGATTTAAAACGAGTGTCTTGTTTCTCACTTCTCTTTCCGGGAATCAATGTTGCAAGGTTGGTTTTCCGCCTGGGGACGCTAGGCGCAGCGGGGAAAGTCACCATTTTCACCGGAACAGGTCATTTAACCATCCAAATTATTTCTAAACGGGTTTATTACGTTGAAATAGTTGCCAAGTTTCCCTTTAAAATACGTATTTCAAATACAAAATACTATTTTGTAATTGAAACACTCGAAGAGAAAACTATCATTAACTTGTTCAGAAAATTGAAATTGGTTCCTTCGTTGAGGTGAAAATGAAGTCTATGGGATTCAGACTGCCTGTAAGGCAGCATGGGAAAACCCAGGCTAAGAATTCATAGTTTACTTACCTCATTTTACCACTACATCCCTGGACAGGATGTCTACTTATTAATTAAGTACATAACAGTTCTCAGCAGCAATGCTTTTTGGTGTAAGAAGGGTTTATTAATGATCAAATGAAGTTTATCTCTTACTGGTAAAGGACCTGTTTAATACTTATAGGTCAAAACATCTTAAATGAATGTGAAGAAACTACCATATTTATGTAATGTCAAAACATTGCAGAGCACTGTGTTGCTCTGAATCCTCTGAATTGAATTTGTTGCCAGGCTGCCAATATCAGTGACCCTGGAACTGCAGGGGGATCTGATTATTTGAACCACTAGGTGGCACTTGAGAGCAGGGTTAGGAACGTCGGCTTTTGCCGCTTTGAGTCTACAGTATATGCGCCAGTATGCTACAGTATGGACCATATATTTACCCAATATTACCCCCTGATGAGCTTTCATTTCAATGGCTGATAGGCCTACAGTACGTCTCCTGCGACAGTCCCAACATTTAGCACTATAATCAAACAATCCAAAAGTGAATTAAATTCCGAAGCAAACTGAAAATCTTCTGCTTTTAATATAGCCTACCGATACGCTGTTCCAAACGACACGGTCTCACAATAAAAGTTGTTATTGTTTATGAAGGTGTCTGTTATTTTATGAAGAGGCATCTGTGGGGTGTACTACGAATCTCGATTAGTGGGTTAGCGAGGTATGTTGCGCTCAAAGCCAGGCTATGCTGTGACACGAAAGTGGTTCAGTTTTAGCGTCGCTGTATCACCATGGTACCTTATGCTGTCAACCAAACCTGGTCGGGACCAGGTTATCAGCTAAGATTTCGGATTAGATCGGCTACTTAAAGCACTAAGCGCAGCTTCCTAGCCCCTCCTCTGACAATGGCGTCACCATTCGTAGGTATTCCCGTGGATCTCGGTGCACGCATCGTGCAAGGGTCCCTCCGGAGACAGAGGGTGTTTCGGGACAGATCCGATCCTTTAGCATTGCCTGAGGATATACTTTATGAGAGATACAGGTTCTCATCAGAGGGTATTCGCTATTTGATCGCTCTTGTTGGACCTTATGTAGGTAATGCCACAAAAAGAAGCCGTGCGCTTACTGTTGCGCAGTGTGTCTGTATTTCACTGCGTTTTTTTGCCACGGGAACATATTTACATGCAGTTGGTGATGCGGAGAACCTAAGCAAAAACACGGTGTGCCGTGCAATCCAAAAGGTTGCAGCTGCACTTAATAAATTATTAGACGTGTTCGTGGTGTTTCCTGGCTTTCTGCCCCCTCAAACCGTGAAGGAAGGATTCTATCAACTTTCAGGTGATACAAAACCACTAAATGTGTGGCGGTAGAGCGTCAGTCTTGAATGTGTGCGTGCGGGGTTCGTCCCTCAAGCATTATCTACTTACATTACATCACATTTGGCTGACGCATTTGTAACCAAAGCGACTAACAACATGGTAAACAGTTTAAGTTTCAAAGCAATTCTGAACCAGACAAGTTAAAAACGGTAGAGTACAGTAAGAATAAGTGCATCAGTGACTGCTGTTTTCTCATCCTTATATATATGCTGTTATGTCATACTTATGTGTAGGGTTGAATAGTACAAATTTTTGCCACATGGAATAGTTATTCGCTAAAGGTCATGGAAGTAGTGTTGTATTGCACGTGTTTCTTTAACGTCCCACAATTCTGTAACCCATTATTAGGATTCCCCAAACTCATAGGTGCTATTGATTGCACCCATGTCCCCATCAATGCACCTTTAGGGGAGCATGAGGCTGATTTCGTGAACCGAAAGTCAACCCATAGTATCAATGTGCAGGTAAAGTATTAGGCTAGATCATGTGGGATTAGCAAATGCATACAGGTAACGTTGTACTGGTGCTTAATGATATCCAGACTATGTAAAACAAATGCCATTTGCAGATGACTTGTGACCATCAGCTGATGGTAACAAGTGTGGACGCCAAATGGCCCGGCTCGGTGCACGACTCGCGCATATTCCGGGAGTCCAGTCTCTGCCATCAGTTCCAGCAAGGTGTGCCAATTACACAAGAGCACTAACTCTAAGCACTAACTAACTAAATGTATAGTAACGCATTAACCACATCGTGTTATCCCCCTTTAATAGGCCGTTACGATGGATTACTTGTAGGGGACCGAGGATATGCCTGCTTGCGGTTCCTAATGACTCCGTACAGTGACCCACAGAGTCGACCAGAGGGCCGCTTCAACAGGGCCCTCAGCACATGCATGGTGAGGATTGAGATGACATTTGGGATACTCAAGTCCCGCTTCAACTGCCTCCGGGGTCTGAGGGTGAAGCCGGAAAGAGCCAGCCAGATAATCACTGCATGTGTGGTGCTCCATAACATTGCCAGCATTAGGAAGGGGAGAACCCCTCATGTGCCATTGGTGGCTGATGACGTTGTGGACCCCATCACTGTAGACCATCCCACAGGAGTGGCCGTCAGACAGGCGATCACCGACCAGTTTTTTGAATAGAGTTTTGATTTAATTTGTACAGGTGAATGTTCAATATAATTTAGGTGTCCTCGGGGAAGGAATTAGTGCTTTTTCGTTGGTTATTGTTGGAGCCCTTTGTTTTGTGTGTGTTGAAATACAATAGAGAAAATCATTTGTTCACAACTCTTGACTTTATTTGCTTATTCGCGCATTTGCTGTGAATGTAGAAAAAGAACATTATTTCAGAGGGTCAGTCTGGCTTCACCAAAGTCAATCTAGGTCCTACATCATAGCCTACCCTCTCGAGGAGCTGAATCTCTAGCTTGAGCTTCTTAATCTCCAGGACTTTTTTGGCGTTGTCCAGCTCAAGGTTGCGCTTATACAGCGCCCTTACAGTGTCTGTTCCGACCTATAGAAATGATGGGTTAAAATAATAATTAACTGGTCAAAGCGTTGTGGCGCACCTTACAAAAGCAGTAACCTAGATCAGAACCTTGTCTGTCCCACGAGAAGGTCCTGTAGGGGGCTCATCTATGGTCTCACCCCTCTGTAGAATACATGATCAAAAGGAAGAGTCGTGTGAAAATGTTAGGCTACATTATAGCACTGCTCGGTTGAGTTTCCCATTGGGATTGCTCTTTAAGGTGCAAAGGCACCACCTTTGACAAACATTATCCACTTTGGATAGTCGAGTGTCGTGTCGTCCATCACCCCTTACACAACCAACAGCTATGTCAGTGACATAATAGGCATTTTGTATTCTGCAGTCATGTTATCGGTTTGAAACTTGTTAATAGGAATCACCTCCATAGTCGCCCTGTACTCACAGGCCGACAGTGTGTCCTTATTGTCCCTGTCCTTGAAGAATCAGGGGAACATATTAGAGCATATTTTTGGCGACATTCTGGCAACATTTAGGACAGTACATGCCACTTCGCTCTGACAGTTAGGCTACCTCGGTTTCGAGAGTGAATACATCCACTGACGGTGGCTCCGCTAGTACGATGTTCATACCTTCTACTGTGAATTACAGAAATTGAATTTACACGCAATGATGTAATATTTCATGACCAACACAATTATGTATGTTCATTGCCAATACATACCCATTACAAAAGCATTCGCCGGGAATGGGGCAGTGGGGTCAGATGATGTGCCCCCTTCCACCCCTGCCATCATCGGCCGCCCTTCATTGTTAGCAAGGGCCAGCTCCTCCGAAACAGTGAAGGGCGGTGGAGCTGACCCCCCCCAGTGGCCTTTGAGGAGTTCCTTTTTTTATTTGCTACAGTAATCAACATCAGGTTAAAGGTTAGAGCCTAGCTATTCCTTTGAAACAATCACCTGACATAATTCACATTGACTTTGACTTTACCACATTGAATTATGTTCTTGTGCTTGTTCCTGACTTGGACCCATGTTCGCAATGACGTGCTGGCGCAACATCTGGATGGGGGAAAAGGCAACGCATGCAAAATTGTGACGAACACGCAAGAAACGAACCCCGGTCGCTGGCGTGCTAAGCGCTTACTAACCCACTAAGCCACCATCTTGCACTTCTAATTCACTCAAACATAAGGTATACAAATTTTGCATTGGGTGGTTGATTGGATTACAGAATGAAATATATTTCCACTAAGCAGGTTGGACATTTTTTTTCATGTTGAAATCAGTACAATAGGATTACTGGCGAACAATTCAGCCTGTGGCATGGGCCTATTTCTTTTCCAGACAATATGCAGGGGATTTCACTTACGAATTTACGCGATCTGCTATTTTTTGCCAGCACGCCACCCTAGCCTTATTGTGGGCAACCGTGTTGCCCCTCGCAGTTATTTGGTGCTTCATCTCCTCGTAGGAGTTCATTATAATCACTTGTTCCTCCTGTGTGAAATACAGCGCTCTTGTTCTATGATCCATTTTTGCCGTGGTGAGTAAAATGACGCGATGAACGCCCTTTTTATGTGAACGCGCATTGAACCTAAAGAGGAAAACCTGGCTTGACAAATTGAGTCGTCAGTGAGCTTCGGGGTACCGTTTAACTTTGATTGCGAGTTTCGTATTTGTCGATCTAGGTTTTCCGAAGAAAGCCTGGGTATGTTCAGCGAGGTTCGTAGTATACCCCACTGGCTGTTTTGTTTATGTTTGTTTTTCATTAATGGTTTAGCTCATGAGGTCACGAGGCCAGTGGCTAAGAAAGGCTGGCCGACTAGCGCTATCGCCAAACATCTGGCCATGAATGGAATAAGACCTTCCTTGCGGACTATCTGGCGAAAGCCGCGTTAAGTGACAAGGTAAATTAACTTTTTATTCTTTAAATATAAACTGAAGTTTGTAAGTTTGACATGTTTACAAAAATAACAACAGGCTTTACCAAACTATGTATTGAAACAGTGTGTCTCTTTCAGTCAGGTGATGGAAATAATAGACTCCATCCTGAGAACAGATGATGAACTACCAGCAAGAGAATTAAAAGCGCTTCTTCAAAGAAGGCACAACATAAGAATCTGTTTAAACTCGATGAGAAAGGCAGTCCGGAATCTTGGCTGGAACTTTGGGAAGCCCAGATAACGTGTCTCTTTATTATTTACCTATTTGTGATAATCGGGCACTCAACATATCCTTCTTACAGTAACATTTTGATAAATTCTGCTTACAGATTCGTTCCAATGACCCGGGGAAAAAACAAAGACTTGCGTCTAATCCAAGCTCAAGAATGGAAGGCTGCTGGTGAAAAGTGTGATGTTCTCTTCACTGACGAGTGTGTGTTTTCCAGTCAAACTGCATGTTTGGGGTGGGATCTCTCGATGTGGACCTGGCCCGCCTATCATTTTTGACGGTGAGTGATGAAGTATTGAAAACCCAAGGGTTCAAAATAAAGAATAAGATAAGCCTATGCAAAATAAAGTGTTACAATGTGCTAACATATTGTTAAACCCGCAGGTATTATGGATCAACACTTCTACGCGGAAGAGATCATCAAAAAAACTGCCGATCCATTTATACTTAAGGGAGCGTTTCCGTATGTCTACACATAGATTCTTCCAAGGTAGGCTAACAATCTGTTTTCCATAACAATCTTTTGCATGATTATAATGTTGAACGTGGTGATGATTAGGCTACTAATGTTTGTTTAACTAGATGTACCGCAGAGCGGTACAAAATATGACCGCCGCCAAGTCCAGCACATTTTTTCCACAAAAATAAATCACGCTGAAAGGCCTATATGATTCTAACTGTCTCACTAAATTGCATTATCCACACTCAATTCTCACTGATATCTGCTAGACAACAAGTACCAAAACATGATTAGTTCATAGATTTCACATGTAAAATTAATTTTATACAACCCCACCTCCATCTTGCCTGTTCATAATTCTGAGAAATTCTTGAATTGTGTGCATGTGTGCATGTACATGTTTATGTTATGCGTGTGTGTGTGTGTGTGTGTGCGCGTGCTTGTGTGTGTGTGCGTGCTTGTGTGTGTGCCTGCGTATGTGCCTGTGCATGCAAGCATACATATGTCTACTGTGTGAGTATGTGTCATACGTATGATTACTGTGAATGTATGTGTGTGTGTGTGTGTGTGTGTATCTGTTTGTGCACATGTGTGCACATGAAATGGGTTAACATGACCCCTGGAGGCAAACATACGGAAAAAAATGGTCATCCTAGGCCCTACAGTTCTCAAGATATTCACAGAGAACTGTGTCTGCCCTACCCTTCTTTCGGGGGGTCCAGTCCAGCGGGGGGGCTACAGATCAAAACGAAAAATTACGGTTCCATGCTATCCATGTGGGGGTACATGCCCACCAAGTTTTGTGTACCCCGGTCTTTCAGTGTCCCGGGAATCCTTGTTGGTGTACGTCACTAAATGTACACATAAATTATTTTATTGTAAGGCCCCCCATGAACGAAAGTACACAAAACTTGGCATGCATTCGGAGGGTGTCATAATGATCCTACACTTTTAATTTCGTGCAGTTTTGACCTTGTCAGCCAGAGATATTGTGATGAAAACACCTAATTTTTTGCTTTTTCATTTTTAACTAGGTGGCGCTATACATGAAATAAGTGGTAATGGGATGGGTTGACATGCCCCCTTAAGACCAACATACATAAAAAAGGTGGACCTCCTAGGCCCTACGGTTATCGAGATATTCACAGAAAACTGTCTCCGGCCACCTACAGGCCAGTTGGTGTATAGTAACATAAATTAATTTATTGTGTGGCCCCCAATGAACGGAATTCCACGAAACTTGGCGTGCATACAGAGGGTGTCATAATGATTCTACACTTCCAATTTTGTACAGTTTTGACTTTGTTAGGTCACAGATACCTTCAATTACAACACCTCATTTTTACTTTTTTGTGTTTAACTAGGTGGCGCTATACATGAAATGAGTGGTTATGGAATGGGTTGACATGGCCCCTTGAGATCAACATACAAAAAAAAAATGGTCCTCCTAAACCCTACGGTTTTCGAGATATTCACAGAAAACTGTGTCTGCCCTACCCTCCTTTCGGGGGGTCCAGTCCAGCGGGGGGGCTACAGATCAAAACGATGGTTCCATGCTATCCATGTGGGGTTACATGCCCACCAAGTTTCGTGTACCCCGGTCTTTCAGTGTCCCGGGAATCATTGACAGAAATTTGGGCATGCGGAAAAAAAAAGAAAAAAAAAAAAAAAAAAAAAAAAAAAATCTGACTAAACCTATATGACCGCCGCTTCGCTGCGCGGCAGTCATAATGATTAAGTTGTCCTAATTTGTCCTGTTTGATTTGAAACACACCGCAAAAGGTGTCAAGGCCTGCATTCAAAGTGAGGGGATCAACTGGGTACCAACACCGGCAGAGTAAGTTACTGTAGTTATTTTTATAATTAAATAATATATATATATATATATATATATATATATTCTGGATGAATACATATCAGAAAACAGTGCTGGCATGTCCATGTGTTTCTGTTTTTAGGTCGCTGGATCTGAACTCCATCGAGTTAGTGTGGGCTTCCATGAAACAATACATTCGCTGTGAGGCCAAACCCATGAGCAAAGATACACTGATCTCTGCAATAGTTTTTTTGGTAAAACAAACTCACAGCCGATGTCTGCAATAAATACATAGACCATCTGGACAAAGTCATGGACCAGGTCATAGCGTGGAAGGGAGAGGCAACTGGTATGTGATCTCCCCACGGGCCAAGGGATGTCCAAGTTTTCTCCTTTGCCATCTTACTATTACTATATCCATATCCAGTGTTTTGTCAAGGTGCCAATTGCTATTCGTTTTATTGAATATTTATAATAAAGTACTTTTATATTGTATACTATCTTCTTCTGATTGATTCGTGTTTTTTAATAATAAAGTACTTTTATATTGTATACTATCTTCTTCTGATTGATTCGTGATTTTTAATATGGAAAGGAATATTCCATTCCAGGAACACTTTAAGTGTTTTTTGACTAAATTTACCCCAGGTCAATGCAAATTATGGGCACTGCACTCCGAGGGAGATTGTTGATCCACTGTGAAGATTTTCATTATTGAATAAGTGTCAAGAATTTTGCTTCTGTCTATAACGTGTCAAGGCCAAGTGAGAATGTAGCTGAATGTAGCTCCGCCTAGCTCCACTCATCCATCTGGGATCGACCCATTGGAGTGGTGCTTAAGAAGGCTGGGCCTTATTAAAAAATCCTTGCATAAGATTGGATAAGCCACTTGTCCGTCATCTATTGACGTGCTACTTCAACCACTCACATCGAAGCCAACCCGTGACGCTGAGAACAGTCTCACAGTCGCTTCTGCGCTACGTCACATCTATGAAACTCCCGCCCTGCATCCTGATTGGCTCTACCATACAATCTAGTGCTGAAATCACTCTCAACGGAACCGATCCCAGATGGATGTGAGTGGAGCTAGGCGGAACGAAATTCATCTGGCGAGAGTCAGGTTAATCATCTCTGGCCCCAGCTTGATAAAAAAGTAGGCTCTGATTCAGCCTAGTCTACTGTATGACTTCAACAAGGTGATCTTTAGCAGTGTTTCCCATACATTGACTAATCTGTGGCGGAGCGCCACACAATAAAAATCGGCCGCCACATATAAATATTTTATGTTTAATTTAATGTAATTTAATTTAAATTAAATATAAGATCAAATCCTTGAATTGCCATTGAGCTGCGCTTTTAACGCACGCAGCCTTTCCTTGCCCTGCCCCGCTCTCTCTCGTAGCCCGCTGCCTCTCCTCTGCATGTGCATTTAACAAAATATTCACGATTGTTGAAGGATTGTTGTTGCCACATAGAACCATTGCATAGAAGATGTCTGGCTAAATTGCTATTAAATCCGCTTAGCATCGTGACCATGCTGCGCAAATTTGTTCAAAACTGCAACATGCAACAACATAGTTTAGTCTCTTCAATGTAGCCAAGCAGTATCTCAAAGCTAACGTTAGAATAGGTTACTGTTTGGATGTCGAATTTAGCATGCTTAGCCTACTTACAACTGCTTGTCATTTTATTGACTCTGAATGTTTGCAAAATCCCGATGTAAATGGAAGTGGAAAAGTGTTTTCCAAAATTCAAAAGTGCTTGTCCCAAGGAGAAGTACGAACCTTTATTTTAACTATTTAGAAAACGTTATGAATTGCATCCACATATCAGCAGCCTTTAAACTCAATTAGACCTATACACTACCAACAGGGCCGGAGTGGGGCCACTTTTCAGCCCGGGAGTTCAAGGCCCAAGACCGGCCCACGTTTTCCATAGTGGTGGAAATTGGATAAATGAAGCAACATTTCAGCTCTTACTATCCTGTAGTTTTTATTAGTACCATGGTTCAACAAATGTGTAAAGGTTATATTAATTCACTTCAACTGAGAAGTTAACAAAAAATATTCCACTATTCCACAAGTTAACAAAAACAGAAAGAAAGAAAGCCTTTGAAATGTAGCCTATCCCACGCTTCCACAAAGAGGCATATTGAACTAATGTTTAGGCTACATGTTTTTTGCATGGGTATAGGCTATATTGTTGTTTGGTGATTTAGCCTACTCCTTTACTACACCCTCTTTTAAGCAAACAAGGCATATAGGTTCATCATGTAGCGTACATATTTGGCTCTTTCTTACATTAAATAACTTTAATTTATCCTCTCTACTTGTCCCTGTAGTCATGGCCTCTTTATCACTAATTTCGGGCTCATCATTTTCAGTGGTCGACTGGTTGATCTGCTGCTCAGAGGCTACAATTTTTACCGCATAGGCCTACACAGATCAAACTTCAGTTTTGTTATTAATATTTGCATACTGCAAAGTCTATGAATCGGATACAAAAGGCTAATATTTTAAGAAATGTAATATGTTGCTTGCAAATAGCTTGACAACGTTACAAACGTCCAATATTAGCCCAATAACTGCTAATAATCATTGCCTATAGCTATCTCTCTTTACCAGTTGCCACTTTTGTCTGTAGGCCTAATCTAAAAGCTTGGCACATTTAGCAGCATCTACCTGGCCGTTTCAGTCCCTCCTGGCCTCTTTCTACCATCCATCCTTCCTGACGCTTATGGCTACTGTAGGGCCGGCCCGGCTATCCCTATCTGAGAAAACTTTTTTTGGAAAAGACGGGCTCTCTTTGGGAGGGGAGAACTCCCTCACACGGTAGGCTACAACCCATGCAGAGGCAACGGTGCCATGCACAGAATGCGGAACGTGTAGCCTACTTTAAGAGAAGTTAGACAAACGTGACAAATGTCAATATTTTTTTCCTCGACCGGCCCAAAAGTGAAGCGGCCCACCCGGAATTCTCCCGATTCTCCCGATTACCCACCCCGGGCCTGACTACCAAGACGATGCCCCATCCACCCCCTCGTTGTCCAAGTCAGCTACCGCCACAAATTGAATCCAATTCTGTGGGAAACACTGTTTAGTATCATTCTGTAGCTTACAGCAGTGTTTCCCAAACTTTTTTTCTGGCGACCCACTTTTTAAAAATGACAGACCATCGCAACCCATTACCCTGCAACTACCAATATTGTTTTAGGCCACAGGTTCTCCTACTTTTCTATGCCTCCCCCAACCATACATTGCTATAGGATCCCTGCTTTGAACACGGTTGTGTTGCATTTTGAGCACCATCAGCGTGAAAAGTTGGAAATGACTACTGAAAAGATACGTTTTAATGCGCATCTGAGAGTAGGGGAAATTCTCGCATGTTGCGCAGTCCTCATTCGTCAGCATAGTACAGCATAGCTGTTCCTGTATTTCTAAAAAAAAATGTTGTAGGCTACGTTGCGTTGCAGACAAATGGGTCCATAACACTGTGGATGTCAATTCCAATGTAAACAGCAAATAACTCAAGTTGTTATATTGTATTGTTGTATTATATTATATTGTAGGCCTATAGTCATATCAGAACAAGAGGCGTTTGCGCAATAGCCGGAAGAATGCGCCTTTACTTTGGAGTTAGCGAGGTAGAAAACGAGAGGAATAGTGTTTAAAATGCCCATTTAAATTGTAGACTAATATAATGCACTGTTGTGCATTTTAAATCAGAAATAAGAATGTGAGGAGGTTGCTATTAACTTTAAAGATTGCATCTGCAATCGAAACTGTATGCAAATTGAATGGCCTTATGTCCGGTCTATGGATGTCTCTTTAGTTGACAGCACGGTCACTAGATTTTAATCGGTAAAGTTGAGGAACTGGTATCTATTAATGTTCGTGCAAATAGGCGGATTCATGTCCCTAGGTACATGGCAGGCGCCCCATAGAATGGTTTCATTTTAAGAGGTAGATATCCATGCTGGCACCCCCACTGCGATGCGTTCGTCGCCCAGTTTCATGCGCCAGTTTCATGAGCTTTTATGACAAAACCGTGACTGTGGTAGTTAACAATCTACATCCTAATAGAAAACTGTTAGCTTTCCTGGTATCAAATGACAAATGGTATCAGTTAGGCCTATAACACAACATAAATTGTGCTGGCGACCCAAATAAAATCTCCTGCGACCCACCCGTGGGTCGCGACCCAGACTTTGGGAAACACTGGCTTACAGTATCAATCACACTGCCGCTTGCAACACCTCTAAATGCAGTCCGTTGCCCTGTTTACAGGCAATGCTACCGTGGACTTAAGCTGCCACCTCGTGGCGAAAAGTTGTAATACATTTCACGCAGCTGCGTGAATCACGGGAAGCGCAAATGAAGTGGCCACTTCTAAATGGGACCCATTTTATGTGTGTCTGTGCGTGTTTGTTTATATGTGTTTCTGTTATGTTATTTGTGTGTGTGTGCTTGCGTATGTATCTGTGCTTGTGCGTGCATGTGTGTTTATGTGTTTGTCCGTGCGTGTGAGTGCAACATTTAACTAGAATTGCGGTTCCGAGGAACTGCAAGAGTGGGTTTGATCAGGGGCATGGAACTCGGCCTCATCCAAGGATTCCGACGGTACCTCATTTATGAAAATCGGGCACACGGATCAAAAGGTATCTGCATTAACGCAACATCCAATAAGCTAAAACGCATAAATAACGTGGTTGCAATGCTGGTTGCTATGGTGGTCGCTAGGTTGACATTACGGGGTGGTTTCTAGGTTGTTGCTAGGGTAATTAGTTAGTTGCTAGTAAGCCATCTTAAGCTGACGGCATAAAGTGATCATTTTAAGAGATACATTTTCAAACCAGAACTGTGTATAGGTCATGGTTAAAAATGTATCAGAATCTCAGAAATAATCACGTAATGCAGCCAGTTTAAGATTTTTTAAGAAGTCAGATTTTTTAAAGGCAATCAAATTTCTGCTGACTCTCTTCTGGCTGCGGTTAAAGGCCAGCGCCTCCTGAGAGGCCTGAAGGGTCAGTTCTGAGGTTGTTGACTGCTGAAACCGAAAAATGGACTGCATTTTCTTAAAAGACAATGTGACTGAAGTGCGGGCAAAGTTTGCACAGAAATGTACGATTTTTCCCACCCTCATCGACCTTGTCATAAAACTTGTTTAAATGATCACACGACGCCTTCTTGCTGCTTTGTCGTCTACATCAGCCTTTCTCAAACTTCTTTGACCTGAGGCCCAGTCAAGGCATACTTTGGGGTCATAGGGCCCACCTACATGAACCCACCCCCTCCTCCCACCCCCCATCAAATTGTAATATCATCACAATTATTATTTTTTTTATACTATATTGCTATACATGCACTTCAAAACAGTCAATGTTTAAAGTGCTAAGATTGTTCACAAAAGTTTGTGAAAGCATGCACATCAGAGTACTGCTTTACTAATGTAAAATATAATTAGGCCTACACTAGTTTCATTGTTTTTGCATTGTTGCATGATTGATATGCTATTTAATTACATTTCATTTGAATGCCTGAATGTAAGAATTCAGGAAACACAATACCAGCTTTTAACATTTATGTTGTTTACTAGTTTATGTAAATCACATAACACATGAACTGTTTACATACTACTGATAGCCCATTACTGTACACAATAGATTAGTATCTTCAAATAGTCAAGGTTGTTGACTGCTGAAACCGAAAAATGGACTGCATTTTCTTAAAAGACAATGTGACTGAAGTGCGGGCAAAGTTTGCACAGAAATGTACGATTTTTCCCACCCTCATCGACCTTGTCATAAAACTTGTTTAAATGATCGATCACACGACGCCTCCTTGCTGCTTTGTCGTCTACATCAGCCTTTCTCAAACTTCTTTGACCTGAGGCCCAGTCAAGGCATACTTTGGGGTCATAGGGCCCATCTACATGAACCCACCCCCTCCTCCCACCCCCCATCAAATTGTAATATCATCACAATTATTATTTTTTTTATACTATATTGCTATACATGCACTTCAAAACATTCAATGTTTAAAGTGCTAAGATTGTTCACAAAAGTTTGTGAAAGCATGCACATCAGAGTACTGCTTTACTAATGTAAAATATAATTAGGCCTACACTAGTTTCATTGTTTTTGCATTGTTGCATGATTGATATGCTATTTAATTACATTTCATTTGAATGCCTGAATGTAAGAATTCAGGAAACACAATACCAGCTTTTAACATTTATGTTGTTTACTAGTTTATGTAAATCACATAACACATGAACTGTTTACATACTACTGATAGCCCATTACTGTACACAATAGATTAGTATCTTCAAATAGTCAAGGTTGTTGACTGCTGAAACCGAAAAATGGACTGCATTTTCTTAAAAGACAATGTGACTGAAGTGCGGGCAAAGTTTGCACAGAAATGTACGATTTTTCCCACCCTCATCGACCTTGTCATAAAACTTGTTTAAATGATCACACGACGCCTCCTTGCTGCTTTGTCGTCTACATCAGCCTTTCTCAAACTTCTTTGACCTGAGGCCCAGTCAAGGCATACTTTGGGGTCATAGGGCCCACCTACATGAACCCACCCCCTCCTCCCACCCCCCATCAAATTGTAATATCACAATTATTATTTTTTTTATACTATATTGCTATACATGCACTTCAAAACAGTCAATGTTTAAAGTGCTAAGATTGTTCACAAAAGTTTGTGAAAGCATGCACATCAGAGTACTGCTTTACTAATGTAAAATATAATTAGGCCTACACTAGTTTCATTGTTTTTGCATTGTTGCATGATTGATATGCTATTTAATTACATTTCATTTGAATGCCTGAATGTAAGAATTCAGGAAACACAATACCAGCTTTTAACATTTATGTTGTTTACTAGTTTATGTAAATCACATAACACATGAACTGTTTACATACTACTGATAGCCCATTACTGTACACAATAATACTGTGCCCATTCATTAACATTAAACATCAGGCGTCTTGTTTACACATTTAAACCATATTTGCACTTCGAAATTCGCTTCCAAATTGTAGTAACTACATCTACGAAGTCTAAGGAAGATATCTATAAACATACTACATGGTTAAGATACATTTTGACAGAACTACAGACTTCGTGAAAGTAGCCTAGTAGCCCTACATAAAAGGCTCCATTAACTTCATTGCAAAATCGCGGTTGGTCTGTTTACACACTAAAACCATATTTACACTTCGAAATTCGCTTCCAAATTGTAGTAACTACATCTACAAAGTCTAAGGAAGATAATCATGTAGTCTGTTCATAGATACGATACATTTTGACAGAACTACAGACTTCGTGAAAGTAGCCTAGAAGCCCTACATAAAAGGCTCCATTAACTTCATTGCAAAATCGCGGTTGGTCTGTTTACACACTAAAACCATATTTACACTTCGAAATTCGCTTCCAAATTGTAGTAACTACATCTACGAAGTCTAAGGAAGATAACCTTGTAGTCTGTTCAACGATAAGATACATTTTGACAGAACTACAGACCTCGTAAAAGTAGTACCTAAAATTAGTGTGATAAATGGCCATCACGTAGCCTAAAGCATATAGCACTAGCATATGACAACAGCAAATAGCTAACGTTTACGTTAGCCTAACTTACTTATCGTTGACGTTGACCCGACACGTTTATAAGTTAGACCATAGACTGATAAGGACGTCCATCAAAATTCCGTGTGTATCCTGTGTATCTTTCGTGCTGCTATCCTGTTGCCTTTTCCCTGTTGTTCCGGCAACAAGGTTTTTACGCGATATTTGCCACATCCCAGAGAGTTGTTGTTTGGTGGGTCAGGTGACGAGCCGTCGAATCACAGCACAGCACCCAGAATGCATTGCAACACACCGTCTAGAAGGGACTCAGCGTTAGGTCGGCTTTAAATAGCATACAGAACCTAAAATAATATAACGTTGTCTGTAAGCTCTACAGATCGTGGCAAGACAATTGAATTGATTGTGGACTTCTTGCTGGGCAACGATGAGTAACTTGATTAGTAATGCTGCGTGGATATGCATGATATCTGTATGAAAGTGTGTTTCTCAATGTAATAATCTATACAACTGTCAAATAGAGCTACCTGGGTAAAGGACTGGGCTGAATGGATTGGTGAAATACTTTATTTATTTTTTTAATGACCTATATGAACATGGTTTGGCTTTAAAAAAAGAGGAGACAGCGCTGTCTCCTCTTTTTTTACATGACCTTTACACTTAGTGCTGGCAAGGCATTGAACTGGGCTGAATGGATTTGGAAAATATATATATATATATTTTTTAATGACCTGTATCAACATGGTTTGGCTTTAAAAAAAAGATGAGACAGCGCTTCGCGCTGTCTCATCTTTTTTTACATTACCTTTACACTTAGTGCTGGCAAGGCATTGAACTGGGCTTCATTCAAGGATTCCAACGGTACCTCATTCATGAAAATCGGACATACTGGTCAAAAGTTACATGCACACACCTTCATATACAGACAGCCCAGCCCAGCCCATTAGACATTGCCAGATGGCTTAGAACTCTGCCAGGTGCAAGTAATCAACTCTAGCAGCAGAGCTCTACCAGGTGCAAGTAATGAGGTGCTGTGATGTCATAAAGCCCCAGCATTCCGCCATTGATTTCAATGGGGCCCAAAAACGGCGAAAAACGGGAATACCGCGAAAACGACAAGGGCCAGCGACACGAAAGCAACAAGCAAGATACACCGGTTCGGGCCTGAATTTTTGGAGTTAGAACCGCGTCGATAGCTCAAACGGTCTAGGAGCAGTAGTTCGGCCAAAAAGTGGGTGAACAGGAATAATAAACTAGAATTGCGGTTCCGAGGAACTGCAAGAGTGGGTTTGATCTGGGGCACGGAACTCGGCCTCATCCAAGGATTCCAACGGTACCTCATTTATGAAAATCGGGCACACGGATCAAAAGTTATCTGCATCAACGCAACATCCAATAAGCTAAAACGCATAAATAACGTGGTTGCTATGCTGGTTGCTAGGGCAATCATGCTGGTTGCTCAGGTGGTCGCTAGGTTAGAAGGCCAGTGCCTCCTGAGAGGCCTGAAGGGTCAGTTCTGAGGTTGTTGACTGCTGAAACCGAAAAATGGACTGCATTTTCTTAAAAGACAATGTGACTGAAGTGCGGGCAAAGTTTGCACAGAAATGTACGATTTTTCCCACCCTCATCGACCTTGTCATAAAACTTGTTTAAATGATCACACGACGCCTCCTTGCTGCTTTGTCGTCTACATCAGCCTTTCTCAAACTTCTTTGACCTGAGGCCCAGTCAAGGCATACTTTGGGGTCATAGGGCCCACCTACATGAACCCACCCCCTCCTCCCACCCCCCATCAAATTGTAATATCATCACAATTATTATTTTTTTTATACTATATTGCTATACATGCACTTCAAAACAGTCAATGTTTAAAGTGCTAAGATTGTTCACAAAAGTTTGTGAAAGCATGCACATCAGAGTACTGCTTTACTAATGTAAAATATAATTAGGCCTACACTAGTTTCATTGTTTTTGCATTGTTGCATGATTGATATGCTATTTAATTACATTTCATTTGAATGCCTGAATGTAAGAATTCAGGAAACACAATACCAGCTTTTAACATTTATGTTGTTTACAAGTTTATGTAAATCACATAACACATGAACTGTTTACATACTACTGATAGCCCATTACTGTACACAATAGATTAGTATCTTCAAATAGTCAAGGTTGTTGACTGCTGAAACCGAAAAATGGACTGCATTTTCTTAAAAGACAATGTGACTGAAGTGCGGGCAAAGTTTGCACAGAAATGTACGATTTTTCCCACCCTCATCGACCTTGTCATAAAACTTGTTTAAATGATCACACGACGCCTCCTTGCTGCTTTGTCGTCTACATCAGCCTTTCTCAAACTTCTTTGACCTGAGGCCCAGTCAAGGCATACTTTGGGGTCATAGGGCCCACCTACATGAACCCACCCCCTCCTCCCACCCCCCATCAAATTGTAATATCATCACAATTATTATTTTTTTTATACTATATTGCTATACATGCACTTCAAAACAGTCAATGTTTAAAGTGCTAAGATTGTTCACAAAAGTTTGTGAAAGCATGCACATCAGAGTACTGCTTTACTAATGTAAAATATAATTAGGCCTACACTAGTTTCATTGTTTTTGCATTGTTGCATGATTGATATGCTATTTAATTACATTTCATTTGAATGCCTGAATGTAAGAATTCAGGAAACACAATACCAGCTTTTAACATTTATGTTGTTTACTAGTTTATGTAAATCACATAACACATGAACTGTTTACATACTACTGATAGCCCATTACTGTACACAATAATACTGTGCCCATTCATTAACATTAAACATCAGGCGTCTTGTTTACACATTTAAACCATATTTGCACTTCGAAATTCGCTTCCAAATTGTAGTAACTACATCTACGAAGTCTAAGGAAGATATCTATAAACATACTACATGGTTAAGATACATTTTGACAGAACTACAGACTTCGTGAAAGTAGCCTAGTAGCCCTACATAAAAGGCTCCATTAACTTCATTGCAAAATCGCGGTTGGTCTGTTTACACACTAAAACCATATTTACACTTCGAAATTCGCTTCCAAATTGTAGTAACTACATCTACGAAGTCTAAGGAAGATAACCTTGTAGTCTGTTCAACGATAAGATACATTTTGACAGAACTACAGACCTCGTAAAAGTAGTACCTAAAATTAGTGTGATAAATGGCCATCACGTAGCCTAAAGCATATAGCACTAGCATATGACAACAGCAAATAGCTAACGTTTACGTTAGCCTAACTTACTTATCGTTGACGTTGACCCGACACGTTTATAAGTTAGACCATAGACTGATAAGGACGTCCATCAAAATTCCGTGTGTATCCTGTGTATCTTTCGTGCTGCTATCCTGTTGCCTTTTCCCTGTTGTTCCGGCAACAAGGTTTTTACGCGATATTTGCCACATCCCAGAGAGTTGTTGTTTGGTGGGTCAGGTGACGAGCCGTCGAATCACAGCACAGCACCCAGAATGCATTGCAACACACCGTCTAGAAGGGACTCAGCGTTAGGTCGGCTTTAAATAGCATACAGAACCTATAATAATATAACGTTGTCTGTAAGCTCTACAGATCGTGGCAAGACAATTGAATTGATTGTGGACTTCTTGCTGGGCAACGATGAGTAACTTGATTAGTAATGCTGCGTGGATATGCATGATATCTGTATGAAAGTGTGTTTCTCAATGTAATAATCTATACAACTGTCAAATAGAGCTACCTGGGTAAAGGACTGGGCTGAATGGATTGGTGAAATACTTTATTTATTTTTTTAATGACCTATATGAACATGGTTTGGCTTTAAAAAAAAGAGGAGACAGCGCTGTCTCCTCTTTTTTTACATGACCTTTACACTTAGTGCTGGCAAGGCATTGAACTGGGCTGAATGGATTTGGAAAATATATATATATATATTTTTTAATGACCTGTATCAACATGGTTTGGCTTTAAAAAAAAGATGAGACAGCGCTTCGCGCTGTCTCATCTTTTTTTACATTACCTTTACACTTAGTGCTGGCAAGGCATTGAACTGGGCTTCATTCAAGGATTCCAACGGTACCTCATTCATGAAAATCGGACATACTGGTCAAAAGTTACATGCACACACCTTCATATACACAGACAGCCCAGCCCAGCCCATTAGACATTGCCAGATGGCTTAGAACTCTGCCAGGTGCAAGTAATCAACTCTAGCAGCAGAGCTCTACCAGGTGCAAGTAATGAGGTGCTGTGATGTCATAAAGCCCCAGCATTCCGCCATTGATTTCAATGGGGCCCAAAAACGCCGAAAAACGGGAATACCGCGAAAACGACAAGGGCCAGCGACACGAAAGCAACAAGCAAGTTACACCGGTTCGGGCCTGAATTTTTGGAGTTCGAACCGCGTCGATAGCTCAAACGGTCTAGGAGCAGTAGTTCGGCCAAAAAGTGGGTGAACAGGAATAATAAATAACTAGAATTGCGGTTCCGAGGAACTGCAAGAGTGGGTTTGATCTGGGGCACGGAACTCGGCCTCATCCAAGGATTCCAACGGTACCTCATTTATGAAAATCGGGCACACGGATCAAAAGTTATCTGCATCAACGCAACATCCAATAAGCTAAAACGCATAAATAACGTGGTTGCTATGCTGGTTGCTAGGGCAATCATGCTGGTTGCTCAGGTGGTCGCTAGGTTAGAGGGCAGTGCCTCCTGAGAGGCCTGAAGGGTCAGTTCTGAGGTTGTTGACTGCTGAAACCGAAAAATGGACTGCATTTTCTTAAAAGACAATGTGACTGAAGTGCGGGCAAAGTTTGCACAGAAATGTACGATTTTTCCCACCCTCATCGACCTTGTCATAAAACTTGTTTAAATGATCACACGACGCCTCCTTGCTGCTTTGTCGTCTACATCAGCCTTTCTCAAACTTCTTTGACCTGAGGCCCAGTCAAGGCATACTTTGGGGTCAAAGGGCCCACCTACATGAACCCACCCCCTCCTCCCACCCCCCATCAAATTGTAATAAAATCATCACCATTATTATTTTTTTTATACTATATTGCTATACATGCACTTCAAAACAGTCAATGTTTAAAGTGCTAAGATTGTTCACAAAAGTTTGTGAAAGCATGCACATCAGAGTACTGCTTTACTAATGTAAAATATAATTAGGCCTACACTAGTTTCATTGTTTTTGCATTGTTGCATGATTGATATGCTATTTAATTACATTTCATTTGAATGCCTGAATGTAAGAATTCAGGAAACACAATACCAGCTTTTAACATTTCAGTTGTTTACTAGTTTATGTAAATCACATAACACATGAACTGTTTACATACTACTGATAGCCCATTACTGTACACAATAATACTGTGCCCATTCATTAACATTAAACATCAGGCGTCTTGTTTACACATTTAAACCATATTTGCACTTCGAAATTCGCTTCCAAATTGTAGTAACTACATCTACGAAGTCTAAGGAAGATATCTATGAACATACTACATGGTTAAGATACATTTTGACAGAACTACAGACTTCGTGAAAGTAGCCTAGTAGCCCTACATAAAAGGCTCAATTAACTTCATTGCAAAATCGCGGTTGGTCTGTTTACACACTAAAACCATATTTACACTTCGAAATTCGCTTCCAAATTGTAGTAACTACATCTACGAAGTCTAAGGAAGATATCTATGAACATACTACATGGTTAAGATACATTTTGACAGAACTACAGACTTCGTGAAAGTAGCCTAGTAGCCCTACATAAAAGGCTCCATTAACTTCATTGCAAAATCGCGGTTGGTCTGTTTACACACTAAAACCATATTTACACTTCGAAATTCGCTTCCAAATTGTAGTAACTACATCTACGAAGTCTAAGGAAGATAAAACTGTAGTCTGTTCAACGATAAGATACATTTTGACAGAACTACAGACCTCGTAAAAGTAGTACCTAAAATTAGTGTGATAAATGGCCATCACGTAGCCTAAAGCATATAGCACTAGCATGACAACAGCAAATAGCTAACGTTTACGTTAGCCTGACTTACTTATCGTTGACGTTGACCCGTTGACGTTCTTTTTAATAAACTGCCTGTAGAGTTCTGAATGCTTCGCTTTACATGTAGATACCCTCATTATGCTACGGTGTAAGTGTGTTGCTATTTGGAGCCTTGGTAGCTATTTATATTTACTACGTTTAGCTAGTTCAAGTGCTCTGGTTCAAGCATCGTTGTGTTTGGTGGGTCAGGTGACGAGCCGTCGGATCACAGCACAGCACCCAGAATGCATTGCAACACACCGTCTTAAAGGGACTCATCGTTAGGTCGGCTTTAAATGGCATACAGAACCTATAGCAATATAACGTTGTCTGTAAGCTCCACAGATCGTGGCAAGACAATTGAATTGATTGTGGACTTCTTGCCGGGCAATGATGAGTAACTTAACATGAATGTGTCAGGTGTGTAATGTGTGGATGTGCATAATATCTGTATGAAAGTGTGTTTCTCAATGTAATAATCTATACAACTGTACACATACATGACTAAGTTTGAATAGAGCATGCTGGGCATAGGACTGGGCTGAATGGATTGGTAAAATACTTTATTTATTTATTTATTTTTTTAATGACCTATATGAACATGGTTTGGCTTTAAAAAAAAGATGAGACAGCGCTTTGCGCTGTCTCATCTTTTTTTACATGACCTTTACAACTGGTGCTGGCAAGGCATTGAACTGGGCTGAATGGATTTGGAAAATATATATATATATTTTTTTTAATGACCTGTATCAACATGGTTTGGCTTTAAAAAAAAGATGAGACAGCGCGACATTACCTTTACACTTAGTGCTGGCAAGGCATTAAACTGGGCTTCATTCAAGGATTCCAACGGTACCTCATTCATGAAAATCGGACATACTGGTCAAAAGTTACATGCACACACCTTCATATACACAGACAGCCCAGCCCAGCCCATTAGAGCTCTGCCAGGTGGCTTAGAACTCTTCCAGGTGCAAGCTTAAGCAATTAGAGCTGTGATGTCACAATCGAAATTTGAATTCTGAACATTCCGCCATTCATTTCAATGGGCCCAAAAAACGCAGAAAAACGGGAATACCGCGAAAACGACAAGGGCCAGCGACACGAAATCAACAAGCAAGTTACACCGGTTCGGGCCTGAATTTTTGGAGTTCGAACCGCGTCGATAGCTCAAACGGTCTAGGAGCAGTAGTTCGGCCAAAAAGTGGGTGAATAGGAAGATATAATAATAATAATAACTAGAATTGCGGTTCCGAGGAACTGCAAGAGTGGGTTTGATCTGGGGCACGGAACTCGGCCTCATCCAAGGATTCCAACGGTACCTCATTTATGAAAATCGGGCACACGGATCAAAAGTTGTCTGCATTAACGCAACATCCAATAAGCTAAAACGCATAAATAACATGGTTGCTATGCTGGTTGCTATGGTGGTCGCTAGGTTGACATTACAGGGGTGGTTTCTAGGTTGTTGCTAGGGTAATTAGTTAGTTGCTAGTAAGCCATCTTAAGCTGACTGCATAAAGTGATTATTTTAAGAGATACATTTTCAAACCAGAACTGTGTATAGGTCATGGTTAAAAACGTATCAGAATCTCAGAAATAATCACGTAATGCAGCCAGTTTAAGATTTTTTAAGAAGTCAGATTTTTTAAAGGCAATCAAATTTCTGCTGACTCTCTTCTGGCTGCGGTTAAAGGCCAGCGCCTCCTGAGAGGCCTGAAGGGTCAGTTCTGAGGTTGTTGGCTGCTGGAACCGAAAAAAGGACTGCATTTTCTTAAAAGACAATGTGACTGAAGTGCGGGCAAAGTTTGCACAGAAGTGTACGATTTTTCCCACCCTCATCGACCTCGTCATAAAACTTGTTTAAATGATCACACGACGCCTCCTTGCTGCTTTGTTGTCTACATCAGCATTTCTCAAACTTCTTTGACCTGAGGCCCAGTCAAGGCATACTTTGGGGTCATAGGGCCCACCTACATGAACCCACCCCCTCCTCCCAACCCCTATCAAATTGTAATGATATCACAATTATTATTTTTATACTATATTGCCTACATGCACTTCAAAACAGTCAATGTTTAAAGTGCTAAGATTGTTTACAAAAGTTTGTGAAAGCATGCACATCAGAGTACTGCTTTACTAATGTAAAATATAATTAGGCCTACACTAGTTTAATTGTTTTTGCATTGTTGCATGATTGATATGCTATTTAATTACATTTCATTTGAATGCCTGAATGTAAGAATTCAGGAAACACAATACCAGCTTTTAACATTTCTGTTGTTAGTTTATGTAAATCACATAACACATGAACTGTTTACATACTACTGATAGCCCATTACTGTACACAATAATACTGTGCCCATTCATTAACATATATTAAACATCAGGCGTCTTGTTTACACATTTAAACCATATTTGCACTTCGAATTTCGCTTCCAAACTGTAATAACTACATCTACAAAGTCTAAAGAAGATAACCATGTAGTCTGTTCATAGATAAGATCAATTTTGACAGAACTACAGACTTCGTGAAAGTAGCCTAGTAGTCCTACATAAAAGGCTCCATATTCACTTCATTGCAAAATCGCGGTTGGTCTGTTTACACACTAAAACCATATTTACACTTTGAAATTCGCTTCCAAATTGTAGTAACTACATCTACGAAGTCTAAGGAAGATAATCATGTAGTATGTTCACAGATAAGATACATTTTGACAGAACTACAGACTTCGTGAAAGTAGCCTGGAAGCCCTACATAAAAGGCTCCATTAACTTCATTGCAAAATCGCGGTTGGTCTGTTTACACACTAAAACCATATTTACACTTCGAAATTCGCTTCCAAATTGTAGTAACTACATCTACGAAGTCTAAGGAAGATAATCATGTAGTATGTTCACAGATAAGATACATTTTGACAGAACTACAGACTTCGTGAAAGTAGCCTAGAAGCCCTACATAAAAGGCTCCATTAACATCATTGCAAAATCGCGGTTGGTCTGTTTACACACTAAAACCATATTTACACTTCGAAATTCGCTTCCAAATTGTAGTAACTACATCTACGAAGTCTAAGGAAGATAACCTTGTAGTCTGTTCAACGATAAGATACATTTTGACAGAACTACAGACCTCGTAAAAGTAGTACCTAAAATTAGTGTGATAAATGGCCATCACGTAGCCTAAAGCATATAGCACTAGCATATGACAACAGCAAATAGCTAACGTTTACGTTAGCCTAACTTACTTATCGTTGACGTTGACCCGACACGTTTATAAGTTAGACCATAGACTGATAAGGACGTCCATCAAAATTCCGTGTGTATCCTGTGTATCTTTCGTGCTGCTATCCTGTTGCCTTTTCCCTGTTGTTCCGGCAACAAGGTTTTTACGCGATATTTGCCACATCCCAGAGAGTTGTTGTTTGGTGGGTCAGGTGACGAGCCGTCGAATCACAGCACAGCACCCAGAATGCATTGCAACACACCGTCTTAAAGGGACTCATCGTTAGGTCGGCTTTAAATAGCATACAGAACCTATAGTAATATAACGTTGTCTGTAAGCTCCACAGATCGTGGCAGGACAATTGAATTGAGTGTGGACTTCTTGCCGGGCAATAATGAGTAACTTAACTTGAATAGTGATGCGTGGATGTGCATAGTGTCTGTATGAACGCGTGTTTCTCAATGTAATAATCTATACAACTGTACACATGACTGTTTGAATGGAGCTAGCTGGGCATAGAACTGGGCTGAATGGATTGGGAAAATACTTTATTTATTTATTTTTTTAATGACCTATATGAACATGGTTTGGCTTTAAAAAAAGAGCCTCTTTTTTTACATGACCTTGAACTGGGCTGAATGGATTTGGAAAATATATATATATTTTTTTTAATGACCTGTATCAACATGGTTTGGCTTTAAAAAAAAGATGAGACAGCGCTTCGCGCTGTCTCATCTTTTTTTACATTACCTTTACACTTAGTGCTGGCAAGGCATTGAACTGGGCTTCATTCGAGGATTCCAACGGTACCTCATTCATGAAAATCGGACATACTGGTCAAAAGTTACATGCACACACCTTCATATACACAGACAGCCCAGCCCAGCCCATTAGAGCTCTGCCAGGTGGCTTAGAACTCTTCCAGGTGCAAGCTTAAGCAATTAGAGCTGTGATGTCACAATCGAAATTTGAATTCTGAACATTCCGCCATTCATTTCAATGGGCCCAAAAAACGCAGAAAAACGGGAATACCGCGAAAACGACAAGGGCCAGCGACACGAAATTAACAAGCAAGTTACACCGGTTCGGGCCTGAATTTTTGGAGTTCGAACTGCGTCGATAGCTCAAACGGTCTAGGAGCAGTAGTTCGGCCAAAAAGTGGGTGAACAGGAATAATAAATAAATAAAGTAAACTTAAGAAGAACAATAGTGGGCTTGCTCCGCAAGGCTGTGGTCTTGCTGGATCAAACCCACTAATAAGTAAACTTAAGAAGAACAATAGTGGGCTTGCTGGATCAAACCCACTAACTAGAATTGCGGTTCCGAGGAACTGCAAAAGTGGGTTTGATCAGTGGCACGGAACTCGGCCTCATCCAAGGATTCCAACGGTACCTCATTTATGAAAATCGGGCACACGGATCAAAAGTTGTCTGCATTAACGCAACATCCAATAAGCTAAAACGCATAAATAACATGGTTGCTATGCTGGTTGCTATGGTGGTCGCTAGGTTGACATTACAGGGGTGGTTTCTAGGTTGTTGCTAGGGTAATTAGTTAGTTGCTAGTAAGCCATCTTAAGCTGACTGCATAAAGTGATTATTTTAAGAGATACATTTTCAAACCAGAACTGTGTATAGGTCATGGTTAAAAACGTATCAGAATCTCAGAAATAATCACGTAATGCAGCCAGTTTAAGATTTTTTAAGAAGTCAGATTTTTTAAAGGCAATCAAATTTCTGCTGACTCTCTTCTGGCTGCGGTTAAAGGCCAGCGCCTCCTGAGAGGCCTGAAGGGTCAGTTCTGAGGTTGTTGGCTGCTGGAACCGAAAAAAGGACTGCATTTTCTTAAAAGACAATGTGACTGAAGTGCGGGCAAAGTTTGCACAGAAATGTACGATTTTTCCCACCCTCATCGACCTCGTCATAAAACTTGTTTAAATGATCACACGACGCCTCCTTGCTGCTTTGTTGTCTACATCAGCATTTCTCAAACTTCTTTGACCTGAGGCCCAGTCAAGGCATACTTTGGGGTCATAGGGCCCACCTACATGAACCCACCCCTTCCTCCCAACCCCTATCAAATTGTAATGAGATCACAATTATTATTTTTATACTATATTGCTATACATGCACTTTAAAACAGTCAATGTTTAAAGTGCTAAGATTGTTCACAAAAGTTTGTGAAAGCATGCACATCAGAGTACTGCTTTACTAATGTAAAATATAATTAGGCCTACACTAGTTTCTTTGTTTTTGCATTGTTGCATGATGCTTGCATGAGAAATACTTCTCAAAACAACAGCAATTATATGGGTGCCGTTGTTTTGGGATGTTTCCCTCATGCAAGCATCATACACTGATAGAGTATATATATGCTATTTAATTACATTTCATTTGAATGCCTGAATGTAAGAATTCAGGAAACACAATACCAGCTTTTAACATGTCTGTTGTTTACTAGTTTATGTAAATCACATAACACATGAACTGTTCATACTACTGATAGCCCATTACTGTACACAATAATACTGTGCCCATTCATTAACATATATTAAACATCAGGCGTCTTGTTTACACATTTAAACCATATTTGCACTTCGAATTTCGCTTCCAAACTGTAATAACTACATCTACAAAGTCTAAAGAAGATAACCATGTAGTCTGTTCATAGATAAGATCAATTTTGACAGAACTACAGACTTCGTGAAAGTAGCCTAGTAGTCCTACATAAAAGGCTCCATATTCACTTCATTGCAAAATCGCGGTTGGTCTGTTTACACACTAAAACCATATTTACACTTCGAAATTCGCTTCCAAATTGTAGTAACTACATCTACGAAGTCTAAGGAAGATACTCATGTAGTCTGTTCATAGATACGATACATTTTGACAGAACTACAGACTTCGTGAAAGTAGCCTAGAAGCCCTACATAAAAGGCTCCATTAACTTCATTGCAAAATCGCGGTTGGTCTGTTTACACACTAAAACCATATTTACACTTTGAAATTCGCTTCCAAATTGTAGTAACTACATCTACGAAGTCTAAGGAAGATAACCTTGTAGTCTGTTCAACGATAAGATACATTTTGACAGAACTACAGACCTCGTAAAAGTAGTACCTAAAATTAGTGTGATAAATGGCCATCACGTAGCCTAAAGCATATAGCACTAGCATATGACAACAGCAAATAGCTAACGTTTACGTTAGCCTAACTTACTTATCGTTGACGTTGACCCGACACGTTTATAAGTTAGACCATAGACTGATAAGGACGTCCATCAAAATTCCGTGTGTATCCTGTGTATCTTTCGTGCTGCTATCCTGTTGCCTTTTCCCTGTTGTTCCGGCAACAAGGTTTTTACGCGATATTTGCCACATCCCAGAGAGTTGTTGTTTGGTGGGTCAGGTGACGAGCCGTCGAATCACAGCACAGCACCCAGAATGCATTGCAACACACCGTCTAGAAGGGACTCAGCGTTAGGTCGGCTTTAAATAGCATACAGAACCTGTAGTAATATAACGTTGTCTGTAAGCTCCACAGATCGTGGCAAGACAATTGAATTGATTGTGGACTTCTTGCTGGGCAACGATGAGTAACTTGATTAGTAATGCTGCGTGGATATGCATGATATCTGTATGAAAGTGTGGTTCTCAATGTAACAATCTATACAACTGTACACATGACTAAGTTCAAATGGAGCTAGCTGGGTATAGGACTGGGCTGAATGGATTGGTGAAATACTTTATTTATTTATTTTTTTAATGACCTATATGAACATGGTTTGGCTTTTTTTACATTACCTTTACACTTAGTGCTGGCAAGGCATTAAACTGGGCTTCATTCAAGGATTCCAATGGTACCTCATTCATGAAAATCGGACATACGGGTCAAAAGTTACATGCACACACCTTCATATACACAGACAGCCCAGCCCAGCCCATTAGAGCTCTGCCAGGTGGCTTAGAACTCTTCCAGGTGCAAGCTTAAGCAATTAGAGCTGTGATGTCACAATCGAATTAGAATCCTTGAACATTCCGCCATTCATTTCAATGGGGCCCAAAAACGCCGAAAAACGGGAATACCGCGAAAACGACAAGTGCCAGCGACACGAAATCAACAAGCAAGTTACACCGGTTCGGGCCTGAATTTTTGGAGTTCGAACCGCGTCGATAGCTCAAACGGTCTAGGAGCAGTAGTTCGGCCAAAAAGTGGGTGAACAGGAATAATAAACTAGAATTGCGGTTCCGAGGAACTGCAAGAGTGGGTTTGATCAGGGGCATGGAACTCGGCCTTATCCAAGGATTCCAACGGTACCTCATTTATGAAAATCGGACATACGGGTCAAAAGTTACATGCACACACCTTCATATACACAGACAGCCCAGCCCAGCCCATTATAGCTCTGCCAGGTGGCTTAGAACTCTTCCAGGTGCAAGCTTAAGCAATTAGAGCTGTGATGTCACAATCGAAATTTGAATTCTGAACATTCCGCCATTCATTTCAATGGGCCCAAAAAACGCAGAAAAACGGGAATACCGCGAAAACGACAAGGGCCAGCGACACGAAATCAACAAGCAAGTTACACCGGTTCGGGCCTGAATTTTTGGAGTTCGAACCGCGTCGATAGCTCAAACGGTCTAGGAGCAGTAGTTCGGCCAAAAAGTGGGTGAACAGGAATAATAAATAATAACTAGAATTGCGGTTCCGAGGAACTGCAAGAGTGGGTTTGATCTGGGGCACGGAACTCGGCCTCATCCAAGGATTCCAACGGTACCTCATTTATGAAAATCGGGCACACGGATCAAAAGTTATCTGCATCAACGCAACATCCAATAAGCTAAAACGCATAAATAACGTGGTTGCTATGCTGGTTGCTAGGGCAATCATGCTGGTTGCTCAGGTGGTCGCTAGGTTAGAAGGCCAGTGCCTCCTGAGAGGCCTGAAGGGTCAGTTCTGAGGTTGTTGACTGCTGAAACCGAAAAATGGACTGCATTTTCTTAAAAGACAATGTGACTGAAGTGCGGGCAAACTTTGCACAGAAATGTACGATTTTTCCCACCCTCATCGACCTTGTCATAAAACTTGTTTAAATGATCACACGACGCCTCCTTGCTGCTTTGTCGTCTACATCAGCCTTTCTCAAACTTCTTTGACCTGAGGCCCAGTCAAGGCATACTTTGGGGTCATAGGGCCCACCTACATGAACCCACCCCCTCCTCCCACCCCCCATCAAATTGTAATATCATCACAATTATTATTTTTTTTATACTATATTGCTATACATGCACTTCAAAACAGTCAATGTTTAAAGTGCTAAGATTGTTCACAAAAGTTTGTGAAAGCATGCACATCAGAGTACTGCTTTACTAATGTAAAATATAATTAGGCCTACACTAGTTTCATTGTTTTTGCATTGTTGCATGATTGATATGCTATTTAATTACATTTCATTTGAATGCCTGAATGTAAGAATTCAGGAAACACAATACCAGCTTTTAACATTTATGTTGTTTACAAGTTTATGTAAATCACATAACACATGAACTGTTTACATACTACTGATAGCCCATTACTGTACACAATAGATTAGTATCTTCAAATAGTCAAGGTTGTTGACTGCTGAAACCGAAAAATGGACTGCATTTTCTTAAAAGACAATGTGACTGAAGTGCGGGCAAAGTTTGCACAGAAATGTACGATTTTTCCCACCCTCATCGACCTTGTCATAAAACTTGTTTAAATGATCACACGACGCCTCCTTGCTGCTTTGTCGTCTACATCAGCCTTTCTCAAACTTCTTTGACCTGAGGCCCAGTCAAGGCATACTTTGGGGTCATAGGGCCCACCTACATGAACCCACCCCCTCCTCCCACCCCCCATCAAATTGTAATATCATCACAATTATTATTATTTTTATACTATATTGCTATACATGCACTTCAAAACAGTCAATGTTTAAAGTGCTAAGATTGTTCACAAAAGTTTGTGAAAGCATGCACATCAGAGTACTGCTTTACTAATGTAAAATATAATTAGGCCTACACTAGTTTCATTGTTTTTGCATTGTTGCATGATTGATATGCTATTTAATTACATTTCATTTGAATGCCTGAATGTAAGAATTCAGGAAACACAATACCAGCTTTTAACATTTATGTTGTTTACTAGTTTATGTAAATCACATAACACATGAACTGTTTACATACTACTGATAGCCCATTACTGTACACAATAATACTGTGCCCATTCATTAACATTAAACATCAGGCGTCTTGTTTACACATTTAAACCATATTTGCACTTCGAAATTCGCTTACAAATTGTAGTAACTACATCTACGAAGTCTAAGGAAGATATCTATGAACATACTACATGGTTAAGATACATTTTGACAGAACTACAGACTTCGTGAAAGTAGCCTAGTAGCCCTACATAAAAGGCTCAATTAACTTCATTGCAAAATCGCGGTTGGTCTGTTTACACACTAAAACCATATTTACACTTCGAAATTCGCTTCCAAATTGTAGTAACTACATCTACGAAGTCTAAGGAAGATAATCATGTAGTCTGTTCATAGATAAGATACATTTTGACAGAACTACAGACTTCGTGAAAGTAGCCTAGTAGCCCTACATAAAAGGCTCCATTAACTTCATTGCAAAATCGCGGTTGGTCTGTTTACACACTAAAACCATATTTACACTTCGAAATTCGCTTCCAAATTGTAGTAACTACATCTACGAAGTCTAAGGAAGATAAAACTGTAGTCTGTTCAACGATAAGATACATTTTGACAGAACTACAGACCTCGTAAAAGTAGTACCTAAAATCAGTGTGATAAATGGCCATCACGTAGCCTAAAGCATATAGCACTAGCATATGACAACAGCAAATAGCTAACGTTTACGTTAGCCTAACTTACTTATCGTTGACGTTGACCCGACACGTTTATAAGTTAGACCATAGACTGATAAGGACGTCCATCAAAATTCCGTGTGTATCCTATGTATCTTTCGTGCTGCTATCCTGTTGCCTTTTCCCTGTTGTTCCGGCAACAAGGTTTTTACGCGATATTTGCCACATCCCAGAGAGTTGTTGTTTGGTGGGTCAGGTGACGAGCCGTCGAATCACAGCACAGCACCCAGAATGCATTGCAACACACCGTCTAGAAGGGACTCAGCGTTAGGTCGGCTTTAAATAGCATACAGAACCTTTAGTAACATAACGTTGTCTGTAAGCTCCACAGATCGTGGCAAGACAATTGAATTGATTGAGGACTTCTTGCTGGGCAACGATGAGTAACTTGATTAGTAATGCTGCGTGGATATGCATGATATCTGTATGAAAGTGTGTTTCTCAATGTAATAATATATACAACTGTACACATGACGAAGTTCAAATGGAGCTAGCTGGGTATTGGACTGGGCTGAATGGATTGGTGAAATACTTTATTTATTTTTTTTATGACCTATATGAACATGGTTTGGCTTTACACTTAGTGCTGGCAAGGCATTGAACTGGGCTGAATGGATTTGGAAAATATATATATATTTTTTTTTTAATGACCTGTATCAACATGGTTTGGCTTTACATTACCTTTACACTTAGTGCTGGCAAGGCATTGAACTGGGCTTCATTCAAGGATTCCAACGGTACCTCATTCATGAAAATCGGACATACTGGTCAAAAGTTACATGCACACACCTTCATATACACAGACAGCCCAGCCCAGCCCATCAGAGCTCTGCCAGGTGGCTTAGAACTCTTCCAGGTGCAAGCTTAAGCAATTAGAGCTGTGATGTCACAATCGAAATTTGAATTCTGAACATTCCGCCATGCATTTCAATGGGCCCAAAAAACGCAGAAAAACGGGAATACCGCGAAAACGACAAGGGCCAGTGACACGAAATCAACAAGCAAGTTACACCGGTTCGGGCCTGAATTTTTGGAGTTCGAACCGCGTCGATAGCTCAAACGGTCTAGGAGCAGTAGTTCGGCCAAAAAGTGGGTGAACAGGAATAATAAATAACTAGAATTGCGGTTCCGAGGAACTGCAAGAGTGGGTTTGATCAGGGACATGGAACTCGGCCTTATCCAAGGATTCCAACGGTACCTCATTTATGAAAATCGGACATACGGGTCAAAAGTTACATGCACACACCTTCATATACACAGACAGCCCAGCCCAGCCCATTATAGCTCTGCCAGGTGGCTTAGAACTCTTCCAGGTGCAAGCTTAAGCAATTAGAGCTGTGATGTCACAATCGAAATTTGAATTCTGAACATTCCGCCATGCATTTCAATGGGCCCAAAAAACGCAGAAAAACGGGAATACCGCGAAAACGACAAGGGCCAGCGACACGAAATCAACAAGCAAGTTACACCGGTTCGGGCCTGAATTTTTGGAGTTCGAACCGCGTCGATAGCTCAAACGGTCTAGGAGCAGTAGTTCGGCCAAAAAGTGGGTGAACAGGAATAATAAATAATAAGAAAACTTAAGAAGAACAATAGTGGGCTTGCTCCGCAAGCCCACAGCATGGCAAAGCCATGCTGTGGTCTTGCTGGATCAAACCCACTAATAAGAAAACTTAAGAAGAACAATAGTGGGCTTGCTCCGCAAGCCCACAGCATGGCTTTCAGCCATGCTGTGGGCTTGCAGGATCAAACCCACTAATAATAAGAAAACTTAAGAAGAACAATAGTCTTAATAGGGCCAGTTTGTATGCTTAAAGCCTGAGACTGGCAGTTGATGCAGCTGGCCCGAACACCTGCCATAGGATTCTAATTGCTTAACGGCCGTATTGTGATGTCATAATCATAATGTTAAGTCAATGGGGACATTTTCATTAGTTTTTAATTAATAGTTTAAAAAGTATAAAAGTTACAAAGTTGAAAAATACAAAGCTCACATGTCCTAAGTAAGACCTACGTAACATAGTTTGAATGAAGTTTCTACGTTAAACGGTTGAAGCTGCATTAGCTGCGTTAGAAGAAGAAGAAGAAGAAGAAGAAGAAGAAGAAGAAGAAGAAGCCTAGGAAGAACAGTACAGTGCATTTTCATGCACTATAATAATAATAAGAAAACTTAAGAAGAACAATAGTGGGCTTGCTCCGCAAGCCCACAGCATGGCAAAGCCATGCTGTGGGCTTGCTGGATCAAACCCACTAATAATAAGAAAACTTAAGAAGAACAATAGTGGGCTTGCTGGATCAAACCCACTAATAAATAATAAGAAAACTTAAGAAGAACAATAGTGGTCTTGCTGGATCAAACCCACTAATAAAGTAAACTTAAGAAGAACAATAGTGGGCTTGCTGGATCAAACCCACTAATAATAAGAAAACTTAAGAAGAACAATAGTGGGCTTGCTGGATCAAACCCACTAATAAGTAAACTTAAGAAGAACAATAGTGGGCTTGCTGGATCAAACCCACTAATAATAATAAGAAAACTTAAGAAGAACAATAGTGGGCTTGCTCCGCAAGCCCACAGCATGGCTTTCAGCCATGCTGTGGTCTTGCTGGATCAAACCCACTAAAATACACCAAATATTCCTATTACAAATGCACATATTTTCCAGTTATGTCTATTTTATAGTTGTTACATTTATATAATCAGAGAAACCGTTTATATGCATTCAGGTTTATTATAGAAGGAAGATATTGAGAGGTGGCCTTGTTAAGGCATCTAAAATATTCAACAAAATTAATCAGTATACAAAAATACACATCTCAGTGACTTCCATATCATAATAAATATTTAACCATGCATTCTACAGTAAAAAAGGCACAAGAAAAGGTCACTCAGTAGTAATGAAGATGATAACCTACTTTACCAAAATTATGCAAATATCAATGCAAGTGACAACTATAACATTATACAGTATTCAAACAGTGAAAACATAAACATCAGTTGCTAAACCTTAGTCAATAAATATTGTATCATAAATGACTCTGTATACAGTCTTGAAAATTAAATGGTGCATTGTAAACACAATGTAAAGAAATAAAATAACTCACTTCTCACTAAATGTATAAGACAGAGATAGGCAAGCTCGCCTCTGAAAACTTCCACACATGAACTTTTTTCCCTTAAAAGGCAGTTTACAGCTATATGTACGTTTTATAATAAGTCCAAGCCCTCTCTTGCTAGGGCTACGGTCAGGGAATAGTCCATCAGAATCCATGAGAACTTGCTTACACGTAAACAGCCAGTGTCTTTGTGCAAGACAAACACATTGCAACATGAGAGGAAGACTGTAACTTCAGAATGTTGATTGAATTGATTGATTGCCATCCCACAGACTGACAATGCAACAGTCACTGGCTGCTGCATAAATATGTATAGATGACTGCTCTTAATCTCAGATATGCAGCACTTTTTAGGATATTCTAGCTTTTCAATATTCTGGAGAAGATAATGTGGCGTCTATACCCTTGACCTGTTGACCTGTTTTATGCATACATATCCATTGCAATTTAAGGCCACACAGTTATACCAACATTTACACTTCTTTTATACAGTACACTAATAATGTTGACTGATTCAAGAATTGTGCCATTTCCCCTGTCTTTGGTTATGAATTCAAGCTGAACATGTCTCTCTTTAAGGATAATATAAGTAGTTCAGATCAAAATTATTTTCCCCTTTAACATATTTAAGAATGAATTAAGTATTGCAGTAAATGTAAAAGCAGATTCAACGTGGAGTTAAATAACCAGTATATTGGCTCCTCTGCTTTTAATGTAGCGATGAAAAATATTTGATATGTCTGTTAGGACAGATAATATCTAAGCATCAAAAGCTATGACATACTTTCCAAGGAATTTACTTAAACCATATTAAGGTGCTCGCACCTAGCAATAACGCTCCCACTCTATTATCCCCCTCTACATGTAGAATTGTTTTCATTAATGTCATATTGTTAAGGGGATGACATTTCATTAGCTCATCCTTGGACTGAAATATGATTGTGTCAAATAATATCAAAATAACATCAGACTTCAGCACAGTTATGTATAATACAGATTCACTGTAAGCAGCTACCTATTCTTCATACATCTGAAAGAGGCACCAAAGGCAGTTTTGCCAATTATAGACTTCACAAGACTTCAAACTTCATAGCACATGCTGGAAGCACAAATAGAAAAGACTAATAAATTACAATTGGAAGAGTTATGAATCAGCAGATACACTTTCATGACTGGTCAGGCAAATGATCTCACTTACTCCACAGTCCAAAAAGGGGAGTACAATAATTACAGATTTTCTTGTTGCACACAAATAAAAAAAAAAACTACATACCTTAAAAAGGAATAACGGTATCGAAAAATGACAATATTGCACCTTCATCATAATACAACATAATTTTTAAAACAATCAATAAATGACATTTCAGTACAGTGCACTTTACTCAATCAACATCAACTGATAATCTTGTCTTAGCAAACTACAAGGCATTTTTACATTAATAGGCGATAGGAGTGTATACATACACTGGTATGCATATTTACACTGTATACAAACTTAATAACAGCAAATACAAATATACCCTGTTATACCACGACTTAACAAAATCTGAAATCGGTTTCCTACTATTATTAGGGGTGTGCATACAAAAAAAAAAAATAATAATAATCGGGCCACCTGCAGTGTTATTCAGTCATTATTTAGGCTATTTACGTTGCGAACACTGCTATTTTGAGGATGAATTATCAAGAGCATAAGGTGGGTAGCTTCTGGTCTTTCCAATACGGTGTGCTTAGCAATGAGTCTCTAGAATCACGATGCAAAAACAGTCCTTGACAGAGTGTAAATTTGTTGGTCTCCCTTTTATTTCTCTGCATTGTGTAAGCTACACTCTCACATTACATAAACAGAACAACAAATACGCGAAATGTCTCAGATCCACTGTTTATTGTGATGGCTAGGTTGGAAATGTCTCAGATCCACTGTTTATTGTGATGGCTAGGTTGGAAATGTCTCAGATCCACTGTTTATTGTGATGACTAGGTTGTAAGTTCATCAGCAGTGATGCTGTAGCAATGCCATACTGTACTGCAGTGGTAGCACAACTTCCACAGTGTTTCCTCTATGTTGATTTGGTAGTGGCGGCCCCCCACGGTTTAATTTTCTTCCCCCACGGTATCAGAAATGGGGCAGACATACAATAGTCGCAGTTGCCTTTCAAAATTCATTGTGCAGACCTGTTGTAGATTCTCCAAATATACAGCTCAATCACAACTGAAAATAATGCCTCATTGTGTGTGAATAGAGGGCTGTCAATCAATTAAAAAAAATAATCTAATTAATTACATACTCTGTGATTAATTAATCTAAATTAATCACATATATAATTTTTGCTGTGAAAGTATTTTAAATATTTAAATTCAAATGAATCATTGAATAATCAGCATTAGTGACATTAAAGTTCAAAGACTCTTTTATTATTATTTTCACTGTTCAAATAATTGCCATAATAATCTATGATATGACCTAATTTGCTGAGGAAATACATTCAAAAGTGAAATACAAGTGAAAAAACACTCCCCTCAATTTCAACACTTATTTCTTTGCATTGATGTGCAACTATAGAGTTGATGAACTCCGGTGATATGCAAATTCCTTGCTGCAGACATTGCAGAGGACTATTTTCAACACTTTATTTTTTATCAACACCATCAGGCCGTTTTTTAAAAGTAAATGTTCCAATCAATGATCCAGGCAGCACATTTTCTTCTCTCTCCTTAATTTTACAGTCTAATTTTTACTGACTAGAACGGCTCGGGGTCAAAGGTCATACGGAATCGATTAATCTGCACTAATTTTTTTAATCAGTTATTTTTTCTCAAATTAATTAATCGAAATTAATCAGTTATTTTGACAGCCCTAGTGAATACATAGAATTGTTTGTGTTGCAGCGAAGTGTCAGTTGTCAGTTCTGTGGGACGGGGGGGGGGGTTCGGACAGGCCTGTCCCCACTGCTTAAAAAATCCTAGAGGAAACACTGCTTTTATGACTGTGTTTTAGAACAATCAAATAGGGATATTAATACTTGTGTAGTATATCAAACAGTTAACCGAATATTCGACTATCTGTGCACACCCCTAATTACTATAACAACTTAACCCTGAATAAAGCTTAGAAAAGCATTAATCCACCAAAAGCTTTACTTAGCACTGCAGGTCAATGCAGTATCTTATACTGTATAGCTGCAGGTTCAATATCTATAAATATGTATTCCTTGTAAAATATTCAAATATAGCTGTATATCAATGTTCAATATTAACTTAGAAACATTTGAGATTTAGAGATTCCTTGACCTTGTCATGACAATAAAGGTTGATTAAAACTTGGCACAAATGTATTCAGGTTCTACACAACAAAAACTATCTTTAGTAACATTTCTTGACATTTCTCATTGTCCTATTTCCAGGCACAATCCTTTATAAATGCATCAATTGAGGAACACTGGCTGAATTGGAAACATTCATGTAAGTGATGGTTTCACAGAAACAGCTGTGAAGTGTTTGGAATTACTAAATTTCACCAGTAACGCACATTTTCCCATAAATATGGCACGTCACAACTTTCATATCCATGCAAAACAAATAAATATAGGAAAAAGGATGATTCAGTAGTAATAAATGACATAATAATAAATCTGGTAAAATTAATTCAAGTGTTACATAAAAAGACACTTATCATGCAGTCAAATAGCTATCCAAGTCAAGCAAGCATAGATGCATCAGTGTGTTATTTTAGGAAACAACTTTTGACTTGTTAGTTTTTAAGGGAAAGTTTCAGATTTTTCAACCATGATTGAAGTTGCTGTTTATACCATTTTAAAGTTTATGGTGTTCTTGATCATTTATGTCCCTACTAAAAATGTGGACCTCAAAAGGTCTAAATATAGCGCCCATGTTGAAAAATCCGGAAGTTTCCCTTTACGATCTCTCTTCTAACTGTAATGCTTCAGTAAACTATCTCTTTGTTGAAATGTAAACAGTGCTGTCAAAAATCTAATATTGCTAACGGATCACCTCAACTGGCCATTATAGCCACCTACCACAGGGAAAGAAGACATTGAAAATAACAAGGCCATAGTCTATACAAACTCCACAGTTAGCACCTTATGGAACTGGCTATCTGACAGATTTTTCTGATTGTTCACATACCAGAATGTATATAGCATGGCATACCTAATTGTGCCTTGGATGCAGTATGTTAAATTGGTCTTGTCCAAGCAACTGAGCTTTAGAAGTTTGGCACTTCAGTCAAGAAAGGGCCTTTCACAACCAGACAGTCCAGTCTCAGAGATCTACTAAGATGTTCTTGGCCAGGTCTTTAGTTCCCTGAAGAATTCTCTTCATATGACCCACTTTCGATATCCCCAGGTCCTGCAGAAAATAACAGAAAAAAGACAAACATTTGAATAGCACATGGTATGTATTTTTCTTCTTACTTGCTTTTCATTTCTTCTTACAATCTACATCTATGGGTCAGAGTCCTATGTCTTAGTTTGAGGTAACAAATATATGGACTAATGGAATATGGTTAAGGCAGTGGTAAAACCTAAACTAGTGAGCTAACTACCAAAACCCTTGTAAATGCCCAAAATGGCACAATTGTCTTAGTTCAGGATGTTGTGCTTTGAAACCTTTTCTTACATTTCCGCAGCGGCCGCCTAGTATCTCCGTTCATTTTCATTTCAGTGAGATACTAGTCTGGCATCTGACAATACACTTATTTTTCCCTTGGCCACCAGGGTGCCAGGCCAATCAGCGCTGAGAGGTGATGATATTTAAGTTTTGAAATCGAAAATGGCTGTGGTAAACGGTAATACTAGCAACACAACCAAACATAAAAAAATGCTGTCGGAAGGCTGTAAATTCATATGCAGCAAAGGTAGGCCTACGTACATTGCTTCCTGACTGCCGATGCGGTTTATTATCAATTTCGAAAGGTTTGGCAAAGTAGGAAGTAACGTTAGGAATCCCTGATCAATGTGATTGGTTACGCTGAAGCAATGATTACAAAGTTAATGCAAAGTCCGCCCATTGCCATGCTATGGTTGAAAACGTATCCCAATCATGAGAAACCAAACACTCTTCTTGAAGTAGTGAGTCTGGAAACAAGGCCACTAGACCACTGAACTTCACAGTGTGTGTGGGTGTGTGTCCACATGTTTTTTGTGATATTGAGAGTGGTAGAATAAAATAACACAATAAACATTTTTTTCTTAAATCACAGTTCCTTGTATGCTTTATCTGTTTGACCACCTGTGCACTGGGGCCACCCATTGGTCTCTCTATGTTGATTATGCTTTTCTATGGTGGTACAGGTTTTGCACAGTTTTGTTGGAGATATGAGGCCACATGTATCAGTGTGTATGCACTAAATCATGCTGGGCACTTTTCTACGCATGAAATGGTACTCCTGAAACTATGCTTGCCAGGAAAACCATGTGTGCCTCTGCACATTTTTTTGAGGTAGTCTGTGCAAGATATATGCAGATTTGCAACACCAAGAGAAACTACTGCAGATGCAAGCTGAATAGTCCATGTATCAATGATTTCATTCTTGTGGATGTATTTTTCTATTGCATACGCCTATAACTAACTTAACTCTGAACAAAGACGTGCCTCATATGGCAGCTGATTACAATAAACCAGTGAATTTAAAGTTCAACACAGGCACACTGTCCCTGGGAAGGTTTACCTGGAAGATGTGCATGCTAATTTTCAACCAATTTATGTTGTTTCAAACCAGAGAACCTTTTTTCCAAAGAGACCCCCTTCACATGAGACTATGGAAGCTGAGCCCCCCCACCTCCGACATCCTAACCCACACACACACCAAAACATTCACAATTCAGTTCAAATTCAAAAAACTTCTATTTTTCACACACTTCATATCTGTGAATGTGAACATATGAACAGCATGGAAAAAAACATTAGATCCATGCCTTGAATTAAGTCTTTTCTTTTGCTAAAATTATGGCCACCCTGGGCTTGCATATCTCTGGCCAGTTAAGAGATGTCAGGTCTTATGTTAGTGATGGCCAACCTAAAGTCCTGGTAGACATCGAGTCGGTTACGGATTTTTGTTTTTATTGCAAAAAGCGCACTGCAAGCTGATAAATATGTGCTGCTGAATGGGAGAATAACCCTTGTAACTGCGTGATTGGCCAATCTGGGTGCAACTGCATGTCCTTTCACAATCCAAAACTTCTTGTATCCATGCTCCTGAAAATATTTCTGACACCGAATTGGCTTGAAGGTCAGCAAGTTCATCTTCACAACCGAGGTATTCAATTTCCTCAAGGCTGGAAATGTAAGGGTCCATCACCCCAAGTTAACATGGGCAAATTGGGACTTCATTTCTTCCCAAAGCATGTCCATGTGCTGGGTAAACTCTGAGTGCATAGATGCACACACAGTACCACCAGACTGTTTCATTATTAGCAGTGGAAATTGCTCTCCTTAGTAGCTCATCTTAACATTTGAACCTTTTAATAGCTAAACAATAGCTTCTTTATACATTTGATTAGTTTGTATGAAAACCAAGACACATCCTTGAAAACAATCACTTTATATGGGAGGCATAACACTATGATACATTTCTAATTCACGGAAAAGGAGCTTCTCCAACTCATGCACCAGTTCCCAAAAAGACACAATTCCGCAAATATGACAATTATTATTTACACTTCAGTATCTCTGTAACAGCCACATTGGAGCCACATCTACTGAGTGTCATTTTTTCAGAGGTACTTGCAAATGACCGCATGAAATTGGAAAGATGGTGAAAGATGAACATTTCTGTGACCCCAAATTTTTTAATTGTTATATATGTCAGTGTTTCCCATACATTGACTAATCTGTGGCGGGGCGCCACGAAATAAAAATCTGCAAATTTAGCATGCTTAGCCTACTTACAGCTGCTTGTCAATTTCGTTGAAGGGCTCATTTTATTGACTCTGACACTGAATGTTTGCAAAATCCCGATGTAAATGGAAAAGTGTTTTCCAAAATTCAAAAGTGCTTGTCCCAAGGAGAAGTACTAACCTTTATTTTAACTATGTAGAAAACGTTATGAATTGCATCCACACATCAGCAGCCTTTCAACTGTGTTACAATTGCAAGGGTTCCCTCAAACGTCTTAAAGTGACAGGCACTCAATTAGACCTATACACTACCAAGACGATCTTAATACCACCCCCCCCCCCTCACACGTTGTCAAAGACAGCTACCGCCACAAATTGAATCCAATTCTGTGGGAAACACTGTATGTTTGTCTTGTAATCTATAACTTCAGAGTTCAATCCCTGACACAAATGTGTATGTAGATTGTTAGATATACATTAAAACTCATCCAACATAACCTTCCATTATTCCTGTTTTATCCAGTGTGTATGAACACTGTTACAATTTAGAAGGTGATTATTATGACCGCCGCTAGCGAAGCTAGCGAAGCGGTCATATAGGGATTGTTTTTTCCCGTCATCTACTTCCTGAAATTTTGGTCAACGATACCCGGGGCACCGAAACACATGAAATTTGATGGGTATGTAGCCCCACTAGACTTTTACGGAAAAAATTTGTTTGGTCCCCGGGGGCCACTCCCCCTCCGCACTGGGCCCCCCGAAACCCAAAAAATGCAGTTTTTCCTAAATAAATACCTAAACCGTGGCACCGAGGATGAAGAATTTTTTATGGTATGTTGGTCTCAAAGGCCCACATCAACCTAGCCCATAATCACTCATTTGTGATTTGCACCACCCCGGTAAAAAATGAAAATGCAATATCATTCTGCCCCTCTCTTCAGTAAAGACATTCAGAACTGCACCAAATTTTATGTGTATGATTAACCTGACATTCTCTGGGGGTATGCCAAGTTTCGTAGAATTTCATTCATGGGGGGGTCTAAAAAATTAAGTTATGTGTACATTTAGTGACTGTACACTCATTGGCCTGTAGATGGTGGTGCACACATATACACACACGCACACACACACAGGCACGTATATCATCAGTATCGGCAATTAGAACGGCCGATACATAATTACAAATTCAGTAGGATTAAAGGAAAACCAAATATTCATCATAATAATAATTTGGCTGCATTTCCAGTATTGCCGTCACATAGTCGTTTGTCCACTAGATGGCGCATCGTTGCAGTGAGACGTAATTTTGTTGGAAGTTAATCTAAAGTGGGTTGGAAAGACACTACGCTTCCTACAAGGACAAGACTGTACAGTAGTTTACCGTCTAAGGGTAGGATGATTTCTGCATGACATGTCATTCCCATTTCCCTTTTGAAGCCGAAATAAATCTGAGAATGTTTATCGGACATGCTTGTTTTTTACTGCAGGTAGGCTACGTTAATCCTATCAATAGCAGAACGTAGGTAAAATAATGTTACCGTTAGCATGGTTGAGTGATGGAGGCCAATTTGATTATTGATGTATTTTGTAGAAAACCATAAATGCGTTTATAGGCTACCAAGCAAATTGATAAGAGCACTAATTGTATCTTTCGACTGTCATCTCATTTGCTTATGACCATAACCTAGGCTACTAACAGGAGCTAAGTGAGTTAGCCACAACACGTTCGCTACGTGATGGTTTTCTAATGGAAAATATAGCCTATAGGCTACCTGAAAGATACCTATGATGCATCCTAAACACCGGGCTGGGACATTTCTGCTCAAAAAGTCTCAAAAAGAGTCAACGTTCATTCCCAAACACCCATATAGGCTACTTCAATCCTCTATTGTCAAAGGTGATTCAAGTAAGGAAGAGCATGGCTCAAAGTAAAGTAACTGAAACTACATAATTCATCAGTGAATAATTTGTGTCAACTCGCCACAATGTAGATTTATTAACGCACCCGTGATGATCTACATCTCCATTTAAACCAGATGTTTTAGAGCACACGTTGAGATGTATTCAGGGCAGGGCTGTACCCAGGGATGGGCAGTATTTCTAATACATGTATTTAAAATACGTATTTAAAATACAAAATACTTTTGTAATTTATATTTTATTGAGATAATGAAAATGCCTTCGTATTTTGTATCAAAATACTTCAGTGTTGTGTATTTTTGTATTTTCAAAATACTGTAAAATACTTTCTGTGAAACACTGTGATGACATCTATCTAACTATCTATAAAGCACAAAATCTCTCTCTCTGTCTGTCTGTGGTACCCTTGCATGATCTAGCCCCTCTGCTTCAGTAGAGAGTTTATTTTCCTTTGCAGGACTGATGTTCTCTGACCTGTGAAATATTTCAGTGTTATGGTAACTTGACAAGATACCTCAAACAAGGACATTTCCAATTTTGCACATTTTAAATAAGAAATTATTGATAATGTCATAATAATTGGCTTCTAATTGGCTTAACTGATTGGATAGTATTAATGTGACAACCTGATTTTTTATTTTTTTTTAAATTTACATTGATAGAGGTTGTGCACACACCAGTTTCAGGTGTATACAAAATTATTCATCTGTGATGAAACTCACCATAAGTGTGGTGGTGGTATTAAATAACTTAAAGGGACACCAGGCAACGTTTTCGTGTTTATTACTCATCTTCGTAAGTCGGTATATGGTTAAATGACTCATTACAGGGCGAATGAAGACTCTCTCGCCCGCCCCTACTGCCTGTAGGAAGAATATCTCGCTTGCAAGTTCAGTGTATCGTACCCGCCGACCGAAGCAGGATCAGTTTACATCCTGCATCCACAGCACAGAGGCAGGCTAATGAAACGCTAGCGATTGTTGCAAACGTGTATAATGGCATAGCCGGTGAAGAAGCAGCGAAAACCCTTGACGGAAGATGCAAAGAAAAGGAAAAGAGCTTCAGACCGAGCGAGGGGGAGTTTCGTAGAGAAAAAGCATCAGGCTTGCCTGGTGTCCCTTTAAAAGGTTAAAATGCTACCTAGCTTAAATTTCTAAATAAGTCATCCATTTGGATTGTTTGTCTTTAAATTATTGTCACTGATTCATAGTGGGCAATCTATTACGCCAACTGGCTGGGAAGTGCAACAGTTGTGGAGTCGGCAGTTTGGGTCTGGGAACTATACATTAATTTTCTCGTATTTGAGACGTGGTTTACGAATGCTCAGAGGCATTTATTGGGTGCTACGAATGTCTATCAAATGCGTCTGTACACACACACACAGACACACACACACAAAGACACACACACACACACACACACACACACAGACATACACGCAGACACACACACACACAGAAACACACACACACACACAGAAACAAACACACACACAGACACACACACACACAAAGACACACACAGACATACACACACACACACACACACACATGTTCTCCACAGCTAAAGAGATAAATAGAGAGAGAGAATAAGGAATACAAAGGAGAGAAGTAAGACACACCCAGAGAAAGTGGATGAAAAAAGGAGAGACAGGGCCAGATGTATGTTTTTGTGCCCACATCAGGCATATTTCATTCGCAAAGTGCACGTAAAAGCATGGCGAGGTATGTACAAACAGGCCGCACTGAGGAAAAAGTGTATACTGCCTGTCGTGGGAGCTGCAAATGGCTATTTGCGCTTTTCCGTGTCATGCATATGCATTCATAGGAGGGTCAGGGGAAAGTGGGAGTATCGCGCAAACACAGGAGACGACAAGTGCTAATAGCATTGATTACAGTAGGTATTCCGCCATATGTATGAAAACAGCGCATGTCTGTTTTGCGGTGAAAAACTTGCGCCTGTTAAAAGCAGGTGTAATCAAAATCGCGGTTTATTGCGTCAATTAGAGAAACTTCTGAATAAGTATTCAGAGCATCAGTTTTCTTCATTGTGCAATAAATAGTTCAAGTATTTTTAAGTAGATTAGTAGAACTACTAGGCCTACTCTGTATGTCGCTGCTCGTTGACATCTTATTATCATGTATCATCGCTAAAGTTTGTTTCTTTTTTATGTCGCAATTGGTTAACTATTCAACTGCGCTTGTGGTTCAGCTGTGGGCAATTAGCTTTGCAGAGGGGGGCGGGGAAACAACTACAGATATGATAGTAATATGTAATAACACATCCAACACAGATCAAGATCACCTCAAACAGAAAGATCACCTCAGTTTTCTTGAGCTGTAGTATTGTTTACCTCAGATCTCCATGGTGACCATTGAGCACTGTTAACCACTTTATCCAACAAAAACAGATGTGCGGTGGCACCCCTAAATCATAATGTACTAGAAAAATATTTTGCATGTGTTGTTTCTACATATATTGGAACACTTTTAGCACCCAGCCATATCAAAATTCAAGAATTGTGTTTTTTGATGCACCCTATTGCACGTGCTACAAAAATCATTCTTTGCGATGGATGATTTAGTACCAACGTTACACCGGTCAGATACAGTTTTGCCTATGGCTATTCCGTGAGACTGAGGCGCTTTTTGTTTGTTCGTGTGCGTGTTTAGGGTGTGCGAGGGGAGTCGATGTGCTTTGATTCCAGCTTGGTAGTTGTAGTCTATGCGATTAAAAAACACGTGTGTGTGAAGTATCCAAACAATGATAACGCTTTCATTATGGCTGCTTTAGCCACAGACCTTGAGCTACTGTACAGTGGGTTGGGTTCCATTTTGAAGTGTCCACTTCATTCGCCCTTTCCGTGATTCACACAGCTACGTGAAATGTATTACTACTGATATGCAAAACTATTAACTTTTCGCCAAGAGGTGGCAGCTTGATACAGTAAGGTGTAAGCTATTGGTTTTAAAGAAGATTTTATTTGGGTCGCCAGCATAGCCTAGTGACAATTTGTGTTGTGTAATAGGCCTAGCATAGGGCCTACCTTATATAGCTTATAGTTTGTTAACAGTCACGGTTTTGTCATAACTCCCTCTATGCATTTTTGCATTTAGAATAGCTCTGAAACCGGGGGGCGAACACGTCGCGGGGGGGCGCCAGTGCGTGGATATCTCAATCGCAAAATTAAACAATATTTCTATCGGGCGCCTACCATGGACTAGGCTGGGTGAAAATCAAAAGATTGCGTCAAAAGATTGAGCTTGGTCTGGCGAAATCCAGACTAACCATGGACCTCATAGTTGCAAAATGCAAGGGAACATGAATCAGCATATTATTTGCACAAACAATAACGGACAGTAGCTCTTCATAGACTAGGCAGGATTTTGGAAAATGTGCTTATTTAAAGTCCCGAAGGCAAATCATGTTAATTTTTGGCATACAACATTTTTAGGGGTTTTGAAGGGTGCTGAATTCAAATCTTCTGTATGCCAGGCTCAAAAATGTCCCATAATGCCTCAAAATGGAGAAATCCAATATGGCCGCCGCCGCCAGGTCAAAATCTAATTAATCACTTATCTTTTAGACTGTACAGGGTAAAAACCTGAATGTAATGTGCTTTTATAGGTTTTCACATATAGGGAATTCAATGTCATGCTCAGATTTAAGATCAAGACTAGAGAAAATGCTTGAAATTAATGTACATGGTTAAAATTGTTGTCTCTGATAATGAATAATTCATGAAAAAAGAGGACCATGAAACAGGTTGATGGCTTTCTGAAGAATTTACTTGAAACATGTTTAGAAGCAAGGTTGATTACCATATTTCAATTATATATTTATATTATTTATCTGTATTTATCTATTTATCTGTATTTTAACTATTTATTTAATAATGCATATTTACCTATTTATTTAGTAATTAATCCATTCTGTTCTAATCAATTCTTTAAACTTCTTGGTATGAAGAGGTAGGCTACACACTTAGGCTATCCTAATCATCCTCATCCTCCTCCTCTCCAGCAGTGTTCTGACAGGTGCTGCTGCAGCTGCATGACTCCATGCATAACATGCAACTTTTCCTGCAACTGTAGCGCTGGCTTAGACATCCCTTGACGCAACCACAGGAGGTGATCTCCTTACAAGCTTTTGGAATTGGTGAGAGATAGTAGCTGTGGCACTAACTGATCATGCACATTTGGATGGCCTGATAAGTGTGTGTTGTGTTTGGGCCACCAACATGCTTTCTTGGTGCCCCCCAGTCATGCATGAATTGTTTAATTATGCCTACACACACAAGGGAAGCCCGTTGTCTTTTTTCTCTGGTAAACGTGCGGGTTCTCCTGTTTCCGAGGTTCCGTCAAGGAAGATGGCAAGAGTAGCCAGGGCGCTTGGGGAGTCCTCAGCAGCCTTACAAGCCTCACTTTTTTCTCTTAGCACAAGGCCTGCAGTTCCCCAACCTGCTCCTTCTACCAGTCCGCATGAGCTGGAGGAGGAAGATGAGGAGGCCATTGTGGACGTTGAGACGGTTCTTGCGTCTGAGGGAGAGGAGCTACCTTGTGCACTGCGTAGCCAGCCCCGTGGGAGGCGAGCTGGCCCGTCTGTTTGAGGAGGTCCTTGGCAGGGCATCCAGGGCTCTTGATATTCCCCTTCCAGAAAAGCCCCTTGCCTCTGCATCTAGGTTCCACACAGACATGACTGAGCGCCCAGTGGCGGCGCTTATTCCCCTCCTACCAGACTTTAGTGACTTGGTCTGTCACCAGTTTTCCTCCCCAACTACTTTTCATAGGTGGTCTGGCCAGGCTAAGGTGCTTTCCAACATGCATGGTGAAGGGCTGATAGGTTGTGGCTCGCTCCCCACAGTGGATCAAGCTTTGGAGCCCCTCTTCAACTCCCCCAACTCCCTCTTTGGTGGTCCCTCCTGCCTCAGTGCCAATGGCAGGACTATGGAGGCGCTGCTGGGTAAGCTTGGCCCATGCATAGGCCCATAGTGATGCAAGGCCGCCTGGCTAACACAGCGGCCATTCTGTCCCTGTATGTTCGACACCTCTCTGGTCTCTTGCAAAGCAGTGCCGGTGATCCCACTCTTTTGATAGAGCTCCAGTCAGCCTCTGTGTACCTCACTGCAGTGTCTAAGGAGCAGGCAGTGGCATCGGGCCGCTCCTTGCCTCAGTTCTAAGTAGCTAGACGCCATCTCTGGCTGTCTTAATCTCAGCTCCAGCAGGCAGACAGAGAACGTCTTTTGAGAGTGCCGGTGGAGCCTGGGTCCATGTTCGGCCCACAGCAGGCGCGTGACAGCTGGCCCTGTGCAGAAGAGGTGAGAGGGTCTCTTGGCAGGCGTACCAGGGGCGCTAGGCGCCCTAGAGCATTCACGCCTCAGCCAACACCTACCTTGCGGCATCCGTCTTGGGGGCCGACTGATCTCAGGCAGCGGCTTCAGGCATCCCAGGGGCGGGGTGGCCGCCCACAAGCTGGCCAGGGGGCCAGCGTGCTACTAGCCGTGGCCTCTCCAGGTGCTCTCGTCATTCCTGACAATCTCCGGGCCAGCCAGCCTCACCTCTCAGCTCGATGCATTAAGGCTTGGCTGGAGCAGATCCATGGGTGCTCTCCACCATGACCCACGCTCAGACCTTATGTGCAGAGCTGTCCACCCTCCTGGACAAAAGGGCGATAAGGGAAGTGAGGAGTTCAGACCCCCAAGCGGGGTTCTTCTCCCGTTGTTTTCTTGTACCCAAGCACACAGAGGACCTTCGTCCTATTTTAGACCTCAGGGCTCTCAACGTACACCGGTCTCTGAGGTGCAGGTTCATCACAGTTCCGAGGGTGCGGCAGGCCATCAATGCAGGGGACTGGTTTGCTACCATCGACCTACAGGATGCTTATTTTCAGATACCCATGGCCAGGGCATTGGCAGTTCCTGAGGTTTGCGTTCGAGGGTCAGGTCTTCGAGTTCCAAGTCCCCCCATTTGGAATCTCTCTGGCCCCCCGAACCTTTACCAGGTGCATGGAGGCAGAGGGGGCTGAGGATATTAAACTATCTAGACGACTGGCTCATCTGTGCAACCTCAGAAGTGCAATGCCGCCTACACGTGGCCTTGCTGTTGAAGCACATTCAGGACTTTGGCTTGCGCCCCAATCCCAAGTAAAGCAGGCTCCAGCCTTCCCAGGTCAGCACCTTCCTGGACATGGTCCTGGACTCCAGGAGGGCAACCGTCTCAATGTCTCAGTTGCTTCACGTTGCACGCCCAGGTGGAGTGGAAACTCTGCCTTCGCCTCTTGGGCCTTATGGCCCTTCACATGCGCCCAGTCCAGAGGTGCCTGTTGAGCCTTGGTCTGTGCCCCCAAGAGCCCTCCCAGGCCAAGGTGACTGTGTCCCGCAGGCTTCACAGTGCCCTATACTGGTGGAGAGATCCCGCCAACACCGAGAAGGAGAGTGCCATGGAACCAGAGATTCGTGACTGGGTCGTATTTACAGACGCATCCCCAGTAGGCTGGGGCGCCGTTCTCGATGGTCAGGGCATCAATGGTCTCTGGACGGACCCTTGGCTATCCCAGCACATCAATGTCCTGGAGCTGAGGGCTGCTCTCCTCGCCCTCAGACACTATCTACCGTGGCTAAGATGTGATGGTGAGGACCGACACCACGGTGACTGCGGCCTACATCAACAGACAGGGGGGCTTGGGGTCTCCAGGTCTTTGCAGCCTGTCGACAGACCTGTGGCTCTGGGCTCATCCCCTGTTCAGCTCTCTCAGAGCAGTTCATGTGCCGGGGGCCTTGTATGCTGCGGCCAACATCTTGTCAAGAGGTGGCCCACATCCCGGAGAGTCGAGGCTCTAGTTAGCTTCTTCCTATTCACAAAGGCTAACTAGCTAACGTTTTTTAGTTTCTTACGATATATTAATTATTCAGTTAGCCTATACATAATCCTCACATAACAATATTCACATGCTATTATAGATGTATTACATGGTCCTAAACAAATTGTTGTGATATTATGTTATAGTTTACCTGTTACTGCTGAGCATCATGTGAGAGGAGCGACATAATTGCTAAAAAAGTGCCTCCTCAGTGTATAGGTAGAGGGTGTGGCCTCATTCAGGGTTACATATGGGTATTTGTGTGTGTGTAGGGGTACGGGTAGGGGTGGGATGGGCAAACATGTCATCATAGCACACTGACATCAAAACAATAGGCTCAGGTACAATATTTCAATAGTAGGCAAATCTAGTAGTAATAGCTTAAGAGTTTCAAGCATTTTCTTCAAATACTAAATAAATAGTTAAAATACAGATAAATAATATAAATAGATAGTTAAAATATAAAAATAAAAAACATGTTTCAAGTAAATTCTTCAGAAAGCCATCAACCTGTTTCATGGTCCTCTTTTTTCATGAATTATTCGTTATCCGACAATTTTAACCATGTACATTCATTTCAAGCATTTTCTCTAGTCTTGATCTTAAATCTGAGAATGGCATTGAATTCCCTATATGTAAAAACCTATAAAATCACATTACATTCAGGTTTTTACCTTGTACAGTCCTAAAGATAAGTGATTAATTAGATTTTGACCTGGCGGTGGCGGCCATATTGGATTTCTCCGTTTTGAGGCATTATGGGACATTTTTGAGCCTGGCATACAGAAGATTTGAATTCAGCACCCTTCAAAACCCCTAAAAGTGTTGTATGCCAAAAATTAACATGATTTGCCTTCAGGGTTAATTTATTTTCAAAATTGACCTAGACTATCAACTTTGCCTGTTAAAATGTGTATGAACAGTCTCACAACGCATTTCATGAAGGCCCTTTTGGACATGTCAGTTATTTGCACCACTGGGTAAAACGGCATTTTGTTTTAGACTACTGGTATTTAATTTGTGCATTGACAATAAAGCTGAATATCATGTGAACTAGATGACTAAACTTATGCATATGTAGAAGAAGAAACATTCACAAATATCCATGACATGACCTTCTTGATAGCTGTTGAAAACTGCATGGAACTGACAGGGATTGTTTTGTTTAATAATAAATAAATAAATACATTATGCTGCTACCTTCTGCTTTTCCCAAATACAATGTAGCCTACAGGTGTACCTTTCATCAGTCCAGTTGCAATGGATGGACTGTGATGAACTGCCCTACTTGTGATTGTTTAGATATTTTAAAGGTTTTATAATAATGCTACAAATTGTTTGGCCCAGAAACCAATCTATTCACCTTTGCAGCGCCAGTAGGCTACTTTGTGTGCGGAATGTGTGCAAACACACATTCCAAACAAGCATACACAAAAGTTTCAAGAGTGGGGGATGGAGTAGAAGATGGAGACAAATTCATTAATATGATTTATTTTCGCGGAATGGATGTACAGGACTGAGCGGCGGTCATATTTTGTACCGCTATGCGGTACATCTAGTTTTGAATCCTGTTTGAATAATGAAATACCCGATTCACAAATACTGTCTATTTTTACTTTGTTTCCAAGGTCCTCATTCCATATCAAAGGTCTTATACTAAGACCTGCTGCTAAAGTAAATCAAGCCAGGCCAAGGCAAGGCTAATTTGAGATTAGATGTCAGTGGCTGGCCTTCAAACCCTGAGAATAAGAAAATGTTTGCATCCCTATTATCAGGCTGATGGACCCTCTGTACTATCCTGAATCCCAACCACAATGCTGCTTCAATGTTAACGTCATGCCTAGTGGGAAGTTAAACTTCAAGCATCATACTAGATGGAATCAGAATATGTAAAGTTGTTTATATTTATATTTTAATTTATAAGTGTGGGTCATGTTGTGAGGGTGTCATTCAGTGCAAGACATTTCTTGATCTGAAAACCCAAAAGGAACCCAATGGCTTTATCAATTGTAATTCTGAGTTTGTTGTATATTGCCTACGGTGCCCTTGTGGGTGCTTTTATGTAGGTAGGACAAAGAGGAAATGAAAAGAATGTTTTTCTGAACACAAATATGCAATACGGATCAACAATGAAGATTATCCAATCCAACACTATAGAGAAATGCACCATAGCGACCCTTCATCCTTAAGAGTCCAGGGTATTGAGATGATAAAGAAATCTATATGTGTGTGTGTGTGTGTGTGTGTGTGTGTGTGTGTGTGTGTGGGGGGGGGGGGGTGATTGAGAGTATAGTTCCATGTCAAATCAGCCTAGAAAATCGCCACGTTTCCTTTTCCGTTGGTCTTATTACACTTTCTAACTTGAGAGGAGACAATAGGAACTTTACTAGAAATTTTAGTCACTTTTAAATGTGATACTAGCAGGTGAGATGCTAATGGTCTAATCTGATTCAATGATCTATGCTAGGCTGGAGCTAAAACTGGAGAAAGGTAAAAATCAATTGTTTAACTCAAGGGGAGGTGGAAAATGAGTGTAATTCCCCAAATGGTGGAATATCCCTTTAACAGAATAATATGAACAGTCAATTACATTACACACACCTCCACTCTTGTAGCCTATGTGAACATACAATGGAGAAATAGGCATCCACTCCTGCACACGGAGGTGTGAGGGGAATATAGCAACAATCTCACCAGTTGCGCACAGCAGGTAAGGGAGATAGTAATTTAACAGAAACAAAAGGTCTTTGCACCACCGGTGCTTGGGCCCTAACTCTGGAAAACGAAGTAACATAAATCCACCTGAGGAACACGGCATCTCTTTTGTTTTTCGTTTTGCACTAGGGATGCTTACTGCCGGCTATGCGAACACACGCGCTAGGGGAGTGAGCAGACCTTACATCCACTGCACTGTTGTGTGCGAACACACTGCTAAGACAAGAAAAAAATTGTATGCCCCCGAACGCGAACGCACCATTTAGGCTAGTAAACAGAAAGACTTTCTTTGTTACTCGTGCTTTATACTCACTGCACACGAATGCGCCGTTTAGGCACGCAAACAGAAAGACTCACTGTGTACGCGAACGTACTGCTAGAAAGGAGAAAAAACTTCTCCCACTACATGTGAACACGCCATTTAGAGTGGCAGACCAGAAAGACTCACTGTGCGCGAACGCACTGTTTAAACTTAATTCAGGAGCATGCAAAATATGTGATCACATGATGAAAGCATGATGTGTGTGTTTCTTTGCAATGCACACATGAAACAAGTGAAAGAAAACAGATTAAGCCAGGTTAACATAGATTGCAGGCCGCCTAACAATGACTATAGAATGTCAGCATAGAACACTAGTAGAACACTCATCCAGTGGAGTACATTGTATTGGGTTATTATACGGCTCTTCACAATGCAAGTAGAATGCTCCATTTACTTGAATGGGATTTCCGAAAGTTCTAGCGGTCATTATTTCTTGGGAAAGGACCTCTGAAAACAAGAATTCATTCAACCTTTATTTATTCTCGGAGGGTCATTGAGGGAAGCCCTCATTTTCAATGAAGCCGAGATTACAGAAACACTACAGATAACAAAAAGACAAAAGATGCCGGACGGAGCGGCGTAGCCTAGTCGCCAGCGTTCCCGCGACATCAAGACAAACAAACACATTTACAAAATAACAATTGACGCACAAGACAAAAGATGCCTGATGGAGCGGCATAATCGCTAGCGTACCCGAGACACCTAACGGTAGACATACAAGACAGACAACAAACAAAAATGAACAAGTAATAAAATAAATAAATAAGAAATTAAAATAAAGAAAAGTCTGTGTTAACTTAGTCCAACTCTAGCTGTGTAATCACTGGGGTAGAACTTCGGTAGATGAGATGGCTTGTAGTTGACACGACAGAGCCAGTTGGCCTACGCTCTGGTGAGACGCGCTCATCAGACCATCGCTGTTGACAGGCACCAGGAAGATAAGTTGAGGAGTTGTACCTGAGTGAAGGGACACAGGGATACAGGAGGATACCATCCTCTGTTGTCGGCTTGATGACAGTGCGGCCGGATCCTCGATGGATGTAGCGTTTCCTGCGTAATATCCCTGTTGCCCGGCATAGGTCGAGCACATTTTCGCTGATAGCCGCGTTGAAAGATGACAACTGCAAAAGTTGTAGTGTATCGTAAGGCCAACATCAGCAAGGCATGCTCACACTGACACAGTCCAAAGAGAGCTATGCACAAGCTGCGTCCTTCTCCTGCGTTAGGCCAGCTGACAGTCCACCGACTAGAAGATCAGCCACCGATGTCACAGCTGAGAGTCAACCGACTACATCAGCCATTTAACTTCATAGATTGAATGAGGAGTCTTACTCCCAACTGACAGTCAACCGACTGAAACAGCCACTGAGTCCGTATGCTGATGAGTTGGATAGTAGGCCTAAATGTTACGGAGATAACGGTCTTTCAATGCAATGCCGTCTCTTAGGCCGTTCACCAGTGTTTTGATTTTGGCCTACAGAACGTTCGGTAACAATCCTACAAATCGCTCCTTTAAGTAAGGGATAATGTATAGAACGCCGGTCATTATGGGAAAATAAGTCCCTTCAGGGCGGTTCGTAGGCCAAAATCAAAACACTGGTGAACGTTCTCAAGACTACCTACGCGAGCCTCTTCTGGGTTGCCAGATGTAATGCAGACTTAGTTAACGTTAGTTGACCTGCAGCTGCTTAAACGTTTCTCCAACCATGACCCAACTACACATTACAGAAACAGTGAAAACAAAAAATACCTCTCAAGCCAACGTAACATATTTAGCTGAAGGTAGCAATGCAGATGAAGTTTAGCCTAGGCTACCTGTCGTGGAGAAATATGGCCAGCTCTGCGTCAGACTTTATATTCTTCGTTTAACGAAGACGTCGCCATCTCTGGAAGCTCCTCCGATGTCCACTTAATTGGTTTCTTGTTTTAATTTCGGAAATTTGCCTGCCTCTCGTAGGCTACTCGTTCATGACTACAACTGACAGCTGTTGACAGTTGGCCTTTGCTAATTTGGCAACCCAAATGGGGGGACGCGCCAGTCCATTGTTAATACGCTATTCTAGAATTAATCGTTCAAAACATAAACGAAAATTCCAAGAGATTCCGCCCCGTAACTCATTATTTTCACTGGTTTCACAGGGTTTTACGGGTTATAGTAATGTTGTCAAATAAGCCATTACTTCAATTCATTGTGTTTCCTTACTTTCTGATGACATATGGTGATAATCTTTGGAATGGTTACAATTTATTTTCCATTATTTCCTACATACTGGTCCTTTAAATAAAACTTACGTTCTTAAGGGTTAGTTGGTTTGAATGTTTTTGAGGCGCTGAAGAATGGAAAGAGAAAAAATATGCTGTTCATTGACTTCAGTTCAACATTCAACACTGTGATCCCCTGCAAGTTGATCTCCAAGCTTGGCCAACTTGGCATCAGCAACTCACTCTGCAACTAGATTATGGACTTCCTTACTAACAGACCCCAGACTGTTAAATTAGGAAGTCTCTCCTCCTCCACCATCACCCTGAACACTGGCAGGCTGCAGGGCTGTGTGTCCCTCTGCTCTACTCCCTCTTCACCCACGACAGCGCCCCTGTTTATGGCTCCAATGCTATGATCAAGTTGGCAGATGACACCTCAGTGGTGGGCCTGATCAGAGAGGAGGATGTAACAGCATGTAGAGATGAGGTTCAGCACTAGCTATGTGGTGCAAAGACAATAACCTGGCACTCAATACCACAGTGTTGGTATCGCAGTGTTGAATGCTGAACTGAAGTCAATGAACAGCATTCTAACATAAGTATTGGGACTATCCAGGTGGGTGAGTGCCAGATGGAGCGCTGTGGAGATGGCATCCTCTGTAGATCTGTTGCGTCGGTAGGCAAATTGATACGGGTCCAATGTAGCAGGCAGACATGATTTCAGTTGTGAGAGGACCAGCCTCTCAAAACATTTTGCAATAATGGGCAATGGGCATGTTAGTGCAACCAGGCGGAAGTCGTTCAGATCTTTGGTTGTGGACTGTTTAGACACCGAAACAAGTGGCAGATTTAAATTGTTGGGGACTGTTGAGTGGGCCAGAAACATGTTAAAGATGTTGGTGAAGGCACCAGCCAACTGCTCCGAGCAGGCACCCAACACATGTCCGGGAACTCCATTAGCAGCTTTCCGAGCATTCACTCTGCCCAGGATGTCGCAGACCTCTGAGGTGGAAAATTGGAGTATGTCCTCGTCCGGTGAAACAGCTGACTTGAAGGCTGCCTCCTTGATTTCCCGGTCAAATTGAGCATAGAAATGGTTCAGCTCGTCTGGGAGGGAAGTAGAGGAGGGTAGGGAAGAGTTGCAAGGGGATGTGTAGTCACTCCCTCTACACACTTGTTGATATAATCCAGGACAGAATTGGTGTATGTGTGAATGTTTGTTTGGGAGTCCATGGTGGCATCAGCAGCAAACACATTCCAGTCAGTGTGCTGGAACTGTTGTTGTAGAGTGGACTCTGCGTCTTCCATCCAGACCTTAACGGCTTTTGTTGTTGGTTTCACACGTTTGATGACTGGGGTGTACTTAGGCAGGAGAAACAAAGAGAGGTGGTCGGACTGACCAAGGTGGGGGAGGGGTGTGACTTTGTAGGCACCAGGCACATTCATGTAGACATGGTCCAAGGTTTCATTGTCTCTAGTGGAGCATGAGACATTTTGATGAAATTTAGGTTGTACAGTTTTTAGGTTGCAATGGTTGAAGTCCCCAGTGACAATAAAAGCCCCATTTGGATGTTGAGTCTGAAGCTTGTTAATGGCAATGGAAAGTTCTTTCATTGCTGCTTTGCTGTTGGCATCAGGTGGTACATACACAGCAATAACAACAATGCAGCTGAACTCACGTTGAAGGTAGAAGGGCCTGCATTTGATGACTAAATATTCCAATTCAGCAGAGCAATGAGTAGTGTAGTGGTAGTGTAGTGGTTAAGGAGCTGGGTTAGTGTGCAGTAGCCTGAAAGTTGTCGGTTCAATTCCCGGCATCCACCGGTGTGCCCTTGAGCAAGGCACTTAACCCCAAGTTGCTCCGGGGACAATGTGATCCCTTGTAATATAGCTGACATATGTAAGTCACTTTGGTCAAGAAGTGTCTGCTAAATGTAATGTAAAAAAAAAAAAATAACCAAGTTTTGTTTACATCAATGCATAAACCATCTCCTCTTCTCCACCATGGTGGTTGGGATGTCTTTGTTAAGCCAAGATTCGGTGAAAAACATGACGTTACAGTCCATAAGTCTTTTCTGTGTGAGGGTCCAGATCTTAAGTTCGTCCAGCTTGTTCAACAAAGAACGCACGTTGGCAAGAAAGATGCTGGGGAGTGCAGTTCGGTGCGGGTTTAGCCTTAGCCTAGCTCGCACTCCACCACGCTTACCCTGCCTCATCTAATCTAATCTAATATTCTGCATGCAGGATCCTGAATGGACTTTGCATGCAAATATTTCCCCCGTCAGACACAGGTGATTAGAGACTCGTTCAGGTCTATGACGTCACCCGAAGTGGACTTCCCATTGGTTAACATCGAGTGAATTAGACTGAAAGAGAACTAAGACATTCTGACAAATTTTGTATTCTTTTCAGGATTATTGCAAAGACATACTAACATTTACGTCTTTCCAGCATTGTGAGGCACCTCCTGGCGCAAGAGAACCGCAAAGAGTTAATTGATTTGTCATTCATCAAAATAAAAGTCACAGTCCCCTCAGACTCAAATTTATAGAAAATGAAAGTATAATCATTGAGGCATCCTAATGCTTGGAGCTGCTCCAAAATGTAATGGGTTTATTCTTGCCCATGCCATACTTTTCAGCACATTTTATGTAAATCAGGCCAGTATTATTTGCATAATCCTGTTAACAAACAAACCAACCAACCAACCAAAGAGGATGAAAACAAATACAACCCCAAAACAGAAAAAGTTGGGACGTTTTGTAAAATGCAAATAAAAACAGAATGCAATAATATACAAGTTTTGTAAACCCATATTTAGCAGCAAAAAAAGTTGGGACGGGAGCATGTTTACCACTGTGCTGCTTCACCTCTTCATTTAACAAAATTCTGTAAATGTTTAGGAACTGAGACCATTTGCTAGTTTTGAGAATGATATGTTGTGCCATTAATCCCCGATACAGGATTTTAGTTGCTCAACAGTATGGGGTATTCTTAGTCATGTTTTTCATTCCATTATGCACCTAATTTGACAAATCTTGACTGCAGACAGGCCATTTTAGCACCTGGACTCTTCCTCTATGGAGAAATACTATTTAAATATGTGCAAAATTTATTTTGCCATTGTTTTCCTGAAATATTCAAGGCCTTCCCTGGAATAGACATTACCTGGATGGCAGCATATGCTCAAAACCTGTATACATCATTCAGAATTGATTGTGCTTACCAAATCTACAAGATACCCATGCTGTAGGCACTAATGCTTCTCCACACCATTGTAGATGTTTGGCTTGAAACTGAGCACTAAAACAAGTGGGATAGGTTGGATACATGGATAGGCCCTCTCCTCTTAAGCCCAGGTGAGTTCATGATTTCCAAAAAGAATGGGACATTTTGAATGGTGTAACCACAGGACCTTTTCCATGTTACCTCAGTCCAATTTAAACAAGCTCAGGCCCAGATAAGACGGTGATATTTTATGTATCATGTCTCAATACAATTTTGGTTGTTTTGGCTGTTACAATTTTGGCTGTAGTTTTTGAATTGAGTATCAAACTGTGCACTGTAGACAATGGTTATCAGAGGTTGGTCTGAGCCCATACAATGACAGGTCTGGTGTTGATGCAGTGCCATCTGAGGCCCAAAAGACCACAGGCATTCCATTTGTTTTTCAGCTCTTTCCCTTGTTTGCAAAGATTTTTCTGGATTCTCTGAATGTTTTAATGATACTATGTCATGCAGATATTGAACTCCCCAAATACTTCACAATTTCATGTTAAGAAGCATTAAAATGACATTGTTTCATAATTTGTGCACACAGGTTTACACAGAGAGATGAATACCCCTACATCTTTACTTCTAAGAGACCCTGCCTCTCTGGGATGCTCTTTTTCATACCCAATCGTGTTGCCAGTTACCCTAATTGTCAAACATTCCTCCTTTTGTTTTCTTTATCATTACACTTTTCCAGTATTTTGTTAAGCCCTGTCCCAACGTTTTCTGAAACATGTTGCTGGTATCAAATTCAAAATTAACATATATTTTCCATGATGATAATTCATGGCAATATATATAATTTCATTCATGGTAATATTATTATGCTAATAACCATTGAATAACCTATTAAACAATACATCTGTATTTAACACATGTAGGTATACAGATAAAGGGACTAAATCAGCATTCGAAACATGTCATAGATCTAGGAAATATAAAATATTGCATATACACTTATATTCACATATGTCATGGATAAACATATAACATATTCAAACAAAAGATTTTTAGCACTTATCTTTATAGGTGCCATTTACCTTTGTTCATGTAATATAAGTAAGGTTTGCAAAAGGCCTCTCTCTAGCTTTCCTTTCCAAATCTACTGCATTTCATTTTAATGTTTTTCTTTTGACTACTTTCAGGAAGTACCCACTACCATTTTTGTAGGAGATGGTATACTTTATAAGGTCACATGTGTTAGTAAGTACATGAAAATAAAATCCCAGGTTAGGAAGTTCTTGCATTTGCACAGAGGATGCCAAGCTGAGCAGTGTAGCACACAGCAAACAGGGGTCAGAAAGAAGGAAAGGGAAAGATCAGACAGCTTAGAGTAAGAAGAGGGAAAGATGTTTAAACAGCAAGTTTTTGACTGATCAGAGGGACATCAAGTGAGGCACAAAGGAGATACTGATGTATACCTTCAGGTCTCTCCTCTCGAGATGAAGGAGCTCGGAGCCGCGGATGTCATGTCGGATGAAGGTGTCTTTGTACTCTCCCAAGCTGAGCTGCTCCAGCCAGGTGGCCACTTCCTCCGTACCCCACCTCTGAACTACACAAGTCAAGAGCAAGAAGCCCTCTTCAGTCTCCAGCCCCCACAAGTGTATGACAAAAGCAAACAGGGTCAGCCCACATAAAAAACACAAAAGGAGTGGAAGAAACATAGAGAATGACAGGGAAGAAGTTGCAATAGCAGCCGGCAAAGGGGTGGGATTGAGAGCACTCATAGTGAAAAGCTCTCAGAGGAAATTGAGCATGCAGGTTTAACTGCAGACATTCACTATCCATTCAGAGTGAACAAAGGAGATACAGTAGAATGGAAAGGAAGACTGTAGCCTGTGCAACCTGAGCCTACTAACCCATCTGACTGAGTAGCTCAGTAGGGCATACCTGCTGCTGTCAACAATTGTGGGTGCTACAATATTATGAAAGATATTACAGGTTGTCCTAACTGCATGTGAGTGTCCGACTGTCGTGTAGCACTGAATCCTGCATGCCCACACTGAATCCTGCATGCCCACACTGAATCTGTTAAATATGCAGTATGTAGTTTTTTAAGTTTTTACGAAACAGGACGTCTGACAAAAGTCATGTACAAAAGATTGCGCATCAGGATACACAATACTGTCTTGTAGTATTCAGTTAAGAATTCAAATTGAAAACAAAGTAATCAACGGACTTGTAACCGGAGAGTTGCCGGTTCGAACCCCGACCAGTAGGCTGAAGTGCCCTTGAGCAAGGCACCTAACCCCTTACTGCTCCCCGAGCGCCGCTATTGTTGCAGGCAGCTCACTGCGCCGGGATTAGTGTGTGCTTCACCTCACTGTGTGTTTACTGTGTTTCACTAATTCACGGATTGGGACAAATGTCCCTCACGGGATCAAAAGAGTACATATACTTATACTTACTTATACTTATACAATCCGATTTCATCGCTAACGCTCACTCACATCGCATGCAGTTAGGACATGGGTTACATGATTTTCTAGTGAATATAACTTGATATTTCATCCAATTATACCAAAACAAAGGCGTCAGGGAATCACTTCATTGTTAGCCATTCATAGTAAGTGTGTGTATAGTGGTAATATTTTATTTATTTTTGGCTTTTTGTCCTTATTCAGATAGGACTGTGAAGCAAGTTGGTGGAAGATGGGATCAGAAAATGAGTGTGGGTCAGATTTTAATCTGGGTCCTAATGGGCACTTGGAACCGAATATGATACGGACGCTGCAGCAGCTTGCATCACAGCTCACCCTGTGTACAGTGGTGATCTGTCTATACAAACTTGTGTGTTGCTATCCATGTTATTTACACCCCTCCCAAAAAAAAAAACGACATACAAGTGCACACATTACTACATACAGAATGTGCCACAGCATTGTGGCACAGCTCTTTCCAGTGGGGCGCCATGTTTTTAAGTCTATTTTATTTCAGTAAGATTCAAATCTGCTGATTTACTGTCTAGTTATCCCAGAGTGATTTTTACAGTTTCAGACAACGCTGGTATTTAGTGACAGGAAATACTATTTTCAGATTAGCTGACAGGGGGCTATTAATTCTGTATATCAGGACACATTATTCCTAGCTCCTATGATACCTTGTGTGAATTCTGCGCACAACTTCCTCTCAAGTAATTTGCCATTAAATCACACAACGTGCAACCGTTAATAAAAGTTTTCCAACCCATTTAAACAACTAAATTAAAAGGCTTTGTATTGTATCAATATCAAGTGGTTATCAGCAGTTTTAGACAATTAAACAGCCCACAGTAAGCATTTAAAATTATACATTTAACAGCCAACAGTTAACATTACTTTATTCAACAAGGCAATTACTGCTGTTAACGACAGTGCATGTTGTTGTATTGTTTTAAATTAATGGAAAAAACCCAACAACACTGGATTACTTACAGCTGGTGCTCATGTGTCATGTTGAATCCAAGTGAGGAAGTAATTTATCCATTACAGTACAACTAACTGCTAACTTAGCTCCAGCTAATGCAGTGGTTCTCAAAATGTGGGGCGGGCCCCACTAGTGGGGAATAGAGACATGTCAGGTGGGGCGCAATGAACAGGAAGAATTTTTTTTGTGCTTATCTTTAATAATGCCTTTCTTTTTTTGACAAGGAAGATCATAGATTCAAAACAAAATAGCCACACACAAACATAAGAGTCATAAACAGACTGACATATGAATTAAAATAGCATCTGGACAGGAAATGCAACGTGGAACCATTTTTTTTAACGTTACCATTTTGCCAAGTTGATGGGGTCAGGTGGAGCTTGAAAATTCCCCACCTCCAAAGTGGGGAATGACAGAAAACGTTTGAGAACCACTGAGCTAATGAGATAACTTTACTTACCTAAGGGGACAAACTTTTGGTTATATGTCTGAAGTCGATTATGAAATGCAATATGTCTTCCAAGAAACCAGAAACACTGTCAGCAGAGCCCGTCTACAGAGAGCCTGGCCACTCCGTATTAAGTCCCATTGTACCGAATTTTGGTTGCAGTTCCACCAGAGTTCCACTGGGGGCGATCGCCATGAGTGCAGAATGAATGGGAGTCAATGGAGCTAGACGGCTAAATTTGTCTCTTTCACCTGATTGTCGTTGATCTCAGATTTGATTGTAGTTTAACTTCAACATGGGTTATAGGTGAAAAGTTAAATGAACGAGTACTTATGTCCTTTTGATTTCTTACAGGTCGGGTCGTTGTTGCCCATAACACGCTAGCATTGTGCTAATGAATGACATCATTGAAGGCTTTTTAGAACAATTAAGTGACTTATATAATATATAAATAAATATAAATAAATATAATACTCAACCAAGTGTATTTTCTTTGCCTCCCCTTTCGAATACAATATTCAAATTACTTGAAAAAAAATTATAACCCGAGAAAAGTGGATTTTGAGGAGTACAGCTCCATAGACCTCCATGCATTCTGCACTCGTGGATGAGCGCTCTCATGTGGAACCACAGGAGGAACTGCAACCAGTTCAGAAACCGGAAGTTTTCCGAGAGTGGCAGTTCTCCCCTTATTAGACATTCTCTGCTGTCAGTGAGCTTGTAGCAGACGCTACTTTGCAAGCAAGCTGTCAGCCATTACATATAATTTTGCACTGGTTAGCAAACATAGCCTGCCCAACGTAATGTTGTACAACTGCAAGCCATGGTGTTAATTCAACTCTTATTTATCCTGGAACATTACAGTACACTTCAGTTATTAAATAAGAAACATTTGCGACCTGATCTGACAAAATTAGTCACAAGTCGCATATTCTAATTTTGAGATACAGGCCGATTACTTCAAAAACCTTTTTTGGTGTTGTATGAAATAAGACACATTCAAAATTAATTTCCCTAAGTTTCATAGTCAAGACAAGAACATAATGTTACAAAAAATGTAATTCAGTGGGCAAATCCTACCTGTGCCTGCCTGTAACCTGTAACTTCAAATGTGATTTTCTCAGTTTTTAAATTGGAAAAGATGGTGGGATGCCATAATTCAAAATGCTGTATCTTGATGATTCGTGATATGACTTTGACCATGATATCATGATGTGCATATTATAGATGTGCATATTATAGAGCCCTCTTGTGAACAACCTCTGTCATCTTTGGCTCATAGCTAGTATGTGTCCTAATAATATAATATGAGCCTATGCAGTTTGATGAGGACCAGCCATTTACAATGGCATATATTGACAGCTGAAAATTGATTGGGTGTTGCCAGCCATTTTGAAGAATGAGTCAATTGGCATTTTATGAAATGTGATAGTCAGGTAGCCTAGAAATCTAGACTCACCCTAGCGGCAGCAAATGTAATTTGCAGCCAGGGTAGTCTAGCAACTCTCCATTGGCTTGCAAGCTGGAAAAATGAAACTTCTATCAGGCCAATCACATCGTGTATAGAGTCAGCGACGGTTCCGCGTGAATTTCCTGCTACTTGAAAACAAAGAAGATGGATGCTGCTGCTGGCGAATAGCGGTCTTTGAATCGCGACTTGAGCAGTGCCAATGGTAAGTTCCCAGACTCTACATCTTGATGTGGGTCTGGCTCATCAGGCTAATAGTCAGGTATAAGTTTACCAAATGTCATGCTTTTAAATCAAGCAGTTCTTGAGATATTGACATGTAGCCAAGTTTGATTAAGATTGGGAAGATATTAGCAATAGAGTTATTACTAACAACGTCATGAAATGACATGTGACTTTGAAAGGGAGCATCGAATAAAAAAAATCAGAAAAGCCTATTTGTTCAGCTTAGCCAGTGTATACTGTCAGAAGTATGACAGAAAATGACAGATTACTTGTCTGTCTGTTTTAATAGACTATTGCTAGTCGAACAAAATAGCCAACGTTATCTAACCAGTTGAGTTGCTTGGTTACGATGTGACATGTTAACGTTAGCTAGTTGTCATTGTACAGGGTTCCCACTCTAAGTCAAACGCAAAATTCCATTACTTTTCCTTGACTTTCCCTGACAAAAAACCTGAATTTCCATGACTTACTTTATAATTAATTGTACATTATACCGACCAATGATTTCAGAGCAGCCGCGTAGCTTTCAAGAATCTTTTTTTCTTTAGAGCGGTAGGTGAATAAATGGGCATTTCTTAGTCTTAGTCTAGTCTTAGAGTTCGGTGTCCCGTGTTGTACATGATATTGACAGCGCAATAACTTTAAAAAACGATCAGAGAACAATGTTAAGGCATTTGTGTCCCATGTTTACAGAACTCTTTACTCACTTCTCTTGGCTTCTCATGTAGCTTCATGTTAGAGCCAGGACTGGAATTTCACGGCGGCCACGACGGCCATGGCCCCTTGCATTGGCCGTGATTCCCCTTTAAAAATGTGAGGTTCACAGGCCACTGTGGCTTTGGTGGCCTGCCTGAATACTTTACCCTTCTTTCCATATTCTGCTTTGTATCCGACTGATGCAGCGATTTTAATTTGTAAATTAATTTGATGGCCTGTCAAAATAATCTTAGCATTCACAGCACAAATTAATTTAGTCTTTAATGCGGTGGAGAAAGTGACAGCGCACGGCAAGAAAAATCCAACATTCACTAGTTGCTGTGATACACTGTTTGCGAGAAAAGTACTTTAATGTAATTATTGTGCATACAGTTTTGCGCCCATCTCCCCACCCATTCATTTCAGAATATCTCAGGAATTTATCAGAATAAACAGCTGACCTTATTGAACACAAAGGTGTAGACCAGGGCTCAACCTTAACTTTTAAAAGTGGTTGCCAGCTTGGCAACCAGGCATGAGGTTTTGGTTGGTTTGCTTTGCCAACCAAATCTGGTTGCCACTTGTAACAATTTGGTAGCCAAGGGCAACCGAGCAACCATTAATGTCGAGCTCTGGTGTAGACTCTATGTAGAGCATTCCCCTGTACATTTAGCTGTTCCAGAGTAATCCGGTTTTGAAATTGCAGCAAATTTCTACATGCATGTCTCCAACTTTGGGCTTTAAGTTTACAATGTGCTTAAATTGTTTAATACATGATTTCATAACAGGCCAAATACAAAATAAATGTTAAATATAGTCTAGATATCTGTAAAATCAGATGATTTACAGTTCTATGTAGGCTAAAATGTCATGTTTCTTGTTTGTGTAATGTTTCATTCAGTGATACAGGTCTACTGCTGTGAATAGGCAAAATTCAACTTTGATCATTTTTATGTAGCCTACTGTAGGCTATTGCTAACTTTGGCCTTGGTGCCCTGACATGTGGCCTTTGTGCCCCCCGCCAAATATGCCCAACCGAAGGCCAAGTGGCCTTGTCCGTAAAATTATGGAATTTTACGGACAAGGCCTGGTTACAGCCATAGTATATACTATCCAACAAAGGACTATCGAATCCTTGTAAACCATATATCAACTTAAGTTAACTGATTGTGTGAGAAAACTTGTGACCCTTGATCTGGTCTGGTTCCCCTTCATAAGTAGGCTACTAACATACGTCGTGAAATAACTCCACATGATTACACGTGGCATTAGCAGTGAGAAGTAAGCTATGCAATATTACCCTGTGTCTCCTCCCAAGTTAACATTAAGCCGTCTGCTGGAGTGGGAGGAAGACCCCCTGTGAGAAGGGAGTGCAGTTCAGAGTTAGCACACAGACAAAGCTATAATGTTTGTTTCAGCCTAAGAAGTAAGGTTAGAGGCTAGTGTTAGCTGCTTATTGTAACTTGGGTTGTGTTGTGTAGTTAAAGTGCATAGACTGACTGAATTACTTCATCCACAATACTGCAAGAAAATGTTTTACTTCACACGAATGTTTTGAGTCCATGCATGTTTACAACACTACTTGACACAACACTATCTACTAATCTGGTCAACACCATAAATTGTAAAATTTATTGAAATAATGACAAGTTCTAAATATATCCTCTTCAACAGAGTTAAAATCAGCTGGTGCTGCAGATATAATAATAAATAAATACATAACACACATATTTCTGTTTTCCAGCAACATATTAGGAAGCATAGGCCATTTTACAGCATTGTACAATATATTCAATGAAATACCAACATGCTGCATTAAATGGATCCATAATCCAGTCATACTGAGCACTGCTGGTTGGGAAATATTTTTGAAATAAACTTTGCAGGGATGTGATGTAGGCCTACTGTTTAATACATGGGATCACAAGAGTGGCTCCCAATCAGACGTTTCAGCGATTTCGCTCAGAAATCTCAAAGGCATAATACTGTCGCGATCGAGGGGCCTGTCCCATACTCAAGTTTTTTTGTTGACTGCAGTAATCTTATTTGCTAGGTGAGGTAGGTGCTTGTCTTTGCCTTGTAACTGGACATTTAACTCAAATGTATCCCTAAGATATATCAAATATATCGCTAAGATAGGCCAGCTTCGTCAAGAAATGTTCATTAGTGAACGTGCTTGCAGATTCAAACATGCGCTATTCCTCCAAGAAGAGGCGACTCGGAGCTCAAACACGCGCGACAGCACTTTACCTCGGGAAAGCCACCTTGCCTCGCTGTGAAACAGTACAGCCTTTTGGTCAGCTACCATCTCTTCGCAAAGTGCGGAGAATAGACGCGCTTTTAAGGGCCGGGTTTTGATGAAATTCACCACTATCACAACAACGTTCAAAATCTCATGTAGGTCGGGACTAACTGCTGCCTTGACACGAGCGCTTCGGGTGCTACCTGGGCCCAGGCTACAGATAAAAAAATAAATTAAAAAACTCCTGTTTTTCACGTCAGTTCGCGCCCGGTAGTAGTGGGTCGCGACCCACAGTTTGAGAAACGCTGGTTTAATTGAATGTTATGTTTTTGTCTGTGGACCTAATTGGTAAAATGTCTTGTCTCCACCGTGGGATAGTGGGAAATGTAATTTCGATCTCTTTGTATGTCTTGACATGTGAAGAAATTGACAATAAAGCAGACTTTGACTTTGACTTTGAATGAGAGTTGGTCATCATCATTTTGGAAGTAACTTGATTTGTGACGTTTAGGGCCCTATTTTCGCGATGCAAAACCTGGCGCAAAGCAGATTTATCCAATGCAATGTTTATTCCTATCTTACTCTCGGATTTTTCGCCATGCGGTTTACTTTTATTAAGCTTTGCGCCCAGGGGTGTGGCAGAAGGTGTGTTTAGGCGCACAATCCAAAATTGCACCCTCTAAAAATCATTACGCCACTGAGAAACCTGGTCAGAAATCCTTGGTGAGTTGTTTATATTATGTTATTTTAAGAGTGCATTATCAACAGTGATATGGGCCGGTGCACAACGCACCCTGCTTCTCTCATCCACAGGAATGCGCACCAGCGCACATCCATGCAAAACATTACAAATTACACGATTACAATGGGAAACATAATTATAATAAAGATATTATGAAATACATCTCACAATGTGTAGTTATTCACCATCATTTGCTAATTGGTAATGACTGATAAAAGTGATTTGGCACATATGAAGCACAGCTGAAGCTGTCATGAAATGTAAGCAGCAACTCCTCTGCAGGATAAATGTCCTTAGGTTATGTTATTCAGTCATTCAAACATTATTGGGGTAAGTGTTGCTTTCTCCAGGTTATGTTTTCGATGGTAACCCATTGTCAGTCAATAGTGAAAGTAATTAACTGTGTATAACTGTTTTGTCGTTGGCTATGACACCACGGTGAAGTTAGTTTCACTTTGCCAATGACGAATGCAGATGTGTGTATAGGCTATACTCTGCTAGGTTTTAGTAGAGGCATAGTTTAGTGGAATACCTGTTCCATACAGTCTCGCGGGCAAGCAGATTCCTTCAAATGCGTCGCTGACTATCAAAATACCGATGCGCTGTTTGAAGTTGCGCTGCTTGCTGTTAAATGGAATGCCATTTTCATTGGTTTAAATGATGTTACGCCCAATACACACCAGAGGAGGCTCCTTCATTGAGGAAAGGGAGGAACACCCTCCCTAAAATTTCAGAGAAAAATAAACAATATATAAAGTGAATTACTAATCTGATAAATTACTGTTAATATTACTATTTTTAACACTTTGAATGAACAAAATCGTTCCCCTAGGTCAAAATGCCAACAGCACCCCCTATCGCAATTGAAAATTACTGTATGGAGGAGCTTCCTCCTCAAGCCCCTCATTGAAGTCCATTATAAACGGCTCTGACCCCAGCGGCTCTTGAATCACGTCGTTTTCAATGGCCAAGGGAGGAAGCTCCTCCGTACAGTAATTTTCAATTGCGATAGGGGGTGCTGTTTTTAGCGGCAACGGTGCAAGAACGTTATCTGCAGTCATACAGCTAAGAATCTTGTGTTGAACGGAAAGCTTGTTTTTTGCTCGTGAAATAAACAGTACAATGGAATCAGAGGACAATATACATATTTTATACATTCAAATATAGTGCGAAGGTTAGGACCAAAGCAGGAAGACCAGTTCCAAAAATTCCTATTCCAAAAAAAGATGGTAAGGTTAGTGTAGGCTGCTGAATGCTACATAGTATGACAAATGGCTAACTGGTACCGTTAGCACAGAAAACAATCAGCTATAGCCTACAGCTGCTGGCCTGTCACAAACGTGGACAGTTCATTTGGTGATAGGCTAAAACATTTTTGGATAGTTATGCGTTGCTATAATCATCCAAGTTATGCCTTAACTAAACAATTGTTAAATAATGTTCTTGTTGTTAATATGTTATTGTTACTAACTGTATCTTTGGATGGTAACATTGTTAATGAATGTTTCAGATGCATTCCTGTAATGACGTCTTCAGTAACATTTGCCTTTTGAGTATAAATTCTCACTTAGCTTACAACCTGTCTTTAAATTATAGCAATTTGGCTTTAAAAACAATAGCATGTTACAAATAACCACATTTAAGGTCTATTTTTTAATGGTAAATAGTTACATGGTTTTATAAAACAAGTGTCTATTTTTAGTGTTAAAGACTTTTCTGCAAATGTATTACATTGAGCAAAACCTTCAGACTTTTCATAAAATCTGGAAAACAGTAATTCATAACTAGACCTACATATCTTCCCTGACTTCCCAGACCTAAATTTACATTTATTTACATTTACATTTATTAATTTAGCACTATTATCCAAAGTGACTTATTGCACAACATTGCCAGTTAAAATGCTAAATAGTACTGCTGCTATAAATGTGTCGGGGTAGGTGGCCTACTATTCACATATTGCCACTAACACCAATCAAGCAGACATTCCTTCCTCCGTTATTTTTTTAACCACCGGCCGCCACTGATACACACCCATGACTGATTAAGAAACATAGGAACACCTTGTTGCGCCATCTGCCCCACGTTTGACAACAAAACCACTCCCAATGTGGACTGGACAACCCACTAAATTTAATTAAGCTATTGGCTAGTGACCATACGTTTTAGATCGCTAAAATAGGGCCCTTATTCTTTCACAGCACTTTGGTTATACTAAGGTAGGGGTTCAGTGTACTGATGCAGTGCCATTTTTGTTCAAACTAGTTTCCAATAAGTGAATCTTCACACTCCTAGATCTTTTAGACTAAAATTATAAACTTGCATTGCACACAACATGACACTGAAATACAGGACTGATGGATGCTGATAATGGGCCTCTGCACACTTGTGTAGATATTCCCAGCAACAATACTTTACAACATTAGTAATGTCAACATGCTATTTCTGACTAAACCTCTGGGGACTAGGGGTATTTTTGAAAGTTTATTCAACTTTTAGTTACAAATGTAATTCAAATATAATTATTTATATTGAACACAAGTTTGGGTCCAACAAAATGGAAATGGTATGCATGTCCTATGTTTTTTTAAAATGTAAAATACCATATTTTCCGGACTATAAGTCGCTCCTGAGTATAAGTCGCATTAGTCAAAAAATGCGTCATGAACAGGAAAAAAACATATATAAGTCGCACTGGACTATAAGTCGCATTTATTTAGAAATGTATTTTACAAAATCCAAAACCAAAAACAGAGACTATGTAACTGGACTATTGAGGCCAAAAAGATTAATGTTAATGAAGATGAAGGAGTGAAGGCAGCCAGAGGAGGGCCGAAGGTCTAATTGTAAAGCAAAAGATTCACTGAAAGAAAATTCCATGTGGTACAACAAAATGTAGCTAAAATGTGGAGAATACAATGCAATCAAGCATTTTGGGCAATGTGTAGTCACAAGCTGGCAGCAGATTAAATGTTCATGAGAAAGAAAAAGATGGTTTTAAAAGGACATGACTGAAGCAAGCCAGGCATAGACCTATAGGCCCGAAGGTAATTGTAAAGCAATTTACAAAAGATTCACTGAACAAAAATGCTGATATAGTACATGAAAATTTAGCTAAAAATGTGGAGATTAAATGCTCACGAGAGAGAAATAGATGGTTTTAAAAGAACGTGACCAAATCGCAAACCAGGCGATCGGCCAGGCCCGACAGTAATTGTAAAGCAATTTACAAAAGATTCACTGAACTAAAATGTTGATGTGGTACATGAATATTTAGCTAAAAATGAATGTAGAGAATGCAATGCAATCAAGCATTTTGGGCGATGTGGAGTGACAAGCCGGCAGCAGATGAAATGCCCACGAGAGACAAAATTATGCGGTTTTAAAAAGACGTGCACAGACCGGTTTTAATAGGACGTGCAGACCAAAGCTGCAGCAAGCAGGTGATATTTAGAAATGTATTTTACAAAATAGAACAGACAGATGTAACTGGACACATAGAGGCCAAAAATATTGAGAATGTTAATCAAGACGAAGGAGTGAATAGCGGCAAGAGGCAAGCCAAAGGCTGCTGACGAGTGCCTGCGCTAATTGTAAAGCAATTTACAAAAGATTCACTGAACAAAAATGCTGATGTGGTACATGAAAATTTAGCTAAAAATGAGGAGAATGCAATGAAGCAAGCATTTTGTACGATATATTGGCACAAGCTGGCAGCAGAAGAAATACTCGGCTGGCCACCTCAAAAAAATATGCGCATTTAAAACCAGGGCCTAAATTTCAGCGCAGGATTGCGGGTATTGCGCATAAGTTATTAAGTATTGAGCATAATAATAAAAGTCCCACAACTCCATCATAATGAGAGAAATTCCCACACATGTTACTGCGCTGTCTGATAACGTTAATCGAATAATGGATCAGCCTGAAAGCGTGACTATTGACTGGACGGACCAACTCTGACTTCAATTGAACCCCATGCACACACACGTGCGCGCAGGACCACTTTGCGGGTGCCTCTCTCTCTCTCTCTCTTACCGCTGAAGTCAAATTATAGCCTAGGTGCTTCTACATCAACCGCGATCGACAGGAAAGGAAAACAAATGTTTAGCGATCAGGAACCGTCAAGCATGACAGCCTATAACGCGAGAGAACATGGATGTGTTCTCCATTTGAGTAACGTTATAATCGATTGCGGACGTGAACAGACAGATATAGACACGGAGCGCATAGTAGGCCTACTTTCACTTTCTAGTGTGCGTATTCATTATGTGAAAGATAATTAGTAGCAAAACAGTGATCAAATATTAGCCTACATGGCAGTGAGTTTTGTTTTCAAATGTTTTCATGCATGTCTAGATAACGGGTGAGGAATGTTTAGGAAACAGACTATCGTAAATCCTCAAATTATGGCGGGGGTCTTTTTATTTGTGGCATGGCTTGTACTGTTTGATATTGCTAAATATCGGGACTGATGACCACTGAAATCTGTGGGGTATTTGATGGTTCATGTATGAAAGGGTGTCGGGATTTCCATCCGCTTATTGCGAGATAAGGCATCCGCTTTCATTTATTCATGGCACGTGTGTTGTGCTAAAATGGAAACCTTATTCCGTGTAGCCAGGTCTACGATAGCCTAAATTTAGTTATTTTTTTAATTCTGCATGATTTACTTTTTTATAAAATTCGTAGGCTGATGCCTGGCAGCAACAATTGTGTTTAAATGTAGGTTACTGCTTCAGCCTCTGGCAAGCTCAGAATGGGGCGGCATGCAACTGGTAGCTTGAGAGCAACGTGTTGGAGACTCGTGGTGTAAGACAATGACTTTTCATTGGCAACAATATTAAACCAACCAATAATATAAAATATTAAGAAGAGCTCTTTTATGAGTTAAATTTAAACAAAATTATTACTGGCCTTTATTTGTCTGAATCTGAGGCCCGGCTATAAATAGAATCCCCCATAAATTGAGGATTTAGGTATGCACGTGTGCTTCAGGCATAGCGCTACCACTAATCTCTGACTGAAAGTGCACAGAACTTGTGCATTTGAGAGCGCTCTCTCGCGGCTAGACAGTAATGTTTCATGTAGGGTTCAGGTCAGTTAATATGAATTAACATTTAAGAACATGTTCATAAGTCGCACCTGACTATAAGTCGCAGGGCCAGCCAAACTATGAAAAAAGTGCGACTTATAGTCTGGAAAATACGGTAGATATAGCTCTAAGAACACCCAGGAATTTTCGCAGTATAAGCCAGTCCTCTACAAGGTTCATTATTCTGATACCCACTCGTGTAGAGGTGCTAGAGCTGCTGCTACAAATTTCATTAAAGTATGACATGTTTGAGACAACATGAACGGTAGAACTGAGTATTCAAACCAACCAACCAACCAACAGTCTTTTTGTACATTGCATGCAATCTTACTTGGCATGCTCATGTGAAAAGGGAGACGCTGTTTAATGTTCTCAAAAGATTCCTCTCAGACCCCCGTCTTTCCTTAGAACAATAAAGTATATGCTGTAAATCACTTTGTTCCGCTCCGGAACACGATGCCAGGCACATTTTGAATCAAGCCTGTTTATTTTGTTATGCATTACTGACCCTCAGCGATATGAAACTGTAGCGAACTGAATGATAAAGAATGGGGAAGGGACAGCAGCAAATTGCAGCTCATTTGCCTCCATTAAAGTTAAGCAAAATCATTAATGTCCAGCAATAATGGTAATTTTTAACAATAGCTATATACAATTTCTGGTTATTTTAATTGAAAAAAGATTCCAAACTTTGAAGTATTTGAATAGTACATGTGCAACTAACATTTTGAGTAGCCTAGTACATAAAAAAATTAAATAGATGCCTTCAAATGGCGCTGACTGGATTTAAAGTGTCTAAGAAATCCATGTAGGACTTCATTTGGTTTAAGGTGCTCTAAGCGATGTTACGTGGTTTCTAAGCTAATACATTTTTTATCACATAGAGCAGTGGTTCCCAAACTTTTAACAGGCATGTACCCCCTGAGACATTATGATCTTCCGGAGTACCCCCAACACCACCAATTGTTACGTTTTTTAAAATTGTTTTATTAATATTTATTTTTATCAATTTTGTCGAGAATAGTGAATAGGATCATAAACATATGATACAAATCTCATCAATAGTCAACATATGATAGGCCTACAAATGTGCTGAATATAATGATTTTAAATAGATCTGCACCTAATCTCACACACAATCGTCTTGTTGAATGCAGTGATCTTATCTGCTAGGTGCTTGTCTTTGCCTTGTAGGCCTAACCTGAGATTTAACTCATTGAGCTTCCCAAATATATCGCTAAAATAGGCCAGCTTCGTCAAGAAATGTTCATTAGTGAACGTGCTTGCAGATTCAAACCTCACGCTTTTAAGGGCCGGGTCTTGATGAAATTCACCACTCTCACAACCTCGTTCAAAATCTCATTCAGGTCGGGACTAACTAAGCTGCCTTGACACGAGCGCTTCCCTATGAATAACACAGTGCGTCCATTGCGCATCGGGTGCTACCTGGGCCTAGGTTACAGATAAAAAATAAAAATAAAAAAAACTCCTGTTTTTCACGTCAGTTCGCGCCCCACCTGGCATGTCTCCGCGACCCACAGTTTGAGAAACGCTGTTTTACCCTCTCTGTCTCCACTCTCGAATATTTTGTTAATGCGGAGAAAATAAGTTTTTAATGCGCAGTGCAAATACGGAAGTTAAGTTACCAACGTGGGATAGAGAAAACGTTCGAAAAGGCATAAGTTATGACTTAGATATTTTTTCGCGTACCGCCTGAAATCAGTCCACGTACCCCTGGGGGTACGCGTACCCCAGTTTGACAACCGTGGACATAGACCAAACATCACCTCAACATCCGCTAGCTGCCTGTGCCCTAAATACACTATAAAAAATGTGGTCCATGTGGACAGCCCAGGCTCCAAAAACAGCAACAAAAACAACTTGTTCCATCCAGGGGGTCGTTTCTAGAAAGCATCGTTTGCTAACTTGCGTCGCAACATTGGTAGTTCGCTCCATCGATCTTGGATTTGGTGTTTCTAGAAAGGGTAGTTCGAACTCTCAATCGCAAACAAGGACGCAAAGTTTGGTCGTTTGAACTACTGCCCCTAGGCAGTCGCACTTGTGTCGTTCCTTGGTAGTTCCTGTTGGTGTCCGGAGCGCCTAACCAAAAATCACAACCGCCTAACCAAAAATTGCGAAGTGGATGTTTATCTCGTGACTCAATGATTGATCTATCCTGTAGCTTAATTTTGATTAAGACACTGACTCCCCTACTTGGCTCATTCTTGCTATTTAGGCCCTATGTTAATTCAAGTATTGCCTTGCTTTTAGTATTATAATCTTCACAGACCCTTGCAACAGCAGTGATAAAGGGTGTAGTGGCTAAAGCAGATGACTTATTATCCCAACGTTGTAGGTTTGATTTTCTTATGAGATTGTCCTCTTGCTTCTCGCTACCTGCAGGTGAACTAGTGTGACACGTAGATTCAATTGTTTTTGACTGATGTCTTGCACCTATGGTCTCTCGATGTAGAGTAACTATATACATAAATATGTATGGTCAAAACCTATTGTTGTGTCTCGTAGGCCTACTCTTACTCAGAGATGAAAAGAAGAGATAGGATGCGAACTCCGGCCGAGCGCGTAGTGCACTGACGCGCTGCCGTTAAACCACGGGACAATTGATAACATTTGCTATACCCAGACATTCGTCCAGGATATATATTTTTTCCAACATAGATATTTAACACAAATAATGGCACATATTGGTCGGCTTCAGTAAAATGTTTCATATACTTGCAATTAATAGGTTTAGGTTTTTGCAGATGACAATGACAATGCCAGCATTAATCACTCGGTTTAAAATGAGAACAATGTCAACATAGGCTGTGGCAGAGAATTTCTAGAGGGTGGGGTATTACACGTTGCCACTGTTTCCACCAATGATATCTATCGCTGCATCATCAACAACGTTCAGTGTCCGAACGTCGAAGGTAGTTAATTGCGACACAGGTACGATGCTTTCTGGAAACAGGTGTAACAATGTCGTTGTTTGGTCGCAAGTTGCGTCGTACCATGGTGGTTGAGCAACGTCGCTGCTAACTTTTCTAGAAACGACCCCCTGAACCATAACAACATAACAAACTGTTCCAGCCAATCACCGACAAGATGCGCGTTTAGGAGAGTTTCAATTGCACGGGAGGGAGGGAGTAGCGAGCTAGCTCTCTGTTTTCTTTGAACGTCAACAGAAGTGACGTTACCCAACATCGCTTAGGGCACCTTTAAATAGTGTGAAGAACCCATGCTTCCCAGAGCAGATGTAGCCCTGATCTGGGCTTGGTGCATGTGTTTGGACACTTAGTGCATGTGTTTTTCGAGGATAACATGTAACTCTTGGAAGGGGATGTGGCCTGAAACATGTGATGACTTTTAGAAGACATCCGTGGGATGTAATGACTATTAACTATGGCTGTGGTTTCATTACAGTTATGAGTAAATACTGTTACAACACATGGTTTGTTATTTCACAAACAAGAGAAATAACTAAAACTATATGGATTCAGAACAAAATGTCAATAATCAAATATGCTTATCCATGGCCCACCAAGAAAATTGGAATCACTTCCTCACTGTTTTGGACATGCTCTGCCCAACAATCTATTTTACAAATTTACCTGACAGTGGACTGGACTTCTTGGTTGCTTTTTCCTTCTTGAACTTTGGCACTATGCGGAACATGCTACCACGGGTGTTCCTCTTGTCATACACCATTGAGTGATCCTGGAAGACACAATTGTTAAATAAGGATGAACAATCTGTGTTTTCTCTCCAACCCCAAAACAGGAAGAGCAATGGGATAATAATGGGATAATAATTTTGGAGCAATTGCAAGGTAAAAACTACTTCTTGATCTTCATACTCACCTCTTGATCATTGGGCTGGATGATGTGGTAAAGCCAATGGATTTCAGCCAATTTTCCCAGCTCAACCTCTACAATCTGGAGGGCGCTTGATAGCAGTTCCTCATGAGGAGAGTCTAGTTGCTGGGGTGAAACAATATTAAATACATAAAATAATCTGTTCATTAACAGAGAATGCTGCTGTTAAAGTGCCTACACATAAAACGAAGCACCAAGCTGTCCTCCTACCAGCTCCTCTAACCCCAGCGTGAATAATAGATTAACCAAACGTGACAGTACAACGAATCCTTGCGATACTGGGTTAGAGGAGCTGGTAGGGGGACAGTTGGTAAGTGTTCTTAACTGTAATAAACTCCGGGTTCGCTAACTACTTTGTTGGTGCTTCGTTTTATGTGTAGGGACCCTGAGCAAGCTACTGACGAGGTTTGGTGCTGTATTGAACAATGTTACTGGTTAAAAAATGCTATTTGGGAAGCGTTTGGCTCACCGCCCTTAGCTAAAAAACTGCTTGAGATTTGAGGCTATAGCTTATACCGGGGGTAGCTCTGTAGTTGTTGATCAACGAAAATTACTGTCTCCACGGCTTATTTGATGTGTTTTAATGCAGAAAAAGACCCTGGGGTCAATTTTTGCCGGAGTTACACTTTAAAGAACGTGGACACAGATTTTTTAAAAACCTTACCAAAGACACTCGTCCCACAAGCAGTGACTCTGTCTCATTGTGCAATGCCTTAACATTGGTTGCCACTTCGATAGCTGTGTTCCGGGTTAGACTCTGAGTAATACAAATAGACAAGCAAATTGTCGGAGATCAGGGTGATAAAAACATTTCGAATTGTTAAGGATAGAGGAATGTTTGCCACTGCATGCCATTGTGTGCTGCACTGAAGGGTTGGTTACCTTTAAGTTTATGGAAACATTTAATTTAACTTATGTCTGCAAATTCGTGCTCATTTGCCCCTTTCAGACACTGTGCATCTAAAAATTGGAACAGCGGCAAAATACATAGTGCCCAAAAATTAAACATATATCTGTAGTGGTTGTGCCATCTGGTCTCGCCAAAAGTTAGTATTGGTTGATTTAAGGGCGCTTTAACACTGTCTAGAAACGATGCATACTGGGTCATTCTGTGTCAAATCAGGTTGTTGCAGCACCATCTCAGATTTTGTTGAAACATGGTACTTCATTGGTACTTTTTAGACAAAATTATTATAAACCGAGCTAATTTGTGGAGTGGGTAAGACTGTTTTTAGTGGCAGGCTAACACATACCATTGACTTGCGCTAGCCTAGCACTTGCAAACTCTGCAACTAGAAGGACTGGATGAAACGTGTTGAAAACGGTCTCCACTGATAAATATCACACTTGCTAACTTGGAAATGAGGTCCTATTTCCAAAATCCTGAACCACCTCTTTAAGGGTAGTATAAACTTGTTTTTGTATGCATTTGGTATCAATAATTAATTTTTTTGTTACATACTATATATTATTAAAATTAATATTTGAGCTCTCCACATACAGTAAAATGGGCTTGAAGATTTTAAGGATTAAACAAGGAGAGGTTTTGTTTTTCGGTCATTTTCATAGGATGAAAATGGTATGTGGGGTAGTTATAAGGCTCTTGAATATCTATCGTTGTACCATAGATAATTAAATAGAGTAAAAATCATTGTTTTGCCTAAGGGACAAGAATGAAAATGCATTGGTATCCAATGTAACCAAGTAAGTGTATTTGTGTATGAAACATGGTACACTTTATACACAAATTGATTTTCGTGTTCCTACTAGCTACCCACATACCATTTTAGTCCTATGAACATTACCAAAAAATACAAAATACCAATAAATACCTTGTTTTATCTCTAATATCTTCATGTGCATTTGTTGCAGAGACCTCAAATATTGGCTCAACGTTAATAAAGTATTGTATTTGCAGACAAAATAATGATTGGTGTCGTGGATACAAAAAAATAAGTTTAAAACACCCTCAATGTCACCAGTTTTGCATTTTGTTCTATATGGGCCTTACAGTGGGTACTACTTTGAATTGTCCAGCTTCATGCGTGATTCTCACGTGACCTCACGCTTGAATCATGCGTCTTTTATTTATATTTCCCCAGTGAAGCTGCAATGACCCAAACAACCACCAGTGCATAGTAATGTTGGAGTATTATCAGTGGGGTGAGGCTTTTGCATATTCATATGACAGTACAGCCAATGGCAGGGTCCTCTTATATGTCTACTTTGGCAGTGAAACAAGTCAATAATACGACACAAGCAGAGTTCTGGCGAGTGCTCATTGACGAGAAGAGAGATTCATCACCAGGTAATACACAGCGACTGGTGGTTGTTGCATCTCTGACAGTTGCATAAGCACATTGATAGCACATACATCCAAGGTCACTGAACAGTGAAGATCACTGAACAGTGGCAGCTCCCTGGCACTGGGTTTAATTCATGTAGTCAACAATGTTGCACAGGCTAAACATAGACATAATCTAGCCTAAATTCGTGGCTCAGTGCACCAGCAATCTACTCGTCAAGGAGGCTCATAGTTTGAAGATCATAGACCATAGATCATAGACAAAGGCAGCCTATGCAGTTTCTTTGTATAGCACGTTTCTTTTTTTTTTGCGGACCGGCGAGGTCCAGCCCACGGCCCGGCACCAGTCCGCAGATTGCCAATCACACTGCCGTTGCAACGCCTCTGAATGCGTGTCAGCAGCCCTGTTTACCGGCAATGCTACAGCAGAAGCTGCCACCTTGTGACGAAAGGTTGTAATACATTTCATGCAGCTGCGTGAATCACGGGAAGCACGAATGAAGTGGCCACTTCTAAATGGGACCTGCTGTATATAAAACTAATGGGCTTGCAGTACAAACTTGTAAAGGTCCAATCATACTAAAAACATGTCTGACTTCCACCATACAAAGTTTGAGCAGACTGGGAATGATACTTGTCAAGATATTAATGCCCAAACCTCGCCTCCAGGGTAAGGCATTTCTGAGAGAGTAAAAATTATACAAAATCAAGGGTGAAATAATGTATGAAAACATTGGAATTTAACAAAAATATTTTACAGGTCTTAGTTTTGGGACCTAAATATTAGGTAGACAAACTCTGAGCAAAATCTGAGACGGTGCAGAAACCATTTTCCTGGATTTTGTCTGATTTGACACAGAATGACCCATTAGTTATTAGACCTGCAGCCAAAAGCACTTGGATCAAAAAAAGAACAATATGTGATAGCGGTGCAAGCACATAATCAAGGACTTTTTCCTTTAATGGCTGCACCAAACTCAGTTTACAAATATGTTATCATGCTTAAATCAATCACTCACCTCAGGGAACTTTGGGTGGGTTTTGTTGATGGCATGTGAGGAGGCATTGACAGCATGGGCAAGTTCTTGCTCCAAAAGACCATTGGTCTTGGCTGCTTCACATATCCTGATTATAACAGCCAAGAAAGACAGAGTTGATGTAAAGGCAAACAGTGGCTTGACAACACTCTGAAAGCAGGCAATTCCTGCTCACTTTTTCGATTTAACTTTCTTTGCCACTTCTTTAAAAATATTATAAACATTTTCTTATTATTTCTTTCTTATTATGAACATTTTCTTTAGGTCAATAATTGCTAGCATTTGATGAACAAATTGGTTAATTGAAAGATTAGGCTTCAAAACCACATATTTATTCCAGAATTTCAACTCAACTAGGTAGTGGATTTGTATGAATACTCAGGCTTCAATCATCCACATCGTCTGGCTATATCCATAATGTTGATTATCTGAAGGAGAACATGATACGTTAACCAATGGGAGTCCATATCTGATGATGTCATCGACCTGATCCATCTGTCTAGGGGAATGTTTTTTGCATGCTTTATCCTATTTAGGCCTGTGTCTGCGAATTATTCTTCCTATTTCAACATTCTGATGTGACCGTTTGGCCAGATTCAGGAGTCAATGAGGAGTCATAATGTCTCATGTTCTCCTTCAGAGAACCTACTGTAGGCTATGTATATAACCATGTGTTCTCTTTCAGTTGAGTTCACTCAATGTTAACCAATTGGAAACGTATACAATAGCCCTCATTGCGACTGTGGTCACATAGTTCACTGAGAACCATCAGCAGAGCGTAGCATACACATATGCCCCTGGTAGAATAAGTCATCAGCTGAGTGAGTCTATCACATATACAATCTGACATTACAACCAATCACAGAGTGTTCCCCTGTACTTCCGTGTTGCCATTGAATAGGTCATCAACACAGCACAAGCAGTTGGCGAGTATGTAGTGATGCTGGAACAATCATCAGCAGGTTGAGTCTATATGTCCGGATTCGCACTGGCAAATGGCAGATTTTCAATCATGTCCGCTTATGAAGTGAGTCATCAACAAATCACATGCAGAGTTTGGTGAGTGCGCAGTGACGTAGGATTATCAGCGGGGTGAGGTTCTCACATTCGCATGTGGCAGTAGGCAAATAGTGGGGTCCTCCATCATGTCAATTTTGGCAATGAACAAGACATCCTGTACAACAGTGTTTCCCAAAGTCTGGTTCGCGACCCACGGGTGGGTCGCAGGAGATTTTATTTGGGTCGCCAGCACAATTTATGTTGTGTTATAGGCCTAACTGATACCATTTGTCATTTGATACCAGGAAAGCTAACATTTTTCTATTAGGATGTAGACTGTTAACTACCACAGTCACGGTTTTGTCATAAAAGCTCATGAAACTGGCGCATGAAACTGGGGGACGAACGCATCGCAGAGGGGGTGCCAGCATGGATATCTACCTCTCAAAATGATACCGTTCTATGGGGCGCCTGCCATGTACCTCGCAGTTGCAAACTGCAAGGGACATGAATCCGCCTATTTGCACGAACATTAATAGATACCAGTTCCTCAACTTTACCGATTAAAATCTAGTGACCGTGCTGTCAACTAAAGCAGACATCCATAGACCGGACATAAGGCCATTCAATTTGCATACAGTTTCGATTGCAGATGCAATCTTTAAAGTTAATAGCAACCTCCTCACATTTCTGATTTAAAATGCACAACAGTGCATTATATTAGTCTACAATTTAAATGGGCATTTTAAACACTATTCCTCTCGTTTTCTACCTCGCTAACTCCAAAGTAAAGACGCCTCTTGTTCTGATATAACGACTATACAATATAATATAATACAACAGTACAATATAACGACTTGAGTTATTTGCTGTTTACATTGGAATTGACGTCCACAGTGTTATGGACCCATTTGTCTGCAACGCAACGTAGCCTACAACATTTATTTTTAGAAATACAGGAACAGCTTACTATGCTGACGAATGACGACTGCGCAACATGCGAGAATTTGCCCTACTCTCGGATGCGCATTAAAACGTATCTTTTCAGTAGTCATTTCCAACTTTTCACGCTGATGGTGCTCAAAATGCAACACAACCGTGTTCAAAGCAGGGATCCTATAGCAATGTATGGTTGGGGGAGGCATAGAAAAGTTGGAGAACCTGTGGCCTAAAACAATATTGGTGGTTGCAGGGTAGATTTTAAGTGAAATGGGTCGCGATGGTCTGTCATTTTTAAAAAGTGGGTCGCCAGAAAAAAAGTTTGGGAAACACTGCTGTACAACACAAATTCTGGCGAGTGCGTAGTAATGTTGGAGTGTTATCAGCGGGGTGAGGCTTTTGCATATTCATATGACAGTACAGCCAATGGCAGGGTCCTCTTATATGTATACTTTGGCAGTGAAACAAGTCAATAATACGACACAAGCAGAGTTCTGGCGAGTGCTCATTGAAGAGAAGAGAGATCCATCACCGGGTGATACACAGCGACCGGTGGTTGTTGCATCTCTGACAGTTGCATAAGCACATTGATAGCACATACATCCAGGTCACTGAACAGTGAAGATCACTGAACAGTGGTAGCTCCCTGGCACTGGATTTGATTCATGTAGTCAACAATGTTGCACAGGCTAAACATAGACATGCACACATCAGGCAATTGTGGTCCTCAGTGGACAGTGGTAGCTTGCTGGCGCAAGACAGTTCGCACATGCATGAAGCTGAAAGCAGTGGGCTCTCAGCCGTTCAGGGGGAGGTACACCTAAGTCTTTGTACGCTTGTGTGATGGTCTTGAGCAGCCAGCGGGAGAGCCTTTGTTTCGAGTCTGCATGGCCAGTTGCCTGAGCCCCTCAGCAGATGAACAGCTGTTCAGTCTTGCGAAGGCGGCGTGTTTGACCGGTGTAGGCACAGTGCCTGTCTCGAGAGAAAGCTTGGCTATCATTCGTCTGGAGTGCAGATTGAGTCTGACGAACACTAACTGTTGAGTGGTCATGAGTGCACATTTCTTCCATTACACCTGTAAGCCGAATTAGCTGAGTTGACTGAGTGTCGTTGAAAAGTGCTTCTTTTGGATTGATGAAGATGATGCCATTAGCATCCAGTTGTCCAAAAAATTAATCTATGTACTTTGAGAGTGTTTGGGGGATAGAGCACCTGAACGGGAGGACTGTGAATTCCCAAACCTGTCCCTCTAATGCAAAGTGCAGATACTACAGTCTGGGCGTTACTCCAAAGTTGTCTCAATAGGCATTCAGATGTCTCAGGTTGAGGATGGGTCTGAGACCTCCATCCTTGTTTGGGACAATGAAGTATCTGTTGTAAAACCCCTTGTTTACATGCTTCCGCTTTGACTGGTTGAATAACGTGCTTTGCAGCTAGATTGCTTATTTCCTGCCACAGCGTAGCTACACGATGAGAAAGAACCGATGTGGGTAGCACTGCAGTGAAGTGTAGTAGGCGAATAAATTGCAGTGCGTAGCCCTGTGCCACCATGCACAGTACCCGGGTAGAGTCTGCGCATGTGTGCTATGTGCTCAGATGAACGGTGAGGCGTCAAGGAGGCATCAATGCTGTTCACCGTTGTGAGCACCACTGTTGTGACAGGAGTGGAAGCGGGAGGCAGGGGCTGTGGGGGCTCAGTGGGAAAGCGGTGATTGGAATGGTGCGGCGTCTTTCTCTGTGTCTTTATGCCTGGATCACAGTGTAGCAATACCCTGGCCGAAGAGCCCATCTGGTGACACCGGAGTATCAAGGACAGGGAGCCGCCCTTTGTCTTGCGGGCAAGTTCAGTTACAGGTGCCGAGACTAGGCTACAAGAAAGCCCAGTGCGCGGCCAGGCCGTACCTGAGCACTTCCTTCCTCAGATCGGTGAGTTTTCTGGGTCAGCAGGGTGTCCAGACGGCGGAAGAGTTCACTGGTGTAGACCTGCATCAAAGCCATGGTGCTCACTGCACGGCAAGACTGGTGAAGCCGTAACAAGGAATGGCATGGCTGCAGGGGGTAGGACAATGTTGAAACCCATCCATGTTGTCTGTATCTTCAGAATAATGCCGCCTTGCAAGAACTGCAAGGTTCTTGGGGGGACTTCTGATTCTATTCCCCAAGAAAGGTGATTAAAGACTGGTTCAGATCGATGACGTAATCAGAGATGGACTTCTCATTGGTTAACATCGAGTGAACTCAACTGAAAGAGAACTCCAAACTATGAGACGAAAGGTCTTGCACTGGTATGTAACATGTTATACTATGATTTGGGTATGGATGTGGGTGTGTCACCTGGTGATGAGCTCTTCAGCAGCACGAGCACATATCTGAATAAGGGTGACCTCTTCCTCAGTGGCCAAGTCTACTGACTGCTGAGGGTACAGGTGTGGCCGCAGTGGGGGCTTGTCATATTTCAGCTTATCTTCCCATGACTTCAAGGTGTTTTCAAATGCCTGTCCACACACACACATACATACACACACATACATACACACAAACACACACACACACAAACACACACACAAACAAATAAAGAAAAATAAAGAAAACAGTTTGCTTCTACTGCTTCTGTATTACACCCACATGCCTCCAAAGCTTACACACATGTACAGGCTCACCCTGTCTCTGGTGAGCATCTGAGCTCTATTTTTGTGTTGAATCTTGATAAGTCCAGGTGGCTGTATCCAGGCTTCCCCATCAACTTGAACGGGCACTCCCTCATCTCCCAGGATTGTGATTTTCACTGATCGACACTGAACAAAACAATATAAGACAGCTTTGGCCTACACATTCAACAAACTGCAACAGTATTCTGTCACTAAGGTCATCTAAAACCATGTCTATATTTAGCAAAAGTTGTGTAATGGCATGCGTCTACACATGCATTTTCTGTATATTTTTACATGTAGAGGAGTCACTTTAATCAGAAGTGCAATACACCTGTGCGATGCGATGATGCTGGAGTTTGATGACTCTTGACACTGCCATCTGCATACTACCAAACACAGCAACCACTTCCAAGATTTTGTCATCAAATGATGGAGCACAAAATATCTGCCATCAGAGATAAAATATGACAAGTTAAAAGTTAGAAAATTGATTGCAACAGCTCCCCGTTAGTTGCACTAAAATGTAAAGTACAAACAAACCCTAAAAGTTCTCGATAGAAAACATAGACTAGTGTTGTCACGATACCAAAATAATGACTTCGATACAATGCCTGCCATAAATATCTCGATACTCGATACTGAAATGATACCACGGCCAAATCCTAAAATATCAAAGTAAGGATGCAGACCTCCCCAAGTGTATTGAGTCATTTGTGTTAAATTTGGTGCACTTTCGTAGTGTGCAGGTCAATTCTGAGTTCTAAACTTCCTACATAATTATTATTTTTATAGTCAGTAAAATAGTAGTTTGTGTGTGATTAAGTCCTTTATTGTTTGTTATTATTAATTTACATTTTAGCAATAAAGTATCTTTAAATAGCCAAAGTAGGCTAGATCAAGGTCAGTGTTGAAATTACTGCATGCAAGTACGTTTCAACCACTCAGGTCTTCCTCAGATAGGCCTACACCATTACCTGTTTATATATCTGTGTGCATTCCTACATTACGTCTATTTCTTTGATAGTTAACATTATTTGCTACCACGTAACAAACCTCTATTATTATTAGGACTCAACACGCTACGGTGGTATTATATGCTGTGGGCTTTAATAGCTTATATGACACGACCTTCCGCAACCTTCCGACCTTTACAGCTAAACCAGCTCCTTCACTTCCGGGGTGTTAGCATTTGTCATCAGTCAGTGAAGCTGACAATATGGCAGTGTTTTTCACCCGGTCGCTATAGGATTTACCTTAAAGGAGAAGTTTGGTGTGATATTGACCTTAAGTGTGTTGAAACATGATACCGAGTGTGATCTTTTGTCTCATAGCTCATCTCGGCTTGTCCCCGGCACTCCGAAATCTGGCGCTAGTTAGCCGATGCTACCAACAGGTTTTCAATGGGGGTGCCTCGGGCATCGGGCTAGCCATGCACATAAATCACTGTTTTACACCATTTACGAGGCTCAAAGTAGCTCCACACTTCATTGGTAGACTTCCGAGGGCTCTGACATTTAAAACGAGACATTGAAACTTTGAAAAAGCACTAGTAGTTTATTTACAAAACGATTTATAGAGACAGTACCTTCAGGAAGTTTACCGTTCGCCGCCATCTTAAATTTAGTCACGATAAGTCGAGCGACGAGTACGAATGAACAGGAATGATAAGGGATCAGATTCAGGATTATACAGTAAGATGTTAACACCTGCTGGGCATTACTGCCTGTCGCACCTCCTCCGGTGCCAATGGGTCAGCTGCAGGGTCATCAGCCAGAAACCACCATTCACCAACGTTTCGCTCCTTTAATTCTGGTACGTCTCCTTTTGGCGGAGCAGTGACAGGGACGTCTCCCCGTCACCCCCTGCAGCTGATGGGTGTTGTCCCCTGCGGCTGTTGTCTGGGGTTAGGTGTTCTTCCCCCAAGTTTTGTCCTTCCTCCTAAGCCAGAGCCAAAAGCTCCCTTTTTCAGCCTCCTCTGCCAGATCCTTTATTGCCTTCCTGAGTCTTCCTCCGGTGAGTCCCACATCCCTCAGGAGGCGTGTGGTTGACAAGCCCATGAAGCCTCGGCATCCAACCTCCACTGGGTAGATGGTAGTCTTCCAGCCAGCCTCCCGGCACTCAGCAGTCAGCTCTGAGTACTTGGCCTTCTTGCGTTCGAAGGCGGCCTCAATCCCCTCCTCCATAGGTACTGTAAGCTCGATGAGGATCGCTGCCCTTGCCTTGGCTGACCACACAACTATGTCTGGCAGGAGATGTGGTGGTGATCTCCGTGGGGAACTGAAGCTTCCTGTCGAGGTCGACCCTCATGCTCCACTCCTGGTCAGGGGAGAAGGGCCTTGATGTTTCTCTTGGCCTGATGTTTCTCTTGACCCCTCCTTCTGCAACAAAGGTGGTGGGGTCCTCTGCAGGTGGCGGTGTTTTACTCCCTTGTCGACACTCCTCCAGCACTTCGGCTAGCTTCCTCAGGACTTGGTCATGGCGCCATCTATAGCGGCCCTGTGAGAGTGCGATCTTACAGCCTGACAAGATGTGCTGGAGGCTTACGTTGGGAGTATTGCAGAGCGCGCAACGTTCCTCACTTCCGAACCACTGGTGGAGGTTCCGAGGGCAGGGAAGCGTGTCGTAGGTTGAGCGGATGAGGAAGCTGAGTCTTGCCTGTGGGATCTTCCACATGTCTGACCAACTGACGTTCCTGCTTGTAATTCCCTCCCAGGTTGTCCAGCTTCCTTGCAGACCCTGCGACACGGCTTTGATCTGGTAGCGGTCTTCCTCCATCCTCGTCACCTCCGCCACCACCATCTCCTTCCTTTCCTTGCGGTTGGCCTTGGACCAGAAGTGTGGCGCGTCTCCCCATCCTAGGCCTGCTCTTCCTACCTGGACTCTGCCCATGATCTGATGTTGGAGCCGACTGATAGCTTGGTCGACCTCGGCCTGGGCATTCCACTTGCGGCCAGTCGGAACCTTGGCGTTCCTTACTGACTCGTCTGTGGACTCCCTAAGCTCGAGGACCAACCTGGCCTTCTCTTGCATATACACCAATCCGCCGCAAACTTTATGGGCGCTGCCATCTTGCCTGCCGCCATTACTGCGTGCCTGCGGAGTGTGACGGTGTGACACTTGCGGTGCCTTCTAATGGCTTTTCAATGAAAGCATCCTGTCAGAGAATATCAAATAGGAGATCCTGATCATGAAAAAATGACAGGTGAAAGGGAACATTGGGTAGATGATGTCAGGCAGTGGCCAAAACTTACCAATGAAGGTAATTTATTGACAACATAATGTATTAAGACGTGTATTAATTAATGACAAAAATAAGCCGAATGCTATCATTAGTAGCTGTGTTGCTAATATGTTCACAAGCTTCAGAAGTTGCAAATAACTATTAGCCACGACCACTTGTAGCAGTAAAATACATGTTCTTACAGGTATTCAGGATTATTTTATTAATCGTATGTATTTCATCCACTTTTAACGCACATCTTGGTCCTCCACTCGACAAGGAACTCTGTGTAATCCATAAGCCTGTAAACATGGGCACTCAATGTGCAACAAAGGTTTGTGAATTTCACAAACGGTTTAATTAAGTCTGTATATTCCTACTGTTGTTAAAACAGCCGACCACACAACACGCTTTTCCTGGCATCACTGGACAGCATACGTACTAAATAAAATTAAGAAAAAGAAGAAGATTTTGCATCTACAGCTAACGTCTGCTACAGCCGCCTACAGGACCAACACATTACTTCGCTACTTCCTTAGCAGCAAGGCAACGCAGTAATGGCGGCGCTGCTTTACTTCCGTGTTTCGCCGGATTTGTGTATAGCCCAGCTGTAGTGACTTCAGTGGTAGCTGCAGCGTGTTTTTTCCAAAGAGGCCGGTTTCAGATAGGCACCGTGGCAGCCCCAACCACTTTCAGATGAATGAGTTGGCTTTCCCATCCATCTTACTCACGATCGATGAGGGGATCTCACTCATTTTCAGGGGCCACATTACCCTCTGGTAGAGTGTAAATTGGTAGCACCAGACCTTATACTTCCCAGGGAGTTGGCTTTGGTCGATCCTTGCCAGGCCATCACAGAGCTGTTTCACGACGGTTTTCCCCATCTGCTTGTCAGACAGCTCTGCGGTGTACTGCCTCCCCAGGCTTTTGATGGATTGCTCTGCGAGGAGTGGCATCTTCTTCCCTCCGACTACAAAGGTGGTGTTGTCGTTCCTGACTCCTCTCCTGAGTGACAGGAGAGTTGCTATTCCAGTTGCTATGGAAGCTATGCAAAATACACGTTCTGCCAGGCCATAATCTAGACGTGTATTTGACAGCCAGAATTAGTTGATAAATGACATTGAGACAATAGTCCAGGCCGACCCGGTTCTGAACGTCTATAGACAACCAAAATTAGCTGCAAATACACATTCTGACAAGCCATAATCTATTTGACAGCCAGAATTAGTTGATATCTCAATGACATTGAGACAATACATCCAGTCTGACCCGATTCTGAACTAAGGATGTCACAATTACATATTTTGGTGGTATGATAATTGTCTGAAGAATAATCACGATTTCACGATTATTATGATTATTTTGCGTGAATATTTTTCACAACAGTACTAATGTATTAAATCTCACAATCTCCCATCTCAGGTTTAGAGGTAAATACAGTAAGACACTGCATAGTAATAATAAAATAAATCACTCTGCTTTGTAAACTATATCCCATTTCCCTTGTGGAAAAAAAAAAAAGTCAAAGGCTGTAGTCTATTCTGATAATTTAACACACCATTAGAAAGTGTTTTAGTATTTCCAGTTTGTGCATTCCTTATACCTGCAATCTCAGAAGGGCTGAAAAAGGTGAAATTTTACATTTTAACACGTAAATGAAGGGATATCGGGATTAACCGACATTTCCATTACATGCACATGGGTAGACCTGCAATAATGAATATTGAATATTATCATATTATATTATAATAAACGTGCATTAAGCAGAATTTAAATATGGCTGCAATTTACACTTTTACATATTAAAATGACATAGTCCTAACAGTAGGCCTACCAGCTGTTTTGAGTTAGGGCCATCTTTAGCCTAATTGAATAACTTAATGATGGAGAAGATATTTTCAGACCTGCCATCCTTGAAGAAATGTCAATATTACCTCAAACCAGGGAAAACACATTGCCCACCTTGGCCTTCATGTATGCAGCCAAAAAAAGACCAAACGACATAAATGTTGACAATCTGTTTTAAAGCCTAATCCTTATCTATAAAAATCACTGGTGTTGATAGAAAGGGACTGTGGATATCCATTTTTCTGGTATCTGTTCTAGCATGTCTGGTGTGTATTAGCATGTCATGTATTAGTACCTCTTTTCAATCCATTATTATTTGATTTTTTTTTTGTGAAGAAATACATCTATCCCTCATGTTATGTTGGTGTCTTTCTGCTCCTCTCGTGTCTACTGAGGCTGCAATGATCACATTCCGACTAAAGGGGCGGGTCTCAGCAATAGGTGCGTTGTGTCAGTCTACTCTAGAAGCCTAGGTCTCGCTTGTTTGCGCGCTAATTATCAAGAATTATGATCTATATGCTACACAGAAAACAAACAAATTAAACACCTATCACTGAGCAAGTCAAAATATTTGTTGCAAATAACTACATTTGGCCTTGGAAAGGTCTGCGCTCCCTGAGAACATCATGTCTAACCATCATCGACACATGGAAAATATAATGCTAAATGAAATAACTCGTGAACAAGCAATAACTTTCCAAGACAATATTAAACTATTAAGCCGAGGTAAATTCACAATCGCACTCAGTGCAGAGTCGTTTTGTTTCGCAAAGCAATTCAACACGCGGAGGCGTGAACTGTCCGACGCGAAGCGGAGGACGGTTGCTTTTGCGAAGTCCATTTATTTCTGATAATGGACGAATCGAAGGGCATTATCCCGTTTATACCATGGTCACTTACGAAATAAATAAATATGAAATCAATTATTAATACTAAATGAGTTTTAGAGTTAAAATCGTTCGTTTTTCAGCTGTTTTTGCAATGCTGTGGAATGTTGATAAGTCACAGAGCGGACTAACTCAGGCATTGTCAAGCAACGTCATAATAATTTTATAGGTGTAGTATATCACTTTTTAAATGACACCCTTTTCAACCTAGACCATGGTATAAGCTTTAAATATAGGCTAATAATCAGGCTGCAATGATCTCGCAAATAATTTCTGAATAGCCTAAAGTTACAGAGCCATATAAAGGAAATTTTGAACACCCATTGTCGCAACTCTACCTTTATATGGCTCTTTAGTTTACAAAAGCTGTTGTCCAATGGGGTACTCAAGAGAATATAGGGGAAGTCAATCATGGGGACATGGGGTTAGTTGAATTAATTAAAGTTTCGCTCACTACACCTGTAACGTTTAATTTCTCTTGCAACTGGTCATTTTCCTATCTCTAACACATGTGTTTTTTAACAGATTGTTCTGAGGGATTCAAAGCCTGTGACGCTCGAAAGCTGTACATGTATGTGTGTGGCTGGCACTGCCCTGTGCAACCACCTGGCAGCTCTTCTGTACCAAACCGCACATTATTCGCAGCTGGAGCTCAAGGCCGTTCAACCGAGAAACAGAGCAGAGGTGGCACAAACCAAGAACCATGGTAACTTACCTTTTAAACTTAAACTAACAATTTCATTAATGGATGTTAGGTTAACTTTTACTAAAACGTGTTTGGTTTTATTGCAGGGTTAAACCTGTTCTGGTGAACAAGATGGTGATCCTCTTAGCCCGACCAAAAGAAAGAAGGCTGGTAGAAGGAATCAGGTTTGTATTGTTACTGCATTGTTGTATTGCTATTGCATTACTGAAATGCTTACAAACTTAACACACCATCACTCTAGGTCTTACGGAGCCCCCGAAGTGACATGAGAAAAAAAAAATGAAAAAAAAAAATGCACTTGACTGACTATAGTTTTGCGAGATCTTGACTTTGTTTTGCGAGATCTTGAGTTTATTTTGCGAGATCTCGAGTTTCATTTGCGATAACCTATAATGTTTTCAGACAAAACCTCCGGAGTATATGCGGAGGTTTGTCAAACGGAGGTCCGACCCTTCGGGTGATTCAAATATGATGCTAACCTCCGGAACTTTTACTGAACTATGTGTGAACAACATACACGCACATTACAGAATCTCTTTGTGGTTGTCGAGAGAGGGGTGGGGGCTTGCAGAGTTAGCAAGAGGCGAGATATGACACAGAATATATACGGCCGCTGTTTACAACAGACAGCATGGAGGGTGAATATAGCGTTTTGAATGTTTTGCAACAATGCAGCATATATTCCGTTACATCCACAACTTCCGCAGCATCGAGGAAAGTTTGGACCTGGGGGTACCAGAAACTCAAAACAAGTGTCAATAGCAACAGTAATAACCTGTTTGGCAATGGTAGAGAAGATTTGGCAAATTTTTCATGGGCGCATCCCACATACTCAGCTCTGCTGCTCATCCCACAAGTGCATGTTCCTTACAAATTGGGCACCATTTGAAAGGGAACTAAACAGGCTTTCCAACGGTATAGGATTTATTGCCAAAAAGCATTGTTACCACAGACAAATAATATACAAAACACAAATTTCATTACTTTTTGTGCTAAGTTTATACGAAATAATTTTTAATGTATATATTAAATATTATACATTAAATAATATACAATAATATACATTAAAGCTTCATAATTTAGAATCAAGAGCATCTTGGCATCATGTATACCAACTTTGACATGAATCGGATCAACAGTCTAGGAAAAGTACCAAACCAAATTTGGTGTGTGTACAGTAGCTGAACCACAAAGTAGCTGAACCACTGTCAACCACAAAGCTCAATGACATAGGGGGGCGCTATGGAGTCTGTGGGCCACACCTGGGACCAAAGTCTCTGTAACTGAGTAGCGGGTGCTATGACTGACGTGTGCACCAAATTTCAATCGTTTTTGACCATGGGAACCACCTCAAAAAAGGCAAAGTCATGTCCCAAAAATAGTGAATAAATATAGCCGCAAGCGGCAATGGCGGGCCCGAGCACCTGCGGGCCGCAACCCGTGACATTTCGGAATCCAACAAAGCCCCGATGTTGTCCGTTTGTGAAATGTACATATTTGATGGGTGTGCTATTTTTTTCAGATCAATCCATCAAAGCCTTGAACATTTTTGGCACATTTCCTGCTTGGCTAGATGGTGGCGTTATGCTAGGCATGTGAATTACACATATGAATATCATCACAATAATATCCAATATTTGATAAAGTTTCAGATTAATCAGTTAAGGCATTGTCCATTTCTGGCACATTTCCTGGTTGGCCAGGTGGTGGCGCTATGCCAAGCAGGCCCATTGGGTGTCTGGATATCATCATAATCATAATATCTATTAACCTGAGAAGTTTCAGACCATTTATTCAAAGCATAGAGCATTTCTGGCACATTTCCTGCTTGGCCAGATGGTGGCGCTATGCTAGGCCTGTGAATTACACATGTGAATATCATCACAATAATGATATCCAATATTTTATAAAGTTTCAGATCAATCACTTAAGGCATTTTCCATTTATGGCACATTTCCTGCTTGGCCAGGTGATGGCGCTATGCCAGGCAGGCCCATTGGGTGTCTGGATATCATCATAATCATGATATCTATTAACCTGAGAAGTTTCAGACCATTCATTCAATGCACTGTGATTTGTGACACATTTCCTGTTTATGCGGTGAGATATTAAAATCATATCAAATATATTACAACATTCAAAAATCCCTTCACAATTTAACATCAGCGACATCTTGGCATAATGTTGGCCAAATTTCAAATGAATCTGACAAACCGTCTAGGAGGAGTAAATAAAATTGATCATCTGAAGTCAGTGTAATTGTCATTCTTTCTGTTGCCAGTTGGTGGCGCTATAGCAAACATGCGTTATGGGCATGTGAATATTATCATTAACATGGTATTCAATGACCTGTTAAATTTTAAACATTTCAAGCCATGCACGATGAATTATGACACATTTACTGTTTGTGTGGAAGGGTATTAAAATTCATAATTTTGCCATTTCGTCAAATTACAACATATCAAAAAAAGGCTTCACAATTTAGAATCAGGAACATCTCGGCGTCATGTATACCAACTTTGACATGAATCGGATCAACCGTCTAGGAGGAGTACGTTAAAATTGATCATGTCCACAATGCACAAATTCTCAATTACCTCACTTCCTGTGGGCGTGGCTAATGGCATGTTAATACGAAAGTTGTTTGTTTTTGGGAGTTACATACACCCACCAAATTTGGTGTGTGTATCTAAAACTATATGCCAACCACAAGTCACAGTGACATAAGGGGGCGCTATGGAGTTCCTGGGCAACGCCCGGTGCCAAGCTTTTTTCCCTGTCTATTCACTGTACCACTTGATGTGTGTGCCACATTTCATGCGTTTTCACCCATGGGAAGCACCTCTTTTGGCATCATGATTCATCACATATTTCATCACATATTAGTCTGCACAAAATCCCAAATATCTCACTTCCTATTGGGTGTGGCTAATGCATTGTACATACGAAAGATGTTCATCTTGGGGAGATAGACACCTACCAAATTTGGTGTGTGTAGCTGAAAGTCTCTGCCCACCACGGGATCAGTCACCTAAGGGGGCGTAAGGGGGCGCTAGCGAGTCCCTGGGCCATGCCCGGGGCCAAGCTTTTGTACCTAGCTGCTTTGTGTGACACCTGATGTGTGTGCCAAATTTCAAGACTTTTCGATTACGTTAACCACCTCAAAATATTTGCCAACCACGGGATCAGTCACCTAAGGGGGCGCTAGCGAGTCTCTGGGCCACGCCCGGGGTCACGCTCTTGTACCTAACTGCGTTGCGTGACACCTGACGTGTGTGCCAAATTCCAAGAGTTTTCGACCATGTTAACCACCTCAAAAACAGGAAAGCAAAAAAGTAGAATAACAATAATAATACTCAACTAAATATAGCCGCAAGCGGCAATGGCGGGCCCGAGCACCTGCGGGCCGCAACCCGAGACATGTCGGAATCCAACAAAGCACCGACGTGGTGCGTTTGTGAAATGTACATATTTGATGCGTGTGCTATTTGTTTTTGTATTTTATTTTCTCCCACATGTATTTGCTCGGCCAGGTGGGGGCGCAATGCAAGGCAGGCCCATTGGGTGTCATCATAATCATAATATATATTAACCTGAGAAATTTCAGACCATTCATTTTAAGCAAAGAACATTTCTGATACACTGCTTGGCCAGATGGTGGCGCTATATTAGGCATGTGAATTACAAATGTGAATATCATCACAATAATGATATCCAATATTTTCTAAAGTTTCAGATCAACCAATAAAGGCATTACCAATTTCTGGCACATTTTCCTGCTTGGCCAGGTGGTGGCGCTATGCCAGTCAGGCCCATAGGGTCTCTGGATATCAGCATAATTATAATATCTATTAACCTGAGAAGTTTCAGACCATTCATTCAAAGCATAGAGCATTTCTGGCATATTTCCTGTTTGGCCAGATGGTGGCGCTATGCTAGGCATGTGAATTATATGTGTAAATGTCATCACAATAATGATATCCAATATTTTTAAAGTTTCAGATCAATCACTTAAGGCATTGTCCATTTCTGGCACATTTCCTACTTGGCCAGGTGGTGGCGCTATGCCAGGCAGGCTCATTGGGTGTCTGGATATCATCATAATCATAATATCTATTAACCTGAGAAGTTTCAGACCATTCATTCAATGCACTGTGACTTTATGACACATTTCCTGTTTATGTGGTGAGATATTAAAACCATAAATATATTTCAACATATCAAAAATTCCTTCAGAATTTAACATCAGCAACATCTTGGCATAATGTTCAGCAAATTTCACATGAATCTGACAAACCGTCTAGGAGCAGTATGTTAAAATTGATCATCCGACATCAGTGTAATCGTCATTCTTTCTGTTGACAGTTGGTGGCGCTATGCCAAACATGCATTATGGGCAGGTGAATATTATCATTAACATGGTATTCAATGACCTGTGAAATTTAAAACATTTCAAGTCATGCATGGTGAATTATGTCACATTTATTGTTTATGTGGAACGGTATTAAAATTAATAATTTTGCCATTTCGTCAAATTACAACATATCAAAAAAAGCTTCACAATTTAGAATCAGAAACATCTTGGCGTCATGTATACCAACTTTGACATGAATCGGATCAACCGTCTAAGAGGAGTATGTTAAAATTGATCATGTCCACAACGCACAAAATCTCAATTACCTCACTTCCTGTGGGTGTGGCTAATGGCATGTTAATACAAAAGTTGTTTGTTTTTGGGAGATACATACACCCACCAAATTTGGTGTGTGTATCTAAAACTATATGCCAACCACAAGCCACAGTGACATAAGGGGGCGCTATGGAGTTCCTGGGCAACGCCCGGTGCCAAGGCTTTTCCCCTGTGTATTTACGGTACCTCTTGACGTGTGTGCCAAATTTCATGCGTTTTCACCGATGGGAAGAACCTCTTTTGGCATCACAATTCATCACATTTTAGTCCGCACAAAATCCCAAATACCTCACTTCCTGTTGGGCGTGGCTAATACATTGTACATACGAAAGTTGTTCATCTTGGGGAGATACACACACCTACCAAATTTGATGCGTCTAGCTGAAAGTATGTGCCAACCACTGCCTTAATCACCTAAGGGGGCGCTACAGAGTCCCCGGGCCACGCCCGGGGACAAGCTCTTGTACCTAACTGCTTTGCGTGACACCTGATGTGTGTGCCAAATTTCATGACTTTTCACCCATCTTAACCACCTCAGAAAAGGAAAACGCTCTGAGACAAAGTTAATATAATAATAATAATAATCCTTACAAAAACAATAGGGCCTTGCGCCCTTCGGTGCTCGGGCCCTAATAATAATAATAATAATAATAATAATAAATATAGCCGCAAGCGGCGATGGCGGGCCCGAGCACCTGCGGGCCGCAACCCGTGACATGTCGGAATCCAACAAAGCACCGACGTGGTGCGTTTGTGAAATGTACATATTTGATGCGTGTGCTATTTGTTTTTGTATTTTATTTTCTGCCACATTTACTCGCTTGGCCAGGTGGGGGCGTAATGCAAGGCAGGCCCATTGGGTGTCATCATAATCATAATATAATTAACCTGAGAAATTTCAGACCATTCATTTTAAGCAAAGAACATTTCTGATACACTTTTTGGTTGGCCAGATGGTGGCGCTATGTTAGGCATGAAAATTACACATGTGAATATCATCACAATAATGATATCCAAAATGTTTGTAAACTTTCAGATCAATCACTTAAGGCATTGTCCATTTCTGGCACATTTACTGCTTGACCAGGTGGTGGCGCTATGCCAGGCAGGCCCATTGGGTGTCTGGATATCATCATAATCATAATATCTATTAACCTGAAAAGTTTCAGACCATTTATTCAAAGCATAGAGCATTTCTGGCACATTTCCTGCTTGGCCCGAAGGTGGCGCTATGCTAGGCCTGTGAATTATGCATGTGAATATCATCACAATAATGATATCCAATATTTTATAAAGTTTCAGATCAATCACTTAAGGCATTGTCCATTTCTGGCACATTTCCTGCTTGGCCAGGTGGTGGCGCTATGCCAGGCAGGCCCATTGGGTGTCTGGATATCATCATAATCATGATATCTATTAACCTGAGAAGTTTCAGACCATTCATTCAATGCACTGTGATTTATGACACATTTCCTGTTTATGTGGTGAGATATTAAAATCATATCAAATATATTACAACATTCAAAAATCCATTCACAATTTAACATCAGCGACATCTTGGCATAATGTTTGCCAAATTTCAAATGAATCTGACAAACCGTCTAGGAGGAGTATGTTCAAATTGATCATGTGACATCAGTATAATTGTCATTCTTTCTGTTGCCAGTTGGTGGCGCTATGCCAAACATGCATTATGGGCATGTGAATGTTATCATTAACATGGTCTTCAATGACCTGTAAAATGTAAAACATTTCAAGCCATGCATGGTGAATTATTACACATTTATTTTTTATGTGGAAGGGTATTAAAATTAATAATTTCGCCATTTCGTCAAATTACAACATATCAAAAAAAGGCTTCACAATTTATAATCAGGAACATCTCGGCGTCATGTATACCAACTTTGACATGAATCGGATCAACCGTCTAGGAGGAGTACGTTAAAATTGATCATATCCACAATGCACAAAATCTCAATTACCTCACTTCCTGTGGGCGTGGCTAATGGCATGTTAATACAGAAGTTGTTTGTTTTTGGGAGTTACATACACCCACCAAATTTGGTGTGTGTATCTAAAACTATATGCCAACCACAAGTCACTGTGACGTAAGGGGGCGCTATGGAGTTCCTGGGCAACGCCCGGTGCCAAGCTTTTATCCCTGTCTATTCACTGTACCACTTGATGTGTGTGCTAAATTTCATGCGTTTTCGACCATGTTAACCACCTCAAAATATATGCCAACCACGGGATCAGTCACCTAAGGGGGCGCTAGCGAGTCTCTGGGCCACACCCGAGGTCAAGCTCTTGTACCTAACTGCGTTGCGTGACACCTGACGTGTGTGCCAAATTTCAAGAATTTTCGACCATGTTAACCACCTCAAAAACAGGAAAGCAAAAAAGTAGAATAACAATAATAAATATAGCCGCAAGCGGCAATGGCGGGCCCGAGCACCTGCGGGCCGCAACCCGTGACATGTCGGAATCCAACAAAGCACCGACGTGGTGCTTTTGTGAAATGTACATACTTGATGCGTGTGCTATTTGTTTTTGTATTTTATTTTCTGCCACATTTACTTGCTTGGCCAGGTGGGGGCGCAATGCAAGGCAGGCCCATTGGGTGTCATCATAATCATAATATATATTAACCTGAGAAATTTCAGACCATTCATTTTAAGCAAAGAACATTTCTGATACACTTTTTGGTTGGCCAGATGGTGGCGCTATGTTAGACATGGAAATTAGACATGTGAATATCATCACAATAATGATATCCAAAATTTGTGTAAACTTTCAGATCAATCACTTAAGGCATTGTCCATTTCTGGCACATTTCCTGCTTGACCAGGTGGTGGCGCTATGGCAGGCAGGCCCATTTGGTGTCTGGATATCATCATAATCATAATATCTATTAACCTGAGAAGTTTCAGACCATTTATTCAAAGCATTGAGCATTTCTGGCACATTTCCTGCTTGGCCAGATGGTGGCGCTATGGCAGGCAGGCCCATTTGGTGTCTGGATATCATCATAATCATAATATCTATTAACCTGAGAAGTTTCAGACCATTCATTCAATGCACTGTGATTTATGACACATTTCCTGTTTATGTGGTGAGATATTAAAATCATATCAAATATATTACAACATTCAAAAATACCTTCACAATTTAACATCAGCGACATCTTGGCATAATGTTTGCCAAATTTCAAATGAATCTGGCAAACCGTCTAGGAGGAGTATGTTCAAATTGATCATGTGACATCAGTATAATTGTCATTCTTTCTGTTGCCAGTTGGTGGCGCTATGCCAAACATGCATTATGGGCATGTGAATATTATCATTAACATGGTCTTCAATGACCTGTGAAATGTAAAACATTTCAAGCCATGCATGGTGAATTATGACACATTTATTGTTTATGTGGAAGGGTATTAAAATTAATAATTTTGCCATTTCGTCAAATTACAACATATGGAAAAAAAACTTCACAATTTATAATCAGGAACATCTCGGCATCATGTATACCAACTTTGACATGAATCGGATCAACCGTCTAGGAGGAGTACGTTAAAATTGATCATGTCCACAACGCACAAAATCTCAATTACCTCACTTCCTGTGGGCGTGGCTAATGGCGTGTTAATACAAAAGTTGTTTGTTTTTGGGAGTTACATACACCCACCAAATTTGGTGTGTTTATCTAAAACTATATGCCAACCACAAGTCACAGTGACATAAGGGGGCGCTATGGAGTTCCTGGGCAACGCCCGGTGCCAAGCTTTTATCCCTGTCTATTCACTGTACCACTTGATGTGTGTGCTAAATTTCATGCGTTTTCGATTATGTTAACCACCTCAAAATATTTGCCAACCACGGGATCAGTCACCTAAGGGGGCGCTAGCGAGTCCCTGGGCCACGCCCGGGGTCAAGCTCTTGTACCTAACTGCGATGCATGACACCTGACGTGTGTGCCAAATTTCAAGAGGTTTCGACCATGTTAACCACCTCAAAAACAGGAAAGCAAAAAAGTGGAATAACAATAATAATAATAATAATAATAATAATAATAATAATAATAATAATAATAATCCTTACAAAAACAATAGGGCCTTGCGCCCTTCGGTGCTCGGGCCCTAATAATAATAATAATAATCCTTACAAAAACAATAGGGCCTTGCGCCCTTCGGTGCTCGGGCCCTAATAATCCTTACAAAAACAATGGGGCCTTGCGCCCTTCGGTGCTCGGGCCCTAATAATCCTTACAAAAACAATAGGGCCTTGCGCCCTTCGGTGCTCGGGCCCTAATTATAATAAAAAGAATCCTTACAAAAACAATAGGGCTTCGCATCTGGGTACGCAAGGCCGTCCCGGCCCTGCACCATCAGTGCCCTTGCCCTAATAAAGAGGCCTTTGTTCTGTGATAACCACATTTCCACAATCTACATTGTGAGCAGTTTATACTTAATGACTCTATCCCTTTATGCAAGCAAAACATTTTACAAGTATGATCAGTTACTTTACTTTTAGCCTTTGTAGGCTAAACCATGATCTTCCTTACTTGAAACACCTTTGTTGAAATGCAAGAAATTGAACACTGAAACTAGGGAGTAGTTTAGTGGGTGTTTGGGAATGAACATTAGCTCAGATGCTCACATTTATTTTGTGTAGACTTTTTGTGGTCTTAATGCAACATTTTTTTACAAAGTACTGTCAGGGCCACCAAGGACTGTGAGCGAGTCAACTGCAGAGAAACCTATTTCAGGGTTTTGGCAGGTTTCAGTAAGTCAAAAGACCTACACGACGCATTACCAAAACAAATATTCAAACCAAAGAAATTCTGAAAAAAGAATTTTATTTCAATGAATTCAGTCATTGAAAAAGCATAAATTTAATTTACGATTACTGAATCGTAGAACATCACTTGGAAGACATTGCTAATCTCACTGTTGCTATTAAATGAGTGGTGTCACCGTGTGTAGTATCCAAAGCACAAAGCACTCGGCTTTCGACATGTCATTCGATCCAAAAGTACCCCGAAGGATGTTTGACAGCTGCGATGATATTGCGATATTGGGACCAGGCATTGAGGAGGATGACAGCAGGGACGGCAGGGGTGAGGCACAAAACTGGCTAATTGTCCGCTGAAGACAAATATGTGGCAGTATTTCCAAATTCTGGAAACTGATAACAAAATTGCTATTTGCAGAGCTTGTAAAGTACCAGTGATGCGAGGAGGGGTAAAACGATACTCTTTTAACGTTACCAATTTAATTACACATCTTAAGAGCCATCATCCTGAACTCTACAAAGCACCAAGCCAGAAAAAATGGCATCAGCTAAAACTGTGACGACGCATTCCTAAGCTTTTGTTTACAATGCAATTAGTTTCTAAAGTGTGTAACGTTAGCTAATGTTAGAAAGCTAGCATGAGTTTCATGAAATCCAGAATGAAGGCTAGCTGTAAAGTTACTAGCCTACGTGTTGTAGGTCTCATTCACTTACAGCTGCATTTCTGTTCATTTGAGAACAATGTGTCATATTGTCAACAACACAATTCTCGGGGAACTGGCTTGTAGGCTACTGTTCAAATATGACATTTATGTTTATGTGAAAATGTTAGGCTACTTAATATGTGCCATATTTGAAATAATTTATATATTTTTCATGAGTAAATGTCTATTTCTAAAATGATACAGGGTTGAATCAAAGTAAAGTTTTTAATGTCCCGTATCGACAGCAAGTAGCCTACACTATCATAATAACAGGTTAATTGTAGTACAGGAGAAACTTTACAATTAATAAAAATTAGAAGTGAATATCGGTATCGGCAATCAGCCAAAATGAGCTTGTAAATATCGGCATATCTGATATCGGCTAAAATTCAATATCGTGCATCCCTAATGTGTATGTGTGTTTGTGAGAGAGTGTGTGTGAGAGAGTCCTGCCATCCTCTACCAGCAATCCTTCACTCAACACCACCATCTACAGTCCGATGGGTGTAAAGTCACTAAATGTACACATAAATTCATTTATTTTATGCGCCCCATGGATGAAATGCCACCCAACTTGGCCCCACGCCCTTGAGACCAACATACCATAAAAAGTTTGTCATCTTAGGTCCCCCGGTTCAGGTAGTTATTTAGGAAAAACTGCATTTGAATGGTGAATAGGAACCTGAAATTGTGGAATTGGATTGGATAAGCAGGAGATTATGCTTATTGGGCTACTCACATCATCCTCTTTGGTTCCACCCCAGAAGTTGGTCCCACCAGCATAGCTTGGAATATTCAATACAGCAATTCCCTGGAGGCTTGGAAGTGGAATGTACTGTCCATCACACTAAGCAACAGAGGTAAAAAGCACATACATGTTAATTTGGATTGTTGACGATCACTTTTTTGGTTTTTGGGTCTGAGTGTCAAACATAAGTAAATAATTGCAAAATCTGTGGAGAAATATGGTTATATTACATAAAGATTATGTCCCAAAAATAGATATCATATGGTGTGACACTATAATGCTTTTTAAATTATTTTTTTGTTTGTTTTTGGAGACCCTTGGGAATGGGATATACTTTTTCATTCAGGAATTATTAAAACATCTCAGAAGGATATTGAAAGGTTACCAGGTGAGTTATCTCTCATATATTTTTTAAATAAATCCTGTAATTACTGCCTGCCTCCATGACATAAACTTGTGGATGACACAAAACTACATGAAGCTGAATAGCAGTAAGACTGAGCTGCTAGTGGGTGGCTCCAAATCAGCTCTTGCTAAGATGCAACCTTTCACCCTTTGTGTAGATGGCAGCACCATTCCTTGCTCCAACCAGGCCAAGAGCCTTGGTGTCATACTGTAGAATACACTCTCATTCAGTGCGCACATATACAGTATGTCTCAAAGTGCCTTTTTGCATCTAAGGAACATTGCACGGTTTTGTCCATCTTGTCTGGAATCCTTAATACTACTCCACCCGCTCCAACTCATTCAGAATTCTGCAGCGAGGATTATCACATGCTCCAAATCCACTAGCCATGTAACACCATTGCTTATGCAACTGCACTGGCTTCCAGTTTTCTACAGAATACATGTCAAAGTCCTGCTTCTGGCATTCAAGGTCCTACACAATTATACCCCCACCTACCTCACTGACCTCCTGGAAGTTTACACCCCTTTCCATGTCTAGGCCTACTTACACTGAGACCTTCTGAGCAGGCCTACTGCATGTCCCTAGTGTGAACCTCGGCACCCTGGGAGAGAGGGCTTTCAGCTACATCGCCCCCAAGCTGTGGAATTCACTGGCAGACTACAGTACATCAGACACTGACTTTTGTGTCAATTACAGATTTAAAACATATCTCTTCAAGATGGCTTATTATATATTTTTATGAGATGACTATAATTTAACAACCTTTTTTGTTTGTGAAGTGACCTTGGGTGTCATGAAAGGCACTTTAAATATAATGTATTATTAATATTATTATTATTATTGCACTTCCGCTTCAGTACCCTTTCACATTGTCTTTTGATGTGACGCCTTTTACATAAAAATGGCCAAAATAAATTACTTTTTTGTCATTGCCTTTAAATCTATGTTACCATGTTGCAGTTAGTGGGCTCTATTTTCCGTCCCGGCGCAATTGACTTTGTATACTCGCGCGTTTGTCTTTCCTATTTTGCAGTCAGCGCATATTGGAATTTTCCCTCCACAGGTACATGCCTGTAAATTAGGGAATTCGATTGCGCCCACGGGGGCGGTTCAGCGAAAAGACGGGGCGTGTTCCGGCGCAAACGTTCACTGTTGATATTTTGCAGTTTCAGAAAACAATTCCGCCACAGACCAGGAACTCCCTGGTCTAAAGTCTGTGGCGAAAATGCAGATGCTATTTTAAGGGCGCATGCATGACCACAGGCCTGCATGAATGAATGCGTTGCACACCAATCTACAGACACCCCCGTGCACAGACGGAAACATTCAAAGCCTTGATAATATTTATCCATTTCCCGGTTTTGTTCGTGCATTGGTGACCTAAATATTTAGTAGCGTATAAAGTACATCTACATGCAATATCTTTACAACAACGCCTAATTACGACCTATTAATCTGGACAACTTTATAGGCTACAGCCCTATAAAGGCTAAAGTTACTTTTAGTTTTGTTCCAATTTACCGTTGTGTAAGGTTTTAAGCACCATAATTTTGCCTACCTTGTTGTAGCCCATCTGAAATAACTCCAAGCTCCCTATGTTCCCTCCATCCTTTCGTTATTTTCAAAAAACGTTTTATATCCATGATGGCCTTGAAGTCTTGAGTTAGTGAATTAGCTTAAATCAGCTTTTCATGTGCTGTTAACCAGCAACAGCTGCATCCATTCATTGTTATTCTCTCTCCTGCTCAAATAAATGTTGTGCGTGAATTAAGTTGATGATAATGTGTTTACAAACTCTGCTTTACAGAAAATATTGTAAATAGTCTACTGTCACGCAGTTAATGGGATACTGTGCAGAGTTGAAAGTTAGGTCAACTTAAACGAAGCCCTTGCTTGGCCGCCTGTGCTGCGCAACGCACACTTAGCTCCTCTCATCTATACAATGTAGTTCCCACATTTCTGTAAACCATACATAATTTCAAAGAAAAATATTACCACTCGAGGGAAATCAGTGTGGTGTCCATGTGAAAAAATAGGCATAAATCTAGCGTACACATTTTCACGAATCACTGATGTGTTGATGACATAAATTAGGAAATGTTAGAGGACTTAAGGAGACGTGATGTTGAACTGCATGCCGATGCCATTTAACCCAAATGCCCAGATTAACTGACGGAAGATATGCATTGTCTATAGAGAGGTAATGTTAGATTACATTGTACATTGCAAATATATCACCATGCATTCATAACCTCGTGATTCAGTGAGAATGATCCCAAAACATCGGAAAGTATGTCTTTGTGACAATTCTGTATTACATTTTGTCAAGATGAAAAATCAATAGCTAACTGTTCCCAACTTATAGCGCTGTGAACGCTCCTGGCTGCGCCTGGCAAATACGCCACCATAATAGCAATCAGCTATGGAACAAGCGTGCCTGTTGTTAAAGGGATTGTGAGATGACGCTCTGATTAGTTTATTGCATGTTACGCCCAAACCACACCCATGATTAATGTAGCTACTTCAGACCACCCCATTTTAGATTTGCGTCGGGCGCAACAGTCAATATCCCGCCGGTAAAATAGCATCAGCACCCAAGATCCGCCCACAAAGTCACTTGCATTTTGCGCGAAGACACTTCCGTTTCAGACCATTAAAATAGGGCCCAGTATGTTATTAGGGTGCAAGCATATAACCACAAGACTCATTGTTGTGCTTAGCGCATGAAACCTCATATGATGTGACACTATGTCATATTGTGTCACACTATGGGCTCTATTTTGGCGATCAGAAATGGAAGTTCAGAGGCGTAGAGCTATATTTTGGCGATCTAAAACACACGGTCACTGGCGAATAGCTTAAATAAATTTCAGGGTTTATCCAGTCCACATAGGGGGTGGTTTTGTTGTCAGCACCTGGCGCAAAAAGGTTGGTGTCTTAATCAGTCATGGGTGTATTTTGGGGGCGTGTGATCGGGCTGGCGTTGCGGTGATGGAAACAGGAGACAGTGGTGATGTTTCTCAAAAGTAGCCAGGTTTTTATTTCCACCTTAGCAGCTGCATGCATGAACCAGTATGGAGAAAAATCGGAAAAAGAAAAGAAAAACCAAACTCCAAACAATAATCTCAAATCAATCAATGAGCTTCCAAAATATATCCAATCGACTTTGACAACCCTTTTCAATGATGGGGCAAACTGCTGCAAATCACAGAACGAGTGTTAGGTCTATTAGCAGGGGCTATCACTTGCTCACCTCAGACCATTCTACCTCCTTCTGCCTCAACCATAGTCCGACCAGAGAATTTACCTCTGCCGACTAAACCAATGCACAATCAATCAATCAATTAATTAACAAAACGCATCTTCTCCATATAAATATCCATTAATACATTCCATACCATAAAACCCAGTTTCATAACAAGGCAATCTTATTATCTAACTTCATAACCTAATACATAGCATACATAACCAGAACGTCCCCAAACACCCCTCTTGTCCTGCACACTTGACCTCTGCTTGTTCAGTACGTCACACTCCACGAACTTATAATGTTCCTTGCGACTTTCCGTCGGGTCTTTTCTCCGTCCCCAGACCAGGAAGCGCTATTGTCCGACACAATGAACAGTTTACTAAATGTCCGTGTTCCCTCAACCTTCAGTTGGCCACCCTGAAAGTAAGGCTTATTGTCCTGTATGCGTTTGTGGTTTGCAGTTGCTGCAACCATGCTGGATGCCGTTCGTGTTCGTGTGTGCAAATAAAGTGTGTTTGTAAATCACGTTGTCCGATCTTTGTATTTAGCTCCCGTATGAAATAAACTGTAGCCGTAACGGGCAACCGCACCGTTACAGGGCGTAACATATTTTAAACCAATGAAAATGACATCTGTCATTCCCTTTAACAGCAAGCAGTGCAACTTCAAACAGCGCATCGGTATTTTGATAGTCAGTGGCGCAGTTGAAGGAATCTGCTTGCCGCTGTCTGGAGCGGATAGGCCACCTTGAAGGTGCCGCTCCGTCTGGTAGGCTAGTGCCGTCTGATATTCTTTTCAAATAGCGACACCGTTGCATATCAGGTTTTGCTGGCTTTGCATTTGTGGAACCGGGTAAGATGAACGGCAAGTTTTCTTTCCATTCCTCTTAATAGGCTCGACGTTCGCGGTACAGGGTTCCCACGCCTTGTTTAAGATCAAATTCAAGGACCTTTCAAGGACTTTCCAGGCCCAATATCCTCAAATTCAAGGACCTAATGTGTCGATAAACTTCAAGCGCGGGCATGGTTAAATCATGTTACCTCAACAGACCAAGACTACCTTGTCGCAGTTTTCTTTTATTTTTGGTAATATGACAGATGGTAGGCCTATTCTATTTTTCATGTTTGTATTTTGCATAAAACTGAGCTGAAATAAACTTCTCCTAAACAAGTTAAACTCGTTACCATGAACCTGTTGGTTTATTCATCAACATGTTAAATTAAATATTTAGACAACAAACACTACACGCATGGCGGGATTATCATGACCATGGGCCCTGGGCACAAAATCGGAATGGGCCCCCCCTCCCACCCCGCGTGCATGCACGCAGGCAAGCAGGCAGGCAAATAGTAACCAACAAGCTCACTCTTGCAAAAGGACACAGTGTTTACAGGGCATAAACCCTCAATCTAACAGCTACAGATACATATGTTTTGGTGTTGTTTTTTCTCATGGATTAGCCTACCATTTTGAAAAAGTTTGAAAAATGTCAACTAGCCTACAAGCTGAAATTTGGTAGCCTAATGGATGGAATTGTAGACTACACAAAATCAGGGGTCCATCGGCAGTCCAACAGTCCATCGCCAAAATTACTGTAGCCTAACTTAAGGCATTTACTATTACCAATATTGAAAGGGAGGATAAAACAGAGTTAATCAGAGTTTGATTCCAGAGTTTCATCACTCAAGTAGACCATCAATGGGCCCATTCATCTACAAGTGTTTTCATGACTCGGGAAACAGTCGGCAAATCTTAAGACGTTTGTAAGAGGGACTTTATGACCATCTTGGCTTATGATGCTTTCGGGAAACCCGGCCCATGTCTAGGCCTACTTACAGTTTTTTTTTGCTTACTGCTTACACATAAAAAAAAAATCCAGAGCCAGAGCCAGAGTCCATACCTCAATCAGTCAAAAAAGTGAGCAGAGTGATGGCAAATGTTCCTGACTCAAAACCCGGATTGCTTTTAAAAAGGTACAGTCTAGAATCATTGTGGAGCCATGAAGAGGCTTGGTACGTATTATATGAACCATTTTGAGAGCTGTGAATGCAAATAAAGATGTTTCTATTGATTATTTAAAAAGGGTATGAATAATTTTGGACATGCCATTTTTCACAAAAATGGCAAAAAAAATGACAAATATAAATTCCAATGGAAAATCCAAAATACTAAGAGTCAGTTATCAGGCCTAATATCTGAAAAAAAACAACAACTAATTTTTAGACTAATATGTCAACCACCCATTTCCATGTTAAGCTTTTAAAATAGAATATGTTTTAATTCTTCTGGGAAGACCAAGCTATGATTAGGATTTGTAGTCTGTCCTACTGCAAAACTCCTATTGACAGCTAGAAAGGGCAAACACTTGGTCTTCATTTGAATTCCCTGTGATGACTGCCATCACTTGTTGCACTCCTTTTGAAATGCCTTACCTCCAACTGCACCTTCTGCTCCAGATTTTTGTACGTCCTCTGTAAAAGTTCCTTGGTACCCAGTACTCCATACCACATCATGTTCTTCGTACGGCTCCTATAAAACACAGATATCATACAGCATGACCAACTTCTGTAACAGATCGAAGAGTCAATAAGCGAATTACATTCGTATCCATGTGTGGAGCTCACATGTCATTCCAACTAACAGCCCAGCACTGCATCAGTTGTTGGTATAAACCCCATCAAATATCATATTTGTTATCTCTAATGACTGCTTCCAGGCTTTGATTAACCCCTAAAAAATGCCTTCGATTGGATTATATGTAATTCTCCAATTATTGTCTGATTTACTATTCACAAAGTAAGTTAAACCAGCCTCTATCTGAACAGTCACTGGGCTGTATGCAACTCCCTTTCTACTGACTGTACTCAAGATTGTAAGATCCGACCAGTGAAACATGGGCAACTTTCCCATGTCCTAGTCTCCAACTAAAATAAATAAATTAAAAGTTGAGTTACACTATGGTGAGGGGAGTAGTCTACTGTCTGTGTAGTGGAGACCAGGTACAGTTAGACACTTTTATAAACATTCAATGGGCCATATTCTTCCATGCGCTTAAGGGTGCATTCACACTAGACCATTTGGTCCGGACCAGAGTTTGTTTGGGCCGATAGTTCGGTGATTTTTGCTAATGTGAACACAGTCTACCGAACCAGGGTCCACTAGAAAATGGGGGTCTGGGGTATGGTTTGTTAGAACTCCGGTGTTCGAATGCTATCTGTTCCAAAACCAGGAAATAAACTGCCGTTTTTGCAATGTTGCCAAGCGATATTGGTAAAAAGAAGCTAGTGTTTATGACATAAACGGACCCAGGTCCGCAATCAAAAATGTAATGTGAACAGAGACTAGCTGAGTCAGGGCTAGGGGGAAGTAATCGCACTCAGGTACTGTCCAGTTAAACGGACCCAGTGTGAATGCGCCCTAAGTAAAATAAAGTGTGCAACCGTGCACTTTTCAGCCTCTGTGTATTCTGGAGTTCCTGTCAAGCGTCAACACATTAGAAAAACCATACACGGGCAAGAGAAAATTGATTAGAGTCTATACAATTTCGCTAACGGATTTGCCAAATATTACATTTGCCGATGTTATTTCCAGTGTGATTAGGTGGAGTGAGTGGTATATAGTGGGAGTAGCCCTAGGTAATCATATGCCTAATAGGCCTACAGGCATTTTTTGATTGGCTCACTGAACCTGCTTTACCTGCTGTTTTTATTCTTTTTACTCCTCTATGTTTTTATTCTTTATCCTTATATGTTAAGTGAATGTTGTACTTGCGAGCAAAGATTAACCAGAGTCAAATTCCTTGTTTGTGTATGCAAACCTGGCCAATAAAGCTGATTCTGATTTCACCTAAGTGCTGTTTTTGCCCGAATTACCTTTTTTGACTTGCACAACTTAAAAACATAAAAAATGTAAGTAAGTTGTACTTTGAGTACTTTATTAACTGAGTACTTTTTTTTACTTTTACTTGAAAGTTTCTCAAAAAGGAATTTTCACTTTTACTTGAGTACATTTAAGGGAGTAACTGTACTTTTACTTAAGTATAGATTTACAGTATACTACCCACCACTGCATGTAACTCAAAAGTGCTTTACTGGAAGCACATTAAAAAGAACTTCAGTGCAAATGGGAGACTATGGCCCACTGTGAGCAAAATGAGATAAAAGGCTCACCGGCACTTTTCTGGGTGCTCCTCACGTTTGTTATTAAACTCCAATGATATCTTGGCATCCAATCCAATTCCGAAGTAGTTGTTCATGACGCATTTCTCCATGTATCCCTCTCTGTGTGAGCAATGATTACAACTGATGATGCGGCTTGAAATCACCTGAAGGTAACATTTAGTAACTAACGTTTAAAAAATGTTAACACTTAGTAGAAAGAATCTTACAGGGAATCCAAATCAATGAAGGGGTCAATGAAGGGAGTGGCTCCAAAAGGGTCAATGTTTGCAAGTAACATCTTACTGATGATGGAGCTGCCAGCTATAGATGCAGCAAGGCCTGCCCGCAAGCCTATATTCCAAAAGTAAGACCATATTTATTGACACAAAAGGACATTGCAGGGCAGTGAATACATAGTTTATCATTTTTTTTTGTAGTGGGAGCTCATCACAGTAAATGTGTTACCAGGTGGTCAGGAATTTTGGGCAGGATACTGAAGAACAACCAGAAAATGTGTGAAAGATGGAGAAAGACTGAGAAATTACTTGACTGGACAGAATCTTGTGCCATCATGGGTACTCTGGTGTGGAACACTGTTGCTACAGTTGCACCATTACGTTTTGCTACAACTATAACATATGACTCAGATATAGTGATAATCTTATGGTGATACCTGGACATATGATACGAGTGTTGAGAACAGGAAGGTTCTCCTTGCTGGTGGTGAAGGGAGGAATTGAGAAGGAACCACAAGACTGAGTACTGCGGCTGACACGTCTCTCTGTGGGGGAGCATGGGGATGTGGCCACTAGGGGGAGGGCAAAGGAAACAACCATTGAACAGGTGTCTACAGTGTTTTCAAACATTGCCAAGGACATTTGTCAGGTTCAAGATTCAAACTAAGATATTTGAATAATTCAAGGGACAAAATGCTGGTCATTTGCATAGCAGATGAAATACCACTTACATTATTGGATCTTCAATTGAAATTACATTCTTCTTTCTCAGTACCACTAGAAACTTCAACACACTCGAAATGGGTATGACTACAGTAAGTTCAGTCCCTCTTACTTTACCTCAGCTCATACATAGCAAACATGTCTTAGACCATGCAATTAAGACAATGTGGTCTAATTGAAGCATTGCATTTCCACTTAATCAAATTAACTTTAAAACAAACATTAAGGACTGTATCAACACTTCTTGTTTCTATAACGAACAAAATATAACCATTTTTTAAAAGTTGAAGTAAAAGATCTTAGACCTCTTCCCTGCACATAAAAAAAATATTCTTTCAAATATTGTTCAAAAATTTGATAAAATCCATATTAGTGTGCACTTCCTATTTACATTCAGCTCACAGAACACAGCACTCTTGGACATTTTTTGCAGTCAGCATGCCAATTTCACCCCCCAAACTTGTGACATCAGTACCATTGTGTTTTGTGATAAAACATTTTAGAGTAGCTTTTTAACTAGCTTCTTTTGATATACCACATCTGTCAGGTGCTGTTAGATAGGTCATCTGCCAGAAACATTAGCCTATTTTCCTGTCAAAGTTTTCTCTTTGGATTCTCTGTCAGAACCCCTACTTGAACAGATTAAAACATGGGGCCTCTTGAAATTTGTCCAAAATAAACATCTTCTATCAAATACATACTTACAGAGATTAACTGATGATTTTAAAAGCATACAATTGTTTTAAACAATTTTAAATCGGAAAAGAAAAATCAGATTTTTGTCAAATATCAGAAATCATCAAGTTTCCTTTGAACATAAACCTCTTACAAGTTAAATAGAGTTCAAATAAATTTGGTACCTTTACTGAAACAGATTAAAACTTCTGGCATTCCCAAAAATTCAATACAAAATCAATCAATGGTGAATTTCTAGGCCTTCACTCTCGGCTAAGCTACTGTAGAAATTTTTCATTTTTTTCATTTTTTCCCTATTCAAACATATTTCTACAAACATTAATTGATATAAGAAACAAGAGAGTTATATAAAGGTGATAGAATTACAAAAAATACTATTTTATCACTCGGCAAGATATATTGTTACTACTATATTAATAACAGTAATACTTAGGGCTGCTGAGAGGAAATGCCATGAATCCAGAGATCGAAATGATCTTAGTGACTACAAGACTTTGCTATCATCTTTTTCGTCCACTGTTACACTTGCAAAAAAGGCATTCTATTAGAACAAGATTGAGAGCGCCACTGACAGTAGGAAACTTTTTTCAACTTTCAAGTCTCTTTCAACCTCCACCACCACCATTAGCTACTGTACTTCACTGTCAGCAGATGACTGCAACATTTTTCACTGAAAAAGTTAAAATAAGTGCTCAGCTTGATGAGCCTATAAGGAGAGTTGGCATGATGGCATTGTTGGACTCTTTCAATCCTCTTATTATGCTTCAGCAAAGTCATCAAACAACATGCTTTTTGGATCTTGTCCCGTCTACTCTTCTGCAGTCTATCACACCTGCTGTTCTGCCAGCAGTCACACGTGTTCAATACTTCACTCAGTTCTGGAATAGTTCCTTCTTTTAAACAGGCATGGGTTACGCCTGCAAAAAAGTACACTTCATTCAACTGTTGTGAATAAACTACAGACCTGTCTCCCTTCTTCCTTTCCTAGTTTTGGAGAAATTAATCTTCAACCAAGTCTTCCTATATCAGAACAACCTGCTAGACCCTATGCATTCTGGTTTCAAGAGTGGTCATTTTTCTGAAACTGCTCTTCCGTGTGTGACTGAAGCATTGAGAGTAGGTAAGTCCACTGCTCAGTCATTAGTATTAATTCTACTAGACTTATCTGCAGCTTTTGATACTGTAAACCATGACATTCTCCTTTCTACACTATCTGAACTGGGAATTTCTGGGAAAGATCTTGACTTAAATGGCGTTCTTTCAGCGAGTTTTGGAAGGGACCGGTATCAAAGTCTCATGAACTCACCACAGGTGTACCTAAGGGATCCGTATTAGGGCTCTATTTACACCACTTAGGTGAGACTATTCGCTCCCATGGATTTGACTATCACTGCTATGCGGACAATATTCAACTTTACCTATCTTTCCCACCTGAGGACTCCTTCCGTTTCCCATCTAAAACACTGGTAGCGATAGGGCATTTCTCATGGTAAAAAGATCACTAATTTTAAACCATTTACGAGACTCAAAGTAGCCTGACACTTCTTTGGTAGTATAATGAGGATCCTAACATATAAAACGAGGCATTGTCAACTTCGTAAATGTACAGATAGTTTATTAAAAAGAACTGTATACAGGCAATACTTTGAGTCATTTTCTGGTCGGCGCCATCTTGAAACAGAGGCAATACGTGAAAGCGTACAAACAGGCGATACGTGAAAGCGTTGCTGAGATATGAGCTCATTTCCTGTAACTTTGATGAAAATGATAAACTTTGACCTGTTGGTGGTGCTAGAAGATTAGACCTAGAGGTGTAGATATTGGCGTGTGTGGTAAGGACCATGCCCTGATGCCTCGTGCCAAATTTGATTTTGATTTGTGAAAGGGTTACTGAAATGTGAGTTCACTTGCTGTTTCTCTAGCTCCACCCTAGTGGTCAAAAATCTGACAAGTAACTTTTGTTGGGCTTTGCCTAAAGATCATATGCCTTGTCTTGTCAAGATTGGTTAGTGGCCTCTGAAGCTTTTCTTGTGTTCAAAAATACAAGTTGATTTCCTAATACTGCGAAGCGCTGTCCCATCTTTTTTTAAAACAATCCATATCAAACAGATCTTAGTGGATCCACAGTGGACCATGTACATGACCTTGTGGAAAAGATCGGGTGTTCTTTTCCTGTCTCACTTCAGTGTTCTCCCAGGTCTACTACGCGCTGGTCGCGTCTCCCCTTCGCATACATACACACACGCACACACACAATGTTACTGATTCAAACTTCTGTGTTCCATCTCCCCGTTTGCTACAATGTAGGATCCCATTGCAGTGAAACCGTGTGCAGAGTTGTGCTGTTCTGTGACATACATACTCACTTACTGATACCGACACTTTCTTTCACTGTTGCGTTTCTCCTGCCGTCTTCCGCATTCATGATGGTCAAACAAGAGCGCGCTATGCGCCAGTACTATTTAAAAGACTGTTTGGGTCATGGGAAATGGTGTGGGGGAGATCAAGTATTCTGTTTTTCGTGTGTATGTGTTGTCATCCGTTATCTAATTCTGTGTTGCCTGCATTGCTATAGAAAACAAACTGCTGTAGATGAGGAAATGTTATGGGGAGCCATTGGTGCCAAAAGCACTTAATTGATTTGCCAGAAAATTAAGATGTGTTACCTGTAGTTGGTTTTCTCCCAAATGTTGCATTATGGGTGAGGGCACCTATATGAAGCAGTCAGTTTGAGATATGAGGAGGAGAAAGTAACAGCTTGTTGTGAGGCTGTGGTGGTACGTTACCGTGTTGTAGAAAAATACTGGACTAAACTGCTGGCTTACTAAAGGCAATTTTCTGATAAGTATTGTCGAGGACAATTTTTTGTTGGAATTATATCCACTTTATTTTTGTTTATTTAGTAATTTTGGTTTGTTAATATTTTGCATTGTGGGAAATAAAACCCCTTTCAAACGTCAGTTGCTACTGTGACCTGTCCTTCCATCCTTCTCGAACACTTCCAACCCGTTTGCACAATCCCAAAACAGTGGTCTGCCCCGAGCAGTATCACTGTATACACATGGTTTGGCTTTAACCCTAGCAACCACCATATCAACCGCGTTATTTAGCAAAGCAACCACCATATGTACCCTAGCAACACCCTAGCAACTATCTTAATTTCCCTAACAACAACCAAGCAACCACCACCACAGCAACCAACATGATTACCCTAGCAACCAGCATAGCAACCACATTATTTGGGGGGGTTGACTATAGTGGGTACTGGGCTTGGATGGAATTAGAAATGAAACAGTGTACTGCTAATGACTACAGTCTACAAGGGTAACTTTATCATCCACAATATGACTCGTATCTGGAAATCGATCAAAACATCCTGTGGTATGAACACACTATATTTTTACTCCTCATAGTTAGTAACCCCTCTTTCCCACCTTCAATGCTAGACAGTGGCTTTAAACACTGGAAGGAGACAGGCATATACTCCATAGGGGATCTCTATGTAGATGGGAGATTTGCATCTTTTGCCAAAATTCAGGAGAAATTTGGTCTCCATAAGAATAGTTTCTTTAGATTTCTACAAATAAGGAATTATGTACAGTCACACTCACATGAATTTCCAACAGCCAGCCCCTCCTGCTTAGACAGGTGCCTTAGAAATGATTTCAACAACTATTCCATATCATTTCTGTATGACACATTACAGGCTTTCCACATACCCACAACAAGTGCAATTAAAGCTGCTTTGGAGGAGGAACTGGGATTAGAAATTTCTGATGGATTTTGGAAAATTAGCCTAGAAGAAATCCATTTTACATGCCAGACACTGCCTCATCCAATTTAAACTGATACACAGACTTTACTTACAGATTTAAAATTGTTTAAAAAATACTTCGGGTTTTAAAATCATCAGTTAACCTCTGTATGTATTTGATAGAAGAGGATAGAAGAGGAAAGAGTTTTTTTGGTAAAATTACACTGTTTATAAAGATTATGTCCCTATAGCATAGCCAAAAAAGTGTAAAAATGTGCCATTTTGGACTAAGGCCACCATATTGAAATGTTCTGCTCCAATAGGGGTTGTGAGAAGGAATCCAAAGAGAAAACTTTGACAGGAAAATTTGGCCTAATTATGTATTACCATGGAAAAGGTTAAGTGCTAAAACAGATTTCAACAAATTTGTTAACCAGATTTTGAAAGACATAAAGCCTTGCCTAAGCAATTCCACAGTCCGGGATGTATACCCGTAATTTCCTGTCCATTAACCAAGGTTTACACATTGATTTTGCTAAATTTCTTTCGCGATAAGGTTAATACACAGGGGAGGGCTATACCATTTTTTTAATTCTTTTTTCTGATTAAAGCACTGATTTGGTTCTGAATAATTGGGCTATTGGGCGCTGCAGTTAATAATACAAGGGTGCGATCAATAAATGGTTTTGTCTTTTTTTGCATAAAACACCGCTGTGCCGTTTATACACAATGCGGTTAATACACAGAAAATTACTGTATTTTTTTTAAAAAAGTAATGCATAAAGCAAACAGTAGAGGGGAGAGTGTTTACCCCTACTACACAGGAAGTAAGACGCAAATATATGGGACTGAATAACTAGTAATATATTCAATAAATAAAGAGTAGGCAGGATTTACTTCTATCATTTATCTATACTACTATCTTACAGGGTGAATACTGCAGTTCCTTGGTATCCTCATCTTTCTCACTATCCTTATCATCCTTTTTCAACTCAGGGACTGTCAGGGAATGCAGTTCTTGGTCTTCTGTATGTGTATTCTGTTCATCTACCACTGATAGAAGAGAAAAAATAACAATATTGAATATTCAGATAGTTCACAAAGTTAATTAATTAATTAACTTCAATACAAGTGGCCAACGTTGACAACTTACAATATACAGAAGAAGCCGGCTTATCTTTAAAAATCATTTTACCTTTTTCTGCCTGCTCAATGATCTGCCTCACAGCTTTCTTCAGGCTGTTGGCCCTTAGCACGAGCTGCTCACGTGGGAAGTGCTTGCATGGTGAAGAGGAATTTTTCTCAGTCACATTCTCCTCCAGCTTCTCCTTCAACTCAGTAAGGGAGGAATCACTAAGCTCCTCCTCCCCTTGAAGTCCTTCCCCCTCATCCTCCTCCTCCACAATGGGAGGTGTTGTCACTGCTGGTAGGCACATGGCCTGTGCCTCTGTATTCAGTGTCTGTAATAGGGAGTCCAGCTTCTCATTCAGAATGGCACACTGAGTGGGAGAACATGTGCAAAGGGGGGGGGGGGGGTGAATTAAAAAATTACAGGGAAATCATTTATTACAAGCTGCAATACATTCAATCTCAATCTAAATTGTTCCATACATTCTTACACTTCCCCCTCTTCAAAATGAAAACAATAATCAGATCACCGTCGGGTCAAAATTGCTATTGTCAATGACCCAAGCAAAGCTCTGACCCTACGGCAGAAGATCTGGGCTCTTCTGAAGAAGGGGGCCATCGAGCCACTAGACCAGGGGTCGTCAAATGGCGGACCGCGGTCTGAGTCCGGACCCTAACGTGATCCTATCTGGACCCAGACCATAATAATACCCTAATTTAGATTTTCAGGTAAGATTTCAAAACTGTGCTAAATGTTTTGTAGGTTAGGATAAAAGCATTTACTTCAGTAGTATCATGAACCATCATTTCGCTTGCTGCTACTCATCCAGTGAAATCTGTGCATTCTGATAAAGTCGAGTCAGTAAAGTAAAGTTACTATGGTGAAGAGACTCACTAATAGCCTGAAACGAGCAAGGAGAGGAGACGGGAAACAATCAGATGGATATCTAAGTTAGCGATAAGTAAGTTATTTTCAAATCATGGATTGCTCAAAGAGGAGAAAGCTAGACAGCGAGAACAGAGCTTTATATAACAATACGGGGGCAATACCACGCAAAACTGTCACGTCCATAACGGCAACTAAATAGGCTACCATGGCATTGTGTTGGCGTTATGGATGTGACAGTTTTGCGAGGAATTGCCCTGGACCGACTCTTCTACATATTCTGAGACAGCGCCAATTTGAAGCACCTCTACTAAGCATATATTGGCTAAGCCTACCCATTCAACAGTGAACTGAGACCACAGATTTTTTTACGATTTAAGAGGGCAATATGATTGATCCACCACAATCTAGTTAGGCCTACATCCATTCACTGTCCAACAACATGATGTTCCTGGGTTTCCAGGATTTTGGGTCAACATAAAAAAAATTAAATTAAACTTGCTGATTGATGGGTTCAAGGAACCAGCTGTGGAATATCTATCCTTGTCTCAGCTCAAATTTTATTTTAAGTTCACGTTAAGATCTTAAAAATAGCTAAGGCTACTCAGTTTTCTCCCCAATTACTCTTATTGTGCCTTATTTCTCCTCATTTCGAATGTTACCTTTTAGGCTACTTATTTTATTTCACATTAAACATTATGCCTACAACTAGGCTTCCATCCATCCATCCATCCAACCATATATATATGGTATATACAATATATGGTATACACAATGATTTTCTATGTTGTACTAATTTATATGGGATGAAATCCTTTTCATCTCTCTCTCTCTAATTAAGTTATGTGCAAGCATATAAGAAGCAGTATCCCTATATATACTGTTGGGTTGTCGAGGTTATCACACTATAACATTACAGCTACTTGTCAATATCGACTTCTTGTGCAAGGCAAGTATAACTATAGGCTATTCATTGTATTGACTCTGACACAGAATGTTTGCTCACCCCCCCGCCCCCCCCTCATCTACCACCACAAATACAATTAAATTCTGTGGGAAACATGGTACATAAATACATAACATATACATACATACACCTATACACGCACATTTAGTGCTGGGCGGTATGACCAAAAATGTATATCACGGTATTTTTCAAAATTCTTATGGTTTCACGGTATATGACGGTATTTTTTTTCATGCATAATCAGATGTTCACAGCATTTTCTACAGGTTGAGAGAGGAATTGCTGCAGTACATTGACTAAGGATGGTCTATTTTACTGTCATGATGTAGAATAACTCCACACTAGTGGTAATTAGGGCTGTAACGAAACCGAAATCGCGACATTCATATCCACGATACTGTGTCGTGGTGTGAAAAGGCAGAATCGCGACACACCCTTTCTAGTGTTTCACGCAGTGCTTTGCAGCTTATGCGGCCGCAAAAGCAACCCACAACTCCCGCTTTACTTATCGGTAGCCTACGTTGTCCAAAAACAAATAAATAAATAAATAAATAAATAAATAAATAAATAAATAAATAAATAAATAAATAATTTCATACCTCTCCTTGCTTTCATTGTAGACTATGTGTGCAACTTTACCAAACTAGAAGTAAACCCCCTCTCCTTGCCCCGCTCTCTCTCGCGCTCCCTCCCTCTCACTCTCCCTCCCTCCCTCTCCTGCTCAATGAACACGCGCGACTTAAATAAAACATTCACAATCGTGAAAGCAAGGACGCATAGACGACTAGCTAAATTACTATTAAATCCGCTTAGCATCATTAGCATGCTGCACATATTTGTTTAAAACTCTTGTATTGAAATTGACTGATCATCTAAATACCAACGTTTCCCAAAAGGGCCTGTCCCAAGGAGAACAAGTAGGGCCTATTACCTTGAAACTTAAACACACATGGGGAAACTGAACAGCCCAATCAGTAGACTATGATAGGCTAAGCTATATGCTACTTTGTTTACAATATTTCCAGGCTTCAACCAGACAGCTGAATTAAAGAGGTAGAGTTGTAATAAAAAATAGTAGGCCTAGGCTATGGGCTAATCTGCATAAAGTGTGCTGTCATAAATATCAGTCATTCAGAAAAATATTTTTATATCAGGATATAAAATAATATATATATTATATTGTAATCCTCTGGTGTTCTAAGGGAGGCTATTAAAATGTTATTTAATAAAATGTCTAGCCCCCTCCCCCCCCAAAAAAAAAAGAAAAATCGAGATTCGTATTGAACCGTGGGTCAAAAATCGTGATACAAACCGAATCGTGAGGTTGGTGTATCGTTACAGCCCTAGTGGTAATGTAGTTTTGCATGGCCCCAGAAAATGATGCTGTTTACAAAGAGCCACTCATGATTCTAATTAAGAATCTAATCAGAATGCAAAGACAATTGCATTCAAAATACAGAACTTTTACTGTGCAAATTTTACAAACATCTTAAAACCAATACAAAAAGTAGGGCAACTTGCAATAATTATACTTTTTTGAAAATTATACAATTTAAAATAAAACCTCTCTGCTAATATGCTTACTCTGTCAAATAGGCCTATCAGAAACATGCCTTATTGTTATTGTGTGGTTTACATGACGTTAGTGGTAGGCTAACGTTAACTTCATGTGGCCTGCCATGAGCTTCGGTTCGGTTCGCTAGGCAAAACATTAACAAAAACGTTCGTTTTGGTGCACTGATGACAGTCAGGATCATTTCTAACTAGCCAGCTAGTATTGATCAGTTCCTGTCTATAACATGCTTTACTTGCTACCTGGATAATTTCAGCGAATATTCTTAAGGTGAGATGAGTGATAAGATCATTAAACTTCACTGTGTTCGGTGGGTTGCTAACTAACGACATCACCTACTAGCCAGCTATAGCTGTTGAACAATCTCAATAGAATTTTTGTGACGGTAAATCCCTTTCAATGCAGTATCCCTTAACGTTTTTCCTTAACTAAAGAAACAATTTAAGGTATTCTGTGCAACACCCTTAAATAAACCCTAATTACCTAAGGAGAAATTAAGCCTTAAAGGTCATACTTCAGGGGAAAAACGAATGGTGTTTTGTGTTTACCCTAACTATGCCTCCAAGTCGCACCATGCGTGCGTGTGAAAAAAGTCCCGTCTGAAACACTGTCGCGCGGCGCAGCGTTCCAAACGTTGTGTAATCAAATACACCTGTATGGCGGTATTAAAAAATTTATATCATAACGAAAATATACACCGGTATACGGTGTGAACCGGTATACCGCCCAGCACTACGCACGTTTAACATTATGATGCTCCGGACCTTTGCTTGAGGAAATTTTCCTTAACTGGACCTCGCTGAAGGTTAATTGAATACCCCTGCACTAGATGATTATACACAAAACAGTGGATTTTATTCTACTTACTTCATTATACCAAAAAAAAGATGCCAGACTTCGTACCATACTGGATTTAAGACCTCGGAACTCAGAGCGATTGGTTTACAACCATTGACCTTAAAGATGCTTATTTCCATGTCCCCATTGCTTTCGAGGGAAGGGCAAACTAGTTTGCTCCCATTTGAGATCTTGATGACGCCAAGGATCTTCACCAGGTGCGGAGCAGCGGCACTGTCTCCACTACAGGCTCAGGGAAAATGCATTTTCCCCTACCTGGACGACTGGTTGATATGCTCTTACCCGCTTGTATATTAAGATCATTACAGCTGATTCAGAATGCTGGAGCAAGCCTGGTCTTCAATCAGCCAAAGAGGCTCCCTATTAGCCTGACGAGCCAGACTCACATTAAAATGTAGGGTCTGGGCACTCACCGTTCGCAGTGCTCAGTCCGAGGCGGGATAATCAGTTGTCTTTCAAATTCCCTCTGCACGCAATAGGACAGCGGCAGTCCCATGCGTTTCCCACCAGCGGAGCTAGTTGTCTAGTTCAAACGTTTGCCAACTTAATAAAAGCTTAACTCGTGTCACACTGTTCGCCAACAGCAACATCCATCTTATTTGTTTTCAAGTAGCAGGGAATTCAAGCCAAACCGTTGCAACTCTGCCATCAATCATTATGTTAAGCCCACCTAACGACTCTATACACGATTTCATTGGCCTGATTGAGTTTCGATTTCTGGAGCTCACAAGCCAACGGAGAGTTGCTAGACTAGCCCTAGGGGCGCTAGGGGCGCGTCTAGATTTCTAGGCTAGCTCCCTATAGTATGAAATATGAAATCTCTCACTTTGGCCTATAGGACACTGACTGGCTCTGCTCCTAGTTATTTTAATTCAATAATCAAGACATACATCCCCAACCGCCCACTACGGTCTTCTGATGAGTGTCTGTTGTGTCGACCAGTCATAAACGCTAGGTCTAATTCAAGACTCTTTTCCTCAGTGGTTCCATGTTGGTGGAATGAGGTGCCCAGTGCTCTCCGTTCCTGTGATAGTTTTGGGTCATTTAAGAGAGGTCTAAAGACATTCCTGTTCAACATGCACTTAGTTCTTTAAGCGCTTCTTATGCGCTATGGTTTGTAATATTGTTTTATTTCCGTTAGGCTGTTGTTTAATTTGACATTTTTGTTTATTATTGATATTCTCCTTAATGTAGTCTTACCATGGTATTGTTTTTATATTATTGAGTGAATTGACATTATTGTTTATTATTTATTTTTTCCCCTCATTTTCATTGCTTATTTTATTAGGCTATTGATTGAATTGACATTGTTGTTTATTATTGCTATTCTCCTTATTATATTTTGACCAACATTCTAATCTGTTCCCTGTTAAATTTTAAATATTATATTGATTTTTGTATTTGTATGTCGCATTGGACAAAGGTGACTGCCAAATCCCATAACTATAACCATAGACTATAGAGTTGAAGGGAATCTAATGTGCCTCAAGGCATTCTTAGGATATATCACATTAACAATAATAGGACATACATGTGGTCACAATGACCTTGAACTTTGACTTTTAGAGTCCAAGTAAACATTCATGCTAAATTTGAAGCATGTGAGATATCACATTTAATAGAATGGGAAATACATGTGCAGTCGGTGTAGAGGCATAAACATAATAGATCTGAGATGTAGTTAAAATACTCACTTTAAGGGACATAGTGTCTGCCTCCTCTGTATTTTCAGTGCCTTTCTCATAAGACTTTCCCACTTTAGCAACAAAGTCCTTCACTGTCTCACAAAGAATCCTGGTAGGGAGATGAGAAAGGGCACATCTCTTCAATGAGCTTGGTTGCTATAAAGCAGTGGTTCTCAAACTGGGGGTCGCCAAAAATATTGGAGGGGTCGCAAAATGGTTTTTAGTCAAAGGCTGCCATTGACATAATGCCTTTGATGTTGACATAGCCTACCTATGAGAGAAGACATTTTCTGTCTCTGTTTCCAATGCCCATCTCACAACATTTCGAAACCAAATTCCGCTGGTTAGAGAGAAGGGGGAGACTTGGCCCATGTTTTTTGGGGGGGTCGCCAGACAAAAAGTTTAAGAACCACTGCTATAAAGGGAATAATAGACAGGGCTGATAACTCACTTTGCCGAGGATATGACCACCGAATGCTGATCAGAGTTCAAAATCTTTGTAAGATGAGCAGCAACTGAATCTTCATAAGCAGAAATCTGTAATAAAAACATTGAGAATACTGAAAACGAATTTCATGCAACTGTAATAGCCTTTGTGTGCATGCTATGTGATAGAAAGCAAAGGCGGACAGAGTACACAGCTTCATTACTTGAGTAAAAGTACAGATACCCTTTGCTAAATTTTACTCAAGTAAAAGTAAAAGTACAACAGTCAGATGTCTACTTAAGTAAAAGTACTAAAGTACTTGTTTTTAAAAGTACTTGAGTATCAAGAGTACAATAGTAGCCTACATTTTCTAAATATTGCATTACTACTGCCACAGTGCTTACATTTATGTACAGAAACGTCCTACATGGAGTTATGAAAAATGTTAATACCTTGGAGAATGTCAAATGATCAAGTAATTTTCATCTTTTTACCATGTTGCCAGGGATGGGCAGTATTTCTAATACATGTATTTAAAATACGTATTTCAAATACAAAATACTATTTTGTAATTGAAACACTTGGAGCGAAAACTATCATTAACTTTAAAATGTAAATAGTCTGGCGAGGTGGGGCCACAGGTTGGCACACTCAACCTGTGGCCTGCGGATGGACCTGCGTCTTCATTAGAGCCCAACCTATTTATTGGCGGGCCGATATTATCGGCCGATATTAGGCATTTTCCAAACTATCGGTATCGGCATTTATAATGGCCGATAAATGAATATTTTAAAAATAAAATAAAAACGGACATAACACTCTTCAACCATGTCATGAGTGTTGGCGTTGTATAGTTTGTAATAATTCTGTGGAAATGCATGGATTCCAGTTTCTTCCAGTAGCAGCAACTGGAATCCATGCATTTCCACTGAATTATTTTTGGAATCTGATCCCTTATCATACCTGTTCATTCTTACTCGTCGCTCGACTTATCGTGACTAAATTCAAGATGGCTGCAAACGCTAAACTTCGTGAAGGACCTGTCTGTATAAATCGTCTTGTAAGTAAACTACCAGTGCTTTTTCAAAGTTCTCAATGTCTCGTTTTAAATGTCAGGGCCCTCGGAAGTCTACCAATGAAGTGTGGAGATACATTGAGCCTCGTAAATGGTGTAAAACAGTGATTTATTTGTATGGCTAGGCCGATGCCGGAGCACCACCATTGTTAGCTTCGGCTAACTAGCGCCAGATTTTGGAGTGCAGGGGACAAGCCGAGATGGGCTATGAGACATACGTTCACTCGGTATCATGTTTCAACACACTTTAGGTCAATATCACACCGGAATTCTCCTTTAACCCATTTGCGCTGGATGCTGCATGACGCAACATTGACCCTCCCGCTGGATGCTGCGTAGCACAACATTGACCCTCCCGCTGGATGCTGCGTAGCGCAGCATGCTTTTTATTTCATGTTTCTAGGTGCTACAGAGGCTTAGATATAACATTTTGGTAGACGTTGACAATGTTTAGTATGTTTTCAGAAAACCCTCAGGAAATAAGGTTATTTAGTCTAGAATGCCATAGGTTTCTATAGGCGTTTTTAGCAGGCATTTTAGGAGTAAATGGGTTAAATAAGCCGAGAGTGAAGCGGAATTAGCTAGTAATTATGTTACGTTGTTACAGTGTAGTTGACTGTCTGTCCTTTTAACTTTTGACAATGTGACTGAAGATGTATTTCTTTAATAGCGTGAGAGTTATAGCAGTGAGACGTATCATCTCTCCCCGGCCTGTTATTTTGAAAGCGTATGTTTTACAATTTGCAGTATGACGTTATACCACAAAGCTAGCTGCCATGAATATCAGTGGAAGACCGCTAACGTTAACATTAATGAGCTTGGAAACCACAACGAACTTATTCTGCCTAAATAAAGTAATGATTTATAACTAGTATATCTGTAGTTACAGTCCCTGCATTGTAAAATGTAAGTTAGACGTGCGAGGAGTGAACATTTAGACATAGGGAAAAAGTATCAAACGTAGCTTGTGCAAAACGTAGCTTGTGCATAAAAGTTAGCTTTTTTTTTTTTACACGTGTGTGAAATCCAATGACGCCAAGTGCGCGTTTCAGACTGTCGTTCAGCCGCAGCATTAACGAGTTACATAATGGATTTAGATCACTAAATAGTAGGTTTAAGAAGGCAGGCAGCAACTGATGATTGAAAATGGTTTGATGTAGCTTGATGGAAATAATTTTAAAAGTGCAGGTAAAGGGATAAGCAAGCTGACATTGTATTTATAAGGTAGCTTATAAGGCAATAGGGACTAATTATTACACATGCACACTCAAACATTTAAGAGTGACCTTTATCTTGTTTAATGATAATACAAATGATGATAGTAATAATGTCATTATTTTTTGTAATTATTAAGTCTTAGTTCAAAGTTATATTTATGAAGCTTACTAGTCTTTTAATACTGGTAACTTTGATTTGGTTGTTGTTATTATTATGTTTTTGTTCAAAAGACTAAGTTTCATATCTTAAGTTTCTATTTTTATACATTTTATTTATCAGAACTTTAATATATTTCGATGTTCCTCTGTTCCACTGTGACAATATTATTTAAAAATAAACAAGTTTGTTTTTGAAATGCATTATCATATTATTTTAGTCAATACTCATAAATAACTACAAATAACTAATGTTAGGGAAATCTGTTAATGTTTTGTTGCGCGTTTCTGAAAAAATATATATATCGGCCGATATATCGGAATATCGGATTTTAAAATCAACAAATATTTGTATCGGTATCGGCCTTCAAAATCCTTTATCGGTCGGGCTCTAGTCTTCATCCATTGTTTCCTCCATGGTTTCGTCTCTTATCTAAATCTGACCATGGAGTTGACTTTGGCGGAAAGCTGAAGGTGATTGCTGATAGGCTGTCCCAATCAGTGGCGGGAGCACAATCCAATCACGTTTGAGAGGAAAACAACAAATTGAGGGTTTCCGAGATTTTTCTTTTTTCCTTTTTTTTCAGAAGTAGTAACGGGTACTCACGGTTATGGATAGAAATGTAGTGGAGTAAAGAGTACAATATTTGCCTCTCAAATGTACTTGAGTAAAGTCATGAGTACTCCCCAAAAATGATACTCGAGTAAAGTACAGATCCCTCAAAATTGTACTCAAGTACTGTACTCAAATAAATGTACTCCGTTACTGTCCGGCTCTGATAGAAAGTGTGTTGTCAGTATCCCTGTTCTAAGACTGAGACCTGTTGCCCACTACTTGCTGTTTTCTGTTTTAATTGTACCAGTCTTTATTTCTTTTCTTTCACCATGCGCTTGTTGCCCCGCCTCTATGATCTGCCATTGATCTCTTTCCCGCCAATATTGATCCTCTCCTGTTTCCCACCTTGATTGTATTACCCAGCCTATTAAAAGATCTGCCTGTGGTTCTCTGTAAGATCATCATGTTTGGTTCCTGTTCCCAGTCTGTTCAGTCTATTTTTTTTTAAAGTTACAGAGCTACTGGTGCAACAGAGGTTGATACTAGTTTTGTAGTTCCCAGGCATACTACGTGACAAGAATGAATGTTGCATACAGGGCACACAACTTTGACAAGAATTGTTTTCAGACCAACATTTTCCTTATTTGCCTATGATTACAAATGGCAAGGACACAACAACTGTGTCTAAAACATTATTATTATTTTTTTTTAGTGAATAGTTTTCAGAAATAAATGACTCCTTTCATACTTTCCAACTTTACTTTTCACCTGTTAGGCGGGTCAATATAGGGTTCAACGTCAAAAAATTGATACAAAAGGTTTTTCATGGATACTGTTGGATATGCTAAATAATATACTAAAAATCTAGTGAAATCTGACCTTGGGAAAGGGGTCATTTTCAAAATGGCCGCCAAAATGGCTGTCAAGAGGTTAAAATGGCTATATCTCAATTACTATTCAGCCTACAGGGGTGAAATTGATGTCAAATTGTGGTCATATTAAACAAGAATATGATTTTAAATGGTAATATTGAAAATGTTTAAATGCTCTACCTTTTTCAGCCATATATTAAAATCAATGTGTTTTAATACAGAGCAAATGCAATACAGGATTATGAACCATCTCCATGGCATGGAGGAAGATAAGACATGTCTTAACTGGTGTTATATCTCATCTAGAGGTTATATGCTTTTAGAAAATATATAGTTTTGGGTGTTTGATTTGTTTTGCCTGGACAATATAGGCTAAAATGTATCCCCTTTACACTAGATTCGCCTATACAGAATAGAGGGCAATGCATTGTTCATGGCATGGAGGAAGATGGGACATGTCTTAACTGGTGTTATATCTCATCTGCAGGTTATATGCTTTCAGAAAATATGTAGTTTAGGGTCTTTGATTTGTTTTCCCTGGACTGTACATGCCAAAATGTATCTGCTTTACACTAGATTTGCCAATACAGAATAGAGGGCAATGTTTTGTTCATGGCAAGGAGGAAGATGGGACATGTCTTAACTGGTGTTATATCTCATCTGCAGGTTATATGCTTTCAGAAAATATATAGTTTAGGGTGTTTAATCTGATTTCCCTGGGCTGTACATACCAAAATGTATCAGCTGCACACTAGATCCGCCTATACAGAATAGATTATGTATTATGCAAAGTGTGGTGGAAGTTGGGAACATAAGTTGATTGATGTTATATTTAATGTACAGGGTATATGCTTTTATAATATATATATAGTTCTGGCTGTTCTATGACTTTTTTATTGAACCATAACCCATGCATAGGCATGCATTATACTGTATATTTGTGTACATCAAATACATGTTGGCATCTATCATAAGGGGGGAGCTAATTAAACTTAATATTAAACTATATTTATTAGTATATCAGAAATAATCACTATATCATTATTCATCATCATCCATCATCCTCCAGCCCTCTGAAAGGAAGTTTGCAGATTGTCACATTGTTCATTTTGACATGTTCCACAGGCAGCAGTGAAGCGTAATCCGTATCTACATTAACAGAAGAGTGTCTTGCAGAAATGCACACAGTCACAGTGGATAACTTTCAAAAGCTGTGAAGCTTACTAGCAGATTCAGTTGGAGGGAGACGTTCTGGAGTCACAAATAATGACGTAAGGACAACCTTCCTACTCAGGGTGTCTGTGGACTTCCCACCAAAAAGTACAGCCATCACTTGGCATCTTAATTCACCAATCACCTCTGTTGTCTGATTGGGAGTAGTGAAGGCATTGGCACATGACTGAAGGACAAAATCTCCTCTTCTGGAATGCTGTCTTTTGCTGACCCCAAAGATCCTAGAGATTAAAGTTGACATGATATTTTCATGATATGAAAATATTTGATTTCTTCATGTGTGGCCCTAATAGTCTGTCGTATGTATGTGACTGAACTGACAGAAAGTCGTGAAAAAAAGTAGAATGAAATTATGTCTATCGTTCACTATGCTTTAAATAGACTGAATAGGCAGCATGGTTGGAAAGTTGTGGAAAAGGAGGGACTAATTACAATTCAATAGATTATAATTAATTCATGACCTCTTGTTACGCCACAACCATCTTTTTAGGGTGGCATGATTTAATGAAGGATTGTGTGACATATATGATTCAGTGACCTCTAAATCTGATTAAACACGAAAAAAACGTTCCTAGGCTGAATAATGCTTCAGATACAGTATAGCCAAAATTAGCTTCAGGTGGCCATCTTTAATGCCATCTTGAAAATGACAAGTCTTTGAAAATGATGAACTGATACTTTAGTCTGACATATATGAATCAGTGACCTCTAAATCTGATTAAACATGAAAAACACTTTCCTAGGCTGAATAATGCTTCAGATATCCCAAATTAGCTTCTGGTGGCCATCTTGGACGCCATCTTGAAAATGACCCCTTTACTGGGGTCAGATTTTACTAGATTTTTAATATGTTATTAAGTACATCTAAAGGTATCATAATCAGTTGAAAAACCTTTTGTATCAATTGTTTTGAGGTTAGGTTTTTTCATATATTGACCTGCCTATGTAGTAGGCAACATAATTTGACAAGGAATTACTGCTACTGCAATTGCAACTGGATTTTTGGATTTTTTTAAAAATCTTATTTCTGCATAGGCTGGCATGTTAAAAAGTGTCCATCCATGAAATGTGTAGGTCCCTTACATAGGCCAAATGCTGAAGGATGCCTAGTGGAAATATGGCTAAAATGGTGTGGTTTTATTACATATCAAATTATATTGTCCTTTTTTTAATAATCTCAACCATGTAAGCAAGTAGGAGTGCTTTGTTGTGAATGTGAAATATCCAACGAATATCAAAGTTTCTTCCTCTGGGCTAGTTTGAAAAAAACTAGAACTAGCTGGCTTGCTTGATTCTTTGAGGAAACAGGTATTGTTTGCAAGGAATTGTGATGTACTGTATGGACGCAAAGTGGACACAATTTATAATTGCCCAATAGGCTACAACTGTCAAGTACACATCAGGTACATCAATTCACCAACATCACACTCAAAGAAGCCTTCTTTAAGTGGCTCTCTCTCACACACAAAACTATATAACATGGATACAGTATGACTGCTGTAAATGTATTCATTGCACAGACACAGGGTTCTTAAGCCTCACGCAATGGGCGTGAGACACACGCAATTCAGCAAGTTCACACACTCACACGCCACACCTTGCATTTCTCACGCAGAAATATTACTAGGGATGTCAAGGTATCTGTATAATTAATAGAGGAGGTGCAGGGATACGAGAGAATTTCTCGCAGGGTTTAGAACTAGCGCACCACTCATCACACATTATTTTTTATTTATAAACTAAACTGTCGGTCATTAAGAAAACATAATGATTGCATTGTTAAGTATAAGTACTCTTTTGATCCTGTGAGGGAAATTTGGTCTTTGCATTTATCCCAATCCGTGAATTAGTGAAACACACTCAGCACACAGTGAACACACAGTGAGGTGAAGCACACACTAATCCCGACGCAGTGAGCTGCCTGCTACAACGGCGCTCGGGGAGCAGTGAGGGGTTAGGTGCCTTGCTGGTTGGGGTTCGAACCGGCAACCCTCCGGTTACAAGTCCGAAGCGCTAACGGCTGCCCCAAGCTTGTTGTAGCTTTGTGTAACCCATACATCAGCAATGTTCATTTTATACGACCAATACCCTCCTCGTGGCTGCCTGCACTTTTCCTGTCGTCACAGCTGCAACTGCAGCTGTGGTTTTTAGCGGCGTGTTCATCCGGTCCCGGGACACCCATCTAACCCTTAATGGACCATGTCAACAATGAATGAAAATTAACTTATTATGACCGCCGCGCAGCGAAGCGGCGGTCATATAGGTTTAGTCAGATTTTTTTTTTTTTTTTCTTTTTCGCATGTCCAAATTTCTGTCAATGATTCCCGGGACACTGAAAGACCGGGGTAGACGAAACTTGGTGGGCATGTAACCCCATATGGATAGCATGGAACCATCGTTTTTCGTTTTGATCTGTAGCCCCCCCGCTGGACTGCACCCCCCGAAAGGAGGGTAGGGCAGACACAGTTTTCTGTGAATATCTCAAGAGCCGTAAGGTTTAGGAGGACCATTTTTTTTTTGTATGTTGATCTCAAGGGGCCATGTCAACCCATTCCATAACCACTCATTTCATGTATAGCGCCACCTAGTTAAACACAAAAAAGTAAAAATGAGGTGTTGTAATCACAGGTATCTGTGACCTAACTTAGTCAGAACTGCACGAAATTGGAAGTGTAGGATCATTATGACACCCTCTGAATGCACGCCAAGTTTCGTGGAATTCCGTTCATGGGGGGCCACACAATAAATTAATTTATGTTACTATACACCAACTGGCCTGTAGGTGGCCGGAGACAGTTTTCTGTGAATATCTCGAGAACCGTAGGGCCTAGGAGGTCCACCTTTTTTTTGTATGTTGATCTCAAGGGGCCATGTCAACCCATCCCATTACCACTTATTTCATGTATAGCGCCACCTAGTTAAAAAATTAAAAAGCAAAAAATTAGGTGTTTTCATCACAATATCTCTGGCTGACATGGTCAAAACTGCACGAAATTGAAAGTGTAGGATCATTATGACACCCTCCGAATGCATGCCAAGTTTTGTGTACTTTCGTTCATGGGGGGCCTTACAATAAAACAATTTATGTGTACATTTAGTGACGTACACCAACAAGGATTCCCGGGACACTGAAAGACCGGGGTACACAAAACTTGGTGGGCATGTACCCCCACATGGATAGCATGGAACTGTCATTTTTTCGTTTTGATCTGTAGCCCCCCCGCTGGACTGGACCCCCCGAAAGGAGGGTAGGCCAGACACAGTTCTCTGTGAATATCTTGAGAACTGTAGGGCCTAGGATGACCATTTTTTTCCGTGTATTTGCCTCCAGGGGTCATGTTAACCCATTTCATGTGCGCACATGTGCACAAACAGATACACACACACACACACACACAGTAATCATACGTATGACACATACTCACACAGTAGACATATGTACGCTTCCATGCACAGGCACATACGCAGGCACACACACAAGCACGCACACACACACACACTCACACACACACACACCCACACACATAACATAAACATAACACAAACAATCAAGAATTTCTCAGAATTATGAACAGGCAAGATGGAGGTGGGGTTGTATAAAATGAATTTTACATGTGAAATCTAGAGCCCGACCGATTTATCGGCGAGCCGATATTATCGGCTGATATTAGGCATTTTCCAAACTATCGGTATCGGCATTTATAATGGCCGATAAATGACTATTTTAAAAATAAAATAAAAACGGACGAAACACCCTTTAACCATGTCATGAGTGTTGGCGTTGTATAGTTTGTCCACCAGAGGGCACTCTACACCGTCCCTGCTGGCAACACTCGTTTATAACGCGCACACATCCTGCAACCTGCTGATCCAGCCAGAGTCGGGCAGAGAGAGTGAGATCATCCGCGAGTGAGATCATCAGTTAAGTGTGTTCATGGTGATTTGGTATAACAATTGAAAAGAACATCCCCATCAGTTCTCTTAACTCAAGTAAGCATGACAAAATTCGTGAAAACAATGTCCAGTTTTGCTGCTGTAAAATAAGCCGAGTGAAGCGGAATTAGCTAGTAATTAAGTTACGTTGTTACAGTGTAGTTGACTGTCTGTCCTTTTAACTTTTGACAATGTGACTGAATATGACTGTATTTCTTTAATAGCGTGACAGTTATAGCAATGAGACGTATCATCTCTCCCCGGCCTGTTATTTTGAAAGCGTATGTTTTACAATTTGCAGTATGACGTTATCCATTGCTAAATTATGGCTCATCATAGACTAGCTAACCACAAAGCTAGCTAATGCCATGAATATCAGTGGAAGACCGCTAACGTTAACATTAATGAGCTTGGAAACCACAACGAACTTATTCTGCCTAATAAAGTAATGATTACTGTATTTATAACTAGTATATCTGTAGTTACAGTCCCTGCATTGTAAAATGTAAGTTAGACGTGCGAGGAGTGAACATTTAGACATAGAGAAAAAGTATCAAACGTAGCTTGTGCATAAAAGTTAGCTTTTCTTTTAAACGTGTGTGAAATCCAATGACGCCAAGTGTGCGTTTCAGACTCACGTTCAGCCGCAGCATTAACAAGTTACATAATGGATTTAGATCACTAAATAGTAGGTTTTAGAAGGCAGGCAGCAACTGATGATTGAAAATGGTTTGATGTAGCTTGATGGAAATAATTTTAAAAGTGCAGGGAAAGGGATAAGCAAGCTGACATTGTAATTATAAGGTAGCTTATAAGGCAATAGGGACTAATTATTACACACGCAAACATTTAGGAGTGACCTTTATCTTGTTAATAATACAAATGATGATGATAGTAATAATGTCATCATTATTTTTTGTAATTAAGTCTTAGTTCAAAGTTATATTTATGAAGCTTACCAAGTATTTTAATACTGGTAACTTTGATTTGGTTGTTGTTGTTATTGTGTTTTTGTTCAAAAGACTAAGTTTAATATCTTAAGTTTCTATTTTTATACATTTTATTTCTCAGAACTTTAATATATTTCGATGTTCCACTGTGACACTGTTTGTTTTTAAAATGCATTATCATATTATTTTAGTCAATACTCATAAATAACTACAAATAACTAATGTTAGGGAAATCTGTTAATGTTTTGTTTCGCGTTTCTGAAAAAAAATATATATATCGGCCGATATATCGGAATATCGGGTTTTTAAATCAACAAATATTTGTATCGGTATCAGCCTTCTAGTGAAGTCTATGAACTAATCATGTTTTGGTACTTGTTGTCTAGCAGATACCAGTGAGAATTGAGTGTGGATAATGCAATTTAGTGAGACAGTTAGAATCATATAGGCCTTTCAGCGTGATTTCTTTTTGTGGAAAAAATGTGCTGGACTGGGCGGCGGTCATATTTTGTACAGCTCTGCGGTACATCTAGTTATCAATGTGTGTAATCAATTTTTCTAAAGATACAGGACTGCTGCCAATCACCATAAAAAAAATCAAAAGTTGGTCTCGGTATGCACATTCTTTATCCAATGGTTTATAGTCTGAGCGAATTAGCCTAGAAAAGGGTCAAAGGTGGAAGTAAATACAGCAAAAGCATATTTGGTATCATTTGAATCATATTTTTCTGTAGATTAAGAATTTGTGGTGCCTACAGCGCAGATGTGTACCGAAAAAAATATATAGGGCTTTGAATGGAGCATGGCACAATGATTTTTGGGCCAAAAACGTATGTTAGTACATCTTGATAATAGCTGATATCTCTTAAGCCAATTGAAAGATATTCATCAAAATTGGTCTACTTTCCCACTATAAGTTGTCAAAGAACTGGCAAGACAATTTAGGTCTTGAGGTCAAAGGTCAAGGTTACAAGGGGTCACACAAATAACTCACATGCAGTATTTGGTTCATATCTCCAAAGCAGACTGTTGGATCTTCATTAACTCTAGTACATTTATTGTCTATACAAGTTAGATGAACTTAGGGACTCAGGGCCATGGGGTCAAAGGTTAAGGTCAGTTTTATCCCCTGACATACAAGGTTATAGACGGTGGAGACATGCTAATCAACATGCCATGTTCAATTCAATTACTGTAAATATAGTGATTTCTTGGTTGTTTTTGACATGGGGAGTCCCTATCTACAGCACAATGAGTTTAATACCCCTTCTTTGTATATAAGAATCAAGAATCTGATTGCAATTACTAGGCAAATGTGCTTAGCAGTTACATACAGTAACAGTGAAATACGTCCACTAGCATAGTCATGACCTGACCAATATCTCTTTCAATATTGCCCTTGCAGTCCTTTCCACAGTACAAGCAGTGCTACTTCCAGCTGTAAATTATAGCTTTCTGTGCTGTTGTGACTTTCCATACGTTAGTATGACTGTTAACTGTGGCCCTTGCTATTTTTCCCTTCGTGGACAAGGTGTTGTCCACTTTCTCCTGGTCATTTCTGTGACCCTGAAGACAGCATTGTCTTCCAGTTTTGATGTTAGTAATGTGGCATGTCTGTTATTTGCAATGGATGATGAGACAGCACTTGAAGAGGAACCTGGCATATGCGCAGATCTTTGTGTTATCTGCCAATGTGGAGGTGAGCTGTCATCTTGTAGCACTGGCTTGCAAAAGCTGATTTACTATAGCATTGCTATAGGCAACAACACATTTTTAAAGGGGTGGTTCAGGATTTTGGACATAGGACCTAATTTCCAAGTTAGCATGTGTGATATTTATCAGTGGAGACCGTTTTCAACACGTTTGATCCAGTCCTTATAGTTGCAGAGTTCATCAGTATGTGTCAGCCTGCCACTAAAAACAGTCTTACCCACTCCACAGTACACCCAGGCAAATACATTATAACGGCAGACAAATAAATTATAACGGCAGACTCAATGTAAATGTCTGTGTTGATCATTTTATTTCTAACATTATTCTATGCATTTCAATGATCGCATAACATTTTAAGGGACTAGTTTTTTAGCAGCGGTTAGTAGTACTGCGTCGAAAAGTAAACAGACAAGCGCACTCCAATCAGGATACTGTCGTGGAAAATGTCTACCCTGGAAATCCAGAGTTCCTGCGAGAGCACAATGGAATGAGCAATGATGCACGTTACTTTTACCCCTTGCATCCCGGGGAGCCAATCAAATCGGCGTATCTGATATATGCGGGCCAGAGGCGAGCTAAATTGATGACCACAACGCTGCAACGTTGGAGGTCAGTAAACATTGGTCATAGTGTTATCTAATTGTGTCGAAGTCCGGAATCATTCAGAGTAAACATTGGTCTAGTGTTATCCAATTGCTTGCAGTGAGATTTTCAAATGCATGCTTGGTGCCGCCGCTCGAGTTGGGCCATTACATTGTTCGTGGCCAGACCCTTAATCTTTTGAGATTACCAGGGTCTGGATTTTCCAGGCTAGAAAATGTCCACTTCCAAATCCAATTGTCCAATTAACAATTACCACATGACTATTTAGTAATTTAGCACTCTGGAACAAGGCGTCCGAAGGAGACAATGTAGATAGAAGATTTTCCGAAGACTGTTGATCTTTATTCACCGTATTGCAATGATAGTACAGCCCAACCAAAGTCCAGACCAACCATCAAAGCAATAGGGAGGAGATGTCATCAGCTGGGGCCCTCGACAAGATCTCCCCTACGGATGGCAATACACTATATTTTATACTTCTCAGCCCTTGAAAAGTGCCACCCTCTCACGCCATCTCCATCAACACCCTTCACCAATTAGTATCAAGCAGGGTCGCTTACATTGGTGGAAACCATCTTCCCATCATGCATCCTATGTAATGCATAGATAACATATGTAAAATAGTGTAACCCTAAGTTTTTCTGGTTCCTTCCAGTTTGGTGAAATAAGGCCTTCTTATCTTATTCTCTTCCTAGCTGGACAGTCCCTAACTCATAAGGCACAGTGGCCTCCTCATCCCTGTCCTGCCCAGTCCTCACCAGCTTGATAACACCCCCTCTCCCTCAACACCCTTCACCAATCAGTACCAAGCAGGGTCGCTTACATTGGTGGAAACCATCTTCCCATCATGCATAAAACTATATGCAAACCTATGTAATGCATAGGTAACATATGTAAAATAGTGTAACCGTAAGTTTTTCTGTTTCCTTCCAGTTTGGTGAAATAAGGCCTTCTTATCTTATTCTTTTCCTAGCTAGACAGGCACAGTGGCCTCCTCATCCCTGTCCTGTCCAGTCCTCACCAGCTTGATAACACCCACTCTCCCTTAACCATATAAGGAGGAGATCCTCTCATCCTGGTACCCCCAGTACTTTTCCAGTCACCCCACTCCGCTGACAGTCGGTCTGGCCTACAAAAGATACAATGACCTCACACTGCTCACAGCAAATGCAGTGGCATTAAGACTTATGACACTCATGACTACATTCTTCTAAAACATGAAAACCCATGCAATAGTATAAACCCTTATGAAACCCATGATTACATCCCTTCACATCCTGAAAACCCACCATAATAGTACAATCCTAGGTAATATCAGTCCACTGCTGCCGTTGCTTATATGCCTACTACCAACTTCAGGGAACAAAGTATAACTATTGCAATGCGATGCAAGGGTAGTTTTTATTTCTAACACTATTCTATCAAGATAGACATTTACATCGATTGTCTGGCGTTTTGACTCTGAAGAACACGCATGGGCGTCGAAACGTTAGTCAGTTTGCACAAATAAAAACACGTTAAAGCATTGAGTGCTCCGGTCCTGCTCCTTGGCTCCTGTTAGACCTTGGATCTCCCTTTTTGACTTCTGCGTCCTGTTCCGTGAGCACCAACCAGGCTGAAGCGCAAGTGACCCCCTTCTACTGTCTGGCGTTATAATTTAAGTTGAAGGAAATAGCTCTAGATGACAATGTTTATCAGAAGTTTGACAGAAATGGTTTGGATTTAATCTACAACTTCTGCTATTCAGCTTGTCTAAATGAACTACAATGTTGTTATTGATGTACTGAATGTTATGTAATAGTACTTTGTTTTTACTCCAATATCATTTATGAACTAAAACAGTTATTTTAAAACAGGTATTCACACAGATGTTTGCATTTTTAAAACAGCAAATTATTTAGATTTCCCCTGATTTCAGAGAGGCTATTACTACAATACTAAAATAAGATGTGGAGGTTGAAACAACTGTTTTTATACAGAAAATAAAGTTTGTTTTGCTTTAATGAATGTATTAATCTTTTTTAATGTCAATTCAGATAGTTGATTCTATGCCTCAGCCAGCTATAGCCTCATGACCTTTAACCTCTACCTGTGACCCCATGATCTTTAATGCCTTATCAGTTAATTTAGGCTTAATTAACTGTGTTGGGTTTAATGAGGATCCTTCAATCTGCTTGAGAGGTATAAAACAAACATTGCATGTCAAGTATGACCTCACGTGACCTTGACCTTTGACCCCAGCATTTTTGTGTTTTGTAAATCAGCTATGCCTCCAAAAGAGAAAAGAGATATACAAAGGTTTTTCACCAAACAGAGCATAAGTAACCAGACATGGAAACTAACAACTGCAAACTGCTAGCCTAACATCATCTGCCTTCTGTAATCTTTCAACCAAGGTTAGCAGTCATGTTGATAGGAGTTTTAAACTTAAAAATGGCTAGTTATATTACATTAAGTAATCATTACATTAAGCAGCTGAAACCAAACCTATGTATAAGTATAAGTATAAGTATATATACTCTTTTGATCCCGTGAGGGAAATTTGGTCTCTGCATTTATCCCAATCCGTGAATTAGTGAAACACATACAGCACACAGTGTACACACAGTGAGGTGAAGCACACACTAATCCCGGCGCAGTGAGCTGCCTGCATCAACAGCGGTGCTCGGAGAGCAGTGAGGGGTTAGGTGCCTTGCTCAGGGGCACTTCAGCCGTGCCTACTGGTCGGGGTTCGAACCGGCAACCCTACGGTTACAGGTCCGAAGTGCTAACCAGTAGGCCACGGCTGCCCCCTATGTCCTTGCTTTCTAATAAACTGTGAGCTCTAATCTGTTCTTGGGTCCGATATCTTGAATATAAACCTGACAGTAAGGCCTGGTATGTACAAATATACAAACCTGCAGCACCTGCCGGTGTGCGGTATGAGTCATGTGTATCCTTCAGTCATTCAGATTCAGCATATGCATGCATGATAGAGTGAATTGTCAAACTACATACAGTAACAGTGCAAGTCTTAGGCCACTATTAGAGTTGCTGTTTTAGCAATCCAATGTTATGATGACCACACATGTTTATTTATCAATCTCTTTATTAAAATACAACCAGAACATTTAGGAAATATTTACACAGTATTAAAAAAAATGTGTACATCTGCTTCTGGTTCCAATCTTAGGCCACCACTAGATGTGTATTTTAGGAGTGCTATAATGATCTCACAAGGGAGAAGCTGTTGACATAACGGCTTGGTTCTAGCCTGGAAATATCCAGACTCTCGTATGTACATTTCATTTGTACAGAGAGTCTGGCCACTTTTCATTGCCAAGCGTTAACTTCCTTGAAGGTGAGTACTCTGTTGAAGTTTAAAACTATTGGATCTGCCCAGAGCCACTCTGGATCTGCCATAACCAATCGCTAACGTTTGGTCGTTCAAGTTCAAGTTTATTTCTATAGCACATTATCATACAAAATGTTACTCAATGTGCTTAAATGTGTGTCGTGACGTACTGTATGTCTGGCTCAAACTAGCGCACAACCTCAACGTCATCGTTCTCAGCTACTCCCTCTGTTCGCTGATTGGACTTGCAGATTTTTGCAGGAGAAAACCTGTGAATATACCGCAGACCCAGACGACGTACTGAAGGGAAATTAAAAATGAGCGGAAGTACATAGAAGGGCGGAGTAAGGCTAGCCTGGTTCTGACATGTTAGTAGATTTTCCAGAAGTTTCTGTTAGGCTGGTCATGCCCATCACTGATCTTGGTGGAGAACTTTGACTCCATCAATAGCTTCCTCCTTGCGAGATTGGTCATAACACTGTTAAAACAATAATTCCAAATGTGGACTGAAACTTGAAAAGAAACACATTTTTTTGTATTTTCTAATAAGAAAATAAATATTATGATTAAATAGTATTAAATATTATATTATTGATAAAGGAAAATATGTAAGGTGGCCTAAAACTTTTGCACAATATTCATCCTGTCCAGCAGCAGAATAGCAAAAAGTATTACAAGAAAACTCTTCAAACAATTTGGTCTGTTTTAAAGCCAACAGCCTAACTACCCCTAGTAGATATAGAGTTTAATCTTCAAAGCAGGTAGAAATGTACAGGCTGGTATACAATCAATAACTCCTCTTGCTTTGCCGACAAATAGAATGCAAATAGAAACGTCTGGCCTTACAATGTGTATGTCCTTACAGTGTGTATGTCTGTGTTTTTCTGTAAAGTGAAGATCCTGATGCGTTTGTAAAAACATGTTGGCATGAGAATGTTCGCCTTTGTGTTTGATCTTACTGGTTTCTACTTAATGTGGTCATTTTTATGTGTATAATTGTGTGTGCAAGTGGACTGGTACCTGGCTGTCCTCTTCGTCATCAACAGAAGGTGTGCTCTTAGGAGGTATTTTAATCTCATATGTCATGATACTCCACCTGCATATGATTGAGAACAGCTGTTACTGACTGCCATGGACCCTGCTAACCATGTAGAGCAGAGCAGAGCAGTCATATCACAATTTACCTGCTACAACTCAAAGAATGGCTGTACTTGTTTTCTATGCAGCACATTGCCTTACTTCCTGTTCTGGTTGCGTCCTCTGCATTGTGCAGATCTGACTGAATGTGATGCATGTCTTTATTGTAAGATTCAGCCAGATCTATGCAGCAAGAAGACGTCGAACACATCCACTGGAACACGAAGTAAAGGCAATGTGCTGCCTTCAGAAACAGCCCGTTATAAACTCTCTGTACACTTTTAAAGTTTACAATACTTCGGGTTGTCTGCAGGGACACTATCCAGTGTTTCCTCTACATTTATTTCAGCATGGCGGCCCACCACGGTTTAATTAATACCGCCACGGTATCAGAATCAGGGCAGACGCACATTGTGCAGTTGCTTTTTAAATAATCCTGCCGACGTATCCTCCCCTGCTGGCTGCCGCTCACATTGCAATTTAACAAGTAGCCTAAAACTAGTCAGAGGTTATTATGGCCCCAGTTTCACTTCACATATTATATATTGTATTGATGTAGCCTATTTAAAACATTAACTTTCTTCTCAGTGTTTCCTCTTCATTTAGCGTATAGTAGGCTAAATGCCCTCCGCTGGTTGCTGAAAATTGCAGTTTAACAATAAACAGCAATGCTAATCCGAGGTACCTGTCTAGTTTTATTCCATAAATATATTGTTTTTATAGATGTTAGTGCCATGCGCTATCAAAAGCTTTCATGTGCTACGCATGTTTGTCAACATTGCAAAAACTACAATTTTCGCACAACTTGGTGGAAAGGTGTAGCACAGGCTAAGGAAAACCCATTCATTTCTGAAGCTGATCGTATTGAAAGTATTTTCCATATCGTAGCCTATTAGCTCGCTCGCAACAACAGCAAAAATTAAACTGGAGAGTAGATGTCTCCGCGAAAACACTGTTACATTAGCTGCGCACTCAATCGCGAATCGATGCAGTAAAAAAGCAACGACTGGTAGTAACGAAGGTAAATTGGATTGAAGCAAAACTTGGCCAAAAACATTTTGTATGCACTCGCGGTGATGGCTTAGTAGGCCTAATGTGAATCGCGGACTATAAAGTAAAGGAGATTTGCACCAAATAAAGGCAGTGTCGTGGGTTGTGTTTCTATAACATGTTGGCCGGCACTGTTAAAAACAAAATCTAGCGGAAACACTGCTATCCACGCTACCACCGAACTACCACCCCCCCCCCTCCCCCATATGAAATTCTACGAAACTTGGCATACCCCCAGAGGATGTCAGGTTAATCATACACATCTCACATCTCGTCGAAGATAGGGGCGACGAAAGCAGAATAATATTGCATTTTCATTTTTTACTGGGGGATCACAAAAATCACAAAAGAGTGGTTATGGGCTAGGTTGATGTGGGCCCTTGAGACCAGTGGTGGAATGTATCGAAGTACAAATACTTTGTTACTGTACTTAAGTAAATTTTCCACATATTTGTACTTTACTTAAGTAGAATCTATAGTGCATACTTTTGACTTTTACTTAGTTACATTTTGCAGCAATTATCTGTACTTTTACTCCGCTACATTTCTACAACACCATCGTTCCTTTTTACATTACATTTTATGATCAGTTTTTTTTTTTTCTCTTTGACAAACACGTTTGTTTCACCAGGGGGCTGGGTTGCTACCAAAGATAGAGCGCTACATGCCCCGCTTCTAAATCTTTGAAACTAGTCTAGTCGGTAGGCTATATTAACCAGACCCATGGCTATACTGGACATGCAACTGTGTTCTGTGCCCTGAGCATATGCTTGCCTTTCTCTGTCTATTATCTGCAGCGTTAGGGCCTCCTCTCCGATGAGATTGCGAGTCCGCGGAGCAGCGAAGTTACAGGCTATGCCCATGCGTCTGATCATTTGCGGCACATGAATGGTAGACTATAGAACCGCTGTCCGAAAAAAAAACTAAACATGTTCCAGATTAAAATATTTCTTAATTGTGTGATCAAATAAAGAGGCATAGCCTACATTTGGGGGGTAGTAAAGTGAGCGCCCATTCAATGTTTATGCGCGTCTGCACAAGTGAAACTGAACCTTATCATAAAGACACCTTTCTCAACAACTTTTCTGTTCAATCTGGACCGGCAGAATTGTCATTATGATCCACCAGACGTTTCCCTTGTCTACCCCGATAAACTTCAGGCTCTCGTGTTTTACTGAATGATACTTAACTCAGCAGATCACACTAGATAACCAGAATTAGTCTCCAGAATTGTAAGTCAGAATGTAAACTGGGCCACGGATGGTAAGCACAATTACATCAGCTTAAAACTATCTAGCCTAGTATAACCTAAAACTAGCTTTATTAAAATGCCACACCTCATAGGCTACTGATTTTGTTTTATTAGAATAGGCCTATAGATATTAAGATAATAAATCATTATGCAAGTACTTTTACTTTTAATACTTAAAGTACATTTAAAATCAGGTACTTTTTACTTTTACTTAAGTAGGGTTGGCATTGTGGTACTTTTACTTTTACTAAAGTAAATATTTCTCTGCTTATTTGTACTTTTACTTAAGTACTGATTTCAGTACTTCCTCCACCACTGCTTGAGACCAACATACCATAAACATTTCATCATCCTCGGGGCCATGGTTCAGGTAGTTATTTAGGAAAAAATGCTTTTTTTGAGTTTCGGGAGGCCCAGCGTGGGGGGGTGGCCCCTGGGGAGTTTCAATTTGACTAATCAAATTTTAATCACAAATTATTGATATACATTTTCTAGTGAAACAAATATCATCCCATATTCTTATTAATGGTGTAGGTAATTCCACTACTTTTATCAGTAACAATCATAAGACTAATTATCTTTTTAAAATAAGTAATAAATTACAACTAGAATGTATTTCCGAGGAACTGCAAAGTGTGCTTGCTCAGGTGCGTTTCACCAACGGCAGCAGTGGAATAGGACAGGGGTTCCCAAACTTTTCCACGACAAGGCCCCCCAAATACCACTAGGTTCTGGCCAAGGACCCCCTTGATGTTTTATTAATTAAACCCATCGACAATACTACGGCAAATGTAAAAATACATTAAGCTAATCTAATAATTATTTTAGCCACAACCACATCGCGATGGAGCTTACAGTGTGTAAAAATTTTATTTGGGGCTTTCTGCTATATGAGAGCCATCACTCTACTATTATTCCCAGTCATTATCATGGGAAATATGTTCAGATATGCGTCACATTATTATAATGGCATTGTATAACAACCCTCATAGTATATTTTAAATGTTTCAAATGTATTTATTTCTTGCTTTTATTTTTCCCTCCAACTTGCTGAGGCCCCCCTGGCACCCCCTCGCGGCCCCCGGCCCCCACTTTGAAAACCACTGGAATAGGATAGGGCTGCCAAGTTAAGCAAATTTTAATTTCATTCTCAATTTCGGCTCCAAATGAAAACAAAAACAGTAAAATCAAGATTTTTTTTTGCCACATTCCATTTAGAAATAATGTTTCGGAAATAGCTACAATTTCAACTCTTACAGCACAATGAGCACCTGCTTCTTTAAGCCCTGCACTCGACACGCCCCTCACCTCTGTGCACAGGCCACTCAAGCAGTTTCTGGTTGTGTGTGTGTGTGCTTGTGCAGTTGGTAGCATCATGAACCACGCAGAAAGCACATTCTATGCTAATTCTGTTGTTAGCACTGTTAACCGAGGTGACCAAACTAGAGTTCTCAACGGGCCTGAAAATTACAACCCGACCCGAGCTTTTAAAGCCCGGATCCGATGTAACCCGAAACATCAACATGAATTATCTGCCCGAACCCGGCCCGACACCCACCCCCCTTTTTTTCCCTCATACACGTATTGTCATGACCAGCAGACGGGAATTCAAATCAACCTTTAATGTTCACGATTTGTTTTAAGGGGGACATTTTTGGCCAGGAACTACGTCATTGTTTGCTGCTGCTGCTGCGTCGTGGTGGTGGTCGAATGCCCACAGTTTAATGTATGGCGGCTCAGGCTGGACGTTTTTTGTGTATATATGTCATATTTCCCGACCCGTTGAGAACTCAAGACCAAACTACTCAGAGAAGTTATGGCAAGATGGCCAATCTACAGTGGGCAGTGCTTCGACTTGGCCAGCTTCACTCGCGGTCCGCGCGCGGGATCACGCGGTATCACGCAACTTTAATTTGTATTTTTCCAGTGACGCTGCAACGACGCTGCAACAACCCAAACAACCGGTAGAAGTGAGCAGGGTGTCTCGTAAAAAGAAATGGAGCCTGGAAAACCCTACACAGACTTCACTACAGACTTTAGCAGACTGGTTTAGAAATAACTTAATAGCCAGAAATATGCCTGCCCTGCCCTAATAAAGAAATATTTGGTTAACTGCGAGTGAATCCCGTTTGCAGCCGTACAAGAAACGCAGGACAAATTAAACATTCTGGTTTTCTCCGAGTGCAACAATGATAGACAGACATCATTTGGACAAAATATAGAGCATGTTGCTCAGCGAAATGCCTTCCTGTTACGTCCTGTTATCACGGAGTTAAAGGCGATAAACGATTTTTGATGGTCATAAGTTTACTTCATTAGCGGTTTATTTTTTGGATTATTAAAGAGTGTTTTTCATTTAAAGGTTTGACTTCGTGCTTATGCAGTAGAGCATTTAGTGCTCTCCCCAATCCCAGACGTTCACATTGCATGTTTGTTTGTAATGGATGCAACCGCGAGATAGGCTACGCGTTTGACGGCAATGAGTTGTTAACAGACATGAACCAAGACATATAGCCGAGCAGCAATCTAGGGACTGTTCGTTATTTATTGAAGGGGCCACCGGAGGAATTTTGAGTGCTTCAGTCAAAAGTTGCATGACCCTCTCTTGCCTGCTAGAAATTGTTCAATGACCCTCCGACAGAATTGTTAAAAAAGACATGACCCTCCCCTGCCAATTGTCGCTGTCTTCCGCCCGCGCCACAGCCACACACTGTGATAACATTCTTAAATCAATCTTTCCCGTGAGCTTGCATGCTACCAGTCCTTCCTTTTCAAATGTGTTGTGCCTGTTTGCACAATTTCACAAATAATCATATGTGATTAATAATATGACAAATAATCCCTGTGCACGGGGACCGAAACAATGCATGCCAACTTTTTCCGTGTTTATCACGTATTTTAACTTTCCCCCGCTGTCTTGCCTTTTTTGATGTTTTCCCGTAGAATATCCCATATTTTAATACTCTCATAACAGCCCTGCCATCAGGACTGTCTCTGTGTTGCCCTGTTGCTACCCCTTGCCCTTCCAACGAAACAGATGTCTTCAAATCATCGTTTTCCTTGCTTGAAGGCGAACTTAGAGTGATGTTAACCTATTTAAGTTTAACGGCGTGATTGTCGTGCAGAGCACGATTCATTGGCGCTTGCATGTTCGGCCTTATGTCTACGTGCGCACCTGAGGCTACTCAGCTACTAGAGAAATAATTTCCCCTGTTTGTATGTTCACTCCAAGTTGGCCTACCATAACTTACCAACTCTGCACTGTAGACCCTAACTGGCTATTTATATTTTTCTGTGAAATAAGCAAATGTATTTGTTCAACTTTATGAAGCAGAATTATGCATAGGCTACTTGGAACATAACACACTTGACAAAGGACAGATGTATGTTGCTAGTGACAAAATATTAACTTTCAGTGTTTTACGATGTCTTTGTCATGGGGAAGTGTTTTTCCCCATGCATTTATTCTAGGTTACTGTCAGTGACTGCCGTGAGAAAAGCGGGTTCTGTGTTTCGTTCATGTCAGTGACTGACGCGAGAGAAGCGGTGTCTGTGTTGTGTTGCGTGCCGTCCACAGCTCTTCAGTTCTGACAAAGCTGCGTTTGTATGGTTATATTGCTTGGACTCCTAACTCACAGACCTATTCACAAACCTGCGGCATTTTGCCGTGTTTTGAAATCCTATGCAGCTACAGGAGCTTCCAATCGTGAGGAAGCAATTTTGCATTGTAGGCATAACTAACATGCAATAACGCCACCAACAACAACCAAAACTAGGTCTAATCATTGTCAACATGTAAATTAAATGTAACATTATTGTGAATCAAATTAAAATGTTCTCTTTAGCAAACGTAGGCATAGTAACAGAATAATTTAATAATATTACAAAGATACTACATCAATCCGTATGTTTCATTAGGCTACTAGGCTTTTTGTTTTTCCTTCATTCATGTAGGCTAGGCCTTTTTATTCAGGGGCCGTATTCACAAAGAATTTTAAGGCTAAAAGTAGCTCCTAACTGGCGAATTTAGGAGCAACTCCTAAAAATAATGGGCGTGTCACTCCTAACTTTAGGACTTTAGTAGCACCTAAGTCTGGGACAGCTTAAGTCGAGAGGACTCCTAACTCACTAAGACCTATTTATAAACAGCTTTTTGTGGCATTTTACGTTGCGATGTTTTGAAATGCGTAGCCTATGCGCAACAGGAGCTTCCAATCGCGAGGGAACAATTTTGCATTCATAAAAGGGATGCAATAACACCACCGCAACCAACAACAACCAAAACTACTCATTGTTAACATGTAAATGAAATGTAACGTTTCATTGTGAATCAAATTAAAATTTTCTCCTCTTTGCAAACGTAGCCTAGGCATATGGTGACAGATTAATTTAATAATGTTGCAAAGGTAGGCTACTGCATCAATCCATAGGCCTACAGTATGTTTCATTAGGCTACTAGGCTATTTGTTTTGCCTTAGGCCTACTCTTTATTCATTTAGGCTAGGCCTTTTTATTCAGTTATTAATCATCTTCCGTCCTTCGCACTACTTGTGTAGCGCACGCATTCTCCGACCTGTCACTCATCATCGGAAGAGAGGTGTTTGGAATTCCCGCGTTACAATCGTCAGCCAATCAAGGTGGTCACTTCAGTCAAGCTCGTGCATGAGTAATGACGTCATCCATAGCAACGAAGACTCACTCCTAGTTTAGGAGTTGTCTGAAAGGCTTTGTGAATAACTTTTAAGAGAAAACTCCAAGCTAAAATCTTTAAGTGCGATTTAGGAGTAGCCTACTCCTAGTAGTAAGATAAAAGCCTTTGTGAATAGCCTACGGACCCAGTTATTCATCATCTTCCGTCCTTGTGTAGCGCACGCATTCTGAGACCTGTCACCTGTCACTCATCATCGTAAGGGAGGTGTTTGGAATCATGCCCGCGTTACAATAATCAGCCAATTAGCCAATCAGCCAATCAAGGTGGTCACGCTTGCCCATTTACCCAAATTAATGGTTGAATATTACTGATGATCATTGTTATTTAAGAACATGCAGTGTGCGTAGGGCACCAAAAACATCTTAATCAGCGTAAAAAAGCATCATACCGCACATTCTGGCGGGTCTGTTATTTACTGTAGGCTGCGCAAACCATAGGCCTTTATTTTGGGCAAGCCTGCATTCATTCATTCATTCAACGTTTATTTATTCTCGGAGGGTCATTGAGGGAAGCCCTCATTTTCAATGAAGCCGAGATTACAGAAGCAAAGCAAAGCGCTCCACAAACAAGACAACATTCGAGGCCTTCTGTTGAAGAATTTTATATAAAGCCTGCGCAGTAGACAGTAATCCTCCTGCCCCTGATAGGCCTACCACAGCTGTGGATAGTGTGGAATGTTCAAGTAATAACACAATCCAATGTGTGTCTCAATTGTCCCCCGCTGACCACCTCACACATTTCTCTAGATTTTGCAACGAACTTACATGACACAATGCCATAAAATATGCCAGTTTTACACTGCAAAAAATGAATTCTAACCAAGTGTTAATAATCTTATAGTAAGATTAAAAAATCTATTTGGTATTGTTTTTAGTATGAAAAGACTTACCTAGCGCCCTCTCAAAAGATCATTTTGACTTAATTTAAGAAGACTTTGACTTATTTTAAGGAGTCTTATCAAGACAAATTTGCTCAACGCACTGGCAGACAAATTTGCTTGTTTTAAGGACAAATTTGCTTAACGCACTGGCAGACAAATTTGCTTGTTTTCAGGATGAGATGTCTTAAAATAAGTCAAACTTTTTTTAAATTAAGTCAAATGATTTCACAAGAAAGCGCTAGGTAAGTCTCTTTATACTGAAAACAATACCAACTAGTTTTTTCTTATCTTGATATAAGATTAATAACACTTAGCTAGATTTTGTTAGATAAGCAGTTTTTGCAGTGTAGGACACAGAATAATGTTTGTAATGATACCAGGTAGGCCTACGTTTAACAGTAACAAGTGTAATGAGCTATTCATTGTCGAAGGTGCATGGTGAAGTGAAATTCTTACTTTGGAAAACAAACATTTGCCAATATCATCGCCGATCATCAGAATATTGCAACAGATTCTGTGTGTTCTGGACTGCAGGTAACTTGTTAAGCCAGTGGTTCTCAAACTTTTATTTCATTCCCCACTTTGATCAAGGGGCATGGCTGATGATAGTGGAGATAACGTGTTATCCCGAGGCTTTTGCAAGTCAGCATCTCCGACGGTAGTCTATTAAAAATATAAGTTTTCGATGTCCCAAACGGAGAGCCATAGGCTACTTTATTGTTTTTAACGATCTCTATGCTACTCACAAAAATGTAGGCATGGGGACATGATGAAGTAGGCTATCCAACTGTCGTGTGTTAAATTATTGTGATTACGAGCCAGTGGTTTTCAAACATTAGGCCTATGCGTGACTCGGACATCTAACTAAATGCAACATATGCTCATATCGTCCTCGCATTCGCAAAATGAGGACCAGTGTTTTGTCAAATTGCAAATAGCTATTCGTTTTAATGAATTTTTATGATAGTATGAAGTGCTTTTTGTATAGGCTACCATCTTAATCTTGGAATATGGGGAGGGAAGTGGCGCGTCTGCAGTCAGCCAAATATGAATGTAATTCTGCGGCATCAAGCAGATGTATTTGTTAATTGTACAGTAAAATAAAAATGACATGTCAAGCAGTCAATTGACTACATTGCAGTCAAGAAGTAGGGCAAATTAAGACACTGTTTTGATTTGCGTAGTTGCGTAACACTGACAATAACATAGACAGCAAATTAAGATAGTTTTCCGTTTTGTGGAGCGGCACCGGTAGACTATCAAAAGCAGATTTCGATTTTCGCTACCACCGTGTAGTCAAGCCCTAAGCCATACCCAAGTAGCCTTAATCGAGGTAATGTTATGCATGATTTATTTTGTTATTGAATTCGAAGGCTGGGATTCCTCTCGGTAACAATTATGTTTAAAGGTAGCCTAGCCTCCTGCTTTTTCAGAAGGGGCGGCAGTCAGGCTACTGAGCAATGTACAGTGGCAGAGCGACGCACAGTGGCTGAAAGTGGTAGTAAGCTTCACGCAGCTTCACACCTCGTAATGCGCGACTGAAGTGGCCATTTGAAAGCGATGCCCACTGTAGCATTAGAACACGCCTGGTTTTTGAAATCAGCACATTACAGCTTGTCAATTACTACTAGTGCAAGTGGATAACATCATGCAAATGCAAACGTTATTATTAGATAATTAACACTGACTGTTTGCTCCTTCAGTCCCAATGGATTATGAAACATATTTTCCAAGACCCAGAGGAAAAAACATTTGTTACATTTTAAGTTGCAAACTTAGAAAACACATGGGGAAACTAAACTCTCCAACCAGCATAATAAACTTAAATAGCTATCCAGCTTTCAACCAGTGCTGCTGTGGTACTTGAAGTAAAGAGCAGTGAATATGTCACTTAATCTAAAATGCCTGAATATGTCAAAACACCACAGTATGTAATCACAATGTAATACATCTGCAATATGCTATGTGCTGTTATGAATAAGTAGAATTTAAGACTTATCTAAGATATATTTAAGCAATAAGCCCCGAGAGGCCGTAGGTTACACACATTGTTAGGCACGACACGCTAGCGGTTGTAGAATCAGTGTAACCTACGGATTCGAGTGGCTTATTGCTTCTCTAAAAGTGTTAGTATAAATAAGTTTCATAAAGTGAAGGCACAGCAACTAGAAATGTAACGATTTATTCATAGATAATCATTCTTCTGCCAAGAAATATATTTCCTCTATCTGAATGGTTGCCAAGCAACGTTGAGACGCAGCTACTTCAACTTTTGTATCAAGTTATGTTAGAGCAGTAATATAGAACGAAATGCGGTCAAGGTGTATGCTTGTGCTGGATTTTACAACGGCATCGAACGCGATTCAGCCAATCACAATCAAGGACCGGAACTATCAGTTTTAGAAAAGTTAATTAACTTCACTTGTTTTCCATATTATAGCCTATTAGTGATATTTTTCTGCGGTTGTGGAAATAACGGATTAGGCTAATGTACAAAACATATTTCTAAGCGATTTTAATCCATTTCAAGGACATGGCTTTTAACTGTACGTGAGGTTGTAGCCAATTTGCATGACATTAAATATAGCCTACTGGAAATGTGTATATATATTTATTAGTCATCTTATCGATAATTGCTATCTCAGATCCTGATGTCACCAGGGAGGAGATTAGAATCTTCTCTGACAGTATCACATATTTATAACACACCCATTTCTATCACTTTCTCTACATGTATGCGGACATGTGCAATTTTGTGGCTGGACTCAACTTCAAGAGCAGACAGCTTTAACTTTCCTCGAGTATAACTGAGTGTAACAACTTTTGCACATTTTAAGCCTACACTGTCTGGGTATATTAAAGTATCTGTCTGTCAAGCTGAAATCACCAGGGGTAAGTAGTAATAGTAGGCCTGAATTTTCAGTGGTCCCCAAGCCTTAGAGAGGAAAGAAATGGATCCCTGAGGTGTGATGCCTATAAGGTATTTGATAGTGTTATGGTGTTTATATGACATGACTGTGGCGTATGTCATGGAGCCTTTCGGGGCTTAGTGCTTTTCTAGACCGGTTACTACATATACCTGGCAAGATTTCATAAAATAAAGGCAGAGCAATGAGAAATGTAATGATTTATTCATAGATCATTCATCCGCCAAGAAATGTATTTCTTCTATCAGCATGGTTGCCAAGCAACACTGAGTTGCAGCAACTCTACATTTTGTATCAGTTAAAATGCAGTCAACGTGAAGGGTTGTGTTGGGTTTTACAACAGCATCGAATGGTACAGTATTTCCGATTCAGCCAATCATAATTATGGACCGGAACTATCCATCTTAGAACACCACACATAGACACCAACGTCCACAACAGATTTGTCTTCTTTTTTTTATCCTACAGTACACCTCCTATGCCTCAGAATTGACACACTCTAGTTTCCTGTCTTGTTCTTGCATGAATTCTAGTTTCTCTCTGATATGGTTTGCCCATCTTGAAAAAGATCCTTGATTACTACCTACACAACCCTCTCCGATCTTGAGCAGCCAACTGTCAAAAATTCATAGAAAACCATCTCTGCAACCGTATATTCTAATTATAGATACAAGCAGTCTTGTATACATTCCAAGCATAGACACAGGCATGACAGGATGATTGCCGATTGAAAATCAAATTGACAGTTCTAATTAGGATTTCTTAAGTTAGGATAAGATAGGAGGTCTGAGATAATAGAGGACACAGTTATGAGTTCAGGATTTGCTTCTGTAATAGGATCATATGATTTTATCTATCTTTCAAGCTATTATCTATCTTTCAAGGTAGGACAAGCAGTTACTGTAGGATATTTTTTCTGTAATGAGGCTCCAGGAGTGCATGCACCATGGCACGTTGCTATTATGATGAGTGAACGCATCTCTGCAGAAAAAATCTGCTTGCACAAATGACCATCTATGCAACAGCAAGATTCCACCAAAGCTTGCTGTGCTGAAACAGGTGTTTGTGTGTGACAAGCAGAGTATACACCCGATAACTGCATTGGTCACTAACTAGCAAAGGCACTTTTGTCCCGCCTGGCGCCGCGATGCACCAGCCTTAAGATAGGGCCCATTATTTTTATGCCTGGCGATAATATTAATTTATAAATCACTGATTCTTGAGATAAGGGACAAAAGTACTTTTGAAAAGTGACAAACAAAAAATCAATACTACATTAATTTGAATTGGATATCATCATAAACATAGATCTCATCTATAATGCCTGAAAAGGAACAGGTTTTTTATTAACTACTTTTTATAAAAAATGACATTTACTGACTTAGTAACTTGTCATTTGTCAACTCAGTCTGACACATGAAAATATGTTTTTTTGTGTGTTTGATCAATTCAACAACACTGTAAAGTCTTTCAGTGTGTAGAAATGGTGTGCCTTAGCAAGGTTTAGTGATAAATTGCATTGTATACACTTTTAATATCATTTTACATTGTTTTGGAATAAGCCATTTTAAATTACCTTAATTTAGTTTACTATTTTTTAATTTTTAATATATACAATCAATGGTTTTGTGCACACAAGACACTGATGCATGTAGATAAGTTGGTGTTTTAATGTATGAACACACTCAATTGAACAAAACAAACATACATTTTTTTTATAAAAATGAAAAACCTCCATCTTACGGGGTTGACACACAACTGACGGTGTTGACACACAATTGACGGTGTTGACAAACTAATCGAGAATCAAACTGATTAAAGATATTTACCTAGTTTTGACATGACAGTATCAAGGGAAAGGGTATCAAACTTCAAACAAAGAGTTTCTACAGGACCTCAGGCAAGTAAGTTCTATGATTTGCTCCAATTTCTCTCAGCAAGTACTGTAAGTAAATCATTACTGCCTTCGGTGTAGAGCCTTAGATATTTATATATAATAGTTTGTCTAACCTGCGAGACTTGGGCATTGGACAAGAGGTGTTGAACATGCCTACGCTCTATGAAGTCCATAACATCAGGGGCTATGGCATAGAGCTCTCTGGTCTGGCTTGCTTGGAGGGGACAAGCTGTCCCTGTCAGTTTCAAAATCTTTCACTGGACAGAAACAGACATCCCTCCTCCTAGCCTAGTCGCCTGTTGTAGTTTTTCTGGTCACCTTGCTATTTTATAGTTGTATAAGGTAGCTTAGTTGACTTTACATTCTCCTATGTATCTTCAGCCATTTGGAACAGAAGAACACACCAGAATAGGCCTGTTTAGTAAACAGGATTTGATGGCTGCATTGCAATTCAATGCGGAAGTTATCCAATTATTCAGAATACGTTACTCAGATTGAATACGTTACAAAATACATATTTGGGCATGTATTCTGTATTATGTAAGAGAATACTTTTTGAAAGTATCCTTCCCAACACTGCCTAAATCTCATGAGTCCCATGCGCTTTCCCATGCGCGTGGAGCTAGTTGATCAAACTTTTGCCAACTTAAAAAAAAGCTTAACTCCAGTCGCGATTCAAAGACCTCTGTTTTCCAGCAACAGCACCCATCTTTGTTTTCAAGTAGCAAGGAATTCACGTGGAACTTTCGCGACTCTGTCATCATTATGTTAACCCCGCCCACCGACTCTACACACAATATGATTGGCCTGATCGAAGTTTGATTTTTCCAGCTCACAAGCCAACAGAGTTGCTAGACTACCCTGGCTGCAAATTACATTTGCTGCTGCTAGGGTACGTCTAGATTTTTAGGCTACCCTCCTCCCATATTTAGGGTGAAAATTGGCAGTAGGACCACAAGGATGCAAAAACTCAACTTTCACATCTTGGTGTTCTATATCTACATCAATGGACTTTCCTAACCACCAGTGATCATCATACACCACTGCCAGCCAATCCCCTATCTCCATACTGTTAATAATTATATCAACAGTAGCACCCCCAGGATCTTTCAATGGCTCCTCTTCCATTTCATCCACCAAATCTTACATTTCATCGACCGAATCCCCTGCTTCTCCCAACTCGTCTTCCATTTCCTCCATCAACATGGCCAATGGACGGCTCTTCCTGGCCCTTGCATCAGTCTGCTGCTCCTCTGAGCAGTCTCTTATACAAAGAGTAGCTGGGGGGAAGCATTGGCAATCCAATGGCTCACTGCAAGAGCATGATACTGTAGTTGTCTGTACCTAACACCAAACTGGCGAAGCCTATGAAGAAGCCAATACTTCTTTAGAACCTTGCCTGACACACTGCAAAAAATGAAATCTAACCAAGTGCTATTAATCGAATAGTCGAAGGTTTGCAGTGTAATGCCAGTTGTCTGTGACCTGATTTTTCAACGGCTCGTTTCTGTGCCACATGAGTTGTATAATTCCTTCTCAGTTCCGATGTTGGCTTCCCGTTATCATCCTCTCTGTTTCTGTTCATGGAGAATCTATAATCATTTTATCTTTTAGTTTGACATTTGACTTTTCTATTTGAGCCTTCTTTTTCCACCATTCCTGCTTTCTTAGTTTGTGTTGCTCTTTTGTTAATTTCTTAACCTCTGGACCTTTTCTTTGCTTTCCTCCAATACTTTCTGTGGTGCCTTTTTGCTCTGGGTCCTAAAACTCCTACTTGTTTTACTTTTTTGTTTTGGACCCTGTCCTTCCATCTCTGTCTCTCCTTTTCTAACTGCTGTTTACTGTCTAACTGTCCCTTCTGCTTTCTGGGTCACTGTTAATTCTTTCTCTCCCTTTTCTCTGGTACTGTTTATTTGTTTTTGCTGCTACACTGACAATTTTTGTCTAGCCATGTCTACCTAGAGTACAGATAAAAACAATACTTTTTATGAGTTATTATTATAAGTTATTTGGCATTTGGGTATATTAAGATGTTTTAAGTCAATCAACATGCATACTTATAGATCATATTATCATGTTATGTAGTTGTCATACATTACTTAATGAGTATTTGGGAGCACTTTTCCACTCCGTCAGCTTACATGTCAACACCGTCAGACAAAATATCTGACAGATTTGACGTCTGACGGAGTTGACAAAACATGTTTTTTTAACTTAATCATGTGTAGTAGATGGTAGCCATTTTGATTTTCCTCGGTTGCCAGCTGCCACTAAACTAAACCAAAATACCAACTTTTATTTCAAACTTCTTGATTGAATTCAGCTCTACTTTGAAGACAGTGTTGACACATAAAAGCTGTGACCACACAACTGCTGAATATTTATTTTTAAACACTTACAAGACCCTGTCTTGGACTGCTTTATCTATCAACAGAAAGAAGTCAAAGGGGGTTCTCAGTGTTAAAGCTGACCAAAATATGCCTGATTTATTTCGAATTTGAAAAATATCTGACAGAGTTGACATGAATTGAGGACAGATTTTGAAAGGCTGTTGTTAATGTATAAAATAATGCAATGTTCACTTTAAGTATTTTGTGATATTTTATTAAGCCATCCAATTAACCTCATAATCATATTTGTGCATTTTGGGCATTTTAAAACACTTTATTTTTCCAGTTTGATACTGTAACCTCTGCGGAGGACGAGTTCATTTGCATGGGCTTTCATAGTACAGTGCCGGTATTTTATGAAATTACTATGAAATAATATAAATATAGCCAAAACTAAGAGTCTAAACATACACAAGTCTTTCATATCCAACTTTTAAAGCCTTTTTAAATGAAATAATTTAATGTTTTTTTAAGGGAAATTGCAACATTTTGATGGGGGACATGTTTTGTCCCTTATCTCAAGAATCAGTGAAATAATAACTAATATATTAGTCATTTTGAGTGTGGATAAGGCATTTGCAATGCACAAAAAAGACAGCTTTAAGAGACATCTAGTGAGTATTAACTCAATATACTATGCCAGTAATTGATTCATGTCAACCAGCACGCTTCCGGTTTATTGGGAATAAACCGAATATGCGTGTGTCTTGTAAACACCCTATTCTGATTGAAATAAACCAAATATAAGCGATTTTAATCCATGACCCACAATATTGGGTCATGAAAACACCTTAAACGGAATATGGAGTGTTGTAGGCCTGCACATGCTCAATTTGCACAGAATTAAGATAAAATGAACCAATTGTCTCTCACGCACTTTCCTAATCACTTTTGGAAAGACAAGGAGACAAACTTATTTCTTGCAATCATGCAAATGTCATGGAGTTCATTGTCGGGAGAAAATGTCGAAATAGCGACATTTTAAAAAGATCTGTAAAAAACGTAATGAGGCTGGCTATCAACGTACGCCTGAACAAGTGAAATACAGGTGGAAGACCCTAAAGATGTTGTATTATGCAGTCAAAAGAGGGAATTCCACCAGCGGAGATTTACGTCATGACGTTTGGAGCATATTTGTATTTGTACTTATTCGGAATAATGTTGATTGCTATGTAAACAGGAATATGCTCAAAATGTGACATTCTACTTGCTTGTAAACAGGTTAAACAGAATATTGACATAAACGGAATTTGGGCAATAAACTGATTCAAAACGTTTTTTTCCCGGCATGAAAACGTGCTGATTGATATGGATAAACCAACAGTTTAAGGACAATACCTGTCCAGCATCTTGGTACTGGCCCGCTCCAGCTTTTCTAGGATCTGAGGCAGCTGTGTGTCATCATCACATGATGGTCCCCAGCCAAGTACGCGTGCCAAGTCATTTCCAGTGCCCAGTGGCAACACACCAAGCTGGCACTGTAAGGGAAATACATGCCCTCAAAAATGTTGTATCAACATGCAAAATGCATTTGTTGTTATTAAATAAGCTAGCACAACACTTGTGCAATGTTAGGGTGACCAGATACAGTACACATACACCATATGCATGACAATGTGGACCATGACCATATGCAAAACAATGCTTTGGACAAAGGCGTCTGCAAAGTCCCATAACCATAACCATAACAATGTGGGTCTGTTGCAAATGCTGAGAGTTAACCTAAAACATTGATATAATTCAAATGTCTATGTAACTAAGTAACAAACCTTCTGTCCTTCAGCTTGTAAATACCCATAAACACCCAACAGTTTGATTGACATCCATCACAGCCTCTTGATGACCGCTATAATTTCTCAGCCACTGGATGACAGGCTTACAGAAAAACTTAGCTCTGTTCAATTTGAATGTCCCAAGCTTGCTGTTGCTAATGTCGGCTACTGCTATTAAATAGAGCATACTCTATACCACAACGGCGTAAGCGAGAGGAAGGTAAAAAAAAAAAAAAATCCTCACCTGTTTATGAAGACTGAGTTTGTCAATTTCTGATAGTACCCAACCCACACTGCCATCTCCACCACAAACAAGAATTCGAAAGTTATCAAACTTCTGGAACAAGCGAAGTCTGCAATAAAAAAATATATATATATAAAAAAAAATATATATATAAAATAATAATAACAATTATATTCCATTCCACTCCATTATTACTCCACAGCTGAGATGATTTGCATTGTTTTTTTAATCAGGGCAGCAGTTTTCAGATTACATTATGTGCTTACAGAATTGCAAAGGGGTTCTCGACTGTTGTAGAAAGAAATGGCTGATCTTTAATGCAATATCTACTTTGCCCATTATCAGCAACCATTCATCCAATGTTGCAACGGCATATTCTGTTTACTAATCTGATATCATTTTAAAAGGCTAACTGAGAAAACATTGGGGAACCCTTTTGCAATTATGTAAGCACATAATGTAATGCTGCCCTGAGTAAAAAAACAATGCAAATGATCTCAGCTGGTATTCTGTCTATACTGGAATGGAAGGGAACATTTCTAAAATGTTTTTGTCAGTTTCCAAACAGGAACAAATTATCTTACCCTAAATGGGGTCCTCCATTCACCAGATCAAACACTTGAGCTGGATTCAACAGCTGTTTGAAACGTCGCAGGAACTTCACCCCTTGATTGTCACCACTTTTAGAATTTACAAAGACCAGGAGTGGACTGGCACAAGATGGGGGACATGTAGCTTTCCAGAAGCCTATCACAAAAAAAGGACCAATCACACATCCTATTCATCAGTGTTTATTCACACTTCTTCTACATGTAAAAAACATGATACATTAATGGAAAAAAAAGAAACACATGTATAAAGCATGTGACCTGGTCAACTGGAATACAGTGCAAAGTACACCATTTAAAAGTATCAGAAATGGGTCATTCCATGTCAAATCAAACAGAATCCAGGAAAATCCAGGTTGCTGCACAGTCTCAGATTTTGCTCAAAGTTTGTCTACATAATGTTTAGGTCCCATAACTAAGACTTGCAAAATATTTTGTTGTACCCACATGGCATCAATCAGTATTTTGTGTGCAAATACAATACAAATACACATGAAGATATTAAGGGCACTATTTTGACCCAGCGCAAAGCGTATTCTTATCACGACGCAAAGCGTATTCCTATCTTACACTCAGATTTTTCGCCATGCGCTTCTTTTTTATTAAACAATGTGCCCAGAGGTATGGCAATTAACAACCTAAGGTGTGGTCTAGCACAGCCTTTCTGAAACTTCTTTGACCTGAGGCCTGGTCATGGCAGACTTTGGGATCATAGGGCCCACCTACACGTACCCCAACCACCACCCCCCCCCCCCCACCCCCATCAAATTATCATTATGATCATCATTATCTCAATTATTATTATGCTATATTATTATACATGCACTTTCACTTCAAAGCAGTCAATGTTTAAAGTGCTAACATTGTTCACAAAAACTTGGTGAAAACATACACATCAGAGGACTGCTTTACTAATTAAGTTATAATAATTACAATAGTTAATTGCTTTTGCATGGTTACATGATGCTTGCATGAGAAATACTTCTCAAAACAACAGCAATTATATGGGTGCTATTGTTTTGGAATGTTTCCCTCATGCAAGCATCATACACTGTTAGGAGAAAAAATGTACATGCTTTTTACTGAAATTTCATTTGAATGCCTGAATGCAAGCAGAATCCAAATGCGCCGGTGACCATCAAAATACCGATGTGTTGTTTGAAGTCGCGCTGCTTGCTGTTAAAGGGAATGACATATGTCACTCTCTTTGGTTTAAAGGATGTTACACCCAAAACACACCCATAACTGATTAAGAAACATAAGAGCAACCGTTTTGAACAATGCGCCCAGCATTTGATCACAAAACCACGCCATTAAATTAGCGAATGTGAACTGGACACGCCATAAATGTCTTTAAACTTTGCGCCTCTGACCAGACGTTTCAGATCGCCAAGATAGGGCCCATAGGATTTTAACATAAATATTTCACAAGCCTTGATTTTGGGACCCATTCTTGATATAGACAAGGTTTGAACAAAATCGAAGACGGTTCAGCAACAACTGTATCTGATTTGACACGGAATGACCCAAATCACACTGAAACTTAAAATATTAGAAAAACACCCTGAAAAATTCAAGTAGTGAATTAGTGAAAAAGACAGATAAATGTGATAGTCACTAATTGTAACAGGAAGAAAGGGAATTCAAGTATTTTCTTAAAGGTACCACACCTAAGTAATTTTCTCAAAATAACTGTGGTAGAAAATAGCTGCAGTACTGTTACTCAGTTATTAATTCATACTGTGGACAATGAATTAGTAACAGAGTGTGGTTGTTAAAGAAACACTGTGAAATGCTCTCACTGCAGGGGAATGGTTTCATTAAATGCACCAGGAGCTGTGAGGATTTTGAGACCAAATGATGTTCAGGTATACCGCACATGTACTGTAAACACAGAAATGAATACTGAGCAACCTACCGTGATCAGTTAAGGGCTGTATATTCAAGATTAATCATGTGCTGCATTCATTTCCATTACAGCTACACAACCGGTCAAAAGTTTGGGGTCACTTAGAAATTTCCATTCCAATCCATTGTAGACAGAATACCAGCTGAGATCAGTTGCATTGTTTTTTTAATCAGGGCAGCAGTTTTCAGATTACATAATGTGCTTACATAATTGTAAAAGGGTTCTCGACTATTTAATGCAATCTTTAATGCAATATCTACATTGCCCATTATCATCCAATGTTCCAAAGGCACATTCTGTTTACTAAACTGATATCATTTTAAAAGGCTAACTGAGAAGACATTGGAGAACCCTTTTGCATGCTTGCATGGTCTTATGAAACATTTATTAAAGTACATCTGCTATATACATCTAGATAACAGGTTCCACTTATGCAGCCACTAAGCAGTGTATGAAGGTGTGTGTGTGAGCAAGACTTCATCTTTATAACTACATATATATATATATATATATACAAGCCCTGTAGCTTATTTAAATTATGCTGTAGTGTGGTTGGGATAGAGGTGCATTTCTTCTCAAATGAAAGACAACCACAATCAAGTCTAGTCCTCTCCCTCAGTCTTTCTTTAGCAACCAAGAGAGAGGAAAAGGGAGGGGGTGGGGGTAGTCACGAAGCTGCAACACGTGCCAGAAGCAGCCCAGAGCCAATTAAGATGCTGCTCTCCTCCAGAGCACTGAGCACATTCTCAGGAAGGGAACCTACACATGTGAGGCTCTGGGGTGGGGGATGGCAGATGGTGGATATTCTTATTACAATCCCTTCCCTTGTCAATTCCAGCATGCTACTTATCTGTCTTTCTCTTTTTACAAATATTGCTCCACTTTCAGTTCAGTTTTGTATTGCAATGGAGCACTACACTGATACATATGTCTATAGGCTCATTATCAGTCATTATTAAATCTGTCCATTAACATGTTTTTACTGGCCCGGAAATATCAAAATCATTGATTGTCAAATGTATCCCTACTTTAATTCCAGCAAATAATAGTCAAGTCAATGTATTAATACAGCACATTTAAATCATCAGGGTTGACCCAAAGTCCTTTAAAAATGATTAAATAATAATAATAACAAAATAAGAAATAACATAATTCTAAATACAAAATGCTAAAAAAAAAATAATAATAATAATAGTAGTGAGTATAGTAGTGGTCATAGTGTTAATAATGAATTAAAATAAGCAAAGGAAATGAAAATTAAACTAAGAATGGACTTTAAGGGCCCTATTTTGACGATCAGAAACACAGCGCATAGCGTATCTTATCACGACAAAGTTTAATCCTATTTCACACACAAATTTTTCGCCATGCACTTCTCTTTTATTAAACAATATGCGCCCAGGGTTGTGTGAATTAACGACCTAAGGTGTGTTCTGGCTCATTATCTAAAAATTGCTATCTTACACCATCTGAAAAGCATTACACCACTAACCAAGAAAAACCTGGTCTATAGCGAACGGTGCATATGAAGCACAGCTGAAGACGCACTACAGTAGATGTAAGCAGCAACTCCTCTGCAGGATAAATGTCCTTAAGTTTTTGATTCAGTCATTCAAACATTATTGGGGTAAGGGTTTCTTTTTTCAGGCTATGTTTTCGATGGTAACCCATTGTCAGTCAATAGTGAAAGTCATTAACTGTGTATAGAGATTGAGAATGTGTGGTCATCATGCCATTTTCCCATTGGTGAACGCAAAGCATTTTGGGGATCTGTGGCAATCCATGCCCATGTAAACCAATGTAAACGGCCAAACGTACCCATAATCTTGGTCACGTGTTTTAGCAATCTCTATAACTGTTTTGTCGCTGACTATGACACCACAGTGAATTTAGTTTAATTTTATTGAGTTCAAATAACAGACACGTGCAGATGCTTGTAGGCTATACTCTGCTAGGTTTTAGTAAAGCATGGTTTAATGGAATACCTGTTCCATACGTTCTCGTTGGCAAGCAGATTCCTTCAAATGCGCCGCTGCGCCGATCAAAATACCGCTGTTTGAAATGGCGCTGCTTGCTGTTAAAGGAAATGACAGATGTCATTTCCATTGGTTTAAATGATGTTACGCCCAAAACACACACATGAATGATTAAGGCACCGACTTTTGATAACAAAACCACCCCCAATGTGGACTGGACAAACCCCGAAATTTGTTTAAGCTATTCGCCAGCAACCATGCGTTTTAGATCGCCAAGATATAGCCCTTTGTTATTTATGACCATAGCCTAAAGAAAATAATTTGAACATCCAATGACGGTGTCTCTAAATTGAGCGAGATTAAACATCACTATTTTTATGGCCAGTATAACTCTGAATTACACAAGTTCCAAAGTGAAAGCAGAGAAGTTCTGTTTGTCTGCTTGATACATCATAAAACCAAAGAGGGTTTACTTTTTAAGAAAAGCATTTAAAAAAAATCAACCTGGTCAGCATACCATCTGAATCAATACTGTTGAGTGCAGTGGGTGGGATGATGGACACTTTGCACTGTCCAAGTGGACATTTCCGTGGGTAAAGATCCATGCAGGCAGTGTGTACCTGTCCAAACACAAGCACTGTCACACTGTTCATCGCTAAACATCAACTTAAAAAAGAGCATGACATTATGACAACATTTATACTGTGAATACGTTTTACATTGTCTAAAACCTAAAACAGTTCAACCCACTGGAAATTAATATTTGCAGGTACTATCATCAGATAAATACCACATGAAGATCTTACCATGGTTTTGCACCACAAGCAGCGCCAGTCCTGCAGGCGAAGGACACTGCCACAAGTTTTGTCACATACTGCACACTTGGCACTGACAGGTAAGTTTCCCTCCAACCATTGATGTGGCATTGCAATCTACAGAATAGTAAACATTTTAGCTTTTCCTTTCCTGTGCTCCCTCCACAATTTCTACCTAATAACTATGGGCCTCATTCACCAATCGTTCTGCTGGAGAAATGTGTTCTTAAAGGGAAAGGATTAGCTATATTTCCCCCTCTGCTGGAGAAATTGTGCATTATGCTATTTCAAACTGTGGAAAAAGGTAACGATGAAGCACATGGATTTGTTTACAAGCTACTGTAGCGCAACGGTTAACATAAGTTCGGAAGAACAATGTGGATGTTACAAGGTAAGAAACACGATTTAAAACGAGTTTCTTGTTTCTCACTTCTCTTTCCGGGACGGTAGTATCAATGTTGCAAGGTTGGTTTTCCGCCTGGAAACGCTAGGGGCAGCGGGGAAAGTCACCATTTTCACCGGAACAGGACCATCCAAATGATTTCTAAACGGGTTTATTACGTTGAAATAGTTGCCAAGTTCACCTTTAAAACCTACTTACGCAGTTCTTAATAAGATTCTGGCATTCACCAATATTGTCTTGTTCCTAGGTAAGAACAGAACCTACGAACACTCAAGAGCATTCTTACGCACATTTGAGTACTGACTTGTTTGTGCAAAACAAATCAGGGTTTCCCCAGATTTGACCACCCCAAATGTAAGACTTTTTAAATACCTTTTTAAGACCACTTAAATGAAAATTAAGACCTACATCGCACCCATTATGCGGTCGTAAAAACACCAGATCAAATCCCAATAATGATTATTAAAACAACACTTCCCCATGATGTGCTGTCTCTCCTCTCGACTGATTATGTTGATTCTTGCCGCCGGCGCGAAAACTGAAAGTATTGTTTGCGCATACTCTAAGAAATTAGACTAGTGTTGTCACGATACCAAAATTATTGTTTCAATACCAATACCAAGTCAAGAATTACGATTTCAATACTTTTTCAATACTCCTTAAAAAATGTATTTGATATGGAGGCCCCCACCACCTTGACATCATCAGTAATATTGAATATAGTGTGATCATTCACACCAGTGGCCATCCTAGATTCTGCTTGACACATGCACAAACACACACGAAAAATTATGGCTTATATCATATGTTTCTATTTCATATATCTTGGAATTCATATGAAGTGTATATTTTATTAATAATGTATAGTATTTTATAGGACAGTTTTCACCTCACTGTGTGTTTGTTCACTGTTTGCTGAGTGTGTTTCACTAATTCACAGATTGGGATAAATGCAGAGACAATTTTAGTAAGTTTAGTAAGTATAGTAAGATTAATCGGACAATGTAAAGCACTACACATATTTTACATGACAAAGATTTTCATGTATTGATTCCCAAAAGTCCAAACTTTCAAATGATGTATAATATGAATATGCTACAACAATCTGAAGTATAAAAATGATTTAGAATGTTGGGGGGAGGTGGGTAAATGACCTGGGGCTGGAACATGTGCTGCATAACCCTGCGGCTGCCCTGTAAATGGTTATTGCATTCTGCAGGTGCAAAATACAATAGAATTTAAATGACAACTATCTATTTTATGATTTATGATATTTTTAAATACAAAATATTTTAATGATGTATAAAATAGTTTCCACTATAATTTTATATATTTACCTCTCATCGAGATTGTGCTCGTCAGTGTGCACCAGACTGCACCAGACTGTGATTGACAGTCAGATCTCATATAGCCCTGATTTGATTGGACCAGAAAAACCGGGAGCTATGGATTTTTGTAAAACAAATAACAGGCTCTAGGTGGAGGTAGAAGTGCAGTTTTTTTTCTAAAACCGGCTGATTTATGTTGTTCTGTCAGAGCATAGAGTCGGTTTCAGTGAATACAGTGGGCAGTGCTTCGACTTGGCCAGCTTCACTCGCGGTCCCGGGGGATCACGCGGTATCACGCGACTTTAATTTGTATTTTTCCAGTGAGACGCTGCAACAACCCAAACAACCGGTAGATGGCTCAAGTGAGCAGGGTGTCTCGTAAAAAGAAATGGAGCCTGGAAAACCCTACACAGACTTCACTACAGACTTTAGCAGACTGGTTTAGAAATAATGTAATAGCCAGAAATATGCCTGCCCTGCCCTAATAAAGAAATATTTGGTTAACTGCGAGTGAATCCCGTTTGCAGCCGTAGAGACGCAGGACAAATTAAACATTCTGGTTTTCTCCGAGTGCAACGATGATAGACAGACATCATTTGGACAAAATATAGAGCATATTAACCTCCGTTGCTCAGCCAAATGCCTTCCTGTTACGTCCTGTTATCACGGAGTTACAGGCGATAAACGATTTTTGATGTTCACAAGTTTACTTCATTAGGGACTGTTCGTTATTTATTTAAGGGGCTACCGGAGGAGTTTTGGGAGCATTAGTCCAAAAAGACGTGACCCTCCCTCGCCAGCAATACATTTTTCTATGACCCTCCAAAGTGATTATGAAAAAATCACTGTTCTTTTTCCGGGTTTATCACGTACTATATTTTAACGTTTTCACATATTTGGCCATAAGCCGTTTATCATAGGCTATCACGAAACCAAACTACAAAGGCGAACACTTTAACAGGGGGAATTAATTGGGCATGAATCATGAACGCTATTTCGCTACCTTAGAATAATAAGGTTCTATCTGCGTTTTGAGTAGGTACAACCGGGACGATTGAAACGGGGGACGAATGAAACATTCCGGTTTTCTCCGAGTGCAACGATGATAGACAGTCATCATTTGGACAAAACATGGAGCATATTAACCTCTGTTGCATTTGCATACATTTGACAAAGGACAGATGTATGTTGCTAGTGACAAAATATTAACTTTCAGTGTTTTACGATGTCTTTGTCATGGGGAAGTGTTTTTCCCCATGCATTTATTCTAGGTTACTGTCAGTGACTGCCGTGAGACTAACTAACTAACCACCCGATTCACGTTGGCTGGGGGCAAGGGGGGCCATCAGACATTTGTGCCCAGTTAATCCGGCCCTGCCCCCAAAAAATCACACCTTCCCACCTCTGACAGCTTAAAAGAAGTCAAGAGGACTCCTTACTCACAGACCTATATCACAAACCTGCGGTATTTTGCCGTGTTTTGAAATCCTATGCAGCTACAGGAGCTTCCAATCGTGGGGAAGCAATTTTGCATTGTAGGCATAACTAACATGCAATAACGCCGCCAACAACAAACAAAACTAGGCTAATCATTGTCAACATGTAAATTAAATGTAACATTATTGTGAATCAAATTAAAATGTTCTCTTTTGCAAACGTAGGCATAGTAACAGAATAATTTAATAATGTTACAAAGATACTACATCAATCCGTATGTTTCATTAGGCTACTAGGCTATTTGTTTTGCCTTGATTCATTTAGGCTAGGCCTTTTTATTCAGGGGCCGTATTCACAAAGAATTTTAAGGCTAAAAGTAGCTCCTAACTGGCGAATTTAGGAGCAACTCCTAAAAATAATGGGCGTGTCACTCCTAACTTTAGGACTCCTAATTTTTTCACAAAAAATAATTCACGAAGCATTTTAGACCTAAAAGTAGCACCTAAGTCTGGGACAGCTTAAGTCGAGAGGACTCCTAACTCACTAAGACCTATTCATAAACAGCTTTTTTGTGGCATTTTACGTTGCGATGTTTTGAAATGCGTAGCCTATTCGCAACAGGAGCTTCCAATCGCGAGGGAACAATTTTGCATTCATAAAAGGGATGCAATAACGCCACCAACAACAACCAAAACTACTCATTGTTAACATGTAAATGAAATGTAATGTTTCATTGTGAATCAAATTAAAATGTTCTCCTCTTTGCAAACGTAGCCTAGGGATATGGTGACAGATTAATTTAATAATGTTGCAAAGGTAGGCTACTGCATCAATCCATAGGCCTATGTTTCATTAGGCTACTAGGCTATTTGTTTTGCCTTACTCTTTATTCATTTAGGCTAGGCCTTTTTATTCAGTTATTAATCATCTTCCGTCCTTCGCACTACTTGTGTAGCGCACGCATTCTCCGACCTGTCACCTGTCAGTCATCATCGGAAGAGAGGTGTTTGGAATTCCCGCGTTACAATCGTCAGCCAATCAAGGTGGTCACTTCAGTCAAGCTCGTGCATGAGTAATGACGTCATCCATAGCCACGAAGACTCCTAGTTTAGGAGTTGTCTGAAAGGCTTTGTGAATAACTCCAAGCTAAAATCTTTAAGTGTGATTTAGGAGTAGCCTACTCCTAGTAGTAGGCTAAGATAAAAGCCTTTGTGATTAGCCTACGGCCCCAGTTATTCATCATCTTCCGTCCTTGTGTAGCGCACGCATTCTGAGACCTGTCACCTGTCACTCATCATCGTAAGGGAGGTGTTTGGAATCATGCCCGCGTTACAATCATCAGCCAATCAGCCAATCAAGGTGGTCACGCTTGCCCATTTACCCAAATTAATGGTCGAATATTACTGATGATCATTGTTATTTAAGAACATGCAGTGTGCGTAGGGTACCAAAAACATCTTGCTCGTAAAAAAGCATCATAACGCACATTCTGGCGGGTCTGTTATTTACTGTAGGCTGCGCAAACCACATGCCTTTATTTTGGGCAAGCCTGCATTCATTCATTCATTCATTCAACCTTTATTTATTCTCGGAGGGTCATTGAGGGAAGCCCTCATTTTCAATGAAGCCGAGATTACAGAAGCGAAGCAAAGCGCTCCACAAACAAGACAACATTCGAGGCCTTCTGTTGAAGAATTTTATATAAAGCCTGCGCTGACAGTAATCCTCCTGCCCCTGATAGGCCTACCACAGCTGTGGATAGTGTGGAATGTTCAAGTAATAACACAATCCAATGTGTGTCTCAATTGTCCCCCGCTGACCACCTCACACATTTCTCTAGATTTTGCAACGAACTTACATGACACAATGCCATAAAATATGCCAGTTTTAGGACACAGAATAATGTTTGTAATGATACCAGGTAGGCCAGGTATTGTCGAAGGTGCATGGTGAAGTGAAATTCTTACTTTGGAAAACAAACATTTGCCGATATCATCGCCGATCATCAGAATATTGCAACAGATTCTGTGTTCTGGACTGCAGGTAACTTTTATTTCATTCCCCACTTTGATCAAGGGGCATGACTGATGATAGTGGAGATAACGTGTTATCCCGAGGCTTTTGCAAGTTAGCATCTTCGACGGTAGTCTATTAAAAATATAAGTTTTCGATGTCCCAAACGGAGAGCCATACTTTATTGTTTTTAACGATCTCTATGCTACTCACAAAAATGTAGGCATGGGGACATGATGAAGTAGGCTATCCAACTGTCGTGTGTTAAATTATTGTGATTACGAGCCAGTGGTTTTCAAACATTATGCGTGACTCGGACATCTAACTAAATGCAACAGGCTCATATCGTCCTCGCATTCGCAAAATGAGGACCAGTGTTTTGTCAAATTGCAAATAGCTATTCGTTTTAACAATTTTTTAATGATAGTATGAAGTGCTTTTTGTATAGGCTACTATCGTAATCTTGGAATATGGGGAGGGAAGTGGCGCGTCTGCAGTCAGCCAAATATAAATGTAATTCTGCGGCATAAAGCAGATGTATTTGTTTATTGTACAGAAAAACAAAAATGACATGTCAAGCAGTCAATTGACTACACTGCAGTCAAGAAGTAGGGCAAATTAATTTACGAAACCAAAACGTGGGTCATAGTTGTCTAAGCCTCTATTGCGTAGCCTGTTAAAAACGTCGCCAGATAGTATTAAATCGGCAACAACATTGTTTTCTGCAGAAGCCTACCCAAGGCTACAGATTAATTCTGAACAGTTATTTCTCTACTGGCTCAATTATCACACCACTGTTTTGATTTGCGTAGCGTTAACCCCAACACTGACAATAATCTAGACAGCAAATTTCGATTTCGATTTTCGCTACCACCGTGTAGTCAAGCCTTAAGCCATACCCAAGTAGCCTAAATCGAGGTAATGTTTAATTATGCATGATTTATTTTGTTATTGAATTCGTAGGATGGGATTTCTCTCGGCAAGTCTCCTGCTTTATCAGTAGGGACGGCAGGCAGAGTGATGTACAGTGGCAGAGCGACGCACAGTGGCTGAAAGTGGTACTAAAGCTTCACGCAGCTTCACGCCGCGTAATGCGCGAATGAAGTGGTCATTTGAAAGCGATGCCCACTGTATGATCAAAAAAATCTTGCCAACTGCAGCTTTAATATAACAACTCATTTATTCTCCTGCAGCAGTGCTTTCACTTCAAAACATGTATCATATTCGGTAATCAGTCTTGCTCAGGTAGTGTATAATATACGGTAGAAATAAAAGATGGTGCCCTTAGCCTCAATTTGTGTGCACCCGGCCCTGCAGTATCATGCCCTTTTATAGGGATTGAGAGGGCGTTTACCTATGCTAATTAAGAACAACTGGCACACCCTGTCAACTTAGAAAGAAATGGGATTCAGCATGATAAGAACGAAAACTGCAAATGATTCTGAGGTTTAAGAACACCTTCGTGAATCTGCTTAAGAGTTAGGAGTCATAGGACAGTTAAGAAAATTCTTAGGAATATATTGGTGAATGAGGTCCTATGTTCTGTGCATAGACAATGGCTTTTCTGCTAAATGGTGGACTGCATATTTTTCATAGTACTACTTACCCCATCCTCATCCTCGATGATATCTTTCCCAATCGAAGCCAAGGTTGTCCATTTACAGTTATTAGTGGCCCTCACAGCACACCTCTTGTGGGCTTTAAATTTACATACTGTAAGGGGGAAAAGCAGTGTTTAAAATTTGATTTATACAATATATAAATAAGAACTTGAAGGTGGGGAGGGGGTTAAGTTAAGCCACCACCTGTGTCTTGTAAACTATAAAAAAATCTCAAGTGACCCTGCATTTTATTTGATTTTACTATATGTATATGTTCATATATATTTAGTTGAAGGGATGGGTTTTTAAAATACAATTTAATTTATTAAATTGTTTTCTTAAACCATAGTTTTGTAAAAATCAGTTTTAGTTAGCCTACTGCAGTGCAAATGAGTTAAATGCCACCTTAGTCATATGCTACAATGTTGCTATGCTCTGAATGTCTGTCAGATCGCTAATTTGTAGCTCTCTTGCAACGTGACAGTAAATTTAACCTCACACCGAGGTTTGGCAAATTAATATACAAGTAAGATACGCCCAAACCTGGAGCTACTTCATATGTGCACAATTATCAGAAAAACACTTAATCACAATAGGAAATTTAACCCAGCAGTGGTATAACAATGAATAACTGCACAATGCTTCATATTTTAACAGCTGTCATTCCTCATAAAGAAAACAGATATGGGCTCCATACTCCTCCTGTGCTAGTAGCCATAGTTTTTTCTTTTTTTTATCAACTAACAATCAATGTATATAAAATTGAGCAACATACACCCAATTATTTTGCTGGCCAGCTTCAGTGAGAAATGGTTAAACTTGCCCTACTCTTACCTCGCGATATTGACGTGGCATTAAATCTAGCTTTATCTTCTGCGTTATGCATATCACAGTTCAGAAAAAAAAACATATTGCAGTGTGAACATATAAATAAGCTCACACAACCATACAACACCCAAACACACACAATGTTTTTTTTTCTCTCTCTCACAGACACACACACAAAACACACAGTTTTCATCTCTATGTGAATGAGATCCAATAGGCTAATGGCTAGCAGTTCATAGTTGATTTCCTCTAAATTGCATTGCAGGTTTAATTGGACTAAGTATACTCATCTTGCTGGGTCTATAGAGAAAAAAAAAATAACACACTCGTTGTGTGCCCACCTCTTGAGCAATGACCTACATGCCACATAAGAGTTACATTCTACTACAGCTAATCAAATATCAGATGTATGCAACCAAATGTAGCATTCACTCTAAAACATACTGTAACCTCTATTGAAAACAAACCTCTATTGACATATAACCTTGGAAGGTTACAGGAGACTATACTTCTATATCAGATTCATCAATCCTGCAGGTACAAAAAAGTACCAATAGATAAATCTGTGATTAATCTTATCCTATGCATAGTAGCTACTTTAAAGCAACATTATGCACGTTTCTTGCATCATAGTCCTTACAGTACAAGTCAAGACTCGCCACTCGGCAATCATGCTGGCAACACCTCTGAAAAGCTATTTCGGGCTAGTGGCATCGGCTGCCTACCTAAATGGATCTTTAAAACTACATAGGATTGTCAAACAGACATTTGAGGTACACCACATGAATCAATCAAATGTCAAAGGTGTGACCAGTTCATGAAAATGTCGTCAGCACGCTCACAGCAATCCAAACTATTGTCATCTTTCTCTTATTTCATCTATCATAGTTGATAGAACAGAACAGGGGACTGTTTCACAAAGCTATTTTAGACTGATCTGTAATGTTAGGCCAGTCTTAATTTTGCTCATAAACACACTAAACTTACCATGACTTTCTTCCTTATCCAGTCTATACATCCTTTTACATCCTTAATTTCTCCTTTTAGGCAAACCATATTGAGTAGACTTGCTTGCCTTTGTAAACGTTTGAAATCAACAATAATTTTAGGAGGACCATGTCAATTCTAAACCACAATTTAATGACAACTGTCTGCACAACTATGTACAAAATTAGCACACACCAGTAGAGCAATTGTATATTCTTACAGATTCCTTTACATTGAAAGGCATGAAAAGAGAATAATTCAGAGGGTGACATACGAGCACCTACCTTCACATGAGAGACCATGGGATGTGACTCCAGAAAGACTATCCCTACAGACATTGCAGAAGGTGGGACGGGCATGGGAGCAGGCATACCAGTTGTGCATCCCTGAGAAATGTTCCACATTAAACTGTGCCGTCTAGACAAGGAGAGGTTAAAACAAATTGGCGACATCAGGATAAGACTTTGTAGCCCATAAAAAGAAGCACTTTATAGTATATACATTGCTTTCACCACACTCTGCAGGCTGACAATATGCATCCCTCTTCCTACAAAGATTCTTGTCTGTAGTGTCCTTGTAACTGCCATTTCAACAACTGGAGTTATTCTTCTTCAAAAAATCATTGTTCAATTAATCAATATCTGATCAACATCAGATCACCATATATGTCCTCACTGTTTTGGAACTGAAGCATTTTGGGGCTGAGGGGTGTGGTATTGCAGGTTAAGGTAGACAGTCTTATATCATATTTTTTGCCCTCTCAGACAAATCAAAGCAATTATTTTCAATAGAGTAACATCCAAATTCAGGATTGTCCCTGAAGTAAACCTTTTCACCATCAAGTATTCAAAGAAATAAAGAAGCAGTAAATTAGTATTAATGATTAAAAAACAATGATTTGCCATTTGTCTATTAACACTTGCAGAGCCTTCCATATATTACAGTAATCTAAAGCATCTTATATTATTAAAACACTCTCGAAACTGCAGCTTTCATGTAACTGATTTTTGACAGTACAGACTGATATAACAGCATGTTCATTCTGTTGGCTCACTCTAAAATGCCATAATCATTGAAGACAAAAACACTAAAGGTCAACTAAAAGAAAAGAGATAACTTTAACCATGCTTTTGAAATAACACACAATTGCACATCATTATCTTTATTGCAGACCTGAGCTAGGTATCATGACCTCTTTCTCATAAACACGTCACTCAAAATAAGGCAACCAACTAAGGTATGCTCCAGACTAAAAAAGTAAACAATGGAGCTTACCTCATAATGGTCTCGGGACTGGACTGATTTCAAAGAACTGATCCAGTCCTCCATTTCTTTTCGGTTTTCAGCACACAGAATGAGCCTTCGAAACGGTGTGATAACCTAAAGCAGAAAAGAAGGCAAGACATCCATTGATCAGGATGGCTCACTCTGCTGCCTGCCTGCGGAATGTGAGGACTACAGACGATTCCCTTTATTTAAGGCACGAAGCAGACAAACCCCCCCCTTTCTCCTCCTCCCACTCACCCCCTCCCTCTTGCAGCCCTCTCCATCTCTGCGCCTGTTTGACAGAGATCTGGACTGACAGGCTGAATGCCTTCGAAAATTATAAAAGCGGGTTCAATCAAAGACTCTGCACTGCAAAGCTCTTGAGAGACAATCCAGTCTTTTAAGTACATTATAAATTTATTGCTATTTATCTTTGAATCCGTTTCCCTCACCCATCCAAAAGCTCTGTGAGATACATACCCACCTGTCAGTTCCATAATTGGTTTTCTAGACTGAAAAGTTACACAGAGAACCACCAGTACTGCAAGAACCTCTAATTAGAAAGCCAAAAACACCCCAACCTCTTCATCCACATGGGATTATATTATCCAGACATTTCTCCACTGGCAATTCACGGCTTATTTACGCTCTTTATTCAAATATCACATAAAATAACTTGCATTTAAACTCGTTCTCGTTAAAGTTCTGACATATTTCATGTGAATACAGAAAGTTTAAAAGAGTGAGCAGAGAACAAAGGTTTATTTGCTGATTATATTAAATAACCATCCCACAGCAACAACTACACACAGACTTGACGGTTGCATGCTCAGTTAGTTTGTTTCTTAGCTGATTGGAAACATGAAACAGTTTTGTTTCAGAGCTAGATGACTGCTTGCCAATACGCTTGCCAACTGAAGGTTTGATATATTTCACTAAAAAGAACAACAAACAACTGTTTGATGGCAGAGATTGAGCCATTCTGAAGCTAACAGAGGAGAGACAGAGAAAACAGAAATGTCATTGGACAGACACTACACTACTGCATGATATGGTGGTCAGTGTGAGGACATTTGTACACAGTAAAGGCCAATATAAAAATGGTGCAAAGATAAACTATGAATCCACTATGAAATTCACAAAGAAAAACACTACTTCTTCTGCACGTCGCTGCTTTATTCAGCATAGGCTGATTAACAAGTAAACAGGAATATTCCGTTTCTGCTTCACATGGAAACATCTTATTATGAATATTGCCATAACCAGAATATGGTCCTTAATCAGAATATGGTGTGCATGGAAACATACTCAGGGCCAGATGTACAGTACTAATGCTTTTGCGCCCACTTCAGGCGTATTTGTTTCGCAACGTGCACGTAAAAACATGGAGAGGTATGTACAAACAGGCCACACTTAGGTAAAACCGCAGACTGCCTGTCGCAGGAGCTGAAAATGGCAAATTGTGCTTTCACGTGTCAAGCATATGCATTCAGAGGAGGGTCAGGGGAAAGTGGGAGTTTTATGTTAAAAGATGGGAGAAGCGCCTAATTTAGGTATTCCCCTGTATGTATGAAAACTGCCCATGAAAGCACACATCTATAAGCATGTGTTAATCCAAATTACGGTTAAAATTGTCAATAAGAGGAACTTTCAAAGACAACAGAATCGCTATTTAGAGCACCAGTTTTGTGTCCACTTACACTTGCACTTGTGTGCACTTAATCAAAAGCAACCCTAACTTTCGTTGGCCTTTCAAATGTCTTACTTTTACTTTCAAGTTATCCACTTAAACTTTCCTACTGTCTAGATTTGACCAATCTTCCATAGCATACGTGCACAAGTAGTTTGATATTCATTATCTCCCTGCTTGTTGCTTCTTTTTAATGTTGTCATCAGTTAACTTCATTCAACTGCACTTTTATGTATGCCGTTTAGTTGTTGATATTCGTAAATTGGGGTAGGGGGCGAAGAAAGGCGCAGATTACCCGATGAACTGAAAGTTTGATAAATAAATACCACATAAACTTGGGTATCACAGCGTTCACTTTCTGCGGTTTATCCATGATGCTGATAACGCTACATTTGCAAATGTACATCTGGCCCTCAATGTCTCAATGAGTTCAGTCTGGTAGACAACGAAAGCCTTCGAAAGACAGTTCTAAATCTGAACTACTCCACTTGCTACTTAGATACTGCCAACATTTTTTTTTAATTTCTTTCATTTAATGGCAGCTGATGCTTCAAATTGTAAATGCATCCTTGCAGTATGGCTCATTCCCCAAATCATTGAAAACAGCACTTGTAAAGCCCTTTCTTAACCCTTAGAACCGTAAGCTGTTTTTAGGGCATTTTCACTACCTTTATTCATAAGGATTTATTCTGGTCATTGTAAGTGCCACACACATATATTATATATAGTTTTTTTCAGGAGAGTCTAGGCTATTCAGATCTGCCATCATTTCATGTATTAATACTAGCATTGATTTTATTTTGATTTTTAAAGAATTAAAATATAAAAAGTGTATTATAAAAATTCTTATATTTCAACATGTATCTCACCACAGCAAGCTCACAGCTCTACATGCATTTCATGTGTGTGTAGGGCAGACTGTCCTGAATCGGGCAATATAATTGCCATGTTGGAGGGATACTCTGGGGCTGAGCAATTTACAGAAATATTTGCTGTGTGATTTACGGAAATAAATGGCATTTTTTATTTAGTGATGAAAAATGACCTTTCTGCGCTCCATATCGGTGACACGAACTGATCTGACCTGACTTGACCCGAGGTTGCGTGTTAGGCAAAAAAGGTGTTTATTTGTTGAACAAATTGGGATGCAATGTGAGCCTTGAATTGGATGCCATGCAGGACTTTGCTAGGATCTCAAAACCGGAATATGAACATGCTTTGCCATAGAGAAACACATGATAGCATTGGATTATAAACATGCTTTGCCACAAGAACAGACAAAAACGTGGGGTAAGTCCAGCTATATGAAGTTATTATTTTGTGTCACTTCGTCTGTTATATAACCCAGAAGGATGTACTTGGTATCAAATGATAGCTCTGAGTCTCCTCTTTCATCTGACATGCGTGGCATATCTATGCGATCACGGGTCCGCGAGTAATTCAAACGAGAGTAATGAGTGTGCTGCGTTGGTTTGTGTACATGACGTTATTATTTTGCAGTCATTTCGTCTGGTTTTATAAGCCAGAAGGATCGATAAACATGGTACCAATGGATAGCCCTGTGTCCCCTCTTTCATCTGATATGCTTGCCATATCGATGCGATCACGGGTTCGCGAGTTATTCAAACTAGAGTAATGTGTGTGCAGGTGAACGCAGAGAAGTATAGACTGTAAATATGATGCAATTTGATTTAATTTCATGATTTTTTTTAATTTTCATACTTGATCGTACAGACAAGTGTGTAGTCTCGTTGGAAAGCCCCACTTCTGTTCTGTCGTGCAATAAAGATTTCATCTCGCTGCGATGAACAGTTTCGGAGCAATGTAACAGAGAAGAAAGGGTGTGTTTTTTGACGCACTTTGCGTCAATCGGGTTCTAAGGGTTAAGGAAGAACATCTGGACACCTGTTCTTAACAACTATAGACACTAACTTATCTTTCATCGGCAAATTCTTGAGACAATAGCTTTTAATCAATTGACTGACTTTTTAACTGCAAATTGCTGTCTTGACTATGTTCAATCTGGTTTACGGGCCCATCACAGCACTGAGACAGCTGTGCTCTCATCAAGGTCTCAAATGACATACGTCTTAATAACGACTCGGGAAAAACATCAGTATTAGTATCATAGGACCTCAGCGCAGCTTTTGATACAGTTGATCATGCTTTATAATACATGTAAATAATAAGTGTATTCAAACTCCTTTGATTATTGTTTTAGAAGCATTTTCAGAGACCACTAGCTCTCTTAAAACCTGTTAACGGACAGTGTTCCTACATTGAATCTTCATGTCGTTTTATGCAATATTAGTAGTGCAGATGTATAGTCTATCTTATACACAACCATTGAACCAACACAGTAAATGCAAATTAGAGACTTTTATGTAATTATTCCATATTTTGGGTAGTCATTCTATATCAGAACACCTGACATACAATCCAAATAGTCTACAAGAAACCTCAGTGTTACCTTTCATTTGAGACCAAGATTATGATTCTACACCAAGAGGTTGCTACATAGTAAGGCTTTTATTGTCAGTATGCATTTTGGGTAACCAAAAGTCCTATGGGGAGTTTCCATAGGGCATTTTGCAAAACGCATGAGCATACCTTGGTAAATAATGGTCTAAAGTACTCGTTTTTCATTCTATATGGATTTACTTTTGCATAAAGCTTCACAAGACCTGGTGCTAGGGCTCAGTTGTGTTTCTAAGTCCACTCAAGTGACCTAGAGGGCTGAATTGTGGTCAGTTCAGAGATGCTTGCAATCCGGCAGGAAGAAAAAACTATATTCTAGCCTCTGTAGCCCTGTGTTAGTATAGAGTGTGCAAGTGACGCCACTTCCACTTGCCTCCATGGGACCTATCTTTCAAAAAATTTTGAACGCCAGTCTATGGCGAAAAATAAATTATTTTCTGGTCCCGGTTGACTTGTGCCTTGAATTACCCATATGATGTTTGTCAATTTTAAAGACAAATTTTCATGTAAAGACATTTGCCGTTTGTTTCGTAACTATTGAATTACAACATTGTGAAAGATCGTAATTCCAACGACTACAAACCCATCAGTCGCGCTAGTGACGTTAGCTCATTCACAGTCACACTAGATGTACAAGCATACCAGCAACATGTCTTAATTGGGCTTTCCTTGCCGATGAAAATACCATGAGTCAGAGGATTAAACACATCAGGTAAGTTGTATTCGTCCATAGACTGTACATTACATACTGTTAAGTGACAGCAGGCAGCAAGATGCAACCGTTAACTAGCATAACAGCTATCAGCTAGCTTCTAATCTTATCGTTTCATTACGTTGGTGACGTACATCGTTCGAGACGAGAGATGTAGTCCACTGAGTGGATTCGTACAAAACCAACATAACTTTTGAAGTCTATCGAACAACAGTACTTTCTTGACGTGAAAAATTATCTTTTAAATTCACACACATCATATGTAAAATTCGTGGCACAATTCAAACTGGACCAAAAAATAATTGTTATCTCTCCATTAACTCCCGTTCATATTTTTTTTAAAGACAGGTCCCTTGTAGCGGAAGTAAAACGGAAGTCACTGGCACACTCTATATCACACAGTTATTCTGGGGCTCGTTTCTAGAAAGCGTCGTTTGCTAACTTGCGTCGCAACCTTGGTAGTTTGCTCCATCGTTCTTGGATTTGGTGTTTCTAGAAAAGGGAGTTTGAACTCTCAATCTCAAACAAGGACGCAAAGTTTGGTCGTTTGAACTACTTCCCCCTGGGCAGTCGCACTTGTGTCGTTCCTTGGTAGTTCCAGTTGGTGTCCGGAGCGCCTAACCAAAAAAAATATGAAGTGGATGTTTATCTCGTGATTCAATGATTGATCTGTCCTGTAGCTTTATTTTGATTTAAGAGACTGACTCCCCTACTTGGCTCATTCTTGCTATTTATGTTAATTCGAGTATTGCCTTGTTTTTGACTGATGTCTTATTGGTCTCTTGATGTAGAGTAAATAAATATGTATGGTCAAAGCCTATTGTTATGTTTCGTATGCCTACTCTTACTCAGAGGTGAAAAGAAAAGATTGGATGCGAACTACGGCTGAGCGTGCAGTGCACCAACGTGCTGCCGTTAAGCCACGAGACAGGTGATAAAGTTTGCGATACCCAGACATTCGTCCAGGCTATATATTTTTTCCAACATAGATATTTAAAACAAATAATGACTCATATTGGTCGGCTTATTTTAACTGTTTTATATGCTTGCAATAGGTTTAGGTTTTTGCTGATGGCAATGACAATGCCAGCATTAATCACTCGATTTAAATTAGAAAAATGACGACATAGGCCGTGACAGAAAATGTCTAGGGGGTGGGGTATTACACGTTGTCACTGTTTCCACCAATGATATGTATTGCTGCATCATCAACAATGTTGTTGGAACTATAGTGTTCGAACGTCGGAGGTAGCGAATTGCGACACAGGTACGATGCTTCCTGGAAACAGGTGTAACAATGTCGTTGTTTGGTCGCAAGTTGCGTCGTACCACAGTGGTTGAGCAACGTCGTTGCTAACTTTTCTAGAAACCACCCCCTGATGGTCTCTACTGAAACTACTGTGTCTGAGCTTCCCAAAGAGGTCAAGCATTTGATGGTAGACCAAACTGGGTGAGAACAGTGGCCTCTAGAGTAGGAACAGTGCAATTTCGGGGGAAAAGCCTAGAGATGGCCTGTACTTAAAAGTGTTAAAGTTGGCTAGTAACTTAAACTTATTTCGACTACATAGCTACTATTAACAACATCTACTGTGTCCAAAAATGTAGCCTAAGCCAGATAGTCTGATTATGATTTAAATAAATATTCAGAGACCACCAGCCCTCCTAAAAGTAGTAACGGAAATTATCCCATTCATTTGCTTTATTTCATAACATGCTAATCGTGATTTATATGCTAACACATCTAAAGCATTATTTAACATTTTAACTCCACAGTATTTACATGAATCATTCAGCACAACATTGCTAACATTTGTTATCTTGGTTATTTACAGATAAGTTAATGAAGCTTAGTTCCAAAAGTTAACGTTAGTATAACTAGAGCCATTTGGACAACAGCTCAATCATGTACGATTGCCAAAGTACAAAAACTAGCACATAACAGGCCAATGAACTCAGCGACATGATGTACAACGCAGCTAGAAGTTAACGTTACACTAACGTTTTCTAATGTTCTAACATTATGTTACAGATGTTAAAGATAGCGTTCAAAAACATTATTGACTTAGACTACCTTAGAACAGATGTAGACATCCTCATTAATTGTATCCACGTTTAGTTGGTGTTGTGTTCTACCGCATAACTTTGACCAGAGCAGACACTTATCTCGGTTGAGATGTGGCTTGGGAAAGGGTAAAAAATACACACCTCTCGGGATACCTAGTGTCAAAGTTGCATGTACCCCATGCACACCGTTTAACCATTTTCAACGTAAAATGTCAAGAAAAAACATAAAAACAAATGAAAACTGACTAACTGCAATACTTTTCAATGGACATGGAAGCAGAGAATGTCCGAGTGTATTGGGTTCTATGCGCACTGTGATTGGCTCATCGTGTTTGGGGGTGTGGCTTAGCCATAGGTCAATTAAACAATAATTATAAGTGAGATTTAAACACCATGACTGTGAAATTTTTTGTAATGTCGGCTATATATACCCAATGTTTTCCTTGTTAATACTGTTTGAGCCCACACTAGCCCACACAATGAACAGGTGTGATGCATTTCTTAATTAAAATAATACAAGACGCAATTTGGCAGGGTGAGTAATGTGTCAATGTGGGTTGGTCAGAGAAAGGGAAGCTATAGAATTGTTTTTTTTGTTTTTTCAAACTGTGTGCCCTCTCAATAGATCCCAACAGTATCTAAATGTTCAACATCAGGCAATAGGGGTCAAAAGTCACATGCATTGACACACCTCCAAAACGGCAAAATATTGTTTTTTTGGTGGTTGCAGCATCATAGGTCATAGGGTACCACATTTTTTGATCGTCCTCACGATCGAGTCTCGAGTCTGTGTACCAAGTTTGGTTTTGATACCTGAAGGTTTTCCTGAGATATGACCTTACTTCCTGTTTGGCTGGTTTGCTGATGATTTCGATATGTGACCTGTGAAAGTTTAGTTTCACTTTCAATAAAATCCAATACCGCGGCTCTGAGCTCGTCACCGTTATCACCGCAAAAAAAAAAAAAAAAATCTGTGAAACATTTGGGGGATTCCACTTTTCACCATGACATATGTACAATTCCGGGTTGAAAACGTAGCAGAATCTCAGAGATAATCACGTTATGCAGTCAGCTTAGACGTCTGCAGGTGGTTAGCCTACATGAAGTCGAATCCCCCTATAATTGGCCTGCACATGTGTGCATGTAGTAGGCTAGGTCTATGTAATGTCATGATGTGTAATGTGATGAACCATCTTATGACATTGATACTCAAAGAACCACAGTTACGGTAAGTAGGCTAACCCTCTACTAAAACTTAATATCAAAAGATGAAGCAAACCCGACCTTTCGCGTTTGTTTTGGGGACAGCAATGTTCCAACATTCCATTTACTATGTGAGAGCAGGGGAGAACTGGCAATCGTAACACTTTTCTATTCTCTCCGTTCAAACTCAATTTACATAAAGCTGTTAAATGTGAAAGCTGTAAAATTTGGCCAGAAAGAATTAAAAAAATATGTTCTAGTTTGTTAAGAATTTAACTTAACAGCGACATGTAGGTCTAGGCTAGCCTAGGACCTACCTTTGTTACAACCTGAGGCAGCCATTAAAACGTGCGGTAGCCTACCTACATTCGCATAAGCGTCATGAATGTAACCATTCTAAAATCGGGATAGCCTTGTTGATAAACTGCTTATTTCTTTCATGTCTGAAGCATTTGCTCCAGTGTCTTTGAAGTTGCTGCTGTGATGGCGGCACAAAATTCATAATCCATAATTTTTTTTTTTTGGGGGGGGGGGGGGGTTATACCACGAAATCGTGGTAATTTCTTGTTTAGAAAACATCCATACCGTCCCAGCCCTATGTAGAAGTGGAAAAAGGAAATGACGCCATCTTCTCAAGCAACTTACACCAGTTCTGACCGGACCTAGAGTTGGACCGGTGGCAATATCTCAAAAGGTGCTGGGCAAGAATTAGGGAGACAGGAATAATAATAATAAGAAAACTTAAAAAGAACAATAGTGCATTCTAGTTATTAGTGTGCTGCACACTAATAGTTAGAAAGCACTTCCGAGGAACTGCAAAGTGTGCTTGCTCAGGTGTGGTTCACCAACATGAGCAGAGAGTGGAAAAGGCCACGTTCCAGAGTATGTACCATCCAGAGTTGGAGCGGTGGCAATATCTCAAAAGCTCTAGGACAGGGCTATTCAACTAGCGGCCCGTTGGAATTTACCTGCGGCCAGCCCGCAAGCTGCCTTCAAATCTGGCTTCCATGACTAAGATAAAATCATTCAAATAAGGCCCCAGCTGTGGCGCAACTGGCTGGGGCACCCGCACTGTACGCCGGCGACCCGGGTTCGATTCCCGCCCCGTGGTCCTTTCCGGATCCCACCCCGACACTCTCTCCCACTCGCTTCCTGTCATTCTCCACTATCCTATCCGCAATAAAGGCATAAAAAAACCCCCCCAAAATCATCCAAATAAAACGATAGCAGTTATTGGCTGCAAAAGTAAACAATGTCCCGCTGCTTGCGCCTCTCACACTCGGCTGTCATAACCTACACAGGAATTCCCGCATTGGCAGCAGTAACGTTTCACTGTGGTTATAGCCGAGGTTTATACATTGATTTTGCAAAATTTCTTCAGCTATGAGGTTAATACACAGGGGCAGGGGCGGTCTTAACATAGAGGCATAGGTAGGCGGCTGCTTGGGGCCCCCTACCAGTAGTCTTAGTAGGGGGGCCCCCAACCAACCTAAAAAAAAAAAAAAAAAAAAAAAAAAACCTTGTAATCATGAACGCTTAAAAAGTATAGTAAATTGTAATAATATTCTTAAGAAATACGTTAAAACATTGACGCAGTAGTTAAAATGTCCAGGTTCATTGTTATGTCCCTACACATACACCCCCTACGTCCACAATGAAATGGACTAGGCCTAGTCTGTAACGTGCGTTGCGCGAAAGATAAACATAAAGGACGTCTGGGAAAGTGTTGCCAATTTAGCGACTTTGTCGCTAGATTAAGTGACTTTTGGCCATCCCTAGCAGGAAAAAAAAATGGCATCTAGCAACTAGCGACGAATTTGCTTACTTCTTGCAACGATGGCAAACTCTGTTTCGTTGTTGAAACGTCAGAAAATCTCCCCTCTCATGCCAGTTTCGTTAGTGAATTAGGCCTACATCGCAAATTCGCCCAAAGCGTTGCCCCACGATAATAAAAGTTACGACTGGCTTATGTGGTATCAGCCCGTGTCATTACACGGAAGTAGATGTTCTATAAATCTAACAGCTCAGAAAACTTCACTGGAAGGTGAAGCAACAACGAGACGAGAGCAGTGACATGATGGCAGGGAAACAGGGACACGCTTGCCAGCATCGTTCAACAAGCACATTGAACAAAGGAAAGTAGGCTACAACTTCATTCACAAAGTAGATAGTTTAAAATCGAGCATACAAGTAAAAAAAAGTAGAAAAACCTATAACATTTGTTTAGGCTATGCAGCATGTTGTCAATGCAGGACAGACTGTCGGCTGGAGTAAAAAAAACAATTATCTCGGTCTGTCTGAGTGACATTTAAGCCTATAGCCTACCAAAATATAGCCATTGCCGGTTAAATTGTGTAGGCTACCCTATGGTGAAGTTATAATCAGATGTCATGCAGTGCAAAGCAGATGCAGCAGTTGGGAATAGGTTAGAAATTACTGCATTTCAGCCACCTGATGCTCGTTCTGGTGTAGGCAGAAAAAACCCCCGGATAAGATAGTATACATAAATGTAAAGTGTACCAATTAATACTGTATATAAGTATTAAAACAATTATATTTCAAGAAGTTGCCTATAATATAGAAGAAAAGCAAACAGGCGTAAAGGGGAATTAAAGGGCCATCACCGGGGTTTTTTAGGTGGTGGTAGTTGGCGGCGGGGGGCTGGTTCTCTGTTGGGCTATCGTGACTATTAGTTTGTGTAGTGCTACACTTTGTGTGTTCTCTGCTTTCCATCTTCATTTTGGAGTAAAGCAGGGTTTAAAGGGGAAGGTTTTTTTCTCCTCTCCAACCTTTACTTTCCCGTAGATTAGCTTTACCTGCCTATCCACCATTCAGTCGGTAGGCTACATTTTTTTTCGTTCTCTTTTAAAGATCGGATGGGGGGGCCCCATACATACCTTCGCCTTGGGCCCCCAATTTGCTAAATCTGCCACTGCACAGGGGCAGTTAATATGGTATTAATATGGGCTAATGCACAGGAAATTACGGTCACCTCATTGCATTCTTTTCCCTGTCTTTTTTTTATAGCTATGCCTGGCGGATATGTTGCAATTTTTAGAAGACATGCTGTGTAGACTCTTTAGCTCTACTGACAACTGGTTTGATTGTGGTCACACAAATGAGATTCATGCATGCAAGCGCACACAATTGTCTAAAAGATATCACATCCTGAAAATCAGTGAAAATCCATTGAATGAGATCAATGACAATTAGGGCAAATGGAAAATGGACAAGAATATGAAGAGTTGTCTTTGCCTTTGTGTAATGGAACTGATGAAGTTTTCAATAATTTTTTTACATGAAGCACATGATATACCGATTGAAACACATTCCACGCTAGCTAGGTACATGGCTACCAGGCTCATAATTCACTTTTAATTGTAAACAGAAAATGTCTAGCTAGCATCATGTCATTGTTAATATTGTGCTATACATGTGGCACAACTAATGTTAGAGTTTGTGGGCTAGCCATAGGCTATTTGAATGGAGCTGGTAAATGAAAGATAATTATGAGAACATGTGGACACAATGAGCCCCATTCATAAATGAGTTAAACAGCATCAAATTAGTAGTATTTCTTAAGAAATTAATATTTTAAAACAAAAATACTGTGTCATTATTATCATTTAAGTAATATACAAGTGTTTTACTTTAACCTTTGTGGTTACCCATTACATTTGTGATTTGTGTTGTATTAAATATGGCCTTTAACCCATTTACTCCTAAAATGCCTGCTAAAAACGCCTATAGAATCCTATGGCATTCTAGACTAAATAACCTTATTTCCTGAGGGTTTTCTGAAAACATACTAAAAATTGTCAACGTCTACCAAAATGTAATATTTAAGCCTCTGTAGCACCTACAAACATGAAATAAAAAGCATGCTGCGCTACGCAGCATCCAGCGGGAGGGTCAATGTTGCGCTACGCAGCATCCAGCTGGAGGGTCAATGTTGCGTCATGCAGCATCCAGCGCGAATGGGTTAAGAAGCTTTAGTCTTTAGGGAGAAAATATACTTTTTAATCACGATTAATCTAGATTAATTCATTTCAAAATATGAGATAAATTAGTTTTTTTTTATCGTTTGACAGCCCTAATTACAGGACATTCTGTGACATGTTAGCAGCCAGATGTCCAACATAGGATTAATCACATAGGCCCCAAAAAATATACTTAATAAAAAAAAAGAAAAAAAAAGGATTCATCACATAGCTGTATGACATTTTCCCCAATCCTATTCCTAATGTTTTGCACCTTGGCAAAGTGCAAAATCTAAAGGTTAACTAAAGCTAATGAGGCAAAATCTGTTCCAGAATATAATATCACAAGCAAGATCCTAGGCACAAACACTATTATGGTTATTCTGCTCAGTGCCCCCACACGTCACACAATAGCTTCATGCATAAGACAATTCACACATTGAATAACTTTGCACGTCATTTAAATTAGGGGCCCCTCTGAGTATTTTGTTGAGGTATGTATGTGACTCACAACTTGTGTACTTTACATGCAACCCAATTTTGATATAATTAATCAAAATTGCTCCCTACCGTGAAACTGTTGTTAACATTCTTTGTACTTGATTCAGCAACACTGGCATCTGAGAGATCCACTTCATCAAAAATGAGAGACTGTGAAAAGAAAAGAAAAAACACAATCAGTAATAGTTATTCCTGCTGTAATGCTGTTTAAAGTAAATTACTGTACTTTTCACTTTTAACTTTTAGGAAAGAATTTCATATAGTACAGCCATTTACAAAGTAAGCCAAATAGTATCTCATTCAACTATAATTAATTATTTTGTTTCTTGCATATTTATGAACTCAACTACATATGGAGACATGCATGTTTATGAACATTTTTATGCGCTCTACTGCTGTGTAATGCCATGCTGAAAATGATTCAAAGTGTGTCAGAAGCAACATGAAGTGGGGATTCAAAGTCAGAGCTCTAAAGGGCATTTACTCCACTTTCTACTTCCAAGGGGGTGCTTTGACTTTTTCATTCATATATTGGATACAGCATTGATATTGAGAGTATTAAGTATTACTAGCCAAGAGATTAACCAGTGATTATTTAAGAGGCAATAGTGGAAATGCACCCCACATTACTCAGGAGTATACTATAGTAGGTCTATTCTAAATAAAATGTGTCTTTGAATTAAATGGGCTGTTCTGTTGAATACTGTATATCTATTTTGGTTAGGGACCATTGAGAACTTTAAACTCTAAGCTTAATGATGTTTTTCTGATTATGATTACAGCATGTATACAATGTCGCATGTGTACAATGACTATCCTCTAGATCTGTTACAGCTATGGTTTGTATATCTTTAGGTGCATGAATGCAATGCCAACACAAACATTCCATGGCCCAACTATATCTAGAAACCTGATTGTCTTATTTCCCTTTACTCTCTCTCTCTCTCTCTCTCTTCCTACAGTGTATGTGTCAAAACCACAACAATGTCATAAGAGGGAGATGCAGGATATTCCATCAGCCAAGGGGATAAAACACAAGATAATTTTCTGCAGTTAATGTAATAGGCAAATAGCCACTTTCACTCCAACTTCCTGAAGGAGTGAGGTAATGGACCTTAAGCAGCGACGAGTATAGGGCCAAAGACAGGCGAAGTGAATAAGATGATGCACAAATAATGAATAGGAAGAACAGCATAAATAAAATACATTGGTTACTTTGCTACTGTCAGAGTAACTTATTCATATACAGGTTAGATAGGCTGGGAAGCTCAATTTGAATTTGTTTGCAGTCAACCAAATGCATTCAGTCCTCCGCTGTCCTTCAGGTGGCCAGCAATAGTAGAGGTGCATGGACCTGTTATCTAAAGAAGCTCTACAACCCAGATGAAATGATGAGAGATCATACAATCCTACTGCTCTTTTCTGATTCAGCTCTTGGCCACCACTCCACCCAAGAAACAATCAGGGGTGCGTTTCTAGAAAGGGTAGTTAGCTAACCTTTGTTGCAATCTTTGTAGTTAGATCCGTCGTTCTTGGATTTGGTGTTTCTAGAATGGTTCGAACTCTCAATTGCAAACATGGACGGAAAGTTTGGTGGTTCGAACTACAGCCCCTGAGCAGTCGCACTTGTGCCGTTCCTTGGTAATTCCGGTCAAAGGATAGGAGCCTAACCAAACATCACAATGATGGGCTCATTCTCGTTACTTATGTATCTAGTGTTGGCTTACGTTTTGACTATACACACTGAATTGACCTTTGTTTGAGGCTACTATTCTGGTATTCACAGACTATTAAAAGTAGTACACTGACCAATGGTGTAGTGGCTAGAGCAGGGTACTTTTTAGTAAAACATTATGGGTTTGATCCCTTGGTTAGGCTATATTGCCCTCTTGCTTTTGACAGGCAGTTGATACAAGGTAATGTGACATGAGGAAATACAAAATAAATCTGTGCAACTTTATTTGACATCATTATTTTTAACTAATGGCATGTTCCTAATGGTCACTCGATATGTACATAAATATTTAGGGTCAAATTAAGCCTATTGTGTCTTGTATAGGCCTACTCTTAGCACAAAAAGTGACAAGTCAGGAGGGGTGGGCTGTGAACACTGGTCGCACGTGAGGGTCCACCAAACAGACAGATAATGAGAGCGATAAGTTGAAATTTCTGTAGGCATACATTTTTGACACTTAGATATTAAATTGACATAAATAATGACAAACTTTGGGCCCTATTATCGTGGTCTAAAACGCATGGTCTCTAGTCAAAAGCTTATTTATATTTAGGAGGATGTTCAGTCCACATTGGGAGTGTTTTCATTATCAAACGTCGGACAGATGGCGCAACAAGGTGTTCCTAGGTTTCTTCAGTCAAGGGTGTGTTTTGGGCGTAACATCATTTCAACCAATGAGAATGACATCGGTCATTCCATTTAACAGCGAGCAGCGCAACTTCAAACAGCACATTGGTATTTTGATACTCAGCAACGCATTTGAAGGAATATGTTTGCATGCGAGACCGTATGGAACAGTTATTCCACTAAACCATGCTTTACTAAAACCTAGCAGAGTATAGCCTACACGCATTTGCACTTGTCTATTATTTGAACTCATTGGCAAAGTGAAACTAACTTCACTGTGGTGTCAGTCAACGACAAAACAGTTACACACAGTTAATTACTTTCACTATTGACTGACAATGAGTTAAAAAGTGTTGCTTTTTCTAGGCCAGAAAACATAGCCTGGAAAAAGCAACACCCCAATAATATTCGAATGACTGAATAAAAAACGTTTATCCTGCAGAGGAGTTGCTTACATCTTGTGCATCTTCAGCTTCATATTCATATTCTTCATATTTGCCGCACGCCTCTCAGATAATCACTTTTATCCGTCATTACCAATTTGCAAACTACTCATTGTGAGATAAGTGTAAGTATAAGTATATATACTCTTTTGATCCCGTGAGGGAAATTTGGTCTCTGCATTTATCCCAATCCGTGAATTAGTGAAACACACTCAGTACACAGTGAACACACAGTGATGTGAAGCACACACTAATCCCGGCGCAGTGAGCTGCCTGCAACAACAGCGGCGCTCGGGGAGCAGTGAGGGGTTAGGTGTCTTGCTCAAGGGCACTTCAGCCGTACCTACTGGTCGGGCTTCGAACCGGCAACCCTCCGGTTACAAGTCCGAAGTGCTAACCAGTAGGCCACGGCTGCCTGTTGTATTGATGTATTTTGTAACTTTATTCTAATTATGTTTCCAATTGTGTAATTTGTAAAGTTTTGCATGGATGTGGACTGGTGCGCGTTCGTTTGTGCTGGGATAATAATTTGCTTTCCGCCAGGCACCGGGTCGCGAAAATAGGGCCCATAGGCTGTTAGCTACACATGTTGCCACCTGTTCCACCAATGATATGTACTGTATCACTGCCTCATCAACAACGTTGTTGGAACTAGGGCAGGGGTCCCCAACCTTTTATGTACCATGGACCGGTTTGTTTCCTTTTTTTTTTTCACGGACCGGCGGGGTGGGGGGGGGGGGCTGGGTGGTTCCATGTTCCATGTTCCATATGTGTTGTGCATGCATTACTTGAAAAGAACTAGCTCCAGTTATGTATGAACAGTGAAGGTACATGTAACTATCACTTAAACATGTGAAAAACGTGAACTTGAAGAAGTGAAAATTGAACAATATGAACTATGAATATTGAACAACTTGAAGCTACATCTATAACTGTGAACATGCTTAACAAAATATGGGAACAAAACATGGGAACTAAACGTGCATTACGAATATAATCAGTGCGAGCCCTGTGCTTGTTTCCCTGCAACAAGAAGGTTCCATCTAGGGGTGATGGAAGACAGTGACACCCTCAGTGTGTTTGAAATGTCCAGTCGATTACGCAATTTGGTCTTAGTTGCAGTCATTGCCGAAAACCCGGCCTCGCATAGATACGTGGTGGGAAATGGTAGCAACGTTTTCAGCGCTTTTACGGCTATCTCGGGATATTCTGCTTTGGTTTTGATCCAAAAACCCGCCAGAGAGGTTTCCTTATACACACTCTTAAGACCACCGTCATTTGCAATTTCAATCAACTGCTCTTCCTCCTGCGCTGACAAGTTAGGACTATTCGGGATATTGACAAATGGGTTGCGGATAGGGCTGGGACAACGCGTCGACGTAATCGATGACATCGACGCAAAAAATACGTCGACGCAAAATATGAGCGTCGATTCGTCAAGCATAACGTGTGCTGCTAAATATTTTTAATCTTACACCTTCAGTGTTTTCCATACGTTGACTAATCTGTGGCTGGGCACCACGAAATCAAAACCGGTCACCACACGTTGATGTTCTATGTTGTAGGCCTACTGTCTAAATTAAAGATAAGATAAAATAATTTCATTGAGCTGCACTTTTTACTCACACATCCTTTCGTCGCCCCGCCCGCTCTCTCTCGTAACGAGCCCGCTGCTCCTCTGCATGTGCATTTAACAAAATATTCACGATTGTTGAAGGATTGTTGTTGCCACATAGAAGCACTGCATAGAACACAGTGGGCTAAATTGCTATTAAATCCGCTTAGCATCGTGACCATTATGCGCAAATTTGATCAAAACTGCTGCATTAAAGTTAAAGTAAACTCTGCTAAGGTCTTATCACAACATAGTACATTGAGGAGACTACTAAGTTACAGTATGCAATCAAGCAGTATCTCAAAGCTAACGTTAGAATACTGTTTGGATGTCAAGTTTAGCATGCTTACTTGCAGCTGCTTGTATTCGTTATTCATGCAGGGCTTATTTTATTGACTCTGAATGTTTGCAAAATCCCGATGTAAATGGAAAAGTGTTTTCCAAGACTCAAAAGTGCTTGTCCAAAGGAGAAGTACTAATCGTTATTTGAACTAACTACTTATGAATTGCATCCACACATCAGCAGCCTTTTAACTGTGTTAATGTTAATTGCAAGGATTCCCACACGAACGTCTTAAAATGACAGGCACTCAATTAGACACTGCTGAACTTTATTGAATGCTACCTCTGACTAAGAATGCATTACTTTGCACTTGTATAGTCTTTTATTTTGAATCTTAAAAGCAATAAACGTATATTGCAATGTTAAAGAATTCATGTTTTTTCATTCAGATATGTAAATAAACATGTATAAGTTGCTATTAGTGAATTAATGTGGAGATAATCGATAATCTAATCGAAATCGAATCGGACCGAAAAAATGAATCGTTAGATTAATCGATGCATCGAAAAAATAATCGCTAGATTAATCGTTTAAAAAATAATCGTTTATCCCAGCCCTAGTTGCGGACCCACTCATTGGTTTGCCGTGGATCTTTGGAGGATGGGAAGTAACGCTCAAACTCATTTGAAAGCGCAACAAGGTGATCGCGTACCAGCTGCGAGAGAAAGGGCCCTGCCTCAGTCTCTCCCAAAATCCCCACTACTGTTTGGAACATATCAAATACACCCCGGTCCACTCGTCGTCCCCACAAATCAAGCTTGGCTTTAAAGGAACCGTATGTAAGAAATGTAATTTAACTCATCATAAAATGGCCCTGATTTGTCACTAGACATTAGGAAATTATGCTAATTTCAAATACTTATATCACTGACAACAGTAGTCCGGCCAGGATATCGTCATTTAAAAAAGTGAAGTTGCAGCCCTCAACTGATGTTGATGTTTACATATTTGTGTTTTAGCCTGATCCTCCACCTTCCACCTATCTAATCACAAAGTCAGTAGTGTTTCGGCATCTGGGTTGCCAGCTCTGCTCTAGTTACCACATCTGCGGTGTACACCGCTCAACAGTATTTTGAAAGTGATTGTAGTACCAGTTTTGGCCAAAATCCTACATACGGTTCCTTTAAATGCAGCGACTTTATCTGCCAGTTTAAAGACAGTCGTCATTCTCCCCTGGAGTGACAGGTTGAGGTCATTAAGCAACCCGAATATGTCACACAGGTAAGCGAGTTTTGACACCCAGTCCTCATCACTAAAATGTGCAGCTAACGGTGACTTTTTTTCTGTAAGAAATCTCTGCAGCGGCTCTCGCAACTCAAACACTCTGGCCAGTGACCTGCTAAAGATGCTTGTTTTTTGTTGCTCATTCTAGCAGTTTGACACTACCGTTCGCTAAGAAGGTGAAGTGAGCTGACCTGAGGCTGCGCAGCGCTGAAGGCAATATGTAAAAGTGTTGAAGGCGGGACAGACAGACGTAAGAAAATAGACCTTGCAAAATGCAAACATGCGTGCAATCAAACAACTGCATATACTGTAGGCCTATGCCATGTAAAAACGTGACATTATTGCAAATTAAATTTAATTTAGTTTGCATGCATTTTTTTTTTTAAATCATGTCGTAGGCTACTGCCCGGTTAGGAATGTCCCGTACCGGGCCGCGGTCCGGTGGTTGGAGACCGCTGAACTAGGGTGTTCGAACGCCAGAAGAGGCGAATTGCGACACAGGTACACTGCTTTCTAGAAACAGGTGTTACAACGTAGTTGTTTGAGCAAAAATTGTGTCGTACCATGGTGGTTTAGCAACAACGCAGCTAACTTTTGTAGAAACGGACCCCAGGACAGTAGAGACAGCCAGAAAGAGAGGCAGATGAGAAAAATGCAAACTGTTATCATTCATGGGACTGAGAGGCATGTGGGGTGGGAGGTGAGTGGTTAATGGCAACAGTCGAGGCCACTGCTTGCTGACCCGAAGCGTCACCAAACCTTCCTCCGATCCACTGGCACCCAGAGAAGGGGTAGTATGGTGGGCACCTGCCCAGCAGACAGAGAGCATTCTCCAGCAAACGCGGCTCCGAGATACCCGGTGCTGCCAGCGGGCTAGCACTCCACCCGCCTGGGACAGTCACACACAAATACAATGCTAAAAAGCAGCAGTCAAATGTCATTTGGTTCCTTCTGGGCTTATTACTGAAATATAGGCATTCAGATAAAAGCAGTTGGAAGAAAAGGTAATTATCATGCTTTCGGTAAATCTGTGGCAACTAAGGTACCTAACAGCACTATATGACAAATGAGTCATTCTATTCTTTCAGAAAATACAGGAATAGGTGCAGGCTTTGCTCAGACTTTTTACAATTTCAAAAATCTGATGGACCGAACTTACAACTCAATAACAGAAAAGAATAAAAGGCTGTATTTTGCATATACTAATTATTTTATTGTTGCACAACCAGGGGTCACAAGTAAGCTTGGCAGAGGAAACCTTTTTTGCCTCAACCTCGTCCATCTATTCTGTACACTGGGACACCCTAGGACACCTTACATACTGAATATGATGTATCCTAGCATTACATGTAATTCTATTCATGGCTAAACTAGTTATTACTAATAATCCCACAGTAACTTTGCTATAAAGTTTGCTACAAAGTAAGGAACATTCAAACTCCTTTCTTGTTTTCTTCTTGTGTTATGGTTTCACTCTTAAATTCACTTACATTTTAATCTTTCATACTTACATACTTACAAAGCACTTACTTCCTGGCTAGCACAAATCCACTGAGGGCCAGATGTACGTACATACTTTGCGAACATAGCATTATCAGCGTCATGGACAAACCGCAGATTGCGAAAGCTGTCAGACCCAAGTTTCCGTCGTATTTATCAATCGTTCAATCCTTAGTATAAACTGCGCCTTTCTCTGCCTTTCTCCGCCCATAAACGCAATTTACGAACGTCCACAACTGAATGCCAGCGCCTACATACAAGCGCAGTTGAATGAAGTTAACTGATGAAAACATTAAAAAGAATCAAACGTTTAGAGATCATGAAATAATACCATACATGATAAGATGTCAACAAGCAGGGAGATAATGAAGATCAGTAGTTCTACTCAAACTACTTGTGCACGTAGGTTATTGAAGATTGGTCAAATCTAGCAAGTAGGAAAGTTTAAGTGAATGACGTGAAAGTGAAAGTAAGACATTCGAAAGGCCAACGAAAGTTAATGTTGCTTTTGATAGTACAAAGACTTACAAAACTGGTGCTCTAAATAGCGATTCTGTTGTCTTTGAAAGGTTCTCTTATCGACGCATTGAACTGCAATTTGGATTAACACCTGCTTTTACAAGGCGGAAGTATTTAGGCGCAGAATAGACGACGTGCGCTTTCAGGAGCAGTCTTTGTACATACCGCGGAATACATAATTAGGCGCTCTTTACTCTTCCCCTCCCATCTTTTTAAGCTAAACTCCCACTTTCCCCTGGATCCTCCCATGAATGCATATGTATGACATGAACAACGCAATCCCCCACTTTCAGCTCCCGTGCCAAGCAGTTTGCGCTTTAACATCATTGCGGCCTGTTTGTAAATACCTCGCAATGATTTTACACGCACGTTGCGAAACAAATACGCCTGAAGTGGGCGCAAAAGCGTTAGTACATCTGGCCCAGAATCCCTTTTCTGTTTTGTTTTGGATGAACTAGAGTGGTGGACACCGAAATTTTGTCTATTGGTCCTGTCTCGACTTTTCTGACTCGTTTTGAATCGCCTTTGACTACTTTAGAGTGCTGCCTACAGGCATGCACAAACATGTCCTAAAACAACCCTTAACGTTCGTTTTCAAAACTGTGCAACTCACCATGGTACCATGGTAGGCTAGTCCAGATTCTCACTAATATGGTATACTATAGCCTAATGGAAATGCAGACACTTATGCTTAGATTGTTAATTGCCTACATAATGTTTTTGAACAGCTGACCTAATGAGCTTCTAACAAAAGTAGGCTGATATTGATGTGAAGGTTAAGGTGAAAGCCCTTTTAAGTTATTTATATTGCTTATGGCACAGGTGACATTTTATGTTTTGGCCCTTCAGTTGAGTTCAAAATAAAGTGGACACAATGAAATAACAAACACTAGTTGTTAAGATTAGTTGACTAATCAAATAATCGAAAGATTAGTCGTTAGAAAATTAGTCGTTAGTGGCAACACTATAATAGACATTACATTGAAATGTACTGTTTTTGTAGTGAAATCGAAAAGCTTAAAAAACTATTATCAATGGACTAAATAGAATTATTCCGGTATTTTTGTGCATGCTCATAGGCAGCCACTCTGAAGTGGTAAAGCCGATTCAAAACGAGTCAGAAAAGTAGAGACAGGACCAATCGTCAAAATTTCGGTGTACACCACTCTAGTTCATCCAAAACAAACCAGAAAAGGGACTCAAAGTGCTAAATACCGGAATTATCCTTTAACACAATAATTACATTAACCATAAACATACATACCACGACTCTTTAAGGAAAAATAATTAGTTATAAACAATGTCTGTGGACACTTTTTAAAGATCCCAAAGCCTCTAGAATGAATAGCTTTAGGTAACCAGAATGAATAGCTTTAGATAAACTAGAATGATTAGCTCAGTGTTTCCCATACATTGACTAATCTGCGGCGGGGCGCCACGAAAAAAATATCGGCCGCCACAGATTAATATTCTATGTTTAATTTAATTTAATTTAAATTAAATATAAGGTCAAATCCTTGCATTGCCATTGAGGTGCGCTTTTTACGCACGCAGCCTTTCCTTGCCCCGCCCCGCTCTCTCTCGTAGCCCGCTGCCACTCCTCTGCATGTGCATTTAACAAAATATTCACGATTGTTGAAGGATTGTTGTCGCCACATAGAAACATTGCATAGAAGACGTCTGGCTAAATTGCTGTTAAATCCGCTTAGCATCGTGACCATGCTGCGCAAATTTGTTCAAAACTGCTGCATTGAAGTGAACTCTGCTAAGGTCTTATCACAACATAGTAGGCTACATTGAAGAGACTAAACTAAGTTAAGTTATGAAATCAAGCAGTATCTCAAAGCTAACGTTAGAATACTGTTAGGATGTCGAATTTAGCATGCTTAGCCTACTTACAGCTGCTTGTCAATTTCGTTGAAGGGCTCATTTTATTGACTCTGACACTGAATGTTTGCAAAATCCCGATGTAAATGGAAAAGTGTTTTCCAAAATTCAAAAGTGCATGTCCCAACTATGTAGAAAACATTATGAATTGCATCCACACATCAGCAGCCTTTCCACTGTTACAATTGCAAGGGTTCCCTCAAACGTCTTAAAGTGACAGGCCCTCAATTAGACCTATACACTACCAAGACGATCTTAATACCCCCCCCCCCTTGTCCAAGTCAGCTACCGCCACAAATTGAATCCAATTCTGTGGGAAACACTGTAGCTGTAGGTAAATCCTTCCATCAAAGAGAGTCTTGTCAAGAGCCTTCGTGTTGATGGAAAGCCAACATAGTAAACACTCATCAAAGGATCACAGTGGGTGAGAGGGTACATATTAGTGGATCATGGAATTAAGATAGCAAGGCGCAAATCCAGTAAGTGTGCTTTAGGCCAGAGTGAGTCATTTTCATTTAATTCTGTCTGCTATAGTAGTGGGGTTACACGTGTCTTCTGATTAAAGACCAGACGTGCCGCTGCAATCTGAATCATCTGTAATGGTAGGCCAGTTAACAATGTATTGCAATAGTCCAGTTTGGACAGAACCATGGCCGGCGTTCTGTCAAATTATCATACTCATTGAAATGACATACCTAGGCCTAGGGCTCTATCGTGCACACCAGCGCAATTGACTTTGTATACTCGCGCATTTGTCTTTCCTATTTTGCAGTCAGCGCATATTGGAATTTTCCCTCCACAGGTACATGTGCGCCCACGGGGGCGTTTCAGCGAAAAGAGGGGGCGTGTTCCGGCGCAAACGGTCCCTGTTGATATTTTGCAGTTTCAGAAAACAATTCCACCACAGACCAGGAACCTCATGGTCTAAAGTCAGTGGCGCAAATTCAGATGCTATTTTAAGGGCGCATGCATGGCCACAGGCCTGCAGAAATGAATGCTATGCACACCGATCTACAGACACCCTGTGCACAGATGGAAACATTCAAAGCCTTGATAATATTTGTCCATTTCCCGGTTTTGTTCGTGCATTGGTCAACTAAAAATTTAGTAGCCTATATAGTACATCCACATTAGTGCTGCCGCGATTAGTCGACTTAGTCGACCTAATCGACCATGAAAATTAGTCGACGGCAATTTTTTTAGTCGAAGAATCGTTTTACTGTTGACCGCCTATTTAGTTTTGGTCTCACACGGCTGTAATGTTATATTAACTCTATGTTATTAACTCTTGAAAAGTACAATGACTGTCTTTGGATGTTAAACAGGCTACTAAGACTTTGGCATGTTTTAAACCCCACTATGCACGCAAGTGTTAACGCCAGCAGCAAAGCTGCGTGCCTGCCTGCTTTCAGCGCAATTAATTATTAGGCAGAGCTAAGTGGGGGGAGCTAAGCTAGTAGGTTACGCTAGTCCAGACTCTGACTAATATAGTAGCCTATTGTGGAAATTGAAATAAATGAAGTGAAGTGTCTCACGTTGACAACGCAACGGCGTGTCATTACTGTAATTCATTCATACAAAAAACGTTAAACCGAACATGCCGCCGCCCGTGATATCAACAATCAAGGTGCGCATCATTTCCTATGGTCAATAAGTCACAACGCATATTTTTTTTGCGTTCAAGCCAACTGATAAAGTGAAGTAACCTATGTGGTAAGACGCGCAAAGTGCCTGTAGCCTACTTGTTTTGAACATGCTGATGTTAGGCTCATTTGCAAAGTCCTCAACTCCTGTCGCCTTTCAAAGTCCAGCGTTTCTCAAACTATGGGCCGCGCGGACCAGCACCGGCCGTAACGTGGACATTGCTGGTCCGGAGCCGCGGAGTGAAATTATTCCCGGGGCTTCGTCTGATAATTTGCTGCGCAATTGATCAAGGAACCGCGGACCGACAGAAAAAGAAAACAAACTTTTCTGCAATCAGTATGAATTACTTGCTAATTTGGTGTCATCAAACATAGAGGCATACAATTAAATGGTGGTATGAGCGTTCATTCAATGCGCGAGAGAAACTGAAGCCACTTGATAACGTTGGTAGCAAATCTCCAATTCAACCTATTGGAAAGCTATTTAATTATGAAACTACATTTAATAGAATAATGTGGATTTATGCAACTTCCATAAAAACAGAGCACAGACTATAATACACTATCTAGAGTATTGTATAGTCAAATTTGAATAACGTGGCCAAAAGCTTGTGGCATAATTAAATATGTAAATATTCTTTCCATTTGCCTACCAGTATATGATGCTTGCATGAGGGAAACATCCCAAAACGATGACACCCATATAATTGCTGTTGTTTTGAGAAGTATTTATCATGCAACCATGCAAAAGCAATGGAACTATTCTAATTATATTTTACATTAGTAAAGCAGTCCTCTGATGTGCATGTTTTCAAACTTTTTGTGAACAATGTTAGCACTTTAAACACTGGCTGCTTTGAAGTGCATGTATAACAATATAGCATAACAATAATAATTGTGATGTGATATAATGATAATTTGATGGGGGGTGGGTTCATGTAGGTGGGCCCTATGACCCCAAAGTATGCCATGACCGGGCCTCAGGTCAAAGAAGTTGTCTATGTCGATGGCAACACTGGCATACAAATAAAGTCTATCAAAGGTCTGACATTACTGTAGATCTGAAGGTAGCATTTTAAATGGGTGTTTTTTTTTTAATACATAATGTTTTTGAACAGTTTACTTACAGTAATACAACAAAAGTAGGGTGATATATATTTTACGTTTTCCCTTTAGTTGAGTTCAAAATAAAACGTACACAACAAAATAACAAACACTTGATTTAAAAAAAAAATAGTCGTTTAGATTAGTCGACTAATCGAAAAATTAGTCGAAAGATTAGTCGTTAGAAAATTAGTCGTTAGTGGCAGCACTAATCCACATGCAATATCTTTACAACAACAACGCCTAATTACGACCTATTAATTTGGACAGCTTTATACAGCCCTATAAAGGCTAAAGTTACCTTTAGTTTTGTTCCAATTTACCGTTGTGTATGGCTTTAAACATCGTGTGCGCTTTAACATCAGCCTATAAGCATTATTCCAGCTGCGCTAAGGTTTTTGACAAGCACCACAATTTTCCCTACCTTGTTGTAGCCCATCTGAAATAACTCCAAACTTTGCTTTGTTCCCTCCATCCTTTCGTTGTTTTCAAAAAACGTTTTATATCCATGATGGCCTTGAAGTCTTGAGTTTGTGAATTCGCTTAAATAAGCTTATTATGTGCTGTTGACCAGCAACCATAGACAGTAAAAGAAAGCAGCAAGTAGCCTTGGCTACAATTTCTGTAGTTGCTGCGTCCATTCATTGTTATTCTCTCTCCTGCTCAAACAAAAGTTGTGCGTGCAAAAGTTGTGCTTGTCAATTGCGCTAAAGTTAAGTTGATGATAACGTGTTTACAAACTCTACTTTACATAAAATATTGTAAATAGCCTATTGTCATGCAGTTAATGGGATACTATGCAGAGTTGGAAAGGTCAACTTAGAAACTGTTTCTGTTGCCTGATGGTAAGGTACAGTCGTAGCTTACACCTGCAGGAGCGCTTGCTTGGGCACCTGTGTTGCGCAATGCACTTTGCTCCTCTCATCTATACGACGCAGTTCCCATTTCTCCAAACCATACATAATTACAAGGACAAATATTGCTACACCAGGGAAATCAGTGTGGTGTCCGATGTGAAAAAATAGGTATAAATCTAGCGTACACATTTCCACGAATCACGGATGTGTTGATGACATAAATTAGGAAATATTAGAGGACTTAATGAGACGTGATGTTGAACTGCATGCCAATGCCATTTAACCCAAATGCCCCAGCAGCAGCACGGGAAAGGAGAGCTTATCTGACAGATCGGCATTGTCTATACTCTATAGTGAGGTAGATCACATTGCAAAAATATCACCATGCATTCATAACCTCGTGATTCAGTGAGAGTGATCCCAAAACATCAGAAAGTGACATTTCTGTATTACATTTTGTCAAGAGGAAAAATCAATAGCAAACTGGTCCCAACTGACTATAGCACTGTGAACCGTTCCTGGCTGCGCCTGGTAATTCCGCCATCATAATAGCAATCCGCTAGTGAACAAGCGTGCCTGTTGTTAAAGGGAATGTGAGATGACGCTCTGATTGGTTTATTGCACGTTACGCCCAAACCACACCCATGATTAATGTAGCTACTTCAGACCACCCCATTTTAGATTTGCGTCGGGCGCAACAGTCATGATCCCGCCGGTAAAATAGAAACAGCGCCCAAGATCCACCCACAAAGCGATTTGCGAGAAGTCAATAGCGCTAAAGTGCAAGATATAGCCCCTAATGTTTGATCGCAAATGCCTATCATTTTATCCTACCTTGAATTTTATAATAATTATATTTTATCAAATGACTGTTCTCTTTCAGTCCCTTTTCAGTCCAGAACCAGTCTCTAATCACCTATCTCTGTACAGGGGAATATTTCAATGCAAAGTCTATACAGGCCCAAGCATGCAGAATATTCTTCCTCTTTCAATTCTTCAGCGCCTCAAACCATCTAGAGAAGAAAATCTTCATTCCTGCTGCAAGATCACTGGACTTTCACCCCCCCACAAGCCTCATACTGTAGCATCCCCATCAACAAAAGCCTTTTTAAAGGCAGTACTAAAGGCAGCACAAAGATGGATGGATTCCGCTGCTGCCCTACTCCCTGCAGTCGTGGCATCCTACGGATGGGCACGATCGATGTGTTGCTTGCAGCGCTCTGCATGCCAACCTTCTGCAGCCACTGTGCTGCCATGGACCCCCAGAAGCTCCACTACTGGACCATGGACTGCGAATCGACTGCTCTCCCCGGCTCACAGCCTTCACCATCATTCAACGATGCATGCTGCTGTGAGAATTCGAGCATCTTCTCCTGGAGCCTGGAGCCATGGGCGTCAAGAGAGGCACTCTATCCCCCAGATCAATTTAACCTGGGCAATGACACTATGCCCTTCCTTGCCTCCAACTCTGAGCAGGAAGCAGCCTGCGTCGTCCCCCAGTCCCAAGTTAAAGAGGCAGCCAATTGCAGCTCTGCAGCACTGACTCCCACATCACCCACAAGTTCCTCACGTACTGCAAAAACTGCCTATCTAGTAAAATCTAACCAAGTCTTATTAATCTTATATTAAGATCAAAAAATCTAGTTTATATTGTTTTCAGTATAAAAAGAGACTTGCCTAGCGCTTTCTCATAAAATCATCTATCTATAAATTGCACACTGCAAAAAATTAATTCTAACCAAGTGTTATTGATCTTATATTAAGATTAAAAAATCTATTTGGTATTGTTTCTAGTATGAAGAGACCTACCTAGCGCCCTCTCAAAAGATCATTTTGACTTAATTTAAGAAGACTTTAACTTATTTTAAGGAGTCTTATCAAGACAAATTTGCTCAACGCACTGGCAGACAAATTTGCTTATTTTTAGGACAAATTTGCTTAACGCACTGGCAGACAAATTTGCTTGTTTTCAAGATGAGATATCTTAAAATAAGTCAATTTTTTTTTTTAATTAAGTCAAATGATTTCACAAGAAAGCACTAGGTAAGTCTCTTTATACTGAAAACAATACCAACTAGTTTTTTTTATCTTGATAAGATTAATAACACTTGGTTAGATTTTGTTAGATAAGCAGTTTTTGCAGTGCAGGAACGTCTGTCTGTGTGTGTGTGTGTGTGTGTGTGTGTGTGTGTGTGTTTGTGTGCCGCATATCTGACAAACCGTTGCCAGGTGTCTCTGCATGGGCACAAGTAAGTTTGACGTTGTTTGGATAAGAAATACAAAAGATATCGGTAAATATATCTGTAAAATAGGCACACATTGATTGGCTTTCGCTGCTCTACTGTAGCCACTCCCCCATCGGTGTATTTGTGTGTTAACCGCATATCTGTCGACCCGTTCCTGGGATTGATTTCAGACTTGGCAGGTGTCTTGCTACAGGCTCCAGTAAGTGCAGTGTCAAGTTTGACATTGTTTGGATACGAAATGCAAAAGATATCGTTAAATATATTGGTATAAGAAGCATACGTTGGGTTTCTCTGCTCCACTCCCTCTCACACAGCACAGCGCGGGACCAGAGACAGAGAGGACAGAAGCAGAGATTTGGTAGCACTGAATCAGGGTACAGCATGGGTCAAGATGTTTGGATGATTATCATGTCTGACATGAACAATAAAGATTTCCTGTATGCAGTTTGCTTGCATAAAATGTTAAGATTGTCTTGTAGTGTATAGGTCTAATTGAGTGCCTGTCACTTTAAGACGTTCGTGAGGGAACCCTTGCAATTGTAACACAGTTAAAAGGCTGCTGATGTGTGGATGCATAACGTTTTCTATGTAGTTAAAAATAAAGGTTCGTAGGCCTACTTCTCCTTGGGACAAGCACTTTTGAGTCTTGGAAAACACTTTTCCATTTACATCGGGATTTTGCAAACATTCAGTGTCAGAGTCAATAAAATGAGCCCTGCATGAGTAACGAAATTGACAAGCAGCTGTACAGTGGGCATCGCTTTCAAATGGCCACTTCAGTCGCGCATTATGTGGCGTGAAGCTGCGTGAAGCTTTAGTACCACTTTCAGCCACTGTGCGTCGCTCTGCCACTGTACATCGCTCTGCCTGCCGCCCCTTCTGAAAAAGCTCGATTTACCTCGATTTAGGCTACTTGGGTATGGCTTAAGAGTGTGTCCATGAGAGGACCAGGCGGGGGTGACACATGCTACGTCACCGATTTTGATGAAACTTGGACAGTTTGAAGGGTCCACCTAAAAACTCAAAAAGCCAAAATAGTACAAAATTTGAAACAACCCAGGGGGAGTTAGGCCCCCGTCCTTGTTTTAGGCCAAAAAAACTCAAAAAAAGGCCCAAAATTGCATAAAATGTTGACATCCCTCCTGCTGTCAGATTTAAACACAGCAAAGTAACAATCCATGCCATCAAAGGTCCATCCAAGGTTAGTTTAAAACTGGAGTTACAAGGCGTAAGGTGTGACTGGTGTCAGTCCAGGACTGCACGTGTCCACTATGTCACATGCCTTTTGGCGAATACCCAAAAAATAGCAATATTCAGACCTGAATATCTCCGATGAGCAACCTCCTTTTTTCAAAATTCTTTCTGCACATGAAAGGGCCATCTGTGGACTTCATAAATCAAAAGAAAAATGCTCGGCCTTTTTATTATTTTTGTCGCCGTAACCGCCTAAATAGTGTGATCCAGCCAGTGATTTCAAATACATATCTATTTCAATGATTGGTTGAAACATAATGTTTAGGTCATTTATGGTGGACAAATGGAGATATATTATCATCAATCATGTCTACTGATCAAATCCAAGCTAGATTTTAATGTCCTAAGTGCAATATATTCTTTAAGGTAGCTCAAAATGACATCATTGGGTGACATACACCAGTATACCCGTAGGTCCAATATTTGCAAATGTGATATCTCCAACATATCTCAGGGCTAGAAACAGTCACTTGGATTCAAATAATAACTTGTAACATTTTGGTACCCAAGGGTCAAAGGTCAAGGTCACTGTGACCTTTTGTATATCCCTTTGTGGTGGATAAATCTCAAAAAATCCCTGACATAATTTCATATGTGATACAAATATTCACTTTGACTCACAGATAACACATTTTTGAATCTGGTGGTCAAAGGTCGAGGTCAAGGACCTTGCATTCTTGAGAAAAGTATATATCAAAAATGCCTGTAGGGATGTTTTTTCAAATTTGGTACAAATATTCACTTGCACTTTTGTCTTTGTCATTCATCGGTGACCTCCAGAAGGCTCAACAGTGGTATCTGGCATCTCAGACCCAGCTCCCTCCACACTCATGATAGGTTGTCTACCAACCAATACCGACACATTTTTTGGTAATTTGTCTTCTTTGCTGTGGCCGTTTATGATCCGATCAGCAACACAGCCAAGCAAACTGCAGTCCCTTGATGTGGGCACCCACAAATACCAACAAATTCTTCAGTTAATCATCTTTTTTGCTGTTGCCATTTATGATCCCATCAGCAACTATACAACAAACAAAACACCAACCCTTGATGAGGGCACCAAGAAGTACCACCAAAGTCTTTGGTCATTCCTCTTCTTTGCTCCCACAGTTTCTGATCCAATCAGCAACATAACCAGACCAACTGTAAGCCCTTGATGTGGGCACCCACAAATACCTACACATTCTTCAGTCAATCCTCTTCATTGCTTTGGTGGTTTATTATCTGATCATTAACATACCCAGTCAAACCGCAAGCCTTTGATGCAGACACCAACAAATACCAACAAATATTTAGATACCAACTACCAACCATTGTCACAAATTCTTCAGTCATTCCTGTTTGTTGCTATGGCTATTTATGATCCGATCAGCAACATACCAACATACCAAGCAATATCATAAATTCTCCAGTCATTCCTCTTCATTACTGTGGACACTTATGATCTGATCAACAACATACACAGCCGACACGCAAGCCCTTGATGTAGGCACCAACAACTACCACTCCAGAAACACAGCAGCAGCGTCTCAGAGTCAATTCAGGTTACAACATGACCCCAAATAGCATGTGAGTGCCATAGCCATTGGCTTGCCTTTTCAGCAGCCTCCAATATTTGTTACAGCTCCTTTCAGTGTTCGTCCTCAAAAAAAGTCTAACAGAAGTTTTGTGGCTGATTATATTTGTGAACTATTTCACTATTCACTAAAAAATATGTTTACAACTTCAACATGATATCCTGGAAACACAGAGTATTGTTATTATTGTTATTATCACATGATAATAACATTGTTATTTTTCATGTGATAAATGGTTTTAACATTGGAAAATGTTAATCTAGCTTGGCATTACTCCATTAGCACTGTTCCTTTAGCCCAACAAAGCGGTCATATGCAGGAATTAAAGTGGGAGGAACGCAGTTCCGCCACCTCAGATAATTTAATAATAAATATATTCTTTCATACCAACGATACAGCGCGATTAATTTTTAAAATAATTGGGGAGTTAATTTCCGTGTGTACAGAGGTGACCAAGAAGCTATCAATTATTGTCCAAAAAGTATTGCTTACACCACGATACTAAATATGTTGTCCAACGGTGACTCATTTTCCCCCGTTGCACCGACACTGGATTTTAGGGTTCCCCCACCTGCCAAATCCCACTTTAACCACTGGTCATGTGGCATGCAATGGAAACAGATTCACAAGTAATGTACATTATCATGTTTTCAATGTTTCAGACAGATTTCCTTGTGGGACCCTAACATGAAGCTAGGTGGTTATACCATATCAGAGTCTCTGCTTTAAAACAACTTGTACTAATAAGCAGGGTCTACAGCATACATGGGCAACATACGGCCCGTGGGCCACATCCGGCCCGTGGGCTTTCCCTGACCGGCCCGCGTAAGGTCCGTGAAAGAACAATAGTCAAGAGCCTAGCATAGAGATAATGCATGCAAATCAATATCGTTGTTTTTATTTTCAAAGCGACTGCTATTTGTACGCCCATACATTTGTGCGTGGATGCATACGACGTAAACACCCTCACTGATGTGCTGGTGAATAGAATTTATGCTTCTGCGTCGACACAATGCAGTTGCCTTTACGTCGGCGTAAACCTTTCAAAGTTTTGTGTCTCTTATGTCTGCGTCGCTCACCACCGCAAAGGTTGTTAGAACGAACTCCTACTGCTGCTCGTTGGCGATACGAAGTGTTCATTTCAAAACGTTACTGGCAGATAGACAGTTTACAATCGGATAACCCCGTAATTGTAACCAAAATATGTCTGAGTTTATTTGCAAAGCTTATGTTAGCGAACTAGTATGATGCTACTACCCACAGGTTGCTTGAAGCAGCCGGCTCAACACACAGAGCGAGTTCACCAATCACAGTTGACAAAACATAGCCTACATTTTTTAAATAGTTTATCTTTGTGCATGTTGATTAACTAATGACAGCCTACTATTGTCTGCTCCACATTTTCGTAGTCTAATTCTGCATAGAGTTAATTTAATGATGGTAATGCTTTAATGATGAAATATTGCTGAGTGTTGATGCAATGGTACAGGCCTATCGGTTGTAGGCTACTGACTCCTTCACATTTTCATGACCTAGCCTAATTATATAGATATTGTAGTACTTTTTTATATCAGTCTTTGAAAACTGAAAAAAATGTCAATGTCAAAAAATAATTTTCGAGAATGAGGATTAAATACTGGACATAGATTAAATATTGCTGTTTTTCCTTTGTCTCCCTCACATTTTCATCTGTTCTTACGACTAGTAAACAAAACCATATGATTTACTTAATGTTATACAAGAACAGAATAGAATTGAACAGAATTGAGTTCAGACTTGAGTTCGGTATTTTGAGTACGGCCCTCCTCAACAGTCCCAGTTTGTCATGTGGCCCCTTGGGGAAATTAGTTGCCCACCCCTGGTCTACAGACATGTTTTTACGATGGATGGACATCGAGGTACAGTAGGCTACAAAACAAGTAAAGCCCAGGAGAGTACTGACTGACTTGCTATATACGAACACCCAATACCCATCCATAGTAATCATTATGTCCATGTCCACGGGGGCAGCCGTGGCCTACTGGTTAGTGCTTCGGCCTTGTAACCGAAGGGTTGCCGGTTCGAACCCTGACCAGTAGGAGCGGCTGAAGTGCCCTTGAGCAAGACACCTAACCCCTCACTGCTCCCCGAGCGCCGCTGTAGCAGGCAGCTCACTGCACCGGGATTAGTGTGTGCTTCACCTCACTGTTATGTGTGTTCACTGTGTGCTGTGTGTGTGTTTCACTAATTCACGGATTGGGATAAATGCAGAGACCAAATTTCCCTCACGGGATCAAAAGAGTATATATACGTATATACTTGTTTGTAAAAATCTCCATTTTGGATGTCCACAGATCCAAGTAAACCAGCATTCTCTTTAGAAGGTTTTAAAAAAAATATCTGTGTGGGCTAAAACACCGTTTATGTGTGGACGAAAGACCCAAACATAAAATATCTGGTTATGTGTGTACAGGGCCTAAGTTGTGCTAAATTTGAAATACAGTAACTCCCTCAAGGTGTTTCCAGGATATTGTGTTCAAGGTGTAAAAATACAGTAGGCCCATGTTGTTTTTTGAGAGGTCACAGTAACATTGACCACTCAAATCTAATCAGTTCATCTTTGAGTGTAAGTGACTGTGTGTGCCAAATTTGAAAGAAAAAAAAACTTCCTATAGGCATTCCTCACAAGAATGTGAGGTCACAATGACCCTGACCTATGACCTTTGACCATCAAATTCAAATTAATTTGTTATCTGTGAGTGAAAGGCCCTTTCCGAAACTAGCTACACTCTCTCCCTAGCCACTTGCACTCCTAACCAAGTGTTAAAGGAACACGCCAACATTTTGGGAAATTATCTTATTGTCTCTGCCAGAGTTAGATAAGATGATACATACCCTTCTCATCTGTGTGTGTGCAGTACCTCAGTCTGAAGCACCCACTGTTAGCATAGCTTATCATAGTTCATTGAGGTGAGCAGTTCCAACTAGCCTATAGCACCCAAAAGTGACAAAAGTGACATTTTCCCATTTACATGGAGAACTCGACTTAGCTGTAAGGGTGATTGCCTCCTGAGTGCACATCGTAACTTAGGGATGTTGGTAGGGATTGGTTTCAGAAAGGGCCAGTGTGAATGTTTGTATCACATTTGCAATTATGTCAGGGATTTTTAGAGGTTTATTCACCACAATGGGATGTACATAAGGTCACAGTGACCTTGACCTTTGACCTTTGACTATCAAAATCTTACAAGTTATTATTTGAGTCCAAGTGACTGTTTCTAGCCCTGAGATATGTTGGAGATATCACATTTGCAAAAATTAGACCTACGGGTATACTGGTGTATGTCACCCGATGATGTCATTTTGAGCTACCTTAAGGAATATATTACACTCAGGACATTAAATGTAGCTTGGATTTGATCAGCAGACATGATTGATGATAATATATCTCCATTTGTCCACTATAAATGACCTAAGCATTATTTTCAACCAATCATTGAAGTAGATATGTATTTGAAATCACTGGCTGGATCACACTATACCACGAAAAAAATAATAAAAAGGCCGAGCATTTTTCTTTTGATTTATGAAGTCCACAGATGGCCCTTTCATGTGCAGAAAGAATTTTGAAAAAAGGAGGTTGCTCATTGGAGATATTCAGGTCTGAATATTGCTATTTTTTGGGTATTCGCCAAAAAGCATGTGACATAGTGGACACGTGCAGTCCTGGACTGACACCAGTCACACCTTACGCCTTGTAACTCCAGTTTTAAACTAACCTTGGATGGACCTTTGATGGCATGGATTGTTACTTTGCTGTGTTTAAATCTGACAGCAGGAGGGATGTCAACATTTTATGCAATTTTGGGCCTTTTTTTGAGGTTTTTTGGCCTAAAACAAGGACGGGGGTCTAACTCCCCCTGGGTTGTTTCAAATTTTGTACTATTTTGGCTTTTTGAGTTTTTAGGTGGACCCTTCAAACTGTCCAAGTTTCATCAAAATCGGTGACGTAGCATGTGTCACCCCCGCCTGGTCCTCTCATGGACACACTCTTAAGGCTTGACTACACGGTGGTAACGGAAATCGAAATTTGCTGTCTACATTATTGTCAGTGTTGGGTTAACGCAACTACGCAAATCAAAACAGTGGTGTGATAATTGAGCCAGTAGAGAAATAACTGTTCAGAATTAATCTGTAGCCTTGGGTAGGATTCTGCGACGTTTTTAACAGGCTACGCTATAGAGGCTTAGACAATTATGACCCACGTTTCTCTTTGTGGTTTCGTAAATTAATTTGCCCTACTTCTTGACGGCAATGTAGTCAATTGACTGCTTGACGTCATTTTTATTTTTCTGTACAATAAACAAATACATCTGCTTTATGCCGCAGAATTACATTCATATTTGGAACTTACATAGTCCAATGCATCGTTACACTACGTTAGTGTTTCCCAAAACCATAGTAGCAACGAACGTTCGCAACCACTATCGTAAAGTTGTGTAGTTACAACTACACCTCTCGACCTGTGGTAGAATGCTAGTAGAAGCATAGTTCCAGGGATCTTCATGTCAAAGACGTCACTGACGCCAGTTATTTGTTTGCAAATTAATAATTATAAATATATTTAGGTTTCTAATTGATATTTGCACTTCTAACCACCATACATCCATATTTTTAAATGCCCAAGGCAGAAAATACATAAATTAAAAGTCAATTTGAGAGAGAATAGAGAATGTACGCACGCAAGAATCTGTAGGCTATTTGTGGCTGGTTACCAGCAAACAATGTTTAATGCATTAACTCAAGACGTCAAACATTTTCTAAACAATACAAACAGAAAGGATGCAGCAGGCAGCAAATGTAGAAGAGTCATTTCCAGTGGAAGAACAAAATGCTGAATGAAGCCCAAAGATATGAAGGCATATCTGGCAAGTTGTTATTTTTTGAAGACGTAAATGGTTGGGCTATAGGCCTAGTTTGCAAGAAGGAGACATAAAGCGTGAGCATGCCACACTATCCACAGCTGTGGTAGCGGGGGGTAGGAGGATTACTGTTAGCGCAGGATTTATATTAAATTCTTCAACAGAAGGCCTGCCTCGAATGCAGGCTTGCCCAAAAAAAGGCCTGTGGTTTGCGCAGCCTACAGTAAGTAGGTCTTAGTGAGTTAGGAGTCCTCTAGACTTCTTTTCAGCTGTCTCAGAGGTGGAAAGTTGCGTTCGTTGGGGGCAGGGCCGGATTAACAATTCATAGACCCTTGGGAACAACTTGCCGAAATAGTTTCAACATTTTGAATATCAGTGTCGGGTGAATTAGGAAATGCCTTATGGCTGAAAGCTGCTTGGGATCCCCCCTATCAAGCAATAACCATACAAAAAGTTAAAAACAGATGACATGATGCGCGTCACTGACATGCGCAAATAATGTAGCCTAGATATTCCAATATATTCGAATACATGTGTTTATTTTAGAGGGGATATTCGAACGTCATTTTTGAGCAATTTTGACAGCCCTAGTCCACTGTAGGCTACGCCAATCGTCTATTAACACCTTCCAGCTAACCCCGGTGAGTGGGGGTCGCTATAATGCGTGTGAAATAGCACCATTGAGTAGCCTATGCGAAATAGCCTTAAAATCGTTCCGGTGTTGTGTGCCTTCTGGTTTCTCCACCTACTGGTTTCCTTGCGCGTGCATGCGCTGCAGCAGTTGTCAGACATTCACAAACAAGTTGTTTTAGGCGGTTTGAAGTCGCTTTTCATACGCCATGAGCGCTCGACTACATTACAGCCACTCGGACAAAAGACATGTAAAAAATGTTTTGAAAACTAGCATTAAACTGGATTCGATCCCGCAAAAGCAACACACGCGTGACTCTCTCCATCCTGATTCCCTACTCTTTGAGCCAACTAATATGTTACGTGAATCAATTAACTATTGTAGGCTACCATTAATTAATAACGTAGGCAACACCCAGGTAACATGTTGTCCAGGCTATCTGAAACAAGGGGTTGCCTCTCATCTACAACTGGTTACCTTGGGCTGCTACAGTCGTCAGTGCACTGTGCACAGTAGGCCTATGCTACTCTTTGTGGTTGATCAACTAAAAATAAAAGATGTATTTGGTGATGACGTTATTGTAGGCCTAGTAGACCTAAATTCTGAGAAATGAAATGGTACGAGAAACGATCTACATAGCGCACCAGACCGCGATTTCTTCAAGGGTTGAATGAAGGGAGTTTGCAAAAATTTGTGTATTTTTCAAGTCAATAAACATTCTTAATTTTCGAATGTCTTTGTCAGGGAACATCTGACTTTTAAAAACCATAGGCCTGGTAGTCGCTCAGACAAGGAGTTATAAGATAAAGGCAATACCATTTGTGTCACCTAATGCAGTTCAGTGAATTAGCAAAATACCATCAGAAGGCAACAATCATAAAGCACAGTGCGCGCGCGCTCTCTCCCCTGCGCATAAAGCTGTCTGCGTGTTGTAGGCTAGATTTGCGTGAGTTCTTTCTGTCTGCTTTACTTTTGTGAGTTGCGACCACCTAGGCTATGTTATAGATGTTCTATGAGGTTCTATGATATTCAGGGCTATATACATTTTAAACATTCGGGACTGAAGACCCGACAAAGCCTTGCGTTAATTCTTCAGGTGGGAAGTGTCAGGAATTTTCATACGAGAGATGCTCTCATTGGTGGTTAGTATATGAAGTAGGGAATTGACAGCAACATATCCAATCACATTATGAGAGATGCTGAATTTAACATAAACTGCGATGTTTGATTTTAAATGAATGTAAATTTAGCCAGGACTGTAAGCTGGCACACGTGGGTGCTCGATGTTTTCAGTGGGTGCCCGAGAGACGGAGCACCCATGGTATCGGCGCCTATGACAAGCGTATCTCGCGGTTGCATCCATTACAAACAAACATGCAATGTGATCGTCTGGGATTGGGGAGAGCACTAAATGCTCTTCTGAATAAGCACAAAGTCAAGCCTTTAAATGAAAAACACTCTTTAATAATCAAAGAAATAAACGCTAATGAAGTAAACTTGTGACCATCAAAAATAGTTTATCGCCTGTAACTCCGTGATAACAGGACGTAACAGGAAGGCATTTGGCTGAGCAACGGAGGTTAATATGCTCTATATTTTGTCCAAATGATGTCTGTCTATCATAGTTGCACTCGGAGAAAACCAGAATGTTTAATTTGTCCTGCGTTTCTTCTACGACTGCAAACGGGATTCACTCGCTGTTAACCAAATATTTCTTTATTAGGGCAGGGCAGGCATATTTCTGGCTATTAAATTATTTCTAAACCAGTCTGCTAAAGTCTGTAGTGAAGTCTGTGTAGGGTTTTCCAGCTCCATTTCTTTTTACGAGACACCCTGCTCACTTGAGACCTCTGCCGGTTGTTGCAGCGTCGTTGCAGCGTCACTGGAAAAATACAAATTAAAGTCGCGTGATGCCGCGTGATCCCGCGCGCGGACCGCGAGGGAAGCTGGCCAAGTCGAAGCACTGCCCACTGTAAGTATGCATGCTAAACTGGACATCCAAACAGTATTCTAACGTTAGCTTTGAGATACTGCTTGATTGCATAACTTGACTTAGTTTAGTCTCCTCAATGTACTATGTTGTGATAAGACCTTATAGCAGAGTTAATTTTAATGCAGCAGTTTTGAACAAATTTGCGCAGCATTGTCACAATGCTAATAGCAATTTAGCCCATCGTCTTCTATGCAATGGTTCTAAGTGGCAACAACAATCCTTCTTAAATGAAGTCAAAATGATCTTTTGAGAGGGTGTTAGATAAGTCTCTTCATACTAAAAACAATACCAAATATATATATATATATATATATATATATATATATATATATATATATATATTTATTTTATTTTTTTTATCTTAATATAAGATTAATAACACAACATTACATTTTTTTTTTTTTTTTGCAGTGTGCTCATGGATCGCAACCCTAAATATTCTGTGGCCCACTCCTGAACAGCCAGCAGACTCAAGACTGGACAGTTTGTTCTTCAGCACCAAACCCCCAAGAACAACTGCCCCCTGCCAGACCTGCCAGAGCTCCCTCAAGAGATTCACCATTCCTGGGACCGCCCCTACTTGGTTCAAGCTCAGGTGCAAGGCTTTGCAGCGTTTGCCTCGCTCTCCACAGCCTGGGCTTCTCCTCCCTGAAGTCGAGGAAGACATATTCAGCCATCTGTCAGTCCTAAAGGGCGCTCTACACCACACGGCTCTCAGTGCCAAGGACCTCACCAAGCCCAGGAAGGCGTTCAACTTAAAAGCCTAAAAGTTGTGAAATGTTCAGCCATGGCTCAAGGCTGTGCACTGGGCTTTCTAATAGCCAAGTCCCTGCATCTATTGCTGACCTTGACTGACCTCCCCAACAAAGATTGGTCCAGTCCAGTCTCACCCAATAGTCTGTTCGGCCAAGGTATCGCTACACTGAGAGCTAAGCAGGAAGCCACCAAGAAAGACACTGCTGCTGCTCTCCACTCAATGTTGCCACAAAGAGCTCTTATGTCACATGTCTTGTCACCGATGACCACCGCAGCTCAGAAGTCACGCAGTCGGTGACTCACGTTGTCATGACTTACTGCTTCACCCACAACAACATCGGTGTGAGCCACTCCGTCCTCCCCCACCACCTTCACCCACCCAGCCACATGTTCAAGAGGACCGCGAACACCAGACTCAGCCCCGGCCCATTGTCCCTGGTCTGAGCGAGGCTACCCCTTATGCTCATGTTCACTTTTCTGGTCACCGGCGTGCACAGTCACCTGGCTCAACAATAAGGTTTGAGTCACAAATTCCCCAACACCTATAAGCCCCCACACAGCCACACTAGTCCCCTCTCTGCCTCTGTCGAGTTCCCAGGGTGTGCCGACATGCATAATATCACCCCAATCATAGCACTTAGTCGCTCATCTGAACAATTGGCACATGTGCACAAAGTCTTGATTTTGCACATTGGAAATAACAAAGCAGCCGTGGTAAAGTGTAATGCATCACACTGTGCTGCTGCTGGCTGGAAGTGTAAGGCTGGCCTTTGCATACCTAAAGCAGTGGAAAGATTTCTGATATTGATAAAAGCCTTTCTAATCATTGTACCTCTGTTTGTGTATGTGTTTGAAGTGAGGCCCCATTGTCTCCCCCTGCAGTGTCCCCTCAACATTTCTACCCCCTAGATCCTTGAAGACCTTACCTCAACTAAAGGTTTATTTTATGTATTTGTCAAATGAGAAGTGATAATCTAGTCATGTTTGGTATCATGTTAATGGTCTCTTTGTGAGAAGTACAAGAGTCTTAGTTGTAGGACAGTAAAGTAAATTCCCACTCTACAGGGACACTCATGACCTCCTGCTATCGTGATAAGAGAATACCCGTGATGATTCAAAAGGTCTTCAGATGTGAATAGTGTCTCCATGTACATTTCTATTTGATATGTAATTTGATCTATAACATACAAGTGACAGACTTGGCAGCCTCTCTTCTCTTTTGCTCTTGGCTCTTTGCTCTCTGCATTGCCCTGCTGGAGAGGCCATTTCTCTGGCCTCTCTCTCTGACTCTCTCATGCTTTCTTTCTCTCCCTCTCATTCTCCTTACTTTTGGGTTTACTTGTTGGAAGCAGAATTGTCCATTACTGCTGTCGTAAATAATTTACCTTACCATAGCCTAACGTCGCACGCACATTATTTGTTTATCCAGCACCGGCTTTGGAAATAACAATGTCCACAGACAAGCTAGAGCATGATTTTATGAAAGTATGATGTATTGCGACATCAGAAGCACGTCAAATTTATAGTTTCTTATGTCTCATTCGAACTACAGATTCGCTACCCAATCTGGCAAACTTGCCGATAGAGGGCCGCAAAACGAATGCAGAAGTGCCGTTCACCCTGCTACGAGTTGATGAACCACAATTCTGGAAACATTATTTTAAGGTATAAAAGAAACTTTGGTGTTGCTTTAAGTGACATTGGTTAGATTTAAGTTTATGGTTTACTGGTTAATAAACTGTTAATTCACCACCATTCATATATCTCTTCGCTTGTGCCATGTCACTACTCTGCTATTAGCTGATAAACTACTTTGGTAATATTAATTTTATGGAGCCAGATTAATAGCAGTTTCTCGCAATATTTACCACTGCTCTGTCCTAAATGTTTAAGACCCGCTAAAACCTTCGCAAACCACTTTCTTCCTAAAGTGCATTTTGTGCCCTCTTACAGAAGTCATGTGAGAAAGGCAGAAATGATTGGAAGAGCTAAACACCTGCAGGCCCGATGATTGGCAGCATGCCAGCAATGGACAGGTATTTCTCCAAATTACAGCTCTGTCTGTAGCAGTCACAATGATATTATGTGCACAAAGGGAAATAATAGTTATTTTTATCAAAATCCATTCAATCTATTTGATTGGTGCATATGTCTTTATATTTGGAATCATGTATTATCAAAGTGAAATGGTTCATAACAGATATCAACAGCATAAGCTACAAAGACAGTATTCATAGAAAATATTGATAGTGTCACACCGGTCTACCTGGAAGCAGATTAACTTATTTTGCTGAGGCACTGGCAAATTGAGTTCACTGTGGTGCCGGTTGATATGCTACAACATGTTGGTTATGCTACTTGTGTAGGTCATCTGCCTCTTACAATATTTGCACACTGATTTTCTCACTGTTTTCATGTGTAAACACACGTAAACCAAAATGCTATCACACTGATACAGAGCCCGGGAAGGGTCAGGGTGGGGAAGAGCAAAAGTTTTTCATTCCCTCGCCATACTTTTGCGGTCCCTCGCAATACTTTTGCGTTCCCTCCCTGGCAATGGTTTTACTTTTGCATTCCCTCACAATAACTTTTGCTTTCCCTTGCAATAACTTTTTGCATTTCCTCGCAATAAAGTTTGTGTTCCCTCACAATACAGCCTATTTTTATCAACCTACAAGCGAGTTGGCGAGCCTACTACATGAAAAATACTTTGAAGTTCCCTTTGAGTTGGATCTGCTCTAAACATGAATGGGTTGTCATTAGCCTGTGCTACACCTTTCCACCAATTTTTGTGAAAACTGTACCCGTAGTTTTCGCTATATTGTTGACATACACTGTAAAGTAGTCTATGGTGCAGTAAATGGAAGTATGTGTCATTGATAGCACATACTGTATGCCACTAATGCATGGCCGCCGTCACCAGTATTGCCAGTACATTTCATTGTAGTATTGCCTAGCAATACTAGTTTTCATACATGACATGACTTAAGATTAGCCTACACTCAGTAAACATCACAAACTGCTGCTGCGCAGAGAACAGTGTTTTTCCTTCCAATGTGTTATTCCCGATGCATTCTACTGTCAGTGACAGACGCAAGAGAACTAGTTAGAGGGGCCCGTCCAGTTTCACTCCACATATTGTGTCGATGTAGACTAGTTTATTTCAAAAACATTACATTTCTTCCTCTTCATTTTGTAGCGGTGGCCACTGCTTCAGAATTAGGAGAGGCACACAATATTGTCTGGGTGCATCAGGCTATAGGCCTACATGGCATCCGCTGGCTGGTGCTCACATCTTCGCAGTTTAACAGAAAGCAGCAATACCAATCATATACTATACAAATAATACTAGTCAGAGGTTATTAGGGCACGTCCAGTTTCACTCCACATATTGTGTTGATGTAGACTAGTTTATTGCAAAAACATTAACTTTCTTCTTCAGTGTTTCCTCCTGTCTGTTTCCTCCTCCTGTCTGTTTCCTCATCCTGTCTAGTTTTATTCCATAAACATTTTCATAGATGTTAGTGACATATGTGCTATCAAGAGCTTCCATTTACTGCACCATAGGCTACTGAGGGAACACAAACTTTAATGCGAGGGAAAGTTATTGTGAGGGAATGCAAAAACATTGCGAGGGAACAGAAAAGTATTGCGAGGGAACGCAAAACTATTGCTCTAAATAAATCCCCACCCTGACCCTACCCGGGCTCTGTACACTGCTGACTTAAAGCTGGGCGGTGCACCCATTTCAAAATTCTCTTGTTCCGTCTAAACAACCAACCAACAACTGAACACGTACAGACGTCAGATGCCGAACAAATGAAATCAAAAGCAGATTACGGCTTACTCTGTTTAAAAATTGCATAGCGATTTTTAGCCAATTCACGGCACATTGTTACATCCCTATTGTATATGCCAGAGTCCTGCACAGGTTCAGGTACCCTCAGGTGACTGGTACCCTCAGGTGACATGTTTAGTGATGTGCAGGGTGGTGTTTGAAGCCTAAATTAGGCAATTGCGTATTATAGCCACATCTGCTTTTAGAGTGGTAAAATGTTATCACTCGGAATGTTGCATTGTGGTAGCATACTTTTCATCATGTAGGATAGGCCTTGAAGTTGGATCTGCAGTGTTAATGGTCGTGTAACTAGGCTAGTTACCTCTGTAGCCTATGACCTGGCAAGAAACCTTTTCTTAAATGTGGTAGATTTTAACTCGGGTGTGGGTTGGGTGTTGGTTTTATTTAATGCGGGCCGGGTCGGGTGCGGAACTCGCTCAGTTGTCGGAAAACGGGTCGAATGTGGTTTTAAACATGATGGGTACGGGCGGGTGCGGATTTAAAAAAATTGGACCTGTGCAGGACTCCGCTAACAATACAAGCATTAGTAATTGGTAGTAACAATAGCCTCTATGCTTGACTCCATTAGGGATTCGCTTATGCTGGCCGATCAACTTCCTGTTTACGCTGCACATAGTAGGCTATGACAGAAAATTACAGATTACTGGTCTGTCAGTTTGAATACAGTAGGCCATTGCTAGTCGAACAAAATAGCTAATGTTACTGTATCTAACCAGTTCAGTAACATCAGTTGCTTGGTTAAGATGTAACATATTCACGTTAGCTATTTACCCTCATAGATGTTAATGCAGCTGACAATTTACATTTTAAACCCTTTACCCGTTTGCTGAAGGGAGTGGCACACAATAGTCACACAGCAGTCTGTACAAAATACCCAAGTTTCACAATTTTTTTTCCCAAGTTTCACATGTTTTACAATTGGATCCCTTTTCCCAGATTTGTATTGCCTGTAGCCATTGGCTTCTCATACAGCATACAATTGATGATCTAGACTATCCAGACTTCTAGATTACAGCAGGTAATCTGGAATAATTCAGGCTTCAAAACCATACTTTAAAACAACAAACCATACCTTGGCATCCTTGGCATAATACAGTGTCCTCCCTCGCAGTTTGAAGTAACGTTTTTTCCAGCGTTGGAAAGAGCTTGTCTGCTTCAACAGTAAGCCTTCTTTCACACTTGTCTAGAGAAAATGCACAGGCAAAAACTAAGACACAAGCTTCCAGGAGTACTCCAATATTAAGCTAACCAAGGATGTGTTCCCTTTCAGTGAGACAATTTATGCATGTGGTAACTTTCATGAAAGAAAAAAAAATGGTACTACTAAACTTTATGTGGCTTATTAAGGTGAAATAAGACAGTTTGTTTCACACAGCTGTGTGTGTGTGTGTGTGTGTGTGTAATAATGTATTATAATTACTTTGCAGAAAACTGTTTTCACTTTGAGAAAAAAGAGGGTTTCTTGTAAATTCTTGTCAAAAAAGGCTAATTATATTGTCCGTTTTGCAGTCAGTTATTTCTCAGCATTGAACAGTGCAACTATATAAAACCTGATTGGATTAGATTATTATGACATGTACAGTAAACAGTTCACCCAATGTCATCAATCGGAATGATTTCAATCTGACTGAGAAAAACCTCTCCATGTAAACATTGTTACATTCTGGGACTAGGAAGAAGTTAGTTTGTAGATTTTGAACACTTTATTAACAGTTTCCATATAATAGTAGTAATTATATAGCAACAAATGACCATTCATAAAATATAACAGGGTTCCCACTCTTTCCTCAATGTCAAATTCAAGGACTTTTCAAGGACTTTCTAGGTTCTTGTCCAATAAATTTAAGGACCCCTACACAGCCTTATAAGATGCAGATCAAGGTCGATTTTATCAATATGCACTAATTCAGTCCACGGTACAGTAGGGGAGAATTGGTACAATTGTAACAGCGGTACAAATGTAACAGTGTTTGGTGTAGCTACGGAAACGTAAACAGACACATATCATGTAATTATGTATAATCTTACAGCCATCCAAATATGAATGGTCTACTATAAATACGACCAGAGATATTAAGCAAAAAGGTGCAAAATTCAAGCATCGCAATTTTTTATTTATTTTTAACCGCAACTGTTTGTTTAAGTTTGCTTTGTGAAATTTGAGCGTGTGGACTTCAATCACATGTCATTCATATCTTCAGTCCCTCTGTTTCAAGTTAACATGAGTCCCATTTGATTTATGTAGTCACAGCACATGCAATTAAATGAAAATAAAAACATGACCTGTGCGGGTCAGTTGTAACACCAGTCTCTATGGCAAAATGAACTGATTTTATCGCGCATTCTATTGAGAGTTATGGATTATGATTTTTGTGCCGCCATCACCCAATTAAAGTTAACACAGCAACTTGAAATATCACTGTGGACCAAATGCTTCAGACATGTAAGAAATAAGCAGTTTATCAACTATATTTACTGGTTTTATCAAGTGGATATGGCCAAAATAAGCATATTTAAAGGTTATTGTGAGCTAGCATAACACCGTAATATGGTCTGCAATGGCTAATCAATAATGCAATAAATTAGCTTTAACAGTCATACATTTGGACTTTTGTTTCAACTTTGATGGAGTAGACATGTACGACTCTGTTCTGGTCAAATTTCACAACTCTCAAGTCTATCGTCTTTGTGTAAATCGAGTTTGAATTGGAAAAATAAAAAAGTGTTACAATTGTGCCGGTTCTCCCCTAGATAACTTTTGCTCATGTCCAAGCAGATGATTCAGGATACATTGGCAATCTTGCTTGAAGCTGCAGTCAGCAAGTCTTGCAGATTGAGAGGATTTAGCAAAAATGTTGAATGTTTAGAACTCTCATGCCCCTCTTCCACTGCCACCGAGCACCCTCCCATCGAGTTTGTGATCGTCAGTGCGTGTGCACTAGGGGTGGGCGATATGTAAGGGATAATGTATAGAACGCCGGTCATTATCGGGAAATAGGTCCTGACAGGGCGAACCGGACCCCGCTTATTACACGGCTACTTGCCAAAACGAAACAATAAACTCCCCACGATATGACTCTTTAGCCTACATAGCCTAGGCTATAGCCTATTTGTTACCGTTTCATGGTGGCTTTTGCTGAGAAACAAATAGTTCGCTGAACTTGAATCAAACATTCTTTAGAACACAGCTGATCAACCGTCTGCTTTCACTTTTGAATGAAGTTCCAGTCCTTGCGTAGTAATATGAAATACAGGAATTAGAAGCACAAAACCCATTTTCCTTGACAGCAGTCTGTTATACTTAGCAACGGTCTGAGAATTAGCAGACCACCGAACGTTGGGAAGGCCTATTTAAGTGAATGGAGCATTCTGCAGCATTATGAAGAGCCGTCTAATAAGGACAAATAATAATATCTCGATATTTTTTGTGATTTTGACGATAACGATAATTAGTCGTTATCCTTTAAAAATGTGTTTTTCGAAGTCTAAGTTTACTTTACAGCTCATTATTTATGAATAGCATCATTACAATAACCTAACCTGTGACTTTGTAACCAAATCAACCAATGCATGTCACTCATGACAAAATTCTGCCCCCACTTGTGTGTGTGGCAATGACATTAGCGAAGATAGGCCTAACAGCTTCCCAAGAGAAAGTCTGAAGCTGAAGTTCCTTTCAAAAGGATTCACTGTCAAACTAAGCAGACCAACAGAGTACATATCAGTTATATCCTTCAATGTTTTGTTTAAAGGAACCGTATGTAAGAAATGCATTTCAATTAATCATAAAGGGATTTTGGAGCAGCACACTCACTGCTCCACTCCACCCCTACCTCTCTCTCTCTCTCTCTCTCTCTCACACACACATACACACACACACACAGTTAACCCATTTCTTGGCAAAACATTTTGGGTGATATATAGATCTTGTGTAGTGATATATAGTTTGCTATTGATTAAAATGATTATTCCAGACAGTTATATAGATAGGCATACAATAGAGCTAGCCTGTATGAATGGTATGAGATAACCTAAGCAAATCATGTCTGTTCTGTTTGTTAAAAAACATTAACTAATATCCACTAAAAGTTCATGTGACCCAATCATAAGGGCTGCAGCAGTAGGAATTAGAACAATTACTAACCTAGAGGGCTATCCTGTCAACATGTTTTTGTCAGTAAAGTTCATGTGTCATGTCACATCATTGTGTCCTTCTACAACGTTAAACAGGGACCAGAAACCTGGAAGCAATGCTCCTTTCTCTTCCATCCATCTATAAATATGACATGAATAGAAAAAATCCTGCATATAGGGGAATGGTGTCTATTTTTAGCAGAGGAAACATGCTGCCTGAGACTTACTTATAGTGGCAAGCTCCAATCTGACATTGAGGTGCACAGCTGTGTCAACTTTCTATTTCGAGTCTGGCTACATGTTCTGTCAAAAGTAAAGTATATTAAAAAATATACTGTATGGAGAAAATCCTGTGTTGACAACACAGGACTTTCTTCATGTTCCGTGGTGTTATGCTTAAAGAGTCTGACTGACTGTAGCTTGTAGCAAAACAAGAAAACAAAATCCACAGATGCATATATTGTTAAAGCTGCAGTTGGCAAGATTTTTTTGATCATATTCACTGAAACCGACACTATGCTCCGACAGAAAAACATAAATCAGCCGGTTTTAGAAAAAAACCCGCACTTCTACCTCCACCTAGAGCCTGTTATTTGTTTTGCAAAAATCCACAGCTCCCGGTTCTTCTGGTCCAATCAGAGCAGGGCTGTGTGAGATCTGACTGTCAATCACAGTCTGGTGCAGTCTGGTGCGCACTGACGAGCACAAACTCGATGAGAGGGTGCTTGGTGGTAGGGAAGGGGCATGAGAGTCCCCTCAATCTGTCAGACTTGCCAACTGCAGCTTTAAGTCTCGTGTTGTTAAATCCTTGATACATCAAATCCAAGCATGAGTGATAAGCCAAGTCTGCCTTATTTCTAGCCTTAGAAACATAGTCCCTTATCCATGTGATTACCCCCTTGTTCTCAGTATTGCTCCTGAATCGAACACAGCTCCATCGAACACATTCTCAAAAGCGTGACATAAATAATTTCATATAGATAGATAGATAGATAGATAGATAGATAGATAGATAGATAGAGATCTGTTATTGATCTCGAAGGAAATTAAGGAAACCTGTACATCATTTGACAAACCCAAATTGCCATTTCACTCCACCCACTCTGCCATGTCACTGCAGCAACGTATTCCATTTGTACACAGTCTCTCCCCTGCCACGCTCATCAATTCAGTATCCTGCCACCGGGTAGTGTGGGCTCACAGACAATGTATATAGACATATGTTGATATGATGCCTTCCTCCATCTTCCGTTGTACAACAGTTGATTGTCACATTTCTAAATACAATCTCAAACAGACCACAGTGCTCTAAAACAGATAGGACACACCACATACAGTATCTGTAGTCTACCTCAATCAGTCACTCCAGGAATTCGCGATGTTGCGATCGTAACAATTAACGCAAATTCACCCAATCTCCGCAAATTCTAGGTGACCTTTTTTTTTTGCCTTTAATGACAGGACAGTGAAGAATGACAGGAAGCGAGTGGGAGAGAGAGTCGGGTGGGATCCAGAAAGGACCACGGGGCGGGAATCGAACCCGGGTCGCCGGCGTACGGTGCAGGTGCCCCAGCCAGTCGCACATCAATCCCTCGCACAGAATATTGAACCAGATGCCACACTCATTTCTGCAGACACCAGAGACCGTTGCATAACTTGTTCGTTCCTATGCAGTTTTGATGTAAATTAAAGTATTAATGATCTGCTTACTTGCATCTCTCTACCTGGTGTTGCTAACCTACCTAGGCTAGTTCATGTAGGCCTACTTGGTTTACTGACATTTGAGTAGGCTATGCAACCCATTGCCAAACATTTACATCGGGATATATCATTGTTAGCTCATGTCAAGTTTGCTTGTAGTTTGTGTAGTCCTTACTAAAATCATAGAAATTAATAACATTGCAAGACAATTATCTCTTCTATGATCCAAAAAATATTTCATTCGAGTTATTTATATAAAACTTATTTTAAGTAATGACATAGAAACATTCCGAATTGCATCCACATATTCTAATGCACTATGCAAAAAGTTATTTCCACTCGTAGCTGAAAACAGTGAGATGCAAGCATTCTGATCCACTCAGAAATGTAGTTAGGCTGCTCTCACATCCCTAAAGTGACAAGCACTCAATTAGCCCGACACATCACCAATACAATATAATGACATTAAAGAGAAGTGTAGCCTAATAGTTAAAAAAAAATAAACTATTAGTAATTATGCAGGTCACAGAATATGAATTATTAAAAAGGCATGAACTTACAGTAATATGAATTCCAAAATATATGAATGTATTGAAACATATGACATGATGTAGGGCTGGGACAACGTGTCGACGTAATCGATGACGTCAACGCAAAAAATACGTTGACGCAAAATATCCGCGTCGATTCGTCAAGCATAACGCGTGCCGGCAAATATTTTTAATTTTACACCTTCAGTGTTTCCCATACATTGACTAATCTGTGGTGGGGCGTCACGAAATCAAAACCGGCCTATTAAATTAAAGATAAGATAAAATCCTTTAATTGAGCTGCGCTTTTTACGCACGCAGCCTTTCCTTGCCCCGCCCGCTCTCTCTCGTAACGAGCCCGCTGCCCCTCCTCTGCAAATATTCAAGATTGTTGAAGGATTGTTGTTGCCACATAGAAGCATTGCATAGAACACGGCGGGCTAAATTGCTATTAAATCGTGACCATGCTGCGCAAATTTGTTCAAAACTGCTGCATTAAAGTTAACTCTGCTAAGGTCTTATCACAACATAGTACATTGAGGAGACTAAACAAAAATTAAATTATGCAATCAAGCAGTATCTCAAAGCTAACGTTAGAATACTGTTTGGATGTCGAGTTTAGCATGCTTACTTACAGCTGCTTGTCAATTTCGTTACTCATGCAGGGCTCATTTTATTGACTGACACTGAATGTTTGCAAAATCCCAATGTAAATGGTAAAGTGTTTTCCAAGACTCAAAAGTGCTTGTCCCAAGGAGAAGTATGAACCTTTATTTTAACTATGTAGAAAACATTCCACACATCAGCCGTCTTTTAACTGTGTACAAAAGTGTTACAATTGCAAGGGTTCCCTCACGAATGTCTTAAAGTGACAGGCACTCAATTAGACCTATACACTACTGAACTTTATTGAATGCTACCTCTGACTAAGAATGCATTACTTTGCACTTGTATAGTCTTTTATTTTGGAATTCTAAGATCAATAAACATATATTATTGCAATGTTAAGGAATTCATGTTTTTTTCATTCAGATATGTAAATCAACATGTATAAATTGCTATTAGTCAATTAATGGGGAGATAATCGATAATCGAATCGAAATCGAAAAATCGAATCGACTGAAAAAAATGAATCGTTAGATTAATCAATGCATCGAAAAAACAATCGCTAGATTAATCATTTAAAAAAGAATCGCTTATCCCAGCCCTAGGGGGTGGCTGTCTTTTTTGGACAGTTCTACAAAAGGTTAGCCTAGAAAACCAGACGCACCCTAGCGGCAGCAAATGTAATTTGCTGCCAGGGTAGTGTAGCAACTCTCCGTTGGCTTGCGAGCTGGAAAAATTAAACTTCGATAAGGTCAATCACATTGTGTCGGTAGACAGGCTTAACATAATGATTGATTGCAGAGTTACAACGGTTCGGCGTGAATGCTACTTGAAAACAAAGAAGTTGGATGTTGCTGTTGGTGAACAGCGTGACACAAGTTAAGCTTTTTTTTAAGTTGGCAAAAGTTTGAACTAGCCAACTAGCTCCGCTGGTGGGAAATGCATGGGACTCATGAGTTGTAGCGCTGTCCTATTGCGTGCAGAGGGTATTTGAAAGACAACCGATTATCCCGCCCCTCGGACTGAGCACTGCGAACGGTGAGTGCCCAGACCCTACATTTTAATGTGGGTCTGGCTCGTCAGGCTAGGGACCTCCTTCATCCAACTGGAAAAGGTAAGCATTTTACCATTTCAAACATGTGAATCTTGCTAGTGATGGACTAAACTGGTCTAAAATGCCTCTTATTTGCCTTTTCTTTAAAGCTGTGCAAGGCCATGCAACTCCAGATATTTCAGTATGACACCTTCAGAAGGCATGCAAGGAATTACATGGAACCGGCTGTTGGAAGATGGCTCAGCAGAGTCATTTCCAGCATCAATTGCACCTTGGTGGGGTGGTTGCAGTGGGAGGAGACATGAGGGCTGATTCTCCAGGTTTGTAGAAATTTGAAACAGTCTGGCAACTAAATTATTCGTTTGCATTCCGAATCATATGACATCCCTTGATGGTGTGCTGAAAAGCTTTACACACTCTGTAATACAGTGGTTCTCGTTTTCTTTCATTCCCCACTTTGATCAAGGGGGCATTTTCGAGTCCCGCCTCATCGCTCTAAGAAAGTGGTAGGTCAAGCTTAAAATTGTCAAATTTATTAAAATAATGACAAGTTATAAATATATCCTCTTCAGCAGAGTTAAAATCAGCTGGTGCTGCAGATATAATAATAAATAAATACATAATGTGCCATTGTAAATTAAACACACATATTTCTGTTTTCCAGCAACGTACCGTATTTTCCGTACTATAAGTTGCACTTTTTTTCATAGTTTGGCTGGTCCTGCGACTTATAGTCAGGTGCGACTTATATATGAAAAAAATTATATAATTGAACATGTTTTTAAATGTTAATTTATATTAACTGACATGAACCCTACATGAAATATTATCGTCTACAGCCTTGAGAGAGCACTCTCAAATGCACAAGTCGTGAAACACACGTGCATACTTAAATCCTCAAATTACTGCCGGGATTCTATTTATAGCTGGGCGTCAGATTCGGACAAATAAAAGCCAGTATAATTTTGTTTCAATTTAACTCATAAAATAGCTCTTCTTAATAATTTATATTGTTGGTTGGTTTAATATTGTTGCCAACGAAGTCATTGTCCTACACCATGAGTCTCCAACACACTGCTCTCAAGCTACCAGTAGCACGCAGCCCCAGGTTAACCTACATTTAAACACAATTGTTGCTGCCAGGCATCAGCCTACGAATTTTATAAAAAAGTAAATCATGCATAATTTAAAAAATAACTAAATTTAGGCTATCTTAGACCTCTTTGGCTATACGGAATAAGGTTTCCCTTGCAGCACAGCACACGTTCCATGAATGAATGAATGAATGAAAAGCGGATGCCTTATCTCGCAATAAGCGGATGGACATCCCGACACTCTTTCATACATGAAACTTAATAGTGACCCAATGCCATTGATAGCCCACTGGTATGCTGCTCCAAACGAAAAGTATAGGCCTATGAAAAAACTGAAGTAATTATATTTGGTAAAAATGAGGAAAGACTTAGGGTTGCCACTCTCCTTGGCACAAAAGGGTTGAAGGCAAAAGATACTGTTAAAAATCTTGGTGTATTAATTGACAGTGATCTAAATTTCAACAGCCACATGAAAGCGATAACTAAATCAGCTTTTTACCACCTCAAAAATATTGCCAAACTCAGAGGGCTGATGTCAAAATATGACTTAGAAAAACTCATTCATGCATTTATCTCCAGCAGAGTTGATTACTGCAATGGACTGTTCACAGGCCTTCCTAAAAAGACTATTAAACAGCTTCAGGTGATACAAAATGCAGCAGCTAGGATTCTAACAAAAACTAAAAGAACTGACCACATTACTCCAATTCTTAAGTCCTTGCACTAGCTTCCAGTAAGTCACAGAATTGACTTTAAAGCACTATTGCTTGTTTATAAATCAGTAAATGGAGCAGGACCTAAATACTTGTCAGACATGCTTCAGCAGTACACACCTTCTCGTCCTCTCAGGTCCCAGGTGAAAAACCTGCTAGTAAAACCTACAGTTAGAACTAAACATGGTGAAGCAGCTTTTAGCTGCTATGCGGCTCAGCTGTGGAACCAACTTTCGGATGACATCAAAAAGGCCCCAACTGTAGCCAGTTTTAAATCTAGACTTAAGACCAAACTGTTCTCAGATGCTTTCTGCTAACTGTGCCGAGTAACAAATTCTGAATCTGCCTTGATAATTATTCTACTTTGTCTTTTATTACTTTTTTTTACCACTTTTGCCTTTGTTTTGCTTACTAATTATTCTTTATTTTTAAATGATTTTACCTTGTTTTATGTTTCCTTTTTATTATGATCTTTACCTTTTAACTATTCTTTGACTATATTGCCCTTCTATGCTTTTATTTGTTATTATTGTTTGGTTTTGTTTATGTAAAGCACATTGAATGACCTCTGTGTATGAAATGCGCTATATAAATAAACTTGACTTGACTTGACTTGACTTGACTATGTCTCACAGTAAAACACAAGAAATGAAGGCCTATAGCTGACTCGAATAGGCTACAAGCCATGGTCCAAATAAAGGTGCTGTGCTTTGCCCAGCCATAAATTCAGGATTCACGATAGTCTGTCCCCTAAACATTCCTCACCCGTTATCTGGACATGCATGAAAACATTTGAAAACAAAAAGTAGGCCTACTATGCGCTCCGTGTCTGTAGCTGTCTGTTCACGTCCGCAATCGATTATAACGTTCCTCAAATGGAAAACACATCCATGTTCTCTCGCGTTATATTATAGGCCGTCATGCTTCTGTGTTTGCGGTTCCTGGTCGCTAAATGTTTGTTTTCCTTTCCTGACGATAGCGGTTGATGTAGAAGCACGTAATAGGCTATAATAATTTGACTTTAGCGGTGACAAATCCTGCTGAGAGAGAGAGAGAGAGCAAAGAGAGATAGGCACCCCCAAAGTGGTCCTGCGCGCGCGTGTGTGTGTCTCTGCATGGGGTTCAATTGAAGTCAGAGTTGGTCCGCTTTCAGGCCGCTCCATTATTAGATTAACAGCGCTGTAAAATGTGTGGGAATTTCTCGCATTATGATGGCTAGCGTTGCGGGACTTTTATTAGTATGCTCAATACTTAGTAATAATTTATGCGCAATCCCGCGCTGAAATTTAGGCCTTGGTTTTAAATGCGCATCTTTTTTTCTCTCGCTCTCTCGGCGAGCATTTGTTCTGCTGCCAGCTTGTGCCAATACGCTATATCGTCCAAAATGCTTGATTGCATTGCATTCTCCACATTTTTAGCTAAAATTTCATGTAGGCAACCACATCAGCATTTTTGTTCAGTGAATCTTTTGTAAATTGCTTTACAATAGCGTCGGGCACTTGTCAGCAGCCTTCAGCTTGCCTCTTGCCACTATTCACTCCTTCGTCTTCAAGATTCCCTGTAGAATTCTCAATATTTTTGGCCTCAATGTGTTCAGTTACATAGTCTGTCTGTTCTTAGTCTTGGATTTTGTGAAATACATTTTTAAATATCACCTGCTTGCTGCAGCTTCGGTCTGCACGTCCTTTTAAAACCGCATATTTTTCTCTCTCGAGCATTTAATCTGCTGCCGGCTTGTCTCTCCACATCGTCCAAAATGCATGATTGCATTGCATTCTCCACATTTTTAGCTAAATTTTCATGTACCATATAAGCATTTTTGTTCAGTGAATCTTTTGTAAATTGCTTTACAATTACCGTCGGGCCTATATGCCTATTACCTGGCTTGCCTCAGCTTCGGTCACGTCCTTTAAAAAAAACGTCTTTTTCTCTATCGTGAGCATTTAATCTGCTGCCAGCTTGTGACTCCACATCGCCCAAAATGCTTGATTGCATTGCATTCTCCACATTTTTAGCAAAATTTTTATGTATCATATCAGCATTTTTGTTCAGTGAATCTTTTGTAAATTGCTTTACAATTACCGTCGGGCCTATAGGCCTATCGCCTGGCTTGCTTCAGTCACGTCTAAAACTGCATCTTTTTCTCTCTTGTGAGCATTTAATCTGCTGCCAGCCTGTGACTCCACATCGCCCAAAATGCTTGATTGCATTGTATTCTCCACATTTTAGATACATTTTGGTGTACCACATGGTATTTTCTTTCAGTGAATATTTTGCTTTGCAATGACCTTCCTTCCCTCCTCTTGGCTGCCTTCACTCCTTCGTCTTCATTAACATTAATCTTTTTGGCCTCAATAATCCAGTTACATAGTCTCTGTTTTTGGTTTTGGATTTTGTGAAATACATTTCTAAATAAATGCGACTTATAGTCCGGTGCGACTTATATATGTTTTTTTTCTGTTCATGACGCATTTTTTGACTAATGCGACTTATACTCAGGAGCGACTTATAGTCCGGAAAATACGGTATTAGGAAGCATAGGCCAATATTTTACAGCATTGTACAATATATTCAATGAAATACCAACATGCTGCATTAAATGGATCCATAATCCAGTCATACTGAGCACTGCTGGTTGGGAAATATTTTTGAAATAAACTTTGCAGGGATGTGATGTAGGCCTACTGTTTAATACATGGGATCACAAGAGTGGCTCCCGAATCAGACGTTTCAGCAATTTCACTCAGATTCTCAAAGGCATAATACTGTCGCGATTGAGGCGCTTGTCCCATACCTCAAGTTTTTTGGTGAATGCAGTAATCTTATCCGCTAGGTGAGGTAGGTGCTTGTAACTGGAGATTTAACTCATTGAGATTTCCAAATATATCGCTAAGATAGGCCAGCTTCGTCAAGAAATGTTCATTAGTGAACTTGCTTGCAGATTCAAACATGTGCTCTTCCTCCAAGAAGAGGCGACTCTGAGCTCAAACACGTGCGACAGCACTTTACCTCGGGAAAGCCGCCTTGCATCGCTGTGAAACAGTACAGCCTTTTGGTCAGCTCCCATCTCCTCGCAAAGTGCGGAGAATAGACGCGCTTTTAAGGGCCGGGTCTTGATGAAATTCACCACTCACACAACCTCGTTCAAAATCTCATTCAGGTCGGGACTAACTAAGCTGCCTTGACACGAGCGCTTCCCTATGAATAACACAGTGCGTCCATTGCGCATCGGGTGCTACCTGGGCCTAGGCTACAGATAAAAAATAAAAAAAAATTTTAAATCCTGTTTTTCACGTCAGTTCGCGCCCCACCTGGCATGTCTCCGCGACCCACAGCTTGAGAAACGCTGCTGTAATACATTTTTTAGGGCACTCAGCAAAGTTTGGCAGCTACACACTAATGAATCTGGAGAGCAACACCATTAAGGACATCCAACTTGTTCAGGTATGTTTCTCTCTTTGGATTTGTTTGAATATGAATCTTAAAAGTGTGTGATTTTGTGTCATGTTTTTTTGTTTGTAATGACCATTCACTACCAGAGCAATGAAGTAGGTGGCAGCTATCATATGGAGAAGGAAGGACTGAAAAGATGCCTAGATCATCTGGAGTCGAATGGATTGAAGGTGGATTACATTGTGACAGACCGTCATCCACAGATCCAGAAATTTCTGAGGGAACACAGCAACTCCGTTCTATGACGTTTGGCACTTTGAGAAAGGTAAAGTGTTTTCCTAATTCATATCCTAAACTTTGAAGTTAGCAATTAACAGATCGTATAATCAGTGTGTGTGGTAAACAGGTTTGTCCAAGAAACTTGAGAAAGCTTCGCACAATGGAGACTGTGGTGTTCTGAAGAAGTGGCTACAGAGCATCAGTGGCTACTGGTGTGCCACGTCGTCAAGCACTGGACCAGAAAGGGTGGCAAAGTGGACATCACTGCTAAACCACCTAAAAATGTCCATGTCCATGAAGACCCCCCTTTCCCCAAATGTCTGCATCCCGACCACGCCTCAAGGGACCCTAGGAAATGGCTACAACCTGGTATGTGCCAAATTATCTTTACTCAGAAAATCAAGTAATACATTTTACCAGTCTTTTGTTGTGATGCAAGGGGTTGATATTTCACCATGTGTTCTTATTCTACTGAAGGATCAGTTGCACTTCACAAAGCTGAGAAAATACTGCAACAAGAGAGTCCTGAAGGATGTAGAGAAACTCAGCCACCCATCACCAGACCTCATCACTGGAGTCCTTCCACAGCCTTAGCACGTTTTGCACCAAAGAATGTAGTTTTCCCCTTCATGGGAATGTTGTGCAGGTAATACACAATGTCATTATTTTAAAAGTGACTGATTAACATGACTGTCAGTCATTCTATGTATTTAATCATTTTGCTGTGTTATTACCATAGGTTGTATCTAGCAGCAATGCACCCAAATGATAATGTTATGCGGGAGCAAGCCACAACATCTACAGGACAGGCTGTTTTCAAGGTTGTTTTTCCAAAGGCGAAGAGGGGGAAAGGCATTGTGAAGCCTGTGAAAACAAATCCAACCTTCAGTAAGTTTGTTGAAGATTTTCTTTGAATACAGCCACAACAGTTTACAGATTATTATGGACACATTTATTGGATTTGAATGCTATATCTAACAGACTATGTACATGAATTCATGAGGCTGCTCATGCAGGACATTTTTTTTGAGGATCCCACATCTTTTGCAGAGGAATTGAAGACTATCCCCATCCCTCCAGACCTCTCAGCAGAATTCCCAAAAACTCCAAGAGCTGAGCTGGTTGCCCATCACGTCTCCCGCTTCAATCAAAAGCCTATGTAATCACCAGATGGGAACTGCTGCCGTATCTGCTGCACCACACATGACGGGATGACGACCCGACGACTAGGTCCTAAGTAACCCCAGCACCAGCTTACAAAGCTGCGATAGTCAAGATGCCTCAAACACCTGAAGGGACAAGGAACAGAGCTCTCTGTTCAACTGTTTTCAAATGAAGAGTTTGGTTCCAAAACGCTATATCGACCATTTTAAAGAACTTTGATATATATATTTTTTTTTTACATTTTGTAGTAGAACTGTAATTGGGCATTGTTAATTGCTTTATCTTTACTCAATCAAAACAACAAAACAGCAAGTTGATTGATATTACCTGAAATACATGAATAAATAACATGACTTTTTAATGTTTTTAAAAATGGAGATATAGCGTTTTGAAACCAAACTCTTCAAATATTACCTCAAAGGTTCATACTCCATGGGAGCTATGCACTATCGTCATCAATGTTTACATGCATACAAATGAACAATAAAATGATACCCGCACACTGTTCTATAAGCTCCCAGAGTGGTTTATTAACAACGTTTCGACCAGAGGTCTTCGTCAGGTATTCATCTTGATACCTGACGCAGACCTCTGGTCGAAACGTTGGAGCTTATAGAACAGTGTGCGGTATCTTTTAATTTTTCAATTGTCGGCTAAGCCTTATACCCAGCACCATATTTTGTAGATGTGCGTGTACTCCACTCATTGACTACATGCATACAAATGACATAAGAATAATGCTTTTGTTTTGTTTAGTAAGAGCTTATTACAACCAAAGTAACTTACTCTTCCTCTGTTCTGTGCCTAACAGGTCCGTAATCATATTTGTAAATGTTGTAGATATTTTGCAGACTGTATGGGTTTAGACACACAGGTTCTAGGCCTAAATGTTCTGTCATAAACATTATGGGTACTGGCACTTAGCTCATTCGTCTTACTACCTAATAAAGAAAATAAGACCCAAGAACTACTGTGACCTTGGCATCCTTGTTCAGAGTGCTGCATGGACAATATTGATTCAGGAAGCAACATATGTTTTCCAGTCAGACTTTTATTTACAAAAAAAATGTTATCACCGATTTAGTTTACATAACAATGATTTATAATACAGCATGCAGCTGACTGAGACTACAGTGAAATGGTGAGATTACTCGTTTACCATTATATTAATTATAAAAATGTATCATTGATTAGGTTTTTTTACATAACAATGATTATAATACAGTATGCACCTGGCTGAGACTACACTGAACTGGTGAGATTACTCATTTACCATTACAAGTGTATTGCTGATGCTTTATGGTAAAGATGTCATAAACATGCATAGCCTAGTTCACTAGTAAGCTACTCATCTAAAGGGGATGTTATGCTAGGATGATCAGACATTAGATCATTCTCAACAAACCGTGTAGTAGCCTAGCCTAAAGTTACATCAGTTTTACCTTTGTGATTTCTCTGCAGCAGACGTTCTCCACTTCATTGGGCATAGTGCACCTAAGTAACAAAGATGTTATAAGTCATAACTATTTTGGCAGAAAAAAGCAGTTCATCACTTATATTTCATGTCAGGCAGGCAAATAAAGCTTGTTATCGAGGCTTGAATAGTACGAGTAGCCTACTAGCCTCGGGCTAAATTAGACGCTAGGTTATAGAGATATATTTTGTTAATCAGGTGTGGATAATATAATAAACAAAAACTTACCACAGTGAAACGTCTTGGTCCAATCTACGACTAACATCGCGCTCATCACTGGCTCCATCAGCTCTCGGGGTCAGATTCTGGTTCAAATTGGTAAGGCAGCACTGACGCCATAATCGCCTAACTTACAAATGTCTGACGAGACGTTTCTGTCAGCGCCAAGATTCTAACTGCCTCAAAATTCTCAGCAACCAGGCGTTTCACATAGGGGTTGTAATACTGATAGATACATGAGGGAAAATAATGTGGCCGACGACACTTCAACGTTGTAAATCAATTCTACCCAACAAATTAAATAATAAACAGTAAATAATACCATAATAGGGCTCCTTTAAGGCCCTTGGGTCTGTGCCCAATAGGCTCCTGTGGTAATCTAAGACAGAATATTGTGCTTTGTCTTCTGTCCTCTAACATTGCAGAATAATGGACGACTTTAATATGCTATCATAATATTCGTTTTTTAATATTTATTTTTATTCTCATTAAATGTATTAATACAATTAATAGGCAAAATAATTTGACCTATTCATGAAATCCTGCTGCAAAAATAAATAGAACACTTTCTTTTTCCGGTATTCTGCCCATTTATAACATACAGTGTAGTGATAGACAAACAAAATAACAGCTAATTTACCTTGCTTCTAATCTGTCCTGAGGTTGACACCTTCCTGATGAGTTTCTGAGGACCTTCTTGTTCTCCATCACTGTCCGAGGACTCATCAACTGGACCTGAGCATCCCATGGCACCCATTACATTCTGAGGAATCCCTGATGTGGTAACAGTTCCTTTCTCAGGTTCCTGAAGGGGAAGGAGTCACACAACTCTACATTAGCCTTTTGGTGGTCAGCCACTGCCTCATAGTTGTACAGTGCAATAGTGTTCTGATTTATTTCAGGGTTTCTACTCTATAAGAAATTTAAAATCCCATGACATTTTCCTGACTTTACTGAATTTCTATAACATATTATATAAATAACCATTAGAACCCTAGACTGTTTTAAGGTCATTTTCACTACCTTTAGTTAGAAGCATTTATCCTGGTCATTGTAAGTGCCACACACATGCTATATATTGGGTTTTTCAGCAGAGTCTAGGCTACCCAGATCTGCCACAATTTCATGTATTAATACTTGCCTTGATTTAATTTTGATTTTTAAATAATAAAAATGCAAAAAGCGTATTATAAATTTTTAAATATATATATTTTTTTAAAAGTCTATTTTTTGGGGCTTTTTATGCCTTTCATTTGATAGGACAGTGGAGAATGACAGGAAATGAGTGGGAGAGAGAGTCGGGGTGGTATCCGGAAAGGACCACGGGGCGGGAATCAAACCCGGGTCGCCGGTGTACGGTGCAGGTGCCCCAGCCAGTTGCGCCACGGCTGGGGCCTAAAATTCTTATATTTTGACTGTATCTCACCACTGCAAGCTGGCAGCCCATGTGTGTGTAGGGCAGACTGTCCTGAATCTCGCAGGCTGGGCAATTTACAGACATAGTGGTGCGCGCCTTACAGAAATAAATGGCATATTTTTTATTTAGTGATGAAAAATTACCTTTCTGCGCTCCATATCTGTGACAAGAACTAATCTGACCTGACCTGAGTTGTGTTAGCCTGTGTGTGCACTCATGATAATTCTCTACAACAACTTTTTACCGCATTGTCATGAACAAAGTAAAGGCAAAAAAGGTGTTTCTTTGTCGAACAAATTGGGATGCAATGTGAGCCTTGAATTGGATGGCATGTAGGAATTTGCTAGGATCTCAAAACCGGATTATGAACATGCTTTGCCATAGAGAAACACATGATAGGCCCCAGCTGTGGCACAACTGGCTGAGGCACCTACACCGTACGCCGGCGCCCAGGGTTCGATTCCCCCCAAAGTCCTTTCCGGATCCCACCCCTGCTCTCTCTCCCATTCGCTTCCGTTCACTCTCCACTGTCAGTATCATTAAAGGCATAAAAAGGCCAAAAAAATATACTTAAAAAAAAAAAGAGAAACACATGATAGCGTTGGATTATGCTTTGCCACAAAAACACACAAAAGGATCTTGAAAAGGATACTTGGGCAATGTATTTTTCACTTTTGTAAACTTTATACTTTTTGAGATATTAAGCTTAACTCATTGAATGCCAAGCTGTTTTCGGAAACTTTGTCCTAGAGTGCCAGCAATCTAGACCATTGTTGATGATTTTTGTACAGCCACAGCATATTCTGTGTTATAGCTATGAACACATACAATGGCTCGTTTGAAAGGTGAGACTTTAAGCTCTCAGTGGGTGCAAACCGTGTATTTCTACACGCCTCTGTTCCTGAGAAATCCCAAGCTAAACAGTGGCTAGTTTTCATCAAAATCGCTGTTTTTTTTCTAGAAATGGTCTTTCATGAAATATGAAGTGTTGCCTGTAAAGTTTCCGGGAAGTGACCTGGCGAGACTGCCACCTAGTGATAGACCCACGAAAATGGCCTGGTTTTGAGCTGATGTGCATGCGTCACTGATTCGACCCAAAGCGGCAACCGAGTTATGATAAAATGTCCAGATAAAATGTCCAGATGTGCGTTTTCATGAGTTTTCGATCGTCATATATATTTCATTTCCATTCATCACAGAGTTCCCAAAATCACATATAAGGTGTGTTAGAGTGTCTAGTTTCGTAATTTAAAAAAAAAAAGCTAAAAACGTAATATTACGTTTTTGGCACTCAACGCATGGGAAGGAAAAGGCACTCAATGAGTTAACAGAAAACAAGCTTATTTTTCCCCATAGACTTTGCATTGCCACTATGACATCACAAAGGGCTAATTAAATTGATTTGCACCTGTATCAACTGCCATCTGCTCAACTAGGCCACATCAAAGAGCCAGTTAAACTGATTGCACCTGTATCAACTGCTTTCTGCTCAACTAGGCCAACTCTCTCTGTGCCTCTCCATTCTACAAGGATATAAGGCACATTCCATCCAACTTTCTATCCATTCATCTTCTTCAAACCATTCACTCATCCACCCAATAAACTATCTATCAACATCCATTAAACTTTCTGTCTATCAACATCTATTACACTATCTACAATAAACTTTAAACTATCTACTCTGTCTCAGGCTTTTAGCATACAATTTGGCTTTCTTAAGACTACAGATCCTTTTCAACTGTTTCCTCTGCCCACAACTGTTTCAAAATAAATGTCCTCACTACAATAATTCACTATTAAATAATTTAACTATTTAAACTACTCAACTATTTAACTGTTCAGCCATTTCAACTGTAAGTTATCATCAACTATGACTCCCGCCAACTGTTTCCTCTGCCCACAACTGTTTCCAAATAAAAGTTTGTTTTACATTTTATGTTAATATATGTTTTGCATTTTAATGCACTGGTTATTTCCTCGAAATTACATTTTCTAGTTGAGTGCCAATCACTTTAAAAAATATGTGAGAGTAATTAGCCTTCAGTCTCACGGTTTTAGTCAAGTGAATAAAAGTTGCACATAGTGCATAAGGATATGTGGATGCAATAAATTATGTTTTGAATGTCATTAGATAAATAAATGTTCAAAAAAACGAACAAGTCGAAGAAGATCATTCTGGGATCATAGAAGAGATAAGTGTCTTGCAATGTTCATTAATGATTTTAGTAAGCACTACTGACAGACTTGACCTGAGCTAGCAGGATAGTTAGCAAGGATCTCTCTTCAGATGTAAAAGTTTGCCATGGTTGCGTAGCCTATTAAATTACATTAAACCCAAATTAGACCTAAATGACCTAAATCCCACAGCCTAGGTAGGTTAGCAACACAAACTTGAGAGATGCAAGTGAGCAAATCAACTTGATATTAGCCTATTATTATGTGTTACCATACCATCACTAGTAGCCATATGTAACAGAGGTCGTAATTCGTCCGCCGCTCACGGCCCTCGAACCCACCACCTCGACACAAACCGGCATGAGTCGAACGCTCTAACCACTGAGCTAAAAGCCCAGGCTTCCAACTCAGCGGTTAGAAGCGTTCTTAGGGTTAGGGGTGTGAGGATTTACACGGGCAACTAGCATGCTAGCTCAGTTCGCCTCCGTTACACATGTCTCGCTGCTTATGGCACGGCAGGTGCGCACACGTGTGTGAGGAGAAAAGACGCACAGCCACAGGCTAGGGGAGAAGGCGCTAGAAGCATGCCATGCGCACACGCAGGTTACTTCAAAAGAACACGATCATTCTCAAAAGTATCAATACTAATAAAATTAGGTATCGTGACATTTTTAATTTCAGGGTATTGCGATACTTTTGTAGTATCGGTGCACCGTGCAACACTAAACCATCGTTATCGGGAACCCGGGCCCTGGTCACATAATCCAATGAAAATTCGTAGGGTCCTGATTTTGGCAGAAGTTGGGGGGAAAATGCCCCTTGACACAAAACCAGTGACGGACTGGCCGTCTGCATTTTGGCCACATGCCAGAAGGGCCTTGCGTTAAATGGGCCGCTCAGAAGCTAGTGAATGTAGCATTTTATCGGGCTTATATCCGCATGGTGCAGATTCATATAACATCCTGTAGACAGGCTCTCATTATTTACACACAAGCCTTAGCATACTCATCTCCCAAAGTTATCCATCCAGATTTTTCAGCTGGATTTGATAGCCCAATATAACTCTTTAATACTATTGCTATTGGACGGCTGACTGCTACTTACCATTCTCCTATCCTTCATGGTGTGTCGTACCCTTCTCAGGTATGTAGGCTAAATAATTTTTCATTGTGTTTTAATTATTCTTGAGATGTTCCAAAAAGGAGTGTTTAGTTAGACATAAAACATTCTACCTGAAAGTTGTTAGATTTTGTTGGTTTGTTCTAACATTTGACATCTGACATTTGACTACATGACCTGTAGAATAATATGGTTGAACAATATATTGTGTACCCAGTCTCCAGTTAGTCGTAACATTTGACCCTGTAACAATGACTTATTAATCTAACCATTGTTGTGATTAACTTGCCTATACCTGGGGGGTATTCCATCAACCTCGCTAAAGGCCAAACCTGGTTATTTCGATAAGTCTCGCTAATTTTAGTGAGAATTCCGTTCCATTAATGAGGTTAACGTGAATCCCAGCTTGGTAACCATGGGAATTTATGCCACAGAACTAACCTGCTCCGTAGCAAGTTAACTTTCAAGCTAAATTAAGCTGTGTTGCTTAACCCAATAAGTCGGAAAACGAGTCCAAAAAGATGGTTCCGTCAACCTGTGGTTTCATCACCTAGCCTACAACTTCTAAAATAGAAGTAGGCCTATAGAAATGTTTTTTTTTTTTTCCGACAGTGCACCAAGCATGGATTTACACATTCACTACCTCCAAAGAATGTATGAAGATTATACGATTAAACATGTTTTAACTTCACATGCGTGTGGTTCTAGGAATCGTGCTACTCTGCGTCACTTACGTTCGGTGGTGGTGTAACGTGCAGCGAGACGGTATAGGAAAGGAATTACATTTTTGTGTGTTCGCAGGTTCGCTTCCCATACGAAGTATTAAGGCTACATTGTTTATCACCTTGATAATGGCATTTTTAGTTATAATCTTTGATGAAAGACATATGTCTACTGCTGATAAAGGGTCATGCACATTTGGTAGGCTGTTCAGTGACAAATTGCCAGTGGGCTATATTATATCTGATGCAAGCCAAAGGATAATTATTCTGTAGCCTAGGCAGGTAATAATTAAAACTGCTTCATGTGTCGACGATTGTTCATGAATGTCAAATCAACTGTGTGCACAGATCAAAAACTAGGCATACATTGAATTGAAAGCCATTGCATTTCAGATAATTTTATTTCAAACACTTTGGGACTTATGGGAGACAATAGGCTATTATGTTGATACTAATTTATTTTATGACCACCTAGACAATAATTTGGAGTGAACTCTTTTAATATAAGAACGTAGGCTATAGATAGTTGGGTCATTCCGTGTCAAATCACCCAGTGGCTGGCAGGTCACCCTCTCCCAAAAAATCTGAAAAAACTCACAGGTGTTTGTAGACCAAACCTATGCATAAATCTTAAATAGTATATCTGTATCACTAATGGTTCCAAAACTACAGCCCTTTGAAGTTTCAAGTCATTTTAAGCATCGTGGTGAACAATCCTTTTTGTTCAACTTCCAACATTATTGGCTCTTTTGGTATTTCACACACATTAGTGAAACTATGTGAATAGAAGTACATTTTCCTGTTGAATTTAACAATCCAATCAAATCAGGTGTATCTTGTGTAATTCCCCCCTGAAAATGGCTATAAATTCATTATGTGAAAAAACATCACCACCTTTGAGGGCTTCTCATTCAAAAAGTATGTGACACAAATTCATCAGATTTTTTTCCCACTCATGTATGGATTATAAGGTCATGTCCATGCATTAACTTTGGTTGTTAACATTATCACATTGTCAGAGCATTTTTATTAAATTGCGCTTGATTTTCATCTTCTCATTTCACCACGTGGACAGTTAACAGGATTTTTTTAAATTTTACCATATATCATTCTGTATGTGAGGATCATCTGCCCAAAATTTGGGCTTGTTGCTGAGTTTCTTCATTGAGATAAGATTTTTTACAAATATTGTCTATAAATCCACTGAATTTGTACTTTATCTGCAGTACCACATTGCACCACATGTGGTGCTCTTTTAATACAATGGAAGTCAATGGAAGAGTAAGAGAGTCACTTGTTTGCTGCACATATCCAATCTAAACACACAGTTTATGGTTCATATGGTTCAAGTAAAAAGGGGTTTCTAAAATTCTGTACATTGTCAGATGCATACAATACTAACGATTTATCATCTTTTTACAAATGCCTCTTGGATCCACGAGTCCTCAAACCTTGTTATGAATACTTGTGATGAAAACACACATGGTCATCTTCATCAAGTGAAATACCTTGATGAACTGAATTTTAGAAACCCATTGTTTCTTGAATATGTTCCTTTATGTCATTCATTTTCCAACTTCTTTCCCAGATCACATGGAGACGAAGCACTGATCTCCATATTGATGCTCTTTGTCTATGTATCAAAGAGGATTGCATCCCATGCATTTGACGATGGATATAGACTTTGCCTAACCAGTTGGCTAGTAATTATTAAAGTACTCACATAGGCACTGATAGGTTAAAGCTGGTGTAGAAAACTCATTACAAAGATGGTAATTATGCTAAATCCTCTTGCTGCATGTATGATGACCAGTCAGTCTTATGTGTGTATAATTTACTTGATCAGTTTATTTTCTCTAGATAAGATTTATGTATGAGTAGTATGTTGTTCATGTTGCAATAATTATTTGGACCAATTCAACTATGAACCATAAACTGTGTGTTTAGATTGGATATGTGCAGCAAACAAGTGACTCTCTTACGGCTCCCACACACAGCTGCGTTCCGTCAACGCATGCCAGTGGGTGTTCCCGACGGTAGCTATGCAAATGACTTGAAGTAAAACCGTAATGTGATTGGTTGGTGCCGTCCGTAGATTGGCTTGATTGGCCGGTGCCGTCTGTCGGTGCAGCAACAGCTGAACTCCTCAACACGAGCGGCGGGAGAAACGCGACGCGACGGACCCACAATTCAGTTTGGCAACGGATCACGTGAGCCCATTTAAAGTGAATGGGATGCGTCTCCAGCAACGCGATGCACGCAGCTGTGTGTGGGAGCCGTTACTCTTCCATTGACTTCCATTGTATTAAAAGAGCACCACACGTGGTGCAAAGTGGTACTGCAGATCCAGTACAAATTCAGTTGATTTATAGACAATATTTAAAAAAAATCTTATCTCAATGAAGAAACTCAGCAACAAGCCCAAATTTTGGGCAGATGATCCTCACATACAGAATGATATATGGTAAATTTAAAAAAAATCCTGTTAACTGTCCACGTGGTGAAATGAGAAGATGAAAACAGGCTTTTTGAAAATCAGGCCCAATTTTAAAAAAATGCTCTGAAAATATGAAAATGATAACAACCAAAGTTAATGCATGGACAGGACCGTATAATACATATATGTGTAGGAAAAAAATCTGATGAATTTGTGTCACATACTTTCTGAATGAGAAGCCCTCAAAAGTGATGATGTCTTTTAACATTATGAATTTATAGCCATTTTCAGAGCTTTGCAGAGGGGAAAGTACACAAGATACGTCTGATCCGATTGGATTTTTTAATTCAACAGGAAAATGTACTTCTATTCACATAGTTTCACTAATGTGTGTGAAATACCAAAAGAGCCAATAATGCTGGAAGTTGAACAAAAAGGATTGTTCACCACAATGCTTAAAATGACTTGAAGTTTCAAAGGGCTGTAGTTTTGCAACGATTAGTTATCCAGATATACTATTTAAGATCTATGCATGGATTTGGTCTACAAACACCTGTAATTTTTTTCAGATTTTTTCGGAGAGGGTCACCTGCCAAATTGTGCTGAAATTGGGTGATTTCACACGGAATGACTCAGTTTTGAATATATGGCAAAGTTGTTTTTGAGTTTATAGGCCTAGGCTACTATTTATTCATTCACTTGTTTTGTTCAAGCATAGACTGTAGGCTAGTCTATGTGTTCAAGAGTGAAGCCAATCAAACTCGCAATTGATTTCAAACCATTAGCATTGTTGTTTTAAATGTAGACTAGGCTATGCTTTCATTATTCTCCAATTTCTGTAGGCAATCTATTTTTTTCTCTCGATGTTAAATTTGATGACTTTCGATGAAAATCCTGTAGATGGCGCTTGCCTATCGAACAGAAATCATCTAGTATTGACTTAATTTTACGACATATATCGTCTTTTCGTCAATCTACTGTTTTGGTCTACTTTTCTACCTCGTGCACGAGCAGATGTAGCTGAACTAAACCTCGCTTGAATAAACAAGGCCAAGATGCCGCTAACTTGAGTTAATGGAACGGCTTCAGCCCCAAGTGAAGGTATACGCTAGTTCAAGCCAGGCTATTTCTGTTAAGCGCCGCCTTCATTAGCGAGGTTGATGGAATACCCCCCTGGTTTGATGAACATCCTTCATGTGTTGGGGAGACATTGTGCAAACAGTGTGTTACTTGCTACAATATTTCATGCATAACTCCATATGACTCTGATCTTTGACCCTATGACCTTGAATGATACAATACACTTGGCATTGATGCTTATTAAGGGTATATTCACACTAGCTTCTACTCTCAATGTTTCTCAATGCAGTGGGGGGGGGGGGGCTGTTATTACCTCAAATATTCTGAAATTAATTTAAACGTCAAGCATTTGTTGTTGCATCATTGACTTTATGTTGGAGATCCGTGCTAGGGGTATGATTAGCGATAGAATATCATATACCATGCCCAAGTCCACCTCTTCAAGCAGGCCCAAGTACAGATCAGTGTACCATGGTTGGGTACGGTACAGAGCGTGACACTTCAAACAAACTGGATTTTGGGGGTCAAGAGTACTTGGGCACGGTACAGTATGAGGTGTGCCAAGTTTGATGAAGATCTTTCAACGTGCTCAGAGGATGCAAGAACACTGTGGTGTAACTGAATAACTCACTTTTCATGAAATTCAATTCATTTTGAAAAGGAGATCTACTCAAGAGACTGTAAAATCACAAGATACCAGATCCAACTTGTTAACATGCAAAAAATATACTCCAGAGATAGCTTTCAGCAAAATGCAACTGTCCGTGAATAAAATGTGTTAAATCTTTAGATGCACTTCAAATGCATTTAGTCTGCCAGCTTTAAGCCTTCTGGACCAAAAGACTGCGTAAACAAACGATAGAAAACACTTACCTAAATTCCACTAAGCAGTCTTCAATGTCAACAATAATTTCTCCCTCAAGAGTTAGAGCAATAATTTCCCCCATTTCTAACGTGGCCGTTTGAAATGTGAGTCTAGCCTAATTCTCCTTTGGTTGCTTAATCGACTGCATTGTATACCACTATGTTCTATATACAGTCTGTTGTATACAAGCTATTATGAAATCGCTATTATCCTCGTTAGATAACAATTAAGTCTGAAATCTCAGATAACAATTAACGATATTATTAACCTGCCAGTTCAGCTATCTGCTAGACTAAGATACAAGATTATTTGCTAGTGTATGCTAGGTCTGAGACTATATTATTGACGGACAGTTGTCCACTGTTATTGTAAAGCCAATAGGCTACGCCACTGCTTTTTTCGCCAACAGCAAACGTTTAACGTAACGGATCAAATCACAATACCTAGGCCACATACAAGAAACCCACACCATCGTAAAACGGCACAACGTTAACTACTTTAATAAAGGCCTAACATCCCAAAACAAAGACAGCGTCCTCCTCTGATTCAACATCTGCGCTACGACAACGAAATACATTAACAGGGACATCAGTTTAACCCTCTTAATAGCCCACATTTCACAAACAGCATTACCGTTAACTATAACTGTAACTAAACCACGGTGTCTTGATGTCAATTATCAAATTCAGTTGTTCTGAGCATACAGCAATCTATCCATGTTCATTCTTGAACCCTGTAGTGTAAAAAATAGGCGAGTTACCTCGCGTTACCTCGCAAACTGTTAACGAAGATTAACTTTTCTAAAGTTCCCAAGTAGTAGCCTCAAAACCACATCTGCAACTAAATCTAGACTCATGTCAACAGAGACCAAATACATTTTGTTCTGTGCATGTGTCTTTTCTTCTTGTTCGTTCTTGAAACCAGCGTGAAGGTAATGTACAAAAATGGCAATTTACCAGTTCTTCCCAGGCAGGGCTACGAGTATAATTATGATCCTCATCCATATTCCCAATGTTTTTGCACTCTTCCAGTGTCACCACAGTCTATTTGAGAGCTGACTGGAGACCTGCGTGTGGCTGCGTTTATGATCCTGCACTGCTAAGTCGCGCGCACGGCACAACCAGAATATTCCTTCTCTCTTCCGGTCTTCCAAGTACTGAGCTAAAGATCCTTGATTAACCGTTTCAATTCTCTCTGACTGAGCCATCAGCGCCAAGAGAAATCCGTAAAGGGAGCAATACTGGGCAGTGACGTCACCGACACAGATCGGACTCCCCAGTGGTGTTTCTTACAGGCCTATTTTCCCTTAGAAATCGACCCCAGATGCAGCAGATGGATGTTCTTAATGTAGGCCTAACCAGCGTCGTGTGGTGGAAGCACAGTCGACTAACAATTCTGTCTGATAGGCAATTCAGGGCCCAAGTCGATATACTCAATATGTAGGACTGAAAACAAAACATATCAAATTTTGTCAATCCTTGTCAAAAATTAAAATACAACCCCAATTCAGAAAAAGTTGGGACGTCACTAGGAAACGTAATGTAGCCTACTGAAATTTACCTTAAATTACCCCTGAAAACATACCAAAATAACTTAATTTAAATTAAAGTGGTCCTTAATTAAGGCCCTTTAATTTTACCTTAAATGCCAATTTATTGAGTTTTAATTAAAAGTCAGGGGTTTCATTTATGTGTTGTGATTTAGGGGTAAATAAGGACACTTTAAGTATATCTTAATTTTATTTTAAGGTGTTAATTCAGGGATTTGTTGATTAAGAGGGGGAATTGAAAAAGTAAGGGGTAAATTCAGTAGGCATTTCTCCTTAATCGACCTTAATCTATGCACATTTCTACTCAAAAACTACTTAATTATAGAAGGGTTCTAAGGTCAAAAGTAAGGCATTTATAAGGGCTGAAATTAAGGGGTTTCGTTTTGTAGTGTGTTGTGTAAAATGCAAATAAAAGCAGAATGTGAAAATCTACAAATCTCGAAAACCCATATTTAGCTGCAAAAAGGACATAGATAACATATACAATGTTAAAAATTAAAAATGTGACTATTTCAACGAAAATATATGTTCATTTTGAATTTGATGCCAGCAACATGTTTCAAAAGAAGTTGGGGGTATACGGTATACGGCTTCACCTCTTCATTTATCAAAATGTTTTAAATGTTTAGGAACTGAGGAGACTAGTTGCTAGAGTTTTGAGAATTAAATGTTGTCCCATTCCTGCCCATATAGGATTTCAGTTGCTCAACAGTATGGGGTTTTCTTAATCATGTCTGTCATTCCATGATGCACCTAATTTGATAGGTCTGGACTGCAGACAGGCCATTTTAGCACCTGGACCCTTCCTTTATGGAGAAATACTTTTTAAACATGTGCAGAATTCATTTGCATTGTTTTCCTGAAATATTCAAGGTCTTCCCTTGAAAAAACATTTCCTGGATGGCAGTATATGTTGCTCAAAATCATTCAGAATATAGATGCCCATGCTGTAGGCACTAATGCACCTCCACACCATCAAAAATGTTGGTTTTCGGACTGAGCACTAAAACAAGTTGGATAGGTTGGATACTTGGATAAGCCCTCTCCTCTTAAGGTTCATGATTTCCAAAAAGAATACACAATTTGATTGTTAACCACAGGAGTTTGCCCATGCTCATTTTCATACCCAATCATGTTGTCAGTTACTGTAATTAGTTGTGAAATATTCCTCCTTTCGTTTTCTTTATCATTACACAACTTTTCCAGCATTTTGTTCCTCCTGCCCGAACTTTTTTTGAAACGTGTTGCTAGTAGGGTGACCAGATGAGATTGGCTGAAATTCGAGACGCTTTTTTTTTTTTCGCGGGGGGTGGGGGTGGGGGATGGTAGGCTTACAGCGAATTTTCAAACCTGTACCAAAACACATTTTTATTCAAACATCAAGTCTGCCTCAAAATACAACAGAGAAATCATGAACTCCAAATGTCATTGTGGGAAAAAAACAAAAAAACAATGACTGCGTAACATGACCTAATAGCCTAACGCTAATAACAAGCCTTGCCAAAATTATGGGTCATTAAGTAAGAATACAAAATAATTGTTAGATTAAGTAGATTATGTTAAAACGACATGAACATTAGGCCGAACTTCCGACGTATTTTTTTGCACACACGCTGGCTCTGCCTGCTGCGCTGCCTGCACATTCAATGTCCTCGGCTTCGCGAAATCAGTGCATATTCGCGCCTAATTATAGAACGTCAAAAAGAAACAAAGTAGCCGGGCTGCATCCAGACACTTAGCTGCCGTCGGGGGCTGCATGCAGTCGACTCAGACTCTCTACGGACAGTTTTTAATGTTTATCAGAAAATAAGTACTCAGTATTCTGATTGAGTATAATTTTCGGGACAATTAGGGCAGGATTCGGGATTCGGGACAACTGCTTGGATATCGGGACTGTCCCGAAATTTTCGGGACGTCTGGTCACCCTAGTTGCTAGTATCAAATTCAAAATGAACATACATTTTCCATGAAATAGTGAAATTTGTAATTTTCCTTTTGGCAGCTAAATATGAGTTTACGAGATCTCAAATGTGATTTACGAAAATCCCTACCTTTTTTATATAAAAGGACAAATAGGACTAATAAGAATATCCTTATTTTAGAATATCCTACAGTACCCTCCAGAATTATTTGCAACCTCAGCCAAATCAGGCAATGTATTGTGACTTTAGGATAAGATAGAATAGAATAGAATAGAATAGAATAGAAACCAAACTTTAATTGCCACACAACAATGTTAATCAACTAAATAAATAAGTAGAGTTGCAAATCTTCAGGAGTTCAGGAGTCTAATTGCTGAAGGGTAGAAGCTGTTGTTGAAGCACGTCATTCCAGTCTTCAGAGATCTATAGCGTCTTCCAGAGGGCAGAAGTTGGAAGAGATCATGGCTCGAATGTGAGGTGTCCCTGATGATCTTGGTTGCTCGGTTCAAGCTGCGTTCAGCATAGAGAGTGAACTGATGGAAGGTCACAACCAGTGATGTTGGAGGCTTTGCTGACAACTCTCTCTAATTTCCTCTCGGTACAACTGTCAGAGTTCCCATACCAGACGATGATTGAAGATGAGATGATGCTTTCAATGATGGCTTTGTAAAAGAGCACCAAAAGGGTTTTGTTGATATGAAACTTTTTCAGTTGTCTTAGGAAATAAAGTCTCTGATTTGCCTTTTTGATAAGGTGGGTGGTGTTAATGTCCCATGTCAAATTATGGCTGATATGTTAGCCAAGAAATTTAAAGGAGTCAGTCAAGGTTATAGGCTGTTCACATATAATAGACGGGGCTTTGGTGTTATACCACCTTCTCATGTCCACAACCATTTCTTTGGTTTTTGAGGCGTTAAGATGGAACTTGTTTTCAGTACACCAGTCTGTAGCCCATTTCACCTCCTTGTGGTACTGGGACTCATCATTGTCACTAATGAGGCCGATGATGGTGGTGTCATCTGCATACTTCAATACTTTGACAGACTGATGGTGAGATCTCATGTCATTAGTGTAGATGGAGAACATGTCATACCAGGAGATGCCCCCAGACTTGCAGCCAAACACACTGGGGAACCCTGTGGCAGGTGTTTAGGGGAATCCCCTTAACCCCATTGTGCATGCCCTTCTTAATAGACCTCTGAAGTTCGCCTACAAAAAAGCTGCCATCTTTGACATCCGTTTCTGGCGATTTTTCTATGGGAAAATAACATGGGGATTTTGAATTATCGCACCTGTTAAACTCTCGCGGAGATGAAAAAGTCTGAAATGCAGACGTTTTCCTGAACACACTTTTGTCCTCTGCCTTCGAGTGGATACTGTGATCTCCGGTACCTGAAGGCGACGCACTTAGATTTTTGCTACCCCAGAGCTAACTTGCAATGCAACTTGCCATAGGTAGTTAGCTTCAATTAACAACCGCATCTCCTTATATAGGCAAAGATGGCCATTTTGGTTCTTTTTTGTAGGCGAACTTCAGAGGTCTATTCCTGTGCTTCTGTGTTCCTGCGCTCGGTCATGATGGATTCACGTGGACAGTAACCACCTCATGCTCTTGCTGCCGCTGCCTTTTTGGAATCTCTCCTGAATGGACTCTGTCTTTGAAGCTTTTTTAGTTGACTTCAGCGCTTGGTTTGTAAGACCTTTCCTTTTCTCCAAAGTCCTGTGTTTATAGTTACCTGTGAAAGCTGGCTGAGTTATTTACTGAAGACCTGTGTGAAGACACTTTTTATGTTTCTGTGTGCCTGTCTGAGTTACCCTTTTGAAGACCAGTGATCAAAAATAAATCCTGCTGTTGAATTGTGATCCTCTTGTCTCCTGCATTAGTGCTCTAACAGTATTGTGACAGCATGACCGAGCCAAGAATGAGCACTGTGGAGCCTGATGATGTACGAACAATAGTAAGCAGGATGGGAGAAGCTTACTGTGAACAAGAGAGACGCATCCACAAGATGGCACAATCCTTGGATCGACTGAACACCTCTGTTCAGACCCTCTCTCAAGCCGTGGCTAGGATCAACACCACACCTTCTCCGGCGCCTGTAACACCACTGCCACCAGCTCCCACAGCCTCCAGCCTTCGTCCAGATTTACGCCTGAGGGAAACCCAGATGCCTCCCGTGGTTTCTTAACCCAATGTGCCTTGTCTTTTAAGCTGCAACCTCTCAGCTTCCCCACGGAAGAGTCAAAGGTGGCATACATCGCCACACTGCTGACAGGCAAAGCTCTGGAGTGGGCCACTGCGGTCTGGGAGAAGGATCTATGCATCTGTCACGATGCCTCTGACTTCAAGCTGTCTTTGGGCATCCTACCAGCCAACGGGAATCAGCCAAATGTCTCCTTCAGCTGAAACAGGGCAAGCGCTCTGTTGTTGAGTATGCAATCAAGTTTCGCACCTTGGCCACTGAGTCTGGCTTGGAGGGCGAGTGCCTGATGACCACTTTCTACCATGGACTTCAAGACCATCTGAAGGATGTCAGTCAACCGAGAGTTGGGGCGTGGTCTGGAAGAGTTGATTGCCCTCAACTCTGAATTGGACCTACGGGCTCGAGAGCACCGACGGGAGCGTGTGACCAGTCTACAGTCCCCTTTCAGAAGCCCAGCAGCTGGTCAGCCCTCCTCCAGAGAAGTGGAAGAACGCATGCAGCTGGGGCGGTCACAAATTCCCCAAGAAGAGAAGGATCGGCGAAGAGAGAACCTCTGTCTTTACTGTGGAGAGGCAGGCCATTTCTGGGATAAATGCATTGAACTCTCGGGAAAAGGCAATGCTCACTAGGACAGAGGGGACCTCTAGTGAGCAGGGCAGCAAGGTCCTATCATCCATCTTCACAGTTGCAGCTTCCGGTCTCACTGGAGTGGGAGGGCAGATCCAACTGCAACATATCACTCCTGGCGTTGGTGGACTCTGGAGCGGAGGAAAACCTCCTGGACATCACCCTGGCTCCATGTACTTTATGAGGTGAGCCCTTCTTCTTACTCTGTACCTGAGACCAGAGCAATGGAGAAGTACATCCAGGAGGCCCTGGGTAATGGGTTGATCCGGCCGTCCACATCCCCAGCCTCAGCTGGATTTTTCTTTGTGGCCAAGAAGGACGGCGGTCTCCGTCCTTGCATCGATTATCGAGGTTTGAACAAGATCACTGTCAAAAACAAGTACCCTCTTTCCCTTGATGTCCACCGCTTTCGACCTGCTCAGGGGTGCAACCATATTTTCCAAGCTGGATTTACGTAATGCCTACCATCTGGTTCGTATAAGAAGCGGAGATGAGAGGAAGACTGCCTTTAGCACTCCTAGTGGCGACTATGAGTACAAAGTCATTCATGCCATTTGGCCTTTGCAACTGCCCCTCTGTTTTCCAGGCTCTAGTGAATGATGTGCTTCGTGTGATGATTAACCGGTATGTCTTTGTATTTTTAGATGACATCCTCTAAAGACCTTGAGTCTCATGTCCTGCAGGTCCGACGTGTACTCAAGCTTCTTCTGGAGAACCGTCTCTTTGTTAAAGGAGAATTCCGGTGTGATTTTGACCTAAAGTGTTTTGAAACATGATACCGAGTGTGAACGTATGTCTCATAGCCCATCTCGGCTTGTCCCCTGCACTCCGAAATCTGGCGCTAGTTAGCCGATGCTACCAACAAGGTGGTGCCTCGGCATCGGCATAGCCATGCAAATAAATCACTGTTTTACACCATTTACGAGGCAAAAATAATTCCGTGGAAATGCATGGATTCCAGTTGCTGCTACTGGAAGAAACTGTAATCCATGCATTTCCACTGAATTATTTTTGGAATCTGATCCCTTATCATACCAGTTCTTTCTTACTCGTCGCTCGACTTATCGTGACTAAATTCAAGATGGCTGCAAACGCTAAACTTCGTGAAGATACTGTCTGTATAAATCATCTTGTAAGTAAACTACCAGTGCTTTTTCAAAGTTCTCAATGTCTCGTTTTAAATGTCAGGGCCCTCGGAAGTCTACCAATGAAGTGTGGAGATACATTGAGCCTCGTAAATGGTTTAAAACAGTGATTTATTTGCATGGCTATGCCGATGCCGAGGCACCACCATTGACCGCCTTGTTGGTAGCATCGGCTAACTAGCGCCAGATTTCGGAGTGCAGGGGACAAGCCGAGATGGGCTATGAGACATACGTTCACACTCGGTATCATGTTTCAAAACACTTTAGGTCAAAATCACACCGGAATTCTCCTTTAAGTGCCAGTTTCACGTGTCTGACACATCTTTTCTAGGATTCCGGATCTCTCCTAAGGGAGTGTCTATGGACCCTGGAAAGGTGCAGGCTGTTGTGGATTGGCCAGGACCAACATCCCTTAAGCAGTTTACTCCTTACCAGTTCCTATGTCCACTTGGCCGGTGCGAATGCAAATAGAAGAACCGGTTTTGGGCAGTGACGTTGGAAGTGGGGGTGCGGCTGCATCTCCCCCACCCCTAAAGCGCACTAAGACACTTGTCATTTTTTTTTTATTAACTAACCCATCATTTACGTCAGGGGTCGAAACCCGCGGCCCTTAAGCCACTCTCTGTTGGCTCCTTGGCTTTGTTTAAAAAAATGAAATATTTTTTAGAATTTCTTAAAAAAAAAATATTTGTACACCAGTGTTAAGCTTAAAGAAACCCTATGCAACAATTTTAGCAAAAATGACCTTAGTTATGCAGGTTGAGAGTCGTTCTGATGGTTCTACAACACTTGTTGGGTCGTTTGGTGGGTGCTTCGTCTCCCCCTATGCAACTTTCTGGTCCCGGACCGAACAAATCCGGATGTGACTCAGTGGAAGTATCCAATCGCGCCTCGAAAATGTAGTCAGATTGTAGTTTCTAAGAAGACTGCAAAACAGACTCCGACTTGGCTTTGTTGCTGTTGAAATTGTAAGTAGCCTACCCTTGGGTGAACTTCGTTTTTGTAATGTGGTTTGATAGTCTCTTGAACAATGTGTTTGCTCGACCGTTTTATTGTGAGCCCTGTATGTGTTAAGCTTGGTTTCTTGATGGCTAGCTCGCTAGCTAGTGGGGGGTTAGCGTAGCAGTCACTTGCTACTGAAGCTGCAGGGGGAGCCATGTTGTGAAAAATGCGAGCCCAAATCAGGGGAAAACCCAGAAACAGCGAAGGAATAACCAGACCTACATCCTTACGTTATAAACTTGTGAAAATATGTAGCTGTAGGCTACACATGTAAAATGTGTAAAAAACATATGTTTATTGTAACATGTCATAGGCTATGTCACATCCTCACGTCCCTTTAACTATTCTGTGGCTGGAGTGGACAAACAAGCGATGGTGTCAAACTCCCTAAAAGTCGTGGAGAAAGCTAAAACGGATCAATTTAATAGCCTAATCCAGGGGTCTCTAACTACCGGCCCGCGACCTAATGTCAAAATAATAATTCGGCCCTTGAGGGTATTTTTAATTGCGACAAACAACAACACTGAAAATAGACGATAGATCCAAGTACAGTGACAAATCCCATTTTGACTCTCCTCCACTAGTTGCTAGACATCCAGAGCTTCGATTCAAGCCCAAATTCGCACGCGAGAAACACAAGACGTGCATTTGTTTGTAATGACGCGGAAGCGATGCAGGCCATAGTTTTGCATAAATTGAAGCAGAAATAGGCCTACACCAAATGTTGAAAAAACGTTCACGTGTGATAAAGTCTTGGGTAGGCTATGTTATTCACCTGTTCTGATTCTGAATGAGAATATCTGCATTTTGGAGATTATGATCGATCGTCTATTGACAGTGGCGGTGCGTCTGTGATGAAGGTGCGTCTTTGCGTGTATACAACGGTGTCCAGGCATACCATGCTTATTTCGACCCTCTGCCCAATATACCTGGAGGTGGCAGTGGTAATCGTGATGATGGTGTCCGTAATGGACGTGGTCCCAGGTAAAAAAAAAAACTATTAAAAGTATACTTTTTGAAAGTGTACTAAGTACCGTTTGTACTTTTTTCGTCAAATCCAAGTGTAATTAAGTGTATTGAATTATGTATTAAGTGCAACTTAATACCAACTTGACTATACTTTGAGTGTAATTAGTGTGCTAAAATGGAACAACTTTTTTCAAACTTTAAGTGTTCTTAAGTACATTATACTAAAATATATTTTATGAGCATTCGATTTGTAACATCCCAAGTGTATTGGAAATGTACTTAAAAGGCATTACAATATAACTAATAATAGTGTAGTAGTGTATTTTGAATACACTCTTATCATCCTCATTTCTATTCATTTGCCATGCTTCTGTAATATTTTAAATTAACTTCAAATGTACTTCCTGACTACAATAAGTGCCTTGAAAGTTTGCAGTTATGTTAATAAAAGTATAGTCTTAAGATACTTTAAGCATTATAAAGGCATGCAATTTAAGTATAATATTAGTGTGCTTTAAAATTGTACTATTAGTACTCTCCTACCTATTCTGTTACATGACAAATTACACTTTGATTATGAGAAAAACATTTTATTGACATGAATGAAAACAAAACATAACATTCATCCATAACAAAAGTAAAACATTTTTCTGAAAGTTATGGATCTCTTGAGCATATCTTTTCAAGTTGGATGTGGTAACGCGATAAAACATGCATTTGGCCGTATTATATTATTTCACATGCATAGATTTTTTGAGTGGCTGTTTGGAGCGCTGGTCAGATTCCTCCTCGCTCGCAGCATTTTTTTCCATGCTTGGGGAGCAGTTTCCTCTGAGTGCGCACGCACAGAGAGAATTTGCGCGCACACATTTAATATCTACGTGTGTGAAATAATATATAATATAATACACCCGAATGCATGTTTCATCGCGCAAGTGCTTTTTGCCACTATTGTGTCGCGATACTCTACAGCCTCATTGGTAGACCATCAATTAAAAATGCAGATTTCATGAAAAACAAAAGTTGTTTACCCTCCTAGGTGAGAGAATTTGCCCTCTAAGCTTGAAATTGTTTACTGGACACCCAGCCTACAGCCAACAACTAAACAGTCTAACATGGCTAAATGTGTAATGCATGATCATTTATTGCTTATTTGTTTGCAAAGTCTTCTGGCCCAGAAAGAAAACCATGGTGGTTACGGATTATGGCTGAGGAGGAAAGGTACAGCTGGTAGAGTTGTGCAGTGAGTGAACTTCCCTCCCAATACTGAGATGTGGTGGCAAAAGCTGTGGTAGCTAGCTTCCTTACTAGCACACCATCTTCCAGTCCAAGATGCATAAAGTTTTCGGTTGCAACCCGGGGCTGGACAGCAGTCAAATGCATTGACCTTGGTATTAGAGAATTTGTCTCTGTTGTCTGTGAACAGAAAGAAGATGGAAAACATTTTACAAGATAAACAATATTTTACACAGAAATCCATTGACAATGATGAGATTAATACAGATTATCTGTACCTATTTGACATTTACTTTTTATGGGTCAAATAGGTATTGACACCATCTGTTTGCCATCCTGGTATGGGTAGACCTGGCCAGGTAGTCTTTCCTTAAAGCGTTGTGCACCTTGGCACCGATGAGTGCAATAGGGTTGCCAACCGTCCCGAATTGGGCGGGACATCCCGTATTTTGGGTGATTTTAATTTGTCCCGTCAGGGACAGCGCCACTCCCGATTTTCAATCACAGCTCATCGGCCTTGTTAACTTGTCAATAGTAGGCTACTGAAAACGCTTTTCACTCTTCTTAGAGAACGATTACAATGTCAAATTGCAGCAAAAGCATCTTAAATAAGGATGATACTTGTAAAAGAGGGTGCTGGGAGATGAACCCGACACAAGACTGACGTGTACTAGTGCTGATTTAATTAGGCAGCAATCGTCTCAGGTTGTCCGATAAGAACAGGAAGATGTCACTTTTCAAACTCTTGGTTTATTCACACATCAAACATGCCACTCATCTAGTAGATCTCTTGACATACTTGACATAAGACCGTGGTTTAGTCTCATGGACGCACGGTAGCAATGATAACAGAGAAATAAATGTCCTTGTAATATCCACCGAACTCGACAGGAAAATTTCCTCCTCCAGTCTGTGCAGTCGTAGATCCATCTGCCGCTGGTGCGAGGTAATTGACAGTTCTGATTGGTTCTCGAGTTGAGCACTGTCTGGCCACTAAGTCAGCACGTGAACAGTGTGCAGAATCCTTGGCCCACGCATCATGGGCTGCGCAGCTGGGTACAACTAGTTGACAGCATTTTGAACAATACTTTTTGGGTCCTCTCATCTCTCTATTATGCAGCAGATCTAACTTGAACGTTATGCTACTCGTTTTAATTGGGAACGAGAGGGAGAGAGGGTGGACGTTTCCAGCTGGCTTGTAGTCATTAATTGATTTCACCTTTTTAATATAAGAAACTTTTAAAAGGAAATCACGAGAACAACAAAAACAACGCGAGGAGATTGCGGAATTATCCGGTTCACACTATGCTACTGACCATTTACAATGTGAGGGCACTTTGACATAGGCTGCACGCACTGTGATTTGGAGATCTTCAATAATCCGTTTCCCTTAAACTAAGCATTTACATGAAGCACATGATAACTATGCCAATTGAAACACTTTCCACTTAGATAGCTAGGTGGCTACCAGGTTCATAATTCACTTTTAATTGCAAACAGAAAATATCTAGCTAGCATCATTACATGCTTATATTTCCACAGGAATGAAGGTTGTTTACACCAACTTACTTATAATTGTGCTATAGGCCTAAATGTGGCACAAACAATGTTAGTTTGTGGAATGACCATAGGCTATATTTGAATGGCAAAATATTATGAATACTGTGTAGAGTAGACTATGCTCTTAAAGTGACAGTACACCATTTGTAAATTAGTTTTTTTTTTTTTTTTTTTTTTTGGGGGGGGGTCCTGCATTTGAAGTGAAGTGTCCCTCATTTGGGGTTGAGGAAGTTGGCAACCCTAGAGTGCAACCACCCTGTTTTCTGCATTTGATTACCTTAGATTCCTTTGTTTCCAATACAACCGTATTATCGTTTTCGGGTCAAATGGCATTTTAAATGGGAGTCGTAGGGGCACTAGCCTACTATTTTGATGCATGAATCAAAATCATCATGTATCAAAATAGTTTTGCCCCTACGACTCCCATTCAAAATGGCATTTGACCCAGAAACGACAATACAGTCAAGCTTAATGGTGGCGCTTCTGACTTAATTATGCTTTCAAACGAAAGTTTGACTCAGGTACATTCACAAAAAGACCCTAGACCCTACATTTTGGCTTGAGTTATGCTTTAAGAGTAATGGGATAAGGTCCTGGATGAAGAATATTTACCTTTACTGCTGATTATTTGAGGCGTTCAGACATCTTGGTTTCAAAACTGTCCAGGAACACCTGTAAAAACATAGTTAGGCTACAGATTAAAACTAGGTAAATTACAAACACTACCATGAAATGAACTTGAATGCTCTGTCAAACACAAATAATTAAAAAAAAAACTAAATCTATCGCATAAACCAAGGCATAATATCAATCATGTAGCCTAAGCTTCATAGCACTAACTTAGTAGAACACCAGGTTTAATTCCCCCTCTAATATCAATGGTGGAAAAAAACGTTCTACTTCATAAAATGCATGTAATTTGTCCTGTAGACTCATTTTAAAAGATGTCTCCACGATTAAAGAAAAAAACAGCTACAATGTCATTAGCATGCCTAATGAATGTGAAGTGTGAAGTGTGACTAGCCTAGCTGCTAGCACTATCCTCCTTTCTGTGAGTTAACTTAGCCTACACCACACATAATATTAAAGAACATTGGTGAACTTTAGGCAAACGTTGCTTAATAAAGAACACACTTTCTTCCATCATAGTTTGTCTAACGTTAGTGCTAGCCAACGCTTGTCAATAATCCCACAAACACAAAGCATGCTAATGTAGTTTTCTTTTTGATAGGGATCTGGTCGACGTTAACGTTAGCTAAATTAGCTAACGTGATCTGGCATTGCTAGCTTGTACTAGCAAGGATAAAAACAAACTCTTGAAAGATTGTTAAGCCATCAATTTAACTTCTCCAAAGACTACCGAAGGTCATAAAGAGTAAGCTACATCAGAATCATTTAACAATATGCTTTGGGACTCACCTGATAACGAATAACTTGGCACTTTAGATCCAACTGGCTTCAGTCCTTGTTATCTCATATGACGAGTCCTTCTGGCTCTGTAGGACCAACGTCTCTGGCATGACTAGAATTTATGGTAACGTTATCTTTAATTTGGACAAACCTTTAACCTTATACGGACCGTAAACGTATGCATTTTCTGGTCTCTACAGTCCATCTGTCTTGCAAATAAAGTTACAAGCATAGACTGTATGAATTAATTTAATGTTTGCTCACACCACGTTTTGCTCGAAAGCTGCACAGATCCGCCCACTCCATTTCAAATTCAAACAGCCATGTTATTGGTCAACTGGACTGCCTATACATTTAACTGTGTTGCCTATAAATTTAACAAAATGCCACATTCATCCTCTCACAACCTCTACTACATCACAAACGTATAGGCTACTACCTTACTAAGACACAAAATCAACAAAAGAAAAAATATTATTTGATGACCAAAACTGATAGATCAGTATGTCTCTAGGCTAGGTTATTGCACATTGCCATCCATGCGGCTGACATATCAGGCCTAAAAGCTACACACATTAGTATTTTATTAAAGGTGAGATGACTATGAAACTAAAATATACTTTCCATAAGCACACTATATTACAACTCTAAGTATTAGCAATTTAATACACTTAAACTAAATAAACTTCTTTACCATTTAAAATACACTAACAACAAAGTACACTTTTAAAAACTACATTACAAAAACACTTTGAATATTGCACAATAAGTATATTTAATTTTAGTACACTGAAGTTGAACTTAATACCATGACTATGAAACTATACAAACAATGTATTAGGCCTACCAAAAAATATACTTTCCATAAGTACACTATATTACAACTCTAAGTATTAGCAATGTAATACACTTAAACTAAATAAACTTCTTTACCATTTAAAATACACTAACAACAAAGTACACTTTTAAAAAGTACATTACAAAAACACTTTGAATATTGCACAATAAGTATATTTAATTTTAGTACACTGAAGTTGAACTTAATAACATCTACTTTGAAGTATACTTTCTAAAAGTACACATTAAACATACTTTACATAAAGTACAAAACGTGTAAGCATACTTGCTTTATACTTCATGTACTTTAATCATATTTCTAACACACTAAAGTATACAACTTTTTTACCTGGGCGTACAGACAGCAGGGGTAGTAAAAATAGGGCTCTGAAGAACTACCCACGATAGGAACTGATTTGACCAGGCAACTTTATTGTAGGCTTATAATAACGGTTTGTGGTTATAGGCTAGTAATAGTTTACTATTGTTGGTTTACATCTTAGGCCTACTGTTTTCCTGTTAATTAGTTATGAGGGTACCTAATATGACAAAAAAGAAAGTAAACCTGCTCAAATATGTGCAACATCCAGTATACTGAAAGGTGCATAATTTGAGGTGCTTGCCATCCAGTGGCAAATTAGATGGGTAAAAATACCCCCTTCATAAACTTTTGTTTATACTCAAAGATTTTTACATTTACAGTAGGACTTTATCTCTGACCACTTTCAAGCCTTTTGAAATTTTGATGTCAAAATCCAATGGTGTTGTTTTCTTAACCCTGCCACCTAAAGTTTGTTTAAATAAGTTATGAGAGGAAAATATTTTTATCTTGTGTGAAACACACACATACCTGTTTTTATGCTTTTTGTTTGTTTTTATAATTTGTATTCATATTTATTTTATCGTTATTTTATCTATAAGCTGAGGTTGCTAGCACAGGTGTCTAAAAAGAGATAAAAAGACTTGCACTTTCTGTTTGCAGTTTTGTGTAGTATTAGAAATAGCCATTCTTTTTTTTATTATTCTTTAACACTGACGTGGCCCTCCAATCAGATGACGCTGGCAGAAGTGGCCCCCAGCTCATTTGAGTTTGAGACCCCTGGCCTAATCAATTAACAAATGTTTGCCTTCACCACTGCGTCTGAATCATCGGCGGGATGTCTGATCTGCAGCAAGAGGACACGCAAAATGTAATGTTGAAGACATCTCGAAAGTAGATCTTTCTGAGAGCGCAGATATGCATACAGACCAAATAGCCTACCATGCTATGCAACATTGTAGTAGTTAAAGTTGCCCGGGCCGGGCAGCCCGGCGATTCAGAAATTTTCCCTCACTACATTCGGCCAGCTTTCATGATAATGATTTTGAGGGGCAGCCGTGGTCTACTGGTTAGCGCTTCGGACTTGTTACCGGAGGGTTGCCGGATTGAACCCCGACCAGTAGGCACGGCTGAAGTGCCCTTGAGCAAGGCACCTAACCCCTCACTGCTCCACAAGCGCTGTTGTTGCAGGCAGCTCATTGCGCCGGGATTAGTTTGTGCTTCACCTCACTGTGTGTTCACTGTGTGCTGAGTGTGTTTCACTAATTAACGGATTGGGATAAATGCAGAGACCACATTTCCCTCACGGGATCAAAAGAGTATATATACTTATACTATACTATAATCGGGCTTGTATTTTTGTGTGATCTTCAGAGAAACAACAATCGCTATATGGAACATTGCATTTGGACACTGAGCAAAAATGTCAAGGAATGGCCCCAGCAGTGGCGCGACTGGCTGGGGCACCTGCACCGTACGCCGGCGACCCGGGTTCGATTCCCGCCCCGTGGTCCTTTCCGGATCCCACCCCGACTCTCTCTCCCACTCACTTCCTGTCAGTCTCCACTGTCCTATCTAATTAAAGGCATAAAAAGCCCAAAAAATATACTTAAAAAAAAAAAAAAATGTCAAGGAATGCTTAGCCTACATAGCCAGCCGCAATATCCATATAATAATTGTAATGTTAAGATCAATATTACGATTGCTAGGCCTACTATTATAATTGTGGAGCAACAGTTTGTCCATGTAAAGGGGAAATGGGAATGAGAACCGTTTGGAAGCCTAAAAAATTAGCCTAAAAAAAACATAAATAAAATAACATAAAACATTCTTGCTAACCCTTAATAAAACGTATTTGTCTAACCCTTGATTTAGGTCATGTTGATAAGCTAATTCAGACCAATAGGCTAAAGACTGCTTGTATATAAAGGTCTTATATTGTTGTGGCCCTCAGAAAGTTATTTTTTTAATTTTTGGTCAAAAAATGGCCCTTTTGAAAGTAATGGTTGCCGACCCTAACCTGACTCCACCAGATGGATGCTTTGCATTAGCTCTGCATGTCCATCTGGGAACTTTCTATTGGGGAACTTTTGGGAAGGTCTTTCACCACCTATGTTGGTTCGACGGGCCAAATCAACCAATCAGATGAACGAAGTGTTCTTCTAATGCCTTCGTTTCGTGTTCTTCTAATGCCTTAAGTTAACGTTTTTAACCTCATCAACGACAATCCCCACACAGTTTTCAGTATATTCCTCCATTACCGTCTGGAATCGGCCGTGGAGGATGTCTGTGTCGTTCATTCCTCCAAGCCTCATGGCTGAGACTCATAGCTTCACAGCTCCTCCAGGAATACGTTGTAATTCGGATTGCGCAATAGCTACGCTCGTCTTATCTGTGGATGCCGTCATGTTGTTCGTTGCATCACACCTAAACCCACCTCAAAACCAACGCTGATTGGCCACTTGTTTGGCAAACGGCTTCAAATTTTCTCAGAAAGATGCCAGACTTATCTGCGAGTGGAAAACTGAAGCTTGCGAGATCAGGATGGTCTCATGAGGCTATGCCGACCCCTGATCTACGTAGAAGTGTTTCAACAAACTGCCTCGTATCAGCTCCATACCTTTGTTCTCCTTTTTGAGCAGCTCGCCGCAGGCCGTAGATGGCAACCGCCAGGGACGGACTATTGCCAAAGACATTCACTCCTTGATCTCCTTGGACAGGTCACTGTCTTTATGCCACAGGAATCTCAGGTAGTCTCTGTGCTCACACCTCATCAGGAACCCGTAAAACATCTGCTGGATATCAGCAGTGACTGAGATGAGGTCCTTTCTGAACCGCAACAACACACCCAGGAGAGTATTGTTCAGGTAGGGGCCTGTGAGCAGCACTGAGTTGAGGGAGAGGCCATGCTGTTGGGCGCTTGTGTCAAACACGATATCTGCCCTGGCTTTGGGGATGGTACAACTCAAAAAAGGGCCGTAATCAGCACTCTTGTTTCTCATGGATGGGTGGTACTTTCTCTGTGTGCTTGTTTTCAAATAGCTTTTCCATGAAGGAGGAGAAATGCTAGCCTGGTCCTACCATACTCTCGTACATACATTTCATAATGTACAGAGAGTCTGGCCACTTTCCATTGCCAAGCGTTAACTTCCTTGAAGGCGAGTACTCTGGCCAATCGTGAAACGTGGAGACGCACAAGACGGCCTATATTAAAAAACAATTACTTTTGCATTTATTTGAGATAGTGTAATCTACACTATCTTTCACTATCTGTCATCAGATGTTGAATGGTATGCACGTCCATAGTGGCATATTTGCACGCACAACACAATTAAAGCGCATTCGAGATCCAAAATGTTTGTAGAGGCGGAGCTCCACCTGTAAGATATATGAAAGAATCCTACACATGAGATAACGTTTTTCAAGACAATTGATTGGTCAGTAGGCGGTAGATTACACGATTTGAGCTATAACTTAGCACATAACCTCCTCCCGACCAGGTTTAGTTGCGAGCATAAGATACCATGGTGATATAGCAACGCTGAAACAGATCCACTTTCGTGTCACAACATACCCTGCCTTTGAGCGCAACATACCTCACTAACCCACTAATCGAGATTCGTAGTATACCCCACAGGTCTTGTGAAGCTTTGTGCAAAAGTAGATCAATATAGAATGAAAATATGAGTGCTTTAGACTATTATTTGCCAAGGTATGCTCATGTGTTTTGTTAAATGCCTATGGAAACTCCCCATAGGACTTTTTGTTATCCAAAATGCATACTGACAATCAAATGCTTACTGCACATGAACCCCTTTGTGTATAATCCTGGTCTGAAATGAAAGGTAACGCTTTGAGGTTTCTTGTGGACTATTTAGATTGTATGTCAGTGGGGTATACTACGAACCTCGCTGAACATACCCAGGCTTTCTTCGGATAACCTAGATCGACAAATACGAAACTCGCAATCAAAGTTAAACGGTACCACGAAGCTCACTGACCACTCAATTTGTCAAGCCAGGTTTTTCTCTTTAGGTTCAATGCGCGTTCACATAAAAAGGGCATTTATTGCGTCATTTTACTCACCCCGTCAGAAAATGGATAGAACAAGAGCGCTGTATTTCTCCCAGGAGGAACAAGTGATCATCATGAACTCCTACAAGGAGTTTAAGCACCAAATCACTGCGAGGGGCAACACGATTGCTCATAATAAGGCTAGGGTGGCGTGCTGGCAAAAAATAGCAGATTGTGTAAATTCGTAAGTGAAATCCCCTGCATATTGTCTGGAAAATAAATAGGCTCATGCCACAGGCTGAATGGTGCGCCATTAATCCTATTGTAGTGATTTCAACTTTAAAAAAAAGCTCCACCTCCAGCTCCACCGCCCTTCACTGTTTCGGAGGAGCTGGCCCTTGCTAACAATGAAGGGCGGCCGATGATGGCAGGGGTGGAAGGGGGCACATCATCTGACCCCACTGCCTCATTTCCAGCAAATGCCTTTGTAATGGGTGTGTATTGGCAATGAACATACATAATTGTGTTGGTTATGCAATATGAGATGATTGCGTGTAAATTTAATTTGTGTAATTCACAGTAGAAGGTATGAACATTGTATTAGCGGAGTCGCCGACAGTGGATGTATTCACTCTCCAAACCGAGGTAGCCTAACTGTCAGAGCAAAGTGGCATGTATTCTCCTAAATGTTGCCAGAATGTCGGAAATAATTGGCTCTAATATGTTCCCCTGATTCTTCAAGGACAGGGACGATGAAGACACACTGTTGGCCTGTGAGTCCAGGGTGACTATGGAGGTGATTCCTCTTAACAAGTCTCACACCGATAACATGACTTTGCAGAATACAAAATGCCTATTATGTCACTGACATAGCTGTCGGTTGTGTAAGGGGTAATGGACGACACGACACTCGATTATCCAAGGTGGATATTGTTCGTCAAATGTGGTGCCTTTGCACCTTGAAGAGCAATCCCCAGTAGCGTGCGGTGACCATACATTTTGGTAGGGCAGATAGTCTGACTTTTTTTTAATAGCCTATCATTTTGGGCTACATTAAAATTATATATTTTACAGGACTTTGCTGTATGCTTAAATCACAGCAAAAAAAAAAAAAAAACCTTGTTGCTATGGGTAAACAAAACTTTTTTTTTTTGTGTTCTGTCTGGCCTGCTAACTATCTAATATTTTTAAGTAGTTGGGTTTTATAACTGCAACTCAAGACAGTTGGGTGTTATGAATAATTGTCTGACCACTCGCTGTAGAAAGGCTATATTATAGGATATAGCTCATTCTGAATGCAGCAGCCTATGCCATACCTTTAAAGGGAGCGTACCTATGTTCCCCGGGTCCTATGTTCCCTGGGTCCTGTGTTCCCCGCTTTGTATGAGACCGGGGAACACAGGAAACCATAACCCTAACCCTAACCCCGAGCGGGGAACATAGGACCTGGGGAACATAGGGATGACCCCCCTTTGAACACCGTTGCCTTCTCGTTTTTGCGCTGTCAAAAGATGCTATTAAATCCACTAGAAGCTAGCTACTAAACCAGCCATCACCAAATGGATAGACAGACAAACACCCTATAGATTTCAGATCTGATCCAAAGTTGCTCAATAACTTGTAGCAATTTATGTCAACCGTCTTTTTCCATGGCTTTAATTTTCCAATACCAAATGGGAAAGATGTTGTATCACAACCAGTAATGCTGTGGTATGCTGGTAAAATGGCACACGCCTCCGGACCGATTTTTACACATACTGAGTCAATATTTATGAATTGCTTGTGTCCTATTTTCATTTGCCACTTTTGATTAAAGGTCCGTTTTAGAAATGTATGCACCAGTAACACAAAAACATCAGTGTCTACTGCATACACAATTACAGGTGCATTCAATTTGTTTGCCTCGAGGATTAAGCGTGTGTCTGCTTCATAATGGTTGCAGTTTTGAAATTCTGATATGTTCTCACTTGAGATGAGCCAGGTCTTTTCATTAGAGGTGATTTGGAGGGGTATTTTGAAACTGTCTTTAAGATCTTTGGCATACTTTACCAAGAAATGTATTAGTTCTGTTTTGTTATCTCCACTATGAAGAAAATCCTCCCAGTCCCTTTGTTGTGGCATATTTTGGTCTTGACTTGTGATATATACACGCTTGCTAGGATGGCCACGTCGATGTTGTGTGAGTTGTTTTGTTGTCTCCTGTGCGTAATTATCAAATATTATGCCAACTGAATGTGCCCGATCTGTAGTTGTAGACATACAAAATTTGAAGAATACCTTTGCATACTCCCCCCACGTTCTTTTACTTTTAATTGACCTCACTGCAGCCATTCCATCAATTAACCATGCTGCCTCGGACAAAGGTGTTTGCACTTCTGCTTTAGATTCTTCTATTAAGAAATTCCGCAATGCTGCTTTGCTGCCTTGTCTTAGATCTCTGTCGGGTGATGCTAATGCCAGAGGAACAGTGGTAAGAGGGTAAGAGTGTGTTTCTTTGGCACTTGCTGCCTTCCCAACAAGTACTCCAAATGCTTGCCGGTCTTCCTTGAGAGTACTTATTGCTTTGGGGACCTTTTTGGCTCGCTCCATACCCGTTTTGATTCTAGGGTTCTTTTTTGGGGCAAATATGCTAACCCTATTCTCTGTGGTTTTCACTCTCTTTTCTACAAACTCCCTATACATTTCTTCTCCCAACACAGAAGAATTTAAAAGTCCCTCGACTACAGCTGGTTCTACCTCTGTTCCAGTTTTAAAATGTCTGGCAGGACCCTGTAAAAATGGATCAAAATACTTGTCCAATTGCAAGGTAAGTCTGTCAACCATTGCTGCGTGTTTGTAGCCTAGAAATCTAGACGCACCCTAGCGGCGGCAAATTAATTTGCTCAGCTTGTACGTCTAGTATCGAACCATAGGAATTTCTATTGGCTTAACACCGTGGATGACGGCCAATCACAGCGCTCTATTTCGTTAGAGAGTCTTAAGGCGGGCTTAACAGGATAACGACATCCTGCGACGGTGAACAACAAGGAAGGTGGCTATGGCAAACGAAGAGCGGTTGTTTGAATCGGCGTTGGCGTCAACTTTGGAGGAGTTGGACTTGTGCTTTTCTTTGAAAGTAGATCAACACAATGCACTTAAGTCATTCCTTTCGAAGAAGGATGTATTTGCCGTTTTGCCGACCGGATACGGATATGGTCGTAGCGCTGGCCTATTGCATGCCTAGGCAGTTTGAAAGACAATTCTCTGCCCGCCCCTTGGATTAAGCGAGGTGAATGATTCGATGCCAGACTATACATGTCAATGATATAGGATGCCCGCCAGGCTAGCGTGTTTGATGATTGCTCCAGTAGTTGTCTCTTGATGAACAGACTGTGTCAAGACATTCAGACGTTCTTTTAGCTTCACTCGAACAGATGCCATTGAGTGACTTGTCTTCACAAAGGTATCAACAGCCTTTTCATCAGTGCTGAATCCACCTTGCATTGGGCCTCCTCTAATCTTAACCTCCCTGTTTATTGTTGTCTCAGTTATCAGGTCACCATGGATAGTTGAAAATGGTTTTCCAGAAATTGATCCACCAAAACCATTGACCAAAAGGTCATTCCAAACCTCTGGTTTCTTGAGTGTGATATCCTGCAGCTTAACATGTTGAAAGGTTAAATAACGAGCATAGTTTTGATGACCAAATGCAAAGCATTTTAGCAACAATGCACGTTCAGCTGCTAAATGACGCTCAACTGCCTTTTCTCTTACAGCGCTGACAAAACATAGCATGGCTGACACATCTTGGATGTATTGTATCATCATTTTTGACTGGGTACCAGAGATGGCGGTCAACTGGCCCATCATTTCTTTGAAATCTGTTGAATGAATTAAGGATTTCAAATTGGCTGATGTTTGGCTCAGTCGCAAATTCACAAAAAAAGCAAGGCCTCAAATGCCTGCTTGTGTAGCCTCATGCTTCTGTGGTAATGTTTTCCTGCAAAAGCTTGATCAGCAGAACCATGAGCTATTACATCAGCATCTATCCACCAATCTTTCAATCCAAGGCAAGAATACTTCTTGCCAAGGATCTTGAGATTGACCATTATTGTGTGGAATCCACCCAATAGAGTGACAATCTGTTCATACTTCCCTTCATTCAGCCATTGAATCATAAGAACTTTTGAAGCAATAGCTTCATCAGCATGCAGGAAAATGTGACCTATTTCAAGTTGATCAAGCATGTTTAGGATCATCTCCATATACCATTTGATAACATTTTCCTGTGGAGGAAGTGGTATGACAGGGAGGTATTCCAATTTACACCTTGTTGTGGTTGTATCCGTTACCTGCTTCATAAAATTTGTCCATGATCCAACTGGCAGAAGATCATCTGTGTCTAATTTTGGCCGTATTTGCTGAATTAACTCTTTTCCTATCGAACCACACAGCACCCACGCTACGTCACGGTAAAAAGATTTGTCAATCAATGGTGACTGTTTGAAGTTGTCCTGAAAGTCAGGTATTGGCGGGGGATCAAGGCCATTTTTTGGAATCATGTATGAGCCATAATCTTTCCTTTCCTGGTGCAAAAGATCACCATATTGTTCATAGTTAGTTTCCCTTTTGTCACCCGGAAAAGAATGCTGAAATATTGTTCCAGTAGTATGGTGTGTTGTATGTGATCCGGTGAGAGTTTGCTGCCGTCCATCAGAATTATCAAAGGTGATATGGACAGCTCTACCCATTACAAATCCAGGTGGGAGCATCTGCACGTGCTCCATTGTCACAGTTTCTGCCCAAGTGTTGTTAAGCAGTCTTATGTCATTGTAAGATATGCCCATGCCACTACGATACATTAACTTTGACGTTTCTTTACTACCAGTTAATCGGTTGACAGTCAAACCCATTGCAATGTTTAAAGGTGACCGACCATGTGATGTCAAAGCTTCCCATGCCTGAGTGAGACTTGAGATTTTATGATTCAGGTCCTTGGGTACATTTACCAGTCCATTTTCATTGATGGACCATTTGTCATTCAACGACAATGCAATTGCATTGAAAATACATTCAAGTGGAAGAAAATTGTCCAAAGACTCACACAGTTCATCTTTTGTTGGTGGCCAGTCAAGTGTATGTTTGTCTGCAATTTTTTGCCTCACAAGTCTAGCAAAAGCCTTGATTAAATCAGCTTCTCGTAAACCATGACCCTTCAACGTAGCCTCAACATAGGTGGTGGGTCCTGCTAAGCTGGAATGCAAAACTTGTTTCCTTAGACCAATTTTCGAAAATGCAATTTCATCTTGAAAGGTTTGCTCAAGGTGGATCTTGAGGTACTTTGTTTGCCTTATTGGTGGGACCTGCACTCTGAAATCCAAACAGATCTCCTCAAAGTCTTTCAAGAGTTCTGTCATGAGGAATGCTTGTTTATCTTGAATTACCCTACGTCTTATAATTTCATCAAAGTACTCTGTAGCTTTGCGTTCTTGCACTGCCTCATATGTTGATGTCACGTGCGTTTATTTTCGAATAATCTAATGGAGTGTCGTCCATTATCCCTTACATGGAGAACGGCGTATCAAAAGATGTTGAGCTAAGCGCACTCTTTTGGTCATTTGGAGTTGCCGCGGGTGTTGAGACTTTTTCCCCGGACAGTATCCCAATCCACTGCTTTCTGTTGACTGCCGTGGGTGCCCAGTAGCTGTTGAGACTAGCCTCGCATCTTTGTCCAGTCACTGGCATGATCTGCCGGCTCTCCAGTCCAGCCTCGGACAGCAGCTGAACGGCAGTAGTGCACAAAGAGTGGTTGGTGAAGCGCTTCTCAAGTCCAACAGCCTCACTGATGCCCGGCAGCATCAGTACAAGATGATTAACTCCCATCGGCTCTTTGGAGTACCAACAGTCTTTTCTTTCTAAAACGTCCTGCAGTGTACGCAGTGGGCAGGGTCGGAGTGGGAACAAAATTCGGCCCTGGCAATTTTCTCCTGGACCGGCCCACCACTGGACCGACGACACCCTCACCCCCCACCACACACACACACACACACACACACAAGCCCACCGATACCAAAATCCCCCCCTGATTCCCCCCATAAATAACAAACACACAGTATTATGCTGTAACAACACTTCATAAACTGAACCCAAACATTTAGATTTGGACCTATAGCCTATAGGTTATTATAATCACAATAACACGGGGGTCTGGGGGTGTCTCTCCGGGATTAAAAAAAAAATTCTGGTTGCTAATCACACCATTTTAAAGTGATTTGAGAGGGACAGGATAGGCTACTAAAGACAGGCTCATCTTCTGTCTGTCTCACGTCATGTTACCCCATGCATTAAACCAGATGTCACTGCTTGACTAAATGAAAAATATAGGCTATTGAACATGGACATCGTCATAGTTGACAAAAATTACATTTTGTGCCATGTTGTAGAAACACAACCACAGCCTTTATTTGGTGCAAATCTTCTCCTTTAGCCTACTTTGGTTATAGTCCGCGATTCACATTAACTGTAGGCTATCACCATACTAAACGTTTTTGCACAAGTTTGTGTGCCGTCATCACATTTTGCAAAATTAGGCTACCTTCGTTATTAACCTACCAGTTGATACTTTTTACCTGCATCGACTCACGATTGATTGTGCATCTAATGTAACACTCAGTGGAGAGACTTCCACTTTCCAAGTTTCCAAGAAAATTGTAGGCTACCCTAGGGTTTTTTTATGTTGATAGACATGCCGCACTACAGTAGCCTACATGATGCATTAAATGGAAGCTCTTGGTAGTGCGTGCAACTAACGTCTATAAAAACAATATATTTATGGAATAAAACTAGACACCTCTGATTGCTGTTTACGGTTAAACTGCAATGATGTGAACACCAGCCAGCGGAGGGCACTTATATAGCCTAGGCTACCAGGCATGGACTCGTAGGCTATATTTCCCCACAAACCTAGCGGCTGCTTGGATAAATCCACTTCAGGGGTGGGGCAGGGGGGCGCGATCGTAACACAAACTGAACCTGTCATGAAGAGGCCAAAATAATTGACCTGTCACCCCCCAAGCCAAATGGATGCAACTGCATTTATAGGCTAGGCCTAGGCCTACATGACGGGCCGCAAATAGGCTAAATAACTTTTTTTCACATGTGGACCGGACCACCGGGCATTTGCCCTGTTGTACAGATTACCAGTCCGAGCCTGGCAGTGGGTGCAGATAAAAGGCTGTTGCACCAGGTGGGCATTTCGAAACATATTTCTTGAAGCTCGCAACTGGGCAAAGCGGCTCGCCAGGCTGCGCAAACATGAACCCCCTATACAGCTGCTTTTGCGGATCAGTCGCCTTCTTATGGTTCTTGGTGTCGCCGTTGTATGACAGGCACACATATTCGACCCCAGCCTCGTCTGTCTTTACCTGGAAAGAGTCTTGGCGAAGATGTCGGTTCCCCTCTCTTCCTCTACGTGCCAAATTCAGCTGGATGTCGAACCAAACTTTCACGACAAGCCCGACTGCGGAGTTGGTCGACAGGTATGAGGAGGTGCGTATGGCCTGCAGGTCCTTCTTCGGGATAGAGGGGTAGTGTTCGCTGACATCTTTGCCGGCCTTACGGTAGGTCTTCAGTACCGATTTCAAGACATCGTTGGCTGTTTTGAAAGCTGGGTTTGTGATTATGTTCAGTTTTTCAAAGTGCCGGTTGAGACCTGACCTAATGGCCAGTTTTAGGAAGGATTGTTCCAGTGCATCTATGCAGCGTTGTGGAGGAGGGGGGGCGCTACCACAGAAACCGAAAATTCTCAGGACAGCAGCATGTGTCCAAATTTCAATCTTAAACGTTCTATTTAATCATAAACTATCTGAAATCAGGGCTTTAAGTGTAAAATACCGAACTTGTCCTTTAACCTGACTCTCGCCAGGTGAATTTCGTTCCGCCTAGCTCCACTCACATCCATCTGGGATCACTTCCGTTGAGAGTGATTTCGGCACCAGAAGGGCGGGAGTTTCATAGATGTGACGTAGCGTAGAAGCGACCAGGGGGTCAGGATTTGAAGGGTTAGCTTCAGCCACTTAGCATGGCATTTGGCCGCCGACATTTTTGAAAACATGGCGTTACATGGTTGCAACTTCCGGCACCAGTTTTTACATGTTGATTGGAAGATGACAGCTCATGCACGAGTTTAGAGTTGGGCACGAGCGTCCTCACGCGTCCACATTGGTTTGCATTTCTGGAAGACGACAAATAAACAACTAACTACTTGGATTAAGCTACTGATACTTGTCTTAATGCCTACATGGTTAGGCTGTATTATACCGGACTTTGTGGTAAATAAAAGAAAAAGTAAATGTTGTCATATCAGGATATTATTTGCCTTATGTGTGGGTTGACAAGGTAACTGACTATGACCATACATTTTAGCAGATGCATAGCAATGACCTATATCCAATTATTAGCCTACTCATTGTGCTGTGTATGAAAACTATTTTAAAACGTAGACTGTATTCCTACCTGTAGTCCATGACAACGCAACGTCTGGATCATGTAACCTGTCTCCCCAAGTGATTTAAAACGAAACAAATGTCAATAACTTATTTAGTTTGCTTTCTTGCAACATTGACATGATTAGGCTATGCTATATTTGATTTAAATGGCCAGGCTTCCAGTCGAGGCAAAAGCCAAATATCAACAACAGTTGCAGACTCTTGAAATGCCTGCTCGAACCACAATACCCGAGGGATGTGCGCTTCTATCGGTAAGTTTAACTTGCGTTGGCTTCATTTGACGTCTGCCTGCAAATGTAGCCTAGGTTTAACAAGCTGCAAATTCACACTGGGTGCATCAAAAATCCCAGCTATCCACAAGTTTCTTACATCCCATGTCTACTTAATTATAGTAATTTCCGTTGGATAGCCTATTGCGTAATAGGCCTACAACCTGTCCAAATATATCATTTAGGAATCATTGTTTGTGTAGCCTAAAGTGACTCAATATTGATTCACATTGTTTATTATCACATATGAACATCACATTAAATAACCTAGGACTTCAGAGACAGGGCAAACTTCTACCACCATTCCCAAAATGTTATCCCAACCAATGAAATAAATTTACGCTTATAACGAGGTGAAGTGAAGCGCGTTCCCGAACAAATTCTTTTCCTCTGAGGGAATGTCCAATCTTCATCAACGACATACCGTTGCACCTGACGTTGTCTCTGTCTGTAACGTGGAATCTAATAGGCTGATTCTAGCTGGTGCCGGAAACGAACACCCATGAAACGCCATTTTCATAAAGATGGCTGCGGTCAATTTCAAACTTTTTTGGCTGAAGTAGCTAGCCTAGCATGGGCCATTGAAATGAATGGGGGCGGGGTCACTCTCTCCAGTTATATATAATACCTCCATGGAAGCGACTGTGAGATTGTTCTCAGCGTCAGGGGTTGGTTTCGATGTGAGTGGTTGAAGCAGCACGTCAATAGATGACGGACAAGTGGCTTATCCAATCATATGCAAGGCCCAGCCTTCTGAAACACCACTCCAATGGATCGATCCCAGATGGATGAGTTGAGCTAGGCGGAACGAAATTCATCTGGCGAGAGTCAGGTTACGAAAGGCTTGCATAAAACATCCGTAGTTGTACATTTAAGTTGACTTAGTCCAATTCAGTTAGGTTCAATTTAATCTGATTTTCATTTAGCTAATCGGTAAAAAGGTTTTTTTCTCATGCTTTTGGCTTTGAATTAAGTCTAGATCGTCCTCACTGATAGTTTGTGCCTCTTGCTGTCCTTCTGGGTTGTTGTAGGCAGGGCCGTAGTCACCATAGACTTTGGGGGGGACGTGTCCCCCCCAATATTCAGATGTGACCAAAATGTGCCCCCCAATATTCGGACATAAAAAAAAATGAAGAAAAAAACGCTATAGGCTACTACAGGAAACCAAGAAGTCCCGCCATCTGAAATGCAATCAAACGTAAATAACACACAAATTAGTGACCTATTCAGGGTTTCAGAGAGTACACTGTGAGTGGTTTGTCCTGGAGGTTTTGCGTTTATCGTTTGAGGCGTGCGCTATCAAAAGCTTCCTGCACCCTACTGCGGTGCAGGCTGTCAACAATATCGCAAAAGATACCGGTACAATTCTCACAAAACTTGTTGGAAAGGTGTAGCACTGTCTAAGGAAACCCCATTCATTTTTGAAGCTGATCAGACTCAAAGGTAACTTTGAAGCATTTTCATATTGTAGCCTATTTTCTCGCAATGATAGCGAAAGTGAAAAGTAGTGTCCTTTCATTTGAATTTGTGCGTGCCTGTGTCATTCATTTCTTTCATATGTCTTACAACATAAATAATGCATTCATGCTAGTAGTAATGTCAGAAATGAACCGGTTTATACGCCTCTTAGAAATGGCTGTTGCATCTTGCATGTTACATTTAGATGCGCGCTCAATCGCGCATCCATGCAGGCAAAACGTAGCACTCAAATGTGGCGACGGCACAAAATCGCGGACATTAACCAAAGAAAGGAATTTCCACCTCCATTCACCAAATAAAGGCTGTGTTTCTACATTTTAACACAAAACGTAATTTCTGTCAGAAACCAGCCTATAATGCATAGGGTAACTTGAGGTGAGTCAGACAGAAGAGGGACCTGTCTTAGTAGCCTATATTGAATCCCATCCCTTTCAAACAACCTTAAAATTGTGTGATTAGCCGCCAGAATAATAAAATCAAAATACAAAATATGATTGGGCTAGCAGTAAGCATTCAGTGTAATATAGAGGTTATCAAAGATACTCTAGTTTGTATTTTCTTTTAAAATATACATTTTGGAGACAAATGGAGTCATACCACAGGTCTATATCCAGGGATGGATTATTGAATGGGCCTACTGGGCCCAAGAGCTCAGGGGGCCCTGAAGCCTAAGACTGTGTGAAGTTGCTTCTCCGCCCTTCTCTTCTATTTCCACAAAACTCACATGTCGTCATAATATAAAGGGTCGTTTTTTACAGTGCATGAAAATGCACTGTACTGTTCTTCCAAGGCAACAACATCAACAACTTCTTATTATTATTCCGCTTACCACTTTTTCCGTACGCAATTTCTCTTGATCAGTTTAACTTAGAAACTTCGTTCAAACTTTGTAACGTAGGTCTTCAAACGGACCAAGCTGCTATGTCTTTTCAACTTTGAAACTTTTATACTTTTTAAACTATTAAAGAAAAACGTTTGAAAAATCCCCATAGACTTAACATTGCCGATTATGACATCATAATACGGCCAGTAAGCAATTAGAATCCTATGGCAGGTGTTCAGGCCACCTGCAGCCTCAGGCTTTAAGCATACAATCTGGGTCAATTAAGACTACACATCCTATTCAACTGTTTCCTCTGCCCAAAACTGTTTCAAAATAAAAGTCCTCACTACAATAATCCACTGTTAAACAATGTAACCCATTAAACTACTGAACTTTCTACATTCAACTTTTAAACGGTCTACTTTTAAACTATCATTAAACTATCTGTCTATTAAACTAGCTGTCTATCAACAACTTTTAACACTTTCGTGCCCGTGCCGAACATTCCATTTTTGGTGCTGGATGACCTCCTCACACAAAAAACCTTATTTCTTGAGTATAATACATACCATCAATGGGATATACATACCATTGTAATCAGAAGGATCAGTTCTATGAAATGATGTAAAATACATATGGTAATGTTAATATAGTAATGAACAGTATTTGAAAATCCTCTCCAAATGTATATCCGGAATTTGTCAAAATTTAATTTCATTCACATAAAAATGAATTTTCATCATATTTCTCTACAAGATAGAGAAAAATATAGAGTGTATGAAATGTTCAGCAAGTTGTGGGCTATTTAACAAAAAAGTGTATTGGAATATCATTAACCTTTCAAAAGTTATGATAATTTTAGTGATCAGTGTAAAAAAATGCAGGAAACGGGATTTAGAATGTTGACAGAATTCACATTCACTTTCTCACCAGCAACATAAAAGTATGCATAAAAACTAATAATCAAGTCAGAAACAATGGTTAAGATGTATTTGGTCTATAAGAATAAACCATTTATTTGTATATAAGCAAATGCTACAGTCAATAAGAATGACAAAAAAAAACATACTGTACCTTACCAGTAATACAGGAAGTAAGTATACTGTATTCCTTGAAGACCATTTCGGAAAAGAGACATAAAATACATTTGATTCAACAAATACAACTTCCTTATATAAATCAGTATAATATGAAAATTATATACATATATAAAATGTATTATTATTCATGAAAAGCTAGGAATACAATCAACATCACTCAAAACTCAATGTGTTCTAAACATTTGAAAGTGGATTACATACTTAGAACAAGCCTGTGGAGAATAAACACATACACACATATACACACATACTCATACCCACACACACACACACTTACAGAGGAGGATAGGGAAAGGTGGGGTGGGGAACCTGAAGGTTGAACACAGAAGAGCTATGACTCATTACTAAACGCATCCCCTTTTGCAGAATGCCAAATCTGACAGCAATTTGTTTATCAATAAAACAAATTCGCCTACTGTTACACTCCAGGGCCATACAAGCTACTTTAGTTTTATTATGTACAATGGCACAAATCCAAACTAACTGATGACCTCAAAAACTACCAGACACTCCTGGCCTCCTTCTCAGCCAGCATCACTGCTGCTAAGACGGCTTTCTACAATGACAAAATCAATAGTGCTACAGACACTCGAAAACTTTTTTCAACCTTCAAATCGCTACTCAACCCTCAGATGCCTCCTCCTCCATCCAGCCTTACTGCAGATACCCTCGCCTCCTTTTTTACAAACAAAGTGGCGGCAATCAGCAGTCAATTCTCTACATGCCCACTCAACGCATCGGACTCAGATACCGCACTCCTACAACCTCTAGGGACTGCTAGATCATCTTTTTCAGCATTCACGCCTCTCTCCGAGAATGAAGTATCTAGACTCCTGACATGCAGCCGTCCTACCACATGCTCGCTGGACCTTATACCTACGAGCCTACTTCAGTCCATCAGCCCGACCATCGCACCAGCTATCACACACGTGATCAATGCCTCGCTAACCTCCGGCACATTTCCAACAGCGTTCAAAATGGCCCGGGTAACACCGTTACTTAAGAAAGCTTCTCTCAACCCTGCTCAAGTGGAGAACTACCGCCCTGTCTCACTCCTGCCTTTCTTATCCAAAGGCATTGAACGAGCAGTCTCCAAACAGGTCTCTGACTTCCTTTCACAGAACAACCTTCTGGATCCAAATCAGTCTGGGTTCAAAAGCGGCCACTCTACCGAAACGGCTCTGCTGTCTGTAACAGAAGCCTTAAAAGAAGCCAGGGCGACCGCTCGGTCATCAGTACTCATTCTGCTTGACTTATCGGCTGCCTTTGACACGGTTAATCACCGCATCCTTCTCTCTATACTCGCTAACATGGGAATCTCCGGTTCTGCTCTCTCCTGGTTTGAATCCTACCTCACAGGACACTCGTTTAACGTATCATGGCTTGGTCAGCTATCTGCACCTCACCATCTCACCACAGGGGTCCCCCAGGGCTCAGTACTGGGCCCCCTTCTCTTTGCTATCTACACCACCTCCTTGGGACAGATTATCCGTTCGCATGGCTTCTCATACCACTGCTATGCAGACGACACACAGCTCTATCTGTCCTTTCCACCTGATGACCCCTTGGTTTCAGCACGGATCTCGGATTGCCTCTCAGACATAGCTACATGGATGAAGGCACACCACCTCCAGCTGAACCTCTCAAAGACTGAACTGCTGGTCCTCCCAGCTAAACCTACCATACACCACGACATCAACATCAAATTTGACTCTCTGTCTGTTTCACCTACCAGGACTGCAAGAAATCTAGGAGTTGTTCTCGACAACCAACTAAACTTCTCAGATCATGTTGCCTCAGTCGCCCGGTCATGCCGTTTCGCACTCTACAATATACGGAAAATCAGGACTTAAATCAAGATGCCACCCAACTTCTGGTTCAGGCAATAGTTATCTCACGACTCGACTACTGCAACGCCCTCCTGACAGGTCTCCCAGCCTGCGCAGTGAAACCACTTCAGATGATCCAGAACGCGGCGGCGCGCCTGGTCTACAACCAACCCAAGAGGGCACATGTTACCCCGCTACTCATCCAGCTACATTGGCTACCTATGGCGGCCCGCATCAAATTCAAGGCTCCAACGCTTGCCTACAAAGTAGTCTCCGGTTCTGCTCCCACCTACTTGAATGCCTTCATACAGATATACGCTACCTCCAGACCGCTGCGCTCCTCAGACGAACGACGTCTAGCTCTACCTCCGGTACGCTCAGGCCAATCCAAACTTTTCTCATCTGTTGTTCCTCGCTGGTGGAACACACTGCCAGTTCCTACAAGGGCAGGGACATCCCTCTCCATTTTCAAAAAACTCCTGAAGACCCAGCTCTTTAGAGAACATCTCCTCTCATAGCAACACTTACAACAAGTCTTGCTGATCCTAGCACTCACCAGCCGTCTTAAACTGACACGTAACTGTTAAAAACAGCACTCACTGATGCACTTATTCTTACTGTACTCTAATGTTTTTTAAATTGTCCTAATATTGTTGAGAATTGCTCTAAAACTTAAACTGTTTACCATGTTGTTAGTCGCTTTGGCTAAAAATGCGTCAGCCAAATGTAATGTAATGTAATGTAATGTAATGTACGTTTTTTATAACAAGCTCCTGCTGTACAGGAATATGTACTTGATGGAAAGACGACAGAGTAGTAGTTGGAGCAGCTGAAGGTGAGGCTGAAATTTCAACGGAAATGCCTACCAGCTGTTGTGATAGATTTCATCCAAATTCTTTCTGGTTGTAGCTACCAAACCTAGGTTCAACACCAGATTCTGCATTGCATTGTCAAACTTGAAATAACAAGAAACTACTGACAATGGCAATGTCAATGGAGAAAAAGTGCTTTCTGGTATTCTGCGTTTTTTGGAGTACACAATATGTATTCATAATTTGGTCAATGTCCCCTGATCCCTGCCAAGACTTGGTTCCCCAGTAGCAATGGATATTAGGGAGGGAAGTGAACCCCATGTAAATGATCAATCCCAGAAACCTGTGAAACTCTTCTGGGGTCTTTGTCCCATGCCCCTGCACTGTTTGCATACGATGGCCTACTAAGCACAAGCTCCCATTCCTTCCGGTTGGTATAACCACATATGCCTGGGACAACAATGTGAGTAAAAAAGAACATAACAAGTCTATTTCACACAGTTTTTTAGTCTGCACCATCCTACGCACGGCACATAAATCTATACCTTCTTCCTCCATCCCCTCATGGTCTTCAGCATTGTGAGCGCAAGCTCATGAGCAATCAGCTACCTCTTCAGGCTTGCGAGAAGGTCTGTGTAGGTCTTGTCATCCTCCATCTAAAACAAGAGCGAAATCATACAAATACCTTTATTAATGTAAAAAATAAAATCCCAAAACTACAGATTTGTGCATGTATGCACACAAAAGAAGAGGTAGCCTAAACTATTGAAGCATCCTCAGAATATACTCGAAATATTTCTAAGTAGGCCTATGAAAAGTCATTGTATTACAAATGGGTTTAGCTACCCTAAATCTGATTGCCTGGCTGGCATCAAGATAAAGACAGATTGCATTTAACCTAGTAACAAACTGCTGAAATGCAATAATGACATTTCTGACAGAATATGTGATTTCACATCATGTTTTTTATAACTAAATATTGAGAGGAGTTGTGCTTCATCTATTTCAAGTCATGCCATCTTAGAAAATGTTGAGACAAGCACGTCTGATGTTTGTCATTTAGAAGTTAGCAAGCTAAAATAGTTTACTACAGACTGCACTACAGATAACAACCGGAGGAAAGGCAGTAAGTAAATTACATTTCTGACAGAATATGTGATTTCACATCTTATTTTCTACAACTAACGTTACATATTGAGAGGAGTAAAAATATCGCTGAACTTATTTCATGTAAGAGAACGCAACTTAGAAACGCGGCGCCCATTGATTTATTCAGCTTTGGTTTGCTATACTGTCTTGCCAATATAATGCTTACCTAACAAGCAAATTGTTACTATAAAACAAACTTACCTACAGGTTATATACTAACAGGTTTTTAAATGAAACTGTCAAATGAAAATAACTGACATCAAAAGCAAACCATAGATAAACCATAACTAGAACCGATGTAAAAACAATATTACCTCAGTTTATCCAGCTGTGTGGTTTCCAGTCGAGGTAAACTCCAACTTAAGTGCAGGTGGCATCTAGCTGTCCACTCAGATGCACCGACTCAAGTGAAAATATTTTTTCAAGACTCATCTTCAAGGATCCAAAACATTTCGCGCCATAAACCCCTTAACCAATCATATCAAATTGAAGCTTATGTTGTCAGCATTACGGGGAAGATTTCAGAAATAAAATCAGTCATTGGACAGCTGAGATATTAGACGATTGGCCATCGTTACTTTTGTAACGAAATTAGAACGGTCGGGCTCGTAAGGGTTAAACTATCTACATTCAACTTTTAAACTTTTAAACTATATACATTCACTAGCTGTCTATCAACAACTTTTAACTTGTCATCAACTATGTCAACACCTTTCATCAACTATGACTCCTACCGACTGTAGCTAGTTAGCATGGTTAACAAAGTTAGCATATTAAAATTTTTAGCAAAACTGCTAGGTTAGCTAAGTCACATGGTTAGCATAGTTAGCATTGTTAGCATGCTAGTTAGCATAGTTAGCATAACAACTAAAAATGATTAGCTAGGTTAGCTAAGTCACATGGTTAGCATAGTTAGCATGTTAACATTGTTAACATGCTAGTTAGCATAGTTAGCATAACTACTAAAAATGATTAGGTAGGTTAGCTAAGTCACATGGTTAGCATAGTTAGTATGTTAGCATTGTTAGCATGCTAGTTAGCATAGTTAGCATAATATTAAAAATGATAAGCTTGGTTAGCTAAGTCACATGGTTAACATAGTTAGCATGTTAGCATTGCTAACATAGTTAACATGTTTAACAAAACTGCTAGAAAATGTTAGTTAAGTTAGTTAAGTAGCATGGTTAGCATAGTTAACATTGCTAGCATAGTTAGCATGTTTAGCAAAACTACTAGAAAACGTTAGCTAAGTTAGCTAAGTTAGCTAAGTAGCATGGTTAGCATGTTAGCATTGCTAGCACTGCTATAAAACATTAGCTAAGTAGTATGGTTAGCAGAATTAAAAATCTTAGCATGACTGCTAGCAAACATTAGAGCCATTCCAACTTTCAGTTATCGTCAAATATCTACCTATACACAGCCATTAAACTATTTGAATATCAACATTCATTAAACTGTTAGAAAACGTTAGCTAAGTAGCATGGTTAGCATGCTAGCATTGCTAGCACTGCTATAAAACATTAGCTAAGTAGCATGGTTAGCATAGTTAAAAATCTTAGCATAACTGCTAGCAAACATTAGAGCCATTCCAACTTTCAGTTATCGTCAAATATCTACCTATACACAGCCATTAAACTATTTGAATATCAACATTCATTAAACTTCCAGTCTGTCAACAACTTTTAAACTATTTACCTTCAACTTTTAAACGGTCTACTTTTAAACTATCATTAAACTATCTATTAAACTAGCTGTCTATCAACAACTTGTAAACTATCTACATTCAGCTTTTAAACAGTCTACTTTTAAACTATCAACTTTTATTAAGCTATGCAACCACCATGTCTATCCTAGCATCACCGTAGTAACCATCTCTGTATTATCTGTTTTAACTATACATGATATTTTACATCACAACTTTAGCATTTTCATGCACTGGTTATTCCTTGGAATTGCATTTCTAGTTTCTAGTCTTCCGGGGAAGTATGCCCCCGGGCCCCCCTATCTTAACAGGGGAGGGTTTTTTTGCATCTATGCCCAGGGGTTCATAATCCATCCATGCCTATGTCCGTCAAAAGTTTGGTATATCCTAATTGACTGACTTAAAGGCCGTGTTGCAGGGTTCATTTTCCAACGAATTTGCACAATTTGCTTGTTGGTAATAAACATTTAAACTGTTAAACGAAATTCGAAGTGTAAATATACAAACTTTATGTTGAAAGTGTAACCGCGACCGTTTCCCATAGGAATGAATGTAAAACATACCCTCCAAAACAAGACCTCCCGAAATTCAGAAAAAATTACTAAATTGATATCAGGCACCGTTATTACAATTGGTAGATCATAGGGTAGCTGTGATATAAATGCTGTGACGAAATTCGAAGTGTAAATATACAAACTTTATGTTGAAAGTGTAACCGCGATGTCCATTGAAATGCATTGAAATGAATGAAGCGCAGATCATGCAGTCCCCAAAGTGACGTCATCACAGAATTGCGTAAAAAAACCCCGCTAATGCTAAAAACAACAAAAACTGGCATTTAACACCATTTGGAGACATTTTTAAAAATGATATACATATATTGAGTGCTTTATGTACCCATTAATCAACAGTGGTGGTTAAGCTGCAACACAGGCTTTAACTAATTACTTGTTTGTGATTTTAATCATATTTTTGCATGACAGGAAATGTATTGAAATTCTGTTATTGAAATTCACACCGCACCACAGATTTGGTCCCCCCCAATGTTGACATCATGGCTACGGCCTTGGTTCTAGGCCAACTTTTCCTCTTAATGGACGACTTTTGGCTTTCTGGAGTCTCCTGCCCTCCCTATGTGCCCTCCCCATAACTCTGCCTTGGCCCAGGTGTCGAAAGCAGTGTTTCTTTCCAGTGATGTAGTACTCGAGTCCGGTCTCGGACTCGAGACCGATTTCTGCTTTCTCGGACTCGACTCGGACTTGTTCCTTCAAAGACTCGGTCTTGACTCGGTCTCGGACCACAGTGGGAGGAGAAGGACTCGTAATTTCAGACCGAGTCCTCGAGACCAGCGCATTTTTTTAGGTTCATATAAAAAAAAATGAAAATGAAATTTCACCGCGGCCACGTCTTTGCCCCTTGCGTTGGCCTTGGTGCCCCCTTCTTTCAATATTCTGCTTTGCGTCCGTTTAATAGCGATTTTTATTTAGCCTATAGCCTGTCAAAATAATCTTAGCATCACAGCGCAAACTAATTCAGTCTTACGAGAAAATGACAGCGCATGGCAAGACAGAAAGTGCGTCCAAACTCACCCATTCTTCTCAGTTGAAATACTCGCAATCGTTAAGCCTACTCATCACACAGACACATGTATCACATCACATGAAAGAGCTTTTTCTCAGCTTTTAAACGATGTTAGCCGCTAATTGCTGTGGTGAACGGTTCGCGAGAAAAGTAAATAATATAATTAAATTTAATCATAACGTCTACATAAGGTGCTATACCCATCTCCCCTACCCATTCATCTCGGTGGAATACTTCACAAACCCTTAGTTCAACACATGACAAACCATATATCAGAATAAACAGCAGACCTTACCAGAAATAAAGCAGTCCCCTGTACAGTAAGCCGTTCCAGAGTATTCCGGTTAAATAAAAAATGTAATCTGCAGCAAGGTCTACATTCATGTCTCCAACTTTGGTCTTTAGGTTTCAAAATGTGTTTAAATCGTTCTTCATGATTTCATAACAGGCCAAATGCAAAATAAATGTTACAAATATTGCCTAGATATAGGTAAATATTAAAATCAGAGGATATACAGCTGAGTAAGAGTTTGTGAAAGGAGTCTTAATGATCAAAAAATGCTAAGCATGCATCTAGGCTATTTGAGTTTCTTAAAGCTGAGCTGTGCTTAAATTGTTCAATACATGATTCCATAACAGGCCAAATATAAAATAAATATAAATATTAAATATAGCCTAGACATTTAAATATTAGATGATCAGATGATTTACAGTTCTATGTAATATGTCATGTTTCATGTTTTTGTAATGTTTCATACAGTGATGCAGGTCTGCTGCTGTGAATAGGCTAAATACAACTTTGATTATTTTTATAGCCTACTACTGTATAGTTAACTTTGGCCTTGTGCCCTGACATGTGGCCTTTGTGCCCCCCACCAAATATGCCCAACTGAAGGCCAAGTGGCCTTGCCCCTAAAATGGTGAAATTCCAAGCCTGGGCCTAACTGTTGATTATTAATTGGGGTGATATTAAATCATGAATATGAAAACTGACATGTTTTCATGGTCTTGGTCTCGACTCCTAAAGGACTCGGTCTCGACTCGGACTTGCTTCCTCAAAGACTCGGTCTTGACTCGGACTCGACTGTATTTGAAAACCAACGGACTCGGTCTCGACCCTTCAAAGACTCGGTCTTGTCTCGGACTCGGCATAGGCGGTCTCGTCCCCATCACTATTTCTTTCCTTGTTTCTTTCCTTGATACAATGTTTCAAATTAACGGTAATTTTCACTGAACGTTCTAAAGCACTCTGCGAATTGATAAAAAATATGTAAGAATGTTAAAAAAATGGAACTACTTCATAGCCGTGCAAATAAGCGATTTTTAATTGCACGTTCTAAAGAACCTTCACAATGGGAAACTGAATCAAGCAGTAGAATATGCATACAATTGATTTAGAATGTTTGGGGGAGAAAGACGCTACACACGCAATTTCTCACGCTAACTGATTAGTTTTTGTTTCCACGTGTAACATTGTTTAATACTTCATTAAACATTAAACTTAATTCATTAAACTTATACTTCATAATTTAATTATGAAGTATAAGCTGCAACTGGATCCTTCATTTTAGTGGACCATAAAGTTTGCATGCATGCACGCCCGTCACCTGCATGCTTGCTTCAAGAGGCAACATTGCATCAAAACGAGAACACAAGCTCAAATTCACACATTCAATGATCAAAGAATAACTGAATGACTCCTTTACTGTCAACCAATTTGAACAGCCTGTATAAACGAGGCCCCAGGGACGGAGAGATGTTGAATAACCTTTGGCAAAACCGAAACTGCGCCCTTAAAACACAGGAACGTAAATGTTGTGCATAACGCTCTGATCGGAAGAATTTCCTGACGGACGAATCCATTGCCTAACTTCTGAAATCCAGCTTTTCTTAAAAGTAATGATTACAAAGCGGTAACGTAGGGCCACGAATGCCCTTATCATTGCACTATTTTAGCTCACTGATTGCTGTTTAAAATGCCCTCGAGGATTATATGTAAAGGCACAGCTGCGGCTGTTGCTGCAACAAGAATAAGGAATATTTTGGGACCTGTTATGTCGAAGGGTGAATGGCTATGTTCCGTTTATGGTCATCATGTTAAAAGCAAGTTTTTAAACACCTCCTCAGGTAAAGTTACATCTTTGTGAAATTGCTAACTGAGAATAGGCCTGCTTGTTATTATTTTTCTGTGAAATTCAATTTATATTTCTATTGTCATCTGTTGGTTAGGCCTATTGTGTTCTCACACAAGGGTAAATGATGCTGCTAGTTAGCAAGCAAGTCAACGGTATGCTTTTTTTTTTTTTTTTTTAAACAAACAAAGGAGAAAGGAGAAAACCTTGTTTGGCACAAAGGGTTCAATATGGTGATTAACTGACCTTGTTGTTAGCAAAGCAGGACGATCTGTCATACTGTCACTAGTGAAACTACTTCCTTCACTTCTGTAGGTGACACTGTTAAAATTGGAGACCTTTCATATCAGCTCAAAAAGCCAAGAAGACCAGAATTTGTTCCCATAAACCACAGTAAGCAACCTGCTCTGACCTATTTTGACTTTTTCTCTTTCTGATCTTGTTTACTGACTGGTGTTTTAAATGCATAGCTGGTTAGTCCTCAGTACTTGTAGCCTCATATGTGTGGACTTAATCTCTTCTGGCATTTTTTTGTGGGACTTGCAGTTATTTAGCTTGTCTTTTGCAGTTTTGGATACCTTGCCCCAGACTGTTGTACAGCATCTCCGATGGATTATGCAAAAGGATCTGTTGGGGCAAGACGTGTTCCTCATTGGACCTCCAGGCCCGCTGAGACGTTCCATAGCAATGCAGTACCTGGTAGGCCTAGTACTTCAACAATCAAAGATGTAATGCTTTAATAAGCGTAATAATAAGCGTTTTTCTGGATCCAGTTAAATTAAATTCACAAAATAGACATGTATACATCAATATTATATGGAGTTAAACTTGATAATCGACTTTATTACCTTAGTTTAAGGAAAATAAATTGGAAAAAATATATTATAAATAATTTTATAAATTTCATGAACTGCAAAACTGTCATTTACTGTAATGGTCCACACTTTTTTTTTACTACAGTTTGATTATTACATCTTTAAACTAGAAATGCAAGGAATTCCAAGGAATTACCAGTGCATGAAAATGCCAAAAATATGATGTAAAATATCATACAGAGGTAAAACAAATAATGCAGAGATAGGTGCTATGCCAAATAAAGTGGTTGCTATGCTGGTTGCTATGGTTATCATGTTGGTTGCTATGGTGGTTGTTAAGTTGACATTAGAGGTTGTTGCTAGGGTAAATCATATGGTTGCTAGGGTACATATGGTGGTTGCTATGCCAAATTAAGTGGTTGCTATGGTGGTTGCTAGGTTGACATTATTGAGGTGGTTGTTAGGTTGTTGCTAGGGTAATTAACTCATTGAATGCCAAGCTGTTTTCGGGAGCTTTGTCCTAGAGTGCCAGCAATCTAGACCATTGTTGATGATTTTTGTACAGCCACAGCATATTCTGTGTTATAGCTATGAACACATAAAATGGCTCGATTAAAAGGTGAGACTTTAAGCTCTCGGTGGGTGCAAACCGTGTATTTCTACACGCCTCTGTTCCTGAGAAATCCCAAGCTAAACAGTGGCTAGTTTTCATCAAAATCGCTGTTTTTTTCTAGAAATGGAGATATAACATCTTTCATGAAATATGAAGTGTTGCCTGTTACTTACTTGTGTAAACTTTCCGGGAAGTGATCAGCGAGACCTGGCGAGACTGCCACCTAGTGATAGACCCACGAAAATGGCCTGGTTTTGACCTGACGTGCATGCGTCACTGATTCGACCCAAAGCGGCAACCGAGTTATGATAAAATGTCCAGATAAAATGTCCAGATTGTGCGTTTTCATGAGTTTTCGATTGTCATATATTTCATTTCCATTCATCACAGAGTTCCCAAAATCACATATAAGGTGTGTTAGAGTGTCTAGTTTCGTAATTTAAAAAAAAAGCTAAAAACGTAATATTACGTTTTTGGCACTCAACACATGGGAAGGAAAAATGTAATATTACGTTTTGGCACTCAATGAGTTAAGATGGTTGCTAGGGTGTTACTAGGGTACATATGGTTGTTGCTATGCCAAATAAAGTGGTTGCTATGCTGGTTGCTATGGTAATCATGTTGGTTGCTAGGTTGACTATATGACTATAATTAGTGGTGGTTGCTAGTTTGTTGCTAGGGCAGGGGTCGGCAACCTTTACCACTCAAAGAGCCATTTGGACCCGTTTCACACAGTAAAGAAAACACTGGGAGCCACAAAACCCTTTTGAAATTTAAAATGAAATAACACTGCATATAACCTTTTTTTTTGCCTTTGTGCTATGTATAAAAGTAACCTGCGTTGTGTTAAACCTGCGCGATTCAGCCCTGCACACGCCTAGACTCGAACCCGCGAACAACAGCACCTCGGATCGGGAGGCGAGCGCGCTAACAATTGAGCCAATAGCCCAGGCTACTGGCTCGCATGCCAGCAGCACTCTTGAGGCGTCGTGGAGTGAGGTTTACCAACGTTCCACAAGCACAGCTAAGCTAGCTGGCATCCGTTACATAAACAAACTTACATAAAAAAAATATATTGTCAACTGTCATCTGTGAGGCGTGTGTGATGTTTGTTTTTAATATATTTCATGTTGGAGAACACCTGCTCATATACATAATGTGGATCCAAAGATCGACAGGACTCCAAGTGCATACTTTTTCATGTTCACATACATGTCGGGGATAGCATTCCAAGTTTCAAACACAAGTTTGTGTGGTTTGGGGAGGTTTTCAATATCACGCCATTTGTGACTCTGAGCAAGAACGGCCTTCTGACGTGAAACATCTTCAAGGTCCGCTGTCAAGCGCTTGAACTTGGACACCCACATGTCTTTGTCGGCTATGTCAGCCAGTTCCATCTCAAAATCAGTTGACCTACAAAGTTTTCAGACAGTACAGACTGCAGACAGCTGCCCTATGCAATGACGGAGACATCAGCAGTAGCCCGATGTAGTCGCCTACCGTAGATTACCTTTGAACATTACCGTAGATTACCTTTGAGAATTTGCATAGATAAGTATTGATAGGTAGGCAACGTTAGCTAACATTTTACAGTAGCCTAGGCTAATATCGGTGGTGCGCCCTCGCAGCTCCGTTTAATCTTAGACTATGCATGGCAAGTGGCAAATAGTAGGAACAAACTCAGTGAAGAAAGATGTCAGTAGATAATTGAAATTTGTAGTGTTTTGTTCACTTGGATTTTGGAAATGTTAAAGAGAAAGCCTTTTCTGCCTCAGATCCAGACATAACTTTGCATCATAGATCCTCCTGTAGAAGTTATCAGACAGGAACGATCACTGCCTAATCCACTTTACACTACTTTAGCAACGTCTTTAGCTGCAGGTTGTGAGCAACAGGCCAACACAAGATACAGTTGCAATACAGTTTCTTTACTTAATGCTATTGAGTCTATTAGATATGGGTCCACAATGATTAAGTTTATCTTCTCTTGATATTGACGAGATGAAGCCGTTAGGCTACTGTGCTCTGCTCAGCTCAACTCAAATCTACGCGCTGCAGGCGAATGTCATGTCAACAATATGGCCTCGCTGGTGTTTGCGAATAAGCCCTATACCGGTTCATGCCATAGACTGTATAAAATATGGACAAAGCGTCTGTGATCTATGTCACCCATAGATTTTCTGAAGAAATAGGAGGTATGGGCAGCACCATCTTGGAAAATCCTAACCCTGCCTACCTCCCAGCCAATCCATATATGGGTAAAAGGGCGTGACTTTGTGTGACACCGAGATGGCCGGTGGACCCTGTTATTGTTATTCTATCAACACAGAAATTTACATCGATAGTCTGGCGTTATGATTTATTTGCCTCAAGTGTACTGTGGACTGGGTAAGACTGTTTTAGTGGCAGGCTAACCATGTACCGTTGACTTGCGCTAGCCTAGCAACAGCGAACTCTGCAACTAGAAGGACTGGATGAAACGTGTTGAAAATGGTCTCCACTGATAAATATATATATTGAGTGTCCCAGTGACGCTACTTCCGTTTTCCTCCATAGACCTCTCCAGAATAAGTCCCGCCTCCTAACTTCCGTATCCATCCAACCTTCGGTCGTCAAATGTCTATGGGTTAATAACATGGCGTTTTGAAAGATCGTTCCTGTCAAACTCTGTAGGTGACAAAGTAGAAAAATCTGCTGGGCAGATTGGCCTACACACTTCTGCCATCTAGTTTCCACTGGATTTTTTTATTTTCGGTGCCGTTTAAGTAGTATAGTCTATAGTATACTACTTAAACGGCACCGACAATCAAAAAATCCAGTGGAAACTAGATGGCAGAAGTGTGTAGGCCAATCTGCCCACCAGCTTTTTCAACTTCACTACCTACAGATGTTTTACCGGTAGGGATGTAACGGTATGAAAATTTAACCTCACGGTTATAGTGACCAAAATTATCACGGTTTTCGGTATTATCACGGTATTTTTAAAAGTGTGTTTAATATGTTCAGAAAGCACTGATAGGCCTACACAAGCTGAAATAGTTTCAACAAGTGTCCCGTTCATGTTTAATTGGGTATGTGCTTATAGCTTAACTTACCATAACATTATTTGGAGGTTGCTATTACTGTTATCTGGATCCAATGAGTGAGACCAGGCTTGGAATTTCACCATTCTGGGGGCAAGGCCACTTGGCCTTCAGTTGAGCATATTTGGTGGAGGGCACAAAGGCCACATGTTAGGGCACCAAGGCCAAAGTTAACTATACAGTAGTAGGCTATAAAAATGATCAAAGTTGTATAGCCTATTCACTGCAGTAGACCTGCATCACTGTATGAAACATTACAAAAACATGAAACATGACATATTACATAGAACTGCAAATGATCTGATCATCTAATATTTACAGATATCTAGGCTATATTTAACATTTATTTTATATTTGGCCTGTTATGAAATCATGTATTGAACAATGTAAGCACAGTTCAGCTTTAAGAAACTCAAATAGCCTAGATGCATGCTTAGCATTTTGTGATCTACTTTCACAAACTCTTAGTCAGCTGTCCTCTGATTTACCGATATTTAGGTGATATTTGTAACATTTATTTTGTATTTGGCCCGTTATGAAATCATGTGGAACAATTTAAACACATTGTAAAACTTAAAGCCCAAATTTGGAGACATCCATGCATGTCGAAATTTACTGCAAATTCAAAACTGGATTACTCTGGAACGGCTAACTGTACAGGTGACTGCTTTACATCTTTGTGTTCGGTAAGGTCTGCTGTTTATTCTGATATATGGTTTGTTATGTGTTAAACGAAAGGTTTGTGAAGTATTTCACCGAGAGGAATGGGTAGGGTGATGGACGCAAAACCTTCAGTAGAATTTATGATTAAATTGAATTATATTATTTACTTTTCTCGCGAACCGTTCACCATAGCAATTCGCGGCTAACATCGTTTAAAAGCTGAGAAAAAGCTCTTTCATGTGATACTGATGTCTGCGTGATAAGTAGGCTCGTTCGCGAGTAGTTCAACTGAGAAGAATGGGTGAATTTAGACGCACTTTCTTTCTTGCGCTGTCACTTTCTCCACTGCATAAAATACTAAATGAATTTGCGCTGTGAATATTTTGACAGGCCATAGGCTAAATAAAAATCGCTATTAGTAGGACGCAAAGCAGGATATTGAAAGAAGGGCACCAAGGCCACCGTGGCCTGTAAACCTCTGATTTTCAAAGGGACATCACGGCCAACGCAACGACGTGGCCGCCGTGAAATTCCTACCCTGAGAAATAACACTTTAGGCTACTGCTCTTCTGATAACGTGAGTGGAATGGATTTAATGTGGACGCGAAGATAAAAAAGAAAAACGCAGAGCGGCTAAATGATACAGTGCAAGTTTTGCGGTGAAAATGTTCCGCCTTTTAAAATCAGTTGTAGCCTAATCCAAATAGCAGTTAAAACCATCAATTGGACAACAGAATCAGTAGGGTACCAATTTTGCTTCATTGTACCAGGCCTACTGTATGTCAAAAGCAGGCTCGGATGAAGCTGGGAAGGATTAAACACACGGTGTCAACACCGTGGTAATCAACCGTGATAATTATGATATTTCAAAAGAAAACGGTAATTGTTATCGTCAACATTTTTATCACGGTTTATCATTATACCGGTAATCGTTACATCCCTATTTACCGGTATGATATTTCGAAACGCCATGTTATTTCCCATAGACAATCCACGCCCGGAAGTTGGATGGATACGGAAGTTACGGAGGCGGGACTTATTCTGGAGAGGTCAATGGGACCTATCTTTCAAAAAAATTTGAACGCCAGTCTATGGCGAAAAATTAATTATTTTCTGGTCCCGGTTGACTTGTGCTTTGAATTACCCATATGATGTTTGTCAATTTTAAACACAATTTTTCATGTAAAGAAATTTGCAGTTTGTTTTGTAACTATTGAATTACAACATTGTGAAAGATCGTAATTCCAACGACTACAAACCCATCAGTCGTGCTAGTGACGTTAGCTCATTCACAGCCACACTAGATTGTACAAGCATACCAGCAACAGGTCTTAAAGGAGAATTCCGGTGTGATTTTGACCTAAAGTGTTTTGAAACATGATACCGAGTGTGAACGTATGTCTCATAGCCCATCTCGGCTTGTCCCCTGCACTCCGAAATCTGGCGCTAGTTAGCCGATGCTACCAACAAGGCGGTCAATGGTGGTGCCTCGGCATCGGCATAGCCATGCAAATAAATCACTGTTTTACACCATTTACGAGGCTCAATGTATCTCCACACTTCATTGGTAGACTTCCGAGGGCCCTGACATTTAAAACGAGACATTGAGAACTTTGAAAAAGCACTGGTAGTTTACTTACAAGACGATTTATACAGACAGTATCTTCTCGAAGTTTAGTGTTTGCAGCCATCTTGAATTTAGTCACGATAAATCGAGCGACGAGTAAGAATGAACAGGTATGATAAGGGATCAGATTCCAAAAATAATTCCGTGGAAATGCATGGATTCCAGTTGCTGCTACTGGAAGAAACTGTAATCCATGCATTTCCACAGAATTATTTTTGGAATCTGATCCCTTATCATACCTGTTCATTCTTACTTGTCGCTCGACTTATCGTGACTAAATTCAAGATGGCTGCAAACGCTAAACTTCGTTAAGATACTGTCTGTATAAATCGTCTTGTAAGTAAACTACCAGTGCTTTTTCAAAGTTCTCAATGTCTCGTTTTAAATGTCAGGGCCCTCGGAAGTCTACCAATGAAGTGTGGAGATACATTGAGCCTCGTAAATGGTGTAAAACAGTGATTTATTTGCATGGCTATGCCGATGCCGAGGCACCACCATTGACCGCCTTGTTGGTAGCATCGGCTAACTAGCGCCAGATTTCGGAGTGCAGGGGACAAGCCGAGATGGGCTATGAGACATACGTTCACACTCGGTATCATGTTTCAAAACACTTTAGGTCAAAATCACACCGGAATTCTCCTTTAATTGGGCTTTCCTTGCCGATGAAAATACCATGAGTCAGAGGATTAAACACATCAGGTAAGTTGTATTCGTCCATAGACTGTACATTAGATACTGTTAAGTGCCATAGCAGGCAGCAAGATGCAACCGTTAACTAGCATAACAGCTAATCTTATCGTTGAATTACGTTGATGACGTACATCGTTCGAGACGAGAGATGTAGTCCACTGAGCGGATTCGCACAAAACCAACATAACTTTTGAAGTCTATCGAACAACAGTACTTTCTTGACGTGAAAAAATATCTTTTAAATTCACACACATCATATGTGAATTTCGTGGCACAATTCAAACTGGACCAAAAAATAATTGTTATCTCTCCATTAACTCCCGTTCATATTTTTTTGAAAGATAGGTCCCTTGTAGCGGAAGTAAAACGGAAGTCACTGGGACACTCTATACTGATAAATAATTGGAAATGAGGTCCTATGTCCAAAATTCCGAACTACCCCTTTAAGAACTACTATGTTTATTAATAACATATTATTAACAGAAATGACTATGTTTAGAATTAATTAATTACAATGACCTTTGACCCAGTGCAGTTCTAGTGAAAGTGAGGAGGCAGGCGAGAAAGCGTTGCTTGGTCCAGTGAATGGAAAAAAAACCCCAGATGCAACTGTTGACAGGAGCATGTTCTCTGCTATTTCTGCAGTAAGGAATTTCCGTAGCCTACCATAGGAGTTTGTCAAGTCTGAAATATCACCTCAATACAAGCAAACCAGAAGGTACGAGTTAGCACACTCATTGATGATAATAAATAACACTAGCCGCCAGCCTTGTCAACGTTAACTTTGCAAATGTATTGTTTGGGCTACTTAGGCTACACATGACTGACTAACTAACCAACGAACTTCCTTACTAAATTAACTGCATTACCTTGGTGTTAGGGTACTGCACACATCAACAGTGAGTGGAAACTTGAGCATTTACCACGCGAAAATTGTGAAACATTGATTACCTTAGATGTATCTCTTTTTGTCTGTTGTTAGTCCTTCGCCTCCACAACAAAAGCATTTTTATTGTGTACATGGGGAACAAGTCATGAAGTAGGCTATTTACAACGCCAGGGTAAAATATAATTAATTATATTAATTAGCAGCACCTCCAGAAGACGAGACTAAGTCTGTTAAAGTTAGTAATTTCCCAAGGATGCGTCAGTGGTACGGGGTCGTGCCGCTGGCGTTCTATCTGTACGTACACACCGCCGCCGACTTGAGCTTCCAAAGAGTCAGGAAGTCATTAATTTTCAATGGAAGCCAGCTTCTCTCAGCTGCCAGAAGCGTCAAATCCGTCGGCGTCGCGTTTTGAGCGTCTTGAGCGACTTGAGCGTCAAGCAGAAAGTTGAAAGTCAGTCAACTTTATGCTAATGAGCTATGATGCGGTTCAGCGTCCAACGACCAGCAACCAATCGAATAGACGGAAGTATTAAGATAGAACACGATGGAACGTAAAATGCTGTCACGTCAGAGCGGCCAAAGCGTCCAAAGCTTCCCTGGACTTTTTTGACAAGCGTCCTTGACAGAGCACCCAGAGCTTCTTTGGAAGCTCAAGTCGGTGGCGGTGTGTACGTAAAGTAAGGGTTAAACCACACAATGATCCAAAACATACAGCCAAACAAGGCAAGAAATGGTTAATAGAGAACAATATCAACTTTTTAGAGTGGCCAAGCCAGAGTCCAGACCTCAATCTTCAAAATAGTGAGCACAAGGCTAGAGTGATGGCAAAGAATCGTTCCTGCCTAAAAAATAACCCGGATTGCTGCTAAAAAGGTGAAGTCTAGAATCATTGTGGAGACACAGAGAGGCTTGGTAGGTATTATAAGAACCATTTTGAAAGCTATGAATGCAAATTAAGATGTTTCCACTGATTATTTAAAAAGGGTATGAATCATTTTGGACATGCAATTTTTCATAAAAATTAAAAAAAAAGGTAGATGTTTCTAACAAATTGTCTTACAACCTTTAGTCATGTGGCAGTGTAATTTTCAGTCAGAACAAACATGATCAAGAGAAAATCAACATTAAATCAATATAATGACAGGGGTATGAATAATATTGTTCCTAACTGTATGCTATTGTGGGGAGGGTCCCTGCAGTCAAAACAAAGTGCTTTTACTTTTATGGGCAAAATTATGCAGTCAGTTTTTTCCTTATAATTTTTACCATGTCATTCCTCTGGTCATTGCCATTATCTGAAAAATGTATTCTGCTCTGCAGGAGTTGACAAAACGGGAAGTTGAATATGTTGCTCTCTCTCGTGACACCACTGAAACAGATCTGAAACAACGCAGAGAGATAAGAGCTGGAACGGCCTTCTACGTTGATCAGGCAAGAAAACCACCGAATTACAATCTTTTTCATTGGAAAAGCTGTTTATCTTAGACTGAAAAGTGCTACGCATAGAATAGGGTTGCAAAATTCCGGGAATTTTCAAAGTTGGAAACTTTCCATGGGAATAAACAGGAAATAATGGGAATAAACTGGGAATTTTTAATATGGCAAGTTAGTCTATAACAGGGAACTTATGTAGTGGACAAATCCCCGTCTTGCAGCATAATATTAGTTAAAACATCCTGATCACATGCACACAGGATAGCAATCAGTATAGGCTTCTAGACATAAAGGAAACCTATGGTGCGTTCATGTGCATGGGGGGAAAAATCCCAGTGAAAACGTCATCTCGTGGGAATAACTGGTGTGAACAGAGTTGCCCAGTTACTGGGCTTGTCACTTTTGTCCTCATTCAAATGGGTGTACATCATTTTGCATAAATTCTAGGAAGATTAATAACCATATGCTCATATTGCCTGTCTGATTAAGTTGGACATCTTTATAAATAAGCATAATCTATGAGGTTTGGGGTGTTATGTTGTGTCATTATTTTTTATACAGTATATATTTTTTAAATTTGTTTTACCATTTTCTGGGAATCTGACTAGACAAAGTGATAGTGAGTCAATGTTCCAACCAATCTGATTTTGTTGTTGAGTGGCGTGGTGCATCTTGGGCAGTTCAGTGGTTTCAGTGTCGCTAGCTTAGCACACTAGTAAACCATAGGCAGAGAATGGGATTCCCACTAGTATTGTGTATGCGAAAATACGAACAAACAAATCATATTACTTATTACGAAACAACATTTTAATGTTTGTATATGAAACAGTTTGTATGAGTTACCCAAAATTCCCATCAATTCCCATAATTTCCTTTAATTCCATGAAAGTTTCCAGTTTGGAATATTTCCAAAATTCCCCAGCTTGACTTACCATGGAAAGTTTCCGGAAATTTACCGGAAATGTTCTGCCCCTTTGCAACCCTATGGACGAATATATATATAATTTGTGTATGACATATATCATGTAATTTATGTATGATGGGTTGATGTTGATGTCTATTTGTTTTTGCATGTTATTTTCTGGCACATTGTCTTGCTTGGCCAGGTGGGGGCGCTATGCCAGGCATCTGGATGTCATCATAATCATAATATTTATTAATCTGTTAAGTTTCAGACCATTCATTCAAAGCATAGAACATTTCTGGCACATTTCATGCTTGGCCAGATGGTGGCGCTATGCTAGGCATCTGAATTACACATGTGAATATCATCCCAATATGATTTCCAATATTTTATACCTACCAAGTTTCAGATAAGGCATTGCCCATTTTTGGCACATTTCCTGCTTGGCCAGGTGGTGGCGCTATGCCAGGCAGGCTAACTGGGACGTGGCTAATGCAATGTATATACAAAAGAAAAAAGTTTGTCTCGGGAGATAACTACAATTACCAAATTTGGTGTGTGTAGCTACAACTATATGCCAACCACAAATCGTAGTGACATAAGGGGGCGCTATGAAGTTCCTGGGCCACACCCGAAGCCAAGCCTTTATCCCTGTGTATTCACTGTACCACTTGATGTGTGTGCCAAATTTCATGAGTTTTCACCTATGGGAAGCTTTTGGCATCTGTGAGAAGTTGAACTTTCCCCCTTCTCCCTATATCAGACTTTAAAGACGTTTCGGTGCGGCACTTGAAATGCGAGAGAGGGAGAGATCGACCCCACTCAGTTGCGAACACTATACATGCACCCATACGCACACAGTCACCCGCCACATCTCCCTGGATTATAAACGATGTTGTGTGTTTGTTTGAAGTATTGTTTCATGTTGTGTAAAGTATTTTTTCGGTGTACAGTTTGTCTAATCGTTGTTGTCTGGAGTTTTGCCGCCAGTTTGGCGTTCATTCATTTGTCAGACCAAATGTTTGGTCTGCCGCGATTTTTCTTTAGTTTTGCCCAAAGCGGCGTTAATTATAATAATGTCTTTCTTTGCCCCCGGTAACTTAAACACATAGTGTGGTACCCACTGTCATTCCATTTACCATTTGCATTCGCTGTACAACGCCTGTAAACCGGTTAACATTCACCATACTCACAACACTTCCTGGTGCTCCGGCTTCCCGGCTACTGTCCCATTGCGGAAGCGAGCCAATATCCTCATTTGGGCTAATTTAGGCCAATTGGTAGGCTTATTTAAGAGGAGTAGCTCAGTTCCCCTGGAGAGAGCAAAGAGAGAGCAGCTCTCCTGTTGTGAGTAGAGATTTTGCTCTGTGATTGTTGATGGCTGGAATATTGAACTTATTTTTGGTTTGTTTGTTTAAAAGTGTTTTTTTTGTTAAATAATAGCCTATTGCTATTCCTGCAAGTTTTTCTTTTGGTTATTTAATAAATAGAATTGCACGCTGAAAACCTCTCCTGCACCTCCTTTTCCACCTACAACCCCAAGCTCACATCCCAATTGGTGGGCTGGCTGCCTCGGTCACTCACAGCATCACAATTCATCATATCTTAGTGTGCACAAAATCCCAATTACCTCACTTCCTGTTGGGTGCACACACACACACACACACACACAGAGAGAACCACTTTGTGCTTACGCAAATAGGCTACGCAACCATGGCAAACTTTTACATCTGAAGAGAGCTCCTTGGTAACTATCCTGCTAGCTCAGGTCACGTCTGCCAGTAATGCTCACTAAAATCATTAGTGAACATTGCAAAACACTTGATCCCAGAAAGATTGTCTTCGACTTGTTAGTTTTTTGAACATTTTTTTTTTCTAATGACATAGAAAACATAATGAATTGCATTCACATATCCTTATGCACTATGCACAACTTTTATTCACTAGCCTAAAACCCCCAGGCTGAAGGCTAATTACTCTCACGTATTTCTTAAAGTGACAGGCACTCAATTACACCTACATATCACCAATGTGCACTCAATTAGACCTACACACCACATTAAAAATATGCCTAAGTGTAATAGTTTAAAAATCAATATGAAGCATTCAAAATACTAAATATGTTTAGCTAGTAATTACTAATAAAATACGGTAACACTTTATTTTAATGTGTCACTGTTACAGTGTATCTACCTAATTAGGTACAGTGGTACAACCTGTGTAACAACATGTACTATCATTGTACTTGCATTATGTATTTGTGGGTACCTACATATAGTTGTTACATTGTAATACTGAGTGCTTTTACAGAACTTTGCCAATTTGCCTAAATTTTCATCAGAGGCAAAGAGCTGACCTGAGACCTGCTCGATGGGGTAAATCTGGTCATGATAGATTTGATATACAAAGCATTCTTAGCTCCAGTCAAGGCCTCATTGTCTTCAGTGTACATGTAACAGCTGTGCTGCTACAAACTTGTTACTCTTTGATACAGTGGAATAAACCTATTAAGTGTACCAGTTAAGTACTTACAATTACATATTACATGTATGTTGTGTCATTGGTGTCTTGGAACATGTCTGCCATTACCCTACATACTGTAGTACATGTATCAACTGTGTTGGTACACATTTATTACTGTTTTGATACAGTGAAATAAACCCATTAAAATAAAGTGTACCAGTTAAGTACTTACATCTACATATATACATCCTGTCAATGATGTTATGCATCCTGTAATTGATGTGTTGAAACGTGTCTGCTGTTACACCACACAGTACATGTGAATTAGTAGACCTGTTCCAAGACAAGACCTGTTTATTCCACTGTATCAAAGAGTAACAAAGTTGTAGCAGCACAGCTGTTACATGTACACTGAAGACAATGAGGCCTGGACTGGAGCTAAGCATGCTTTGTTTTTATGTAATGTTCGTAATTTTATGTAATGTCACGTTTATTTTTTGTATTGATTTGTCTAGTTAAATGTTTTCTCTCTTTATTTACGTTATTTTTTATAGTTTTCCTGTTATTCTCTTAGTCCTTTTTACTGCTTTCAAGTCGGCTGATGTTAACGTCTGTCCATTGGGAGCTTGCTATGGCTAGCTTTTGCCCTGGGCCTCTTACATCCTTCCCATCCATCTGTGAGCCGGTGCTGCACTTCACTGTCTGGTCTGTTATGGTCTGTTTGGACTGTTATGCTTCCAGTGATCTCCAGACTAACAAGGCCTAACGTTCATGTTATCTTCAGACTGCCAGTGAGATGAAGAACTTTGTTGGCGTTGCATGCATCGGTTGTGGAGACAGCTGTGCGCAGTTTCACGCGAGTCATCATTGCCCTTGGACATTTTCAGCCGGTTGAAAATTGGACTAATTTTTATTTTTAATTTTTATTTATTTTATTTATTAATTTGTTTGTTGTCTGTCTTGTATGTCTTGGTGTCACGGGTACGCTGGCGACTACGCCGCTCCGTCCGGCATCTTTTGCGTTTGTTATTTCTTAAATGTAGTTCTGTCTTGGTGTCACGGGTACGCTGGCGACTACGCCGCTCCGTCCGCTATTGTCTTTGTCAATGACACATAGACTAACAATGTCTTATATGTGGAGCGCTTTGGGTTGCACTCTGTGCACGTTAAATGCGCTATACAAATAAAACTGACTTGACTTGACTTGTATATCAAATCTATCATGACCCGATTTACCCCATCCAGCAGGTCTCAGGTCAGCTCTTTGCCTCTGATGAAAATTTAGGCAAATTGGCAAAGTTTTGTAAAAGCACTCAGTATTACAATGTAACAACTATATGTAGGTACCCACAAATACATTATGCAAGTACAATGATAGTACCTGATAGTACATGTTGTTACACAGGTTGTACCAGTGTACCTAATTAGGTAAGTACACTGTAACAGCGACACATTAAAATAAAGTGTTACCTAAAATACTATACATTATTAACTAAATACACTATATGAATAAAAAAAAAAAAATGAAATAGGAACATATCACATAAGCCATCATTTTCAGTGTGTGTTTGTGTGGAGAGAGTCCAGCAGAATCTAGGATGGCCACTGGTGTGAATGATCCCACTACAGTATATTCAATATTACTGATGACGTCAAGGTGGTGGGTGCCCCCAAATCAAATACATTTTTAAAAAAGTATCGAAGAAGTATCGAAATCGCAATTCTTGATTTGGTATCAAAATTCAACCCCCCCCCCAAATTGTGTAAATCCCCCCTACATGAATAATCTAAGGGGGGAATTCCCCCCCATTTTGAAAAATGAATTTTAAGCCCTGGTCTAGCTGAAAGTATATGCCAACCACGGGATCAGTCACCTAAGGGAGCACTAGCAAGTCTCTAGGCCACACCCAGGGCCAAGCTCTTGTACCTAACTGCTTTGGATATTGACATGACCAGTCAAACATGCATTGTTATTAACATGACCAGTCAAAAAACACACAAGTCTCACTACACACCACACACACAGTCTCTCTCCCTGTGTCTCACACACACACACACACACACACACACACACACACACAATAACACTGACCTGCCTGTACATTGCAAACATAGGAAAGATATGCACACAGACACATGCACACACTAGGGCTGGGGGTTTAAATGATTATTTATTAAACGACTAATCGGGCGATTATTTTATCGATTAGTCGACTAATATAACGACTAATTGAACGAATCATCTAACGATTATTTTTCTGTTGTTCGATTAATAAAAACCATAATGTATCTCAAATAAATACCAAAAAATCTTAATAATATACTTTATTATTATAAGGCTCTTCACAATGCAAGTAGAATGCTCCATTGACTTGAATGGGATTTCCCAAAGTTCTACCGGTCATTATTTCCGTCTAAGGACCTCTGAATAATGATCGCTGTCAATGGCAACGGATTTTCATTTAAAAGTGAAGGCAGACGGTTGATCAGCTGTGTTCTAAAAAACGTTTGATTCAAGTTCAGCGTGTGTTGCAAACTATTTGTTTCTCAGCAAAAGCCACAACGAAATGGTAACAAATAAATGTAAAGAGACATATCGTGGAGTTTATTTTTTCGATTTGGCAAGTAGCCGTATAATAAGCAGGATAATGTATAGAACGTCGGTCATTATTGGGAAAATAAGTCCCTTAACCCATTTACTCCTAAAATGCCTGCTAAAAACGCCTATAGAATCCTATGGCATTCTAGACTAAATAACCTTATTTCCTGAGGGTTTTCTGGAAACATACTAAAAATTGTCAACGTCTAGCAAAATTTAATATCTAAGCCTCTGTAGCACCTAGAAACATGACATAAAAAGTATGCTGCGCTACGCAGCATCCAGCGGGAGGGTCAATGTTGCGCTACGCAGCATCCAGCGGGAGGGTCAATGTTGCGTCATGCAGCATCCAGCGCGAATGGGTTAAGGGCGAAGCAAGACCGGTTCGCCCTGTCGGGACTTATTTTCCCAATAATGACCAGCGTTCTATACATTATCCCTTACTTAACCTCATATGAATATGGGCCTATTTTTGGGATTTTGCCCGAAATTGCACAGCGTGTAGGTCACAGTATGAGGACACATCATCAAATGCCTGGTATCCCCTGAAAGCTGAGACATTGTAGAATTTTTAGAAACTGTCAGAATGACTCTGTTATGTACTGTCAAAGCGGAACAGTGGCTGGAATATTGCTTTTTCTTTCAGGCGGTTATGTAAATCCCTGAAAATGGCCTCATTTCCTCATTTCAGATGTGAAAGTCCCTTATTTTGCCATTGAAATACATAAGAGGCCCAACTCCCAGGTGTTGTGAAGCTGAATATCTAAGGAAATGTTTGTACAATGAAGTATGACCCCTTTAGAGCCATGTTTGTGTGGAAATGCATATATGCGTTTTGCTCAGTGTCCTTTTGGAGACTCCAAAAGGGACCTTTGGTTACCCAAAATGCATACTCCAAATAAAGTCTAATAACAGAAGAACCCCTAGGTCTAGAAGCATGATCTTGGTCTCAAATGAAAGCTAACACCCAGAGATGGCTGTGGAACTGTATTACAGAGGTATTACTTCACACAAAACTCTACTTTTGCCAAAACGCCTCAAGAATTTCAATAAACAAACAATGTGCTATAGTACGGAGCCCTCCGGGTGAAAAAAAACATGGGTTAAAAAAAAAAAAAAAAGTAATGGGGAAAAAAAACATGAAGAAGAAAAAAAAAACGATGCACTTTTGCGGGATCTCATTGCGGGATCTCGCAAAGTTTTGCGAGATCTCGCAAAAAGTTTTGCGAGATCCTGCAAAACTTTTGCGAGATCTCGCAAAACTTTTTTTCTACTTTTGGAACTTGCTGGGGTTCCTACTTGAGGCCCACAAACCACTACCGCCAGATGGCAATCGTATCATGATACTATGATTGCTCTATCACTGTTGCGTGTTGTGGGTTTTCTGGACACATTACATAGGCCTATGACACGGGAGGGAGAGGGAGACACCTGCGTGCAGACACGCACACACCAGGCGCGTAAGCGTGGGGGATGTGGGTGTTATAACGATTCTATCCCCCACACTTTTTGTCAGATTAAATTGAAAGTAAAATATGGAAATAAACGATCCCGTAAATCTAACCGTATCTATAACGCACACACAGAGACACAAATAGGTCTGTTGATTTGATTGAACGGTCATTCAGCCAATCACATCAAGTTAGGTGAAGAACCAGAGCCGCTCTGATCAAATTCAAAGTGTACGTCTTTCAAGGCTATGCTGCTGCTTGGGTCTGCATTGTAACGTCTGCAGTGAGCAGATTTCAGATAGAATTGAAATGATAATTGTTACCGCATTATGCTAATTTAGTAAACCAAAATTCACTGTCTGACTGACAGTTTTTGTTCAATTAACCTACTACTGCTCCACGTAGCCGCGAAATTAAGTTATGCCCAGTGCTTCACACGTCTGCTCATTTGCAGCATACTTATTCATTTGGTGTCATCAACTATGTAGACATAGCCCAGTCAGCACACATACAGTACGTCTCCAAGACGCTTGGAAAGGAACAGCTTAATTACATCGCGTTCCATTTAGAACGTCTTATTTGATCTGATCTTACAAACGGCGGCGTCAAGACACATTTGAGTTCTACATCGGAGATAGAACGCTTATGATCGCTCATGCAATGTGTGCGTCCCTGCAGCAAGTGAAACTGGAGGTAACGTGGGCTAGAAGCAACAATAGTTTAAACAACAACGTGGCTTCCTGTAACTATCAATGGAAAATGCATAGAAACTGCTAATCATAATCTTTAAATTGACATTAATTAAGCTGGCTATATGCAACACAATTTATATATATTCCCTTTGCATATGTTTGGGTAGACTTCAAACGTTTTTGAATTTGAGCTTACAGTTCTGTGTCCTTTACATTTATTTAATAGGTATTAGTGATACCTCGAAATTAGGCTGCTGTCTGTTAGGTAATTTATTGTAGCCTGCTGTGTGTGCGTGTCTGCACGCAGGTGTCTCCCTCTCCCTCCCGTGTCATAGGCCTATGTAATGTGTCCAGAAAACCCACAACACGCAACAGTGATAGAGCAATCATAGTATCATGATACGATTGCCATCTGGCGGTAGTGGTTTGTGGGCCTATTGGGGTCAAGTAGGAAGCCCAGCAAGTTCCAAAAGTAGAAAAAAAGTTTTGCGAGATCTCGCAAAAGTTTTGCGAGATCCCGCAATGAGATCCCGCAAAAGTGCATCGTTTTTTTTTTTCTTCTTCATGTTTTTTTCCCCATTACTTTTTCCCCCATGTCACCCGGAGGGCTCCGTACTATAGTGCAAATTTGTATTTGTAAAAGTAAATTTGTAGTAGTGCAAACATTTGTAAAAGGCAAATATGAAAATAGGTGAAGAACAGCAAAATGGTATCAGTGCAGTAAAACTAAATATGAGTGGAGGAAACTATTTACATTTGGCACAACAGAATGCAATAAAGTGCAGAGTAGAGTTATGTCAACACACAAAAATAATAATATAAATAGAATAGGAATAGGAATAATAAGTGTAGACTATTTACATAGGGCTCATAGGAAACTATTTACAAATGGCAGTGTAAACACTTTACAGGAAACATGCAAAGTGACTTTTGGGGGGGTATGTTGCAGTCTGTGTTTAGGGTTGGCTGTGTGTCCCTCCATTGCACAAACAATAAAGGATCTTTCCGTATCCATCTGATGGTGCCTTTGGGACTGCCTTTCTCTAACATGCCCAGATCTTTGACTGGAGAGAACAGTGTGGGGCTAGTGTAAAAATTGTCAACATACAATTTATACCCAGTCCCCAGAAGCCGTTGGGAGACCAACTCCATCACAGAGTCATAGCTGAGGCCTTTCCCCTATCAGGACACGAAGAAGTCCCATGTATACCCATTGGTGGAGTCAGCAAGAACGAAAAGTTTATAACCCCATTTGCAGGGTTTGTCTTTCATGTATTGCCTCATGCTGACACGGGCTTTGGAGGCCACCATCCTTTCATCAACACTGATGTGCTGATTGGGATGAAAGTTGGCCTTGCACACCTCACGCATCTCTTCATACATGGGCTTGATCTTAGACAGACGATCATAGGCAGCTGTCCCACGCCTTGCATCATTCACCACGTCATCTGGATTGCTAATGTGAAGGGAGGTCGCAATCATTTGGAACTTGCGGCCGGATATCACAGAGCGTGGAAAAGACAGGTTATAAAGTTTGGTGAGTCTCCAGTAGTCTGTGATATTGGCGACCTGCACAAGTCCCTTGTAGATGAATTATGGTTATGGTTATGGTTATGGTTTGCCACTTTGCGCCGTGATGCACTGACCCAAACTTATTCGTGTTTTACACCAGTGTGTGCAAAATGGAGTCTGTGAAAAATAGCTGAAATATTTGTAAAACCGTGTATGTCACTCCTGGTATTGTCTGGGGTCCAGGGGTCCTTGCTGGCCGAAATGTGGGCTGTGGGGCATGAGCCATGGCTCCTCCTCCTCTTCACTTTCCTCTGGGCCTCTGCGTAGGCCACGACCGTGGCCCCGGCCTCGGCCTCTGGCTCTGCCTCTTGGGGTGGATGTTGCTCTCCCCCTTGCTCGTCCTGCAGCACCCGCTGCTTTCTTGCTTTGCTGAGGGGTAGAGGACGAAGAACCTGCCGCTGACTCCTCTTCTCTCCTCTTGTTCTCTTCCTGGAAGAAGTTGGAGATCTACTTCTGCTGGAGACTGCCGGCTCCCAGTCTTCATCACTGAAGTCTTCATCATGTAGCAGGGCAAGAATGAACCAAAGGCAGAAATGCAGTGAAAACCCGACAATGCGGGTGTGTTTATTTTGTTCCACACTGTGTGTTAGCTAGGTGGGTGCAAGTGAAGGCCCGTCGTCATGTTCCGGTGCGTGGGGAGAAGGTTCTTGGGGGAATCAGCCAGGCAGGCAAGGTGCAGATGAGGGGCTCACCACTGTGGAAATAAAGGGAGACTGGAGGTCACAACTGTAGGCAGGCTTCGGCCAGTCGGAGCTCCAGTCGTCTGTGGGTCGTCGTTTTAGGCGCCTTCTGTGAAAAACAGATATTGGAGTGGTGGTTAGAAAATCCAAAACTCAGCGGCGCTGCTTCTTTTGTGCTTGGACAAACGAGGTCAAATGCAATGCAGGTGTGGGTGGCGGCGATTGGCTGCCAGCCGTGCCTCGTTGAAGCTGTTTGCGTTGGCCATGTGCCTCTGTTGACAAACCCCATGGACGAAGTTTTAACCGTGCATGCCCACCAGAGGGTGCTGAAGTAAGCCCGGCATAACACCGACTTGAGGGCCATCCGGTCACAATCACTATCACTGAAGAGAACAGAGACAAAACAATCAAACCAGATACACACAGGAGCACATTAGATGCACACTACATTTGCATTCCCTCCCCTATGACTGCATGTTCACAATACCACAGGCCCATGCTTCTCACTCCACCTCCGGTACAAACTAAACCCCACACACACATCTGTCACCTTAGCCCCCCCCCCCCCTCCTTCAGACTCACACAGAACACTCACCTTCCCCCTACTTCTCTCTCTCTCACACACACATACATGCCCTCCCCCATGACACCTAGGTCCCTCTCACCCCCCATCCCCCTGTGTGTGTGTCTGTCTTTCTCTCTCTCACACACACACACATACACACAGGTAGATTGCATCCCCTCCCCCATGACACCTAGGTCCCTCTCACCCCCATCCCCCTGTGTGTGTGTCTTTCTCTTTCTCTCTCACACACACACAGGTAGATTGCATCCCCTCCCCCATGGCAATGCATTCAATCAATGGGGTTGTACTGTACAGTCATATTGGTCACTAACCCTAACATCCCAATTATGTAAATTATGATTATTGTACAGGGTTTCCCGCAGGAAATGTGTTCAGTCAAGGTGGTAGGTCGTAGGTCCGGGGGGGGGGGGGGGTCTGGTATCGGTTGCCATCCGAGCGGGGGGGTTCTTGTATCGGTTGCCGTCGGTGGGGGGGTGTGGGTGTTGGCGTCTTGTTTGTGCGATACACGATACACTACAGACTCTGTATATTTAACAATTATTTATTAAACACTACATTATAAATAAATAACCAGCTTCTCAAAATAAAAGTTAACAAAGAACCAAAGTAACAACAAACAAACTATACAACAGTATACAAATATTTAAAAATACTGTGTAATTTGTGCAATTTTAACAAAGACTTATTACAAACTATAGAACAAGTGCAAAAGAAAGTGCAAAACAACAAAATGTGCAAATGTGATCAGTCACTACTTACAGTATGGCAGAGCTGACAACTAGCATTGTTACAAGCCATCCTCCTTGGCTTTAAAAAGATAATTTCAAGGGCCCTTTGGTAATTGCACTGTTTTACTATTGGACCATTAATGCTTATCTTCATGCATGCTGTCAGACTGTTGACCTGTAGCCTGTTCCGCAAGTCTGTCCTGATCTATACACCGAGAGTGAATGAAGTTTAGATCATTTTATAGTTTTGTGTAATATGCGCTTTTTAATTTAGAAGCCGGAGTGGCCACTCTGTTCCGCTCCCATACCGCTCACACCACGAGTCTGAGGCATGCCCACTAATAAAACCAAGACCGTTAAATTTCAAAGATATTGGCCAAATAGCCTAAGTTCGTTGATGGGGATGGAGTTAGCTAAATAATTTAGAAAGCATACGCGTAGGCACGGATGGGCCTGGACGGGCCTAGGCCCGTCTATTGTCAGTCTTGCGCGTCCGATTAGCCGCGCATGTCAACACTGTGCTGAGAGCAGGTGGCTGTTTACTCCGGTCCGGCTGTTTACGCAGCTTCTCCGGTCAAATTTGCGTCAGGTCAATTTAGCTCCCCGGTCCCAAAGAACTAAGAGCAACGGCAATATATTTCACTTAGAACATTTATTTTAAAAGACTGCAACACTGATAGTGCAACAACAAACAAGCTTGGCAACATTAACTAAAGGGATCAGTCGGGATTAATTGCCAAAAGAACGAAAATGACAAATCACGCATTCGGCTAAATATTTTAAACTTGTGCCAAACGGATGAACCCAGCATCGGTGCGTCGCATAAATTAAAACACAAATTGAAGCAACAACTTGATCATTAGACAACCCTACCACTAAACCTTTCCATAGGCCTGCAACTTTTATGACATAAAAAGTGGAATATGAACGCATTTCATCACACCTGACAATTAAACGGAGCTGTGGCTGTTCGCGATTTGACTGATTCTTGAGAACGAGGAGCGAGATATTTGCACCGGTCAGCTCCGCTCACTAGCTCTGATTCGGAGGCATATCACATGCATTATAAAATTACAAGATTATAAAATCTGATTATTTTTAGATTCATGACACGTTTCTTCTTATTTTTTAATGCGTTCTGCGGAGAAGGGAGATTGGTTTTGGTCACGGTTTGGAATGAAAGGGAGAAAACAGGACAAAGTAAAACGTTTTTTTTTTTGACAACGTAGTTAAGGCTTGTTTTGCCAAGGCGGCCGCCTTGACTGCAAAGTGCTGCGGGAAACCCTGTTGTATGAGAAACATAAATACACCATAACATAAATATATACATAAACATACCATATAGCGAGTTTCTGTTACAAATATATAGTGTTTACTCACCATTCAATGTCGGGGTCCTTTCCTTCTAAGAAGTCCATGAATCCTTTGGATTCTTTTGATACTTCACTTTCCTCAATGTCACTAATTTCTTCATCACTTTTTCTACTGCTACTTTCACTCATTCTGCTGGTACTTTCCTCAGCTGGTTCGACCTCCACGTTCGTCGCTTTTGCCTGTCTTTTCGGCATGTTTTCCTCTCCTGACGCGCCGGACGTACTAGTAAGCTATCTTTACGCACAACAAAGGTGGACTCAATATCCCAGTGTTCCCCTCACGGGGGGGGAGATGTACCATACGTCATTCAAAAGGTCTACTTACTGGCTACAAGAATATCCTGGAACCATCCTGGTAGCTTGTCATACGCCAGAGCTGTTGTCAATCAAAGCTAACTTGTCCATTAGGCACATGGAGGTATTATAACTGGAGAGAGTGACTAAGTCCCGTCTTCCATACAAATGAATGGTGGAGGCTAGGCTAGTAAATCCGGCCAATTCATAGTCAACGCCATATTGAACACTGGGGTTCGGATCCAGCGTCTGTCGGCTCTGACCATGCGCCAAGTTCCAAAGCTGGAAATGACGCATGGACCAATGTGGATTTTTATTGTATATTCTGTAAAAAGAGAGTAGTCATCCAGTTAAGAGGGTGGCGATAATGCACATACATTGCTTGCCACGTAACAAGAAGAAGAAGAAGTTGCTCGGGACACCACTAACCACTCGGTGAGTTGCACAGTTTTGAAAACGAACGTTAAGGGTTGTTTTAGGACATGTTTGAGCATGCCTGTAGGCAGCCACTCTGAGTAGTCAAAGGCGATTCAAAACGATTCAGAAAAGTCGAGACAGGACCAATTGTCAAAATTTCGGTGTCCACCACTCTAGGTCATACAAAACAAACCAGAAAAAGGGACCCAAAGTGCTAAATACCGGAATTTTCCTTTAACATGCCTTGCATAGCGCCACGAATTGGCAAGAAAAGGAATGTGTTCTTTCCACTTGGATGGATGGTTGTATATCACAATCAGATGCATTAGATTAATCAGATTATGTGTATGACATCCAAACATCCAATATGCCTGTCTGGTTTAGCGCCACCAGCTGGCCAACCAAACAGTGTATCAGAAATGTTCTTTGCTTAAAGTGAATGGTCTGAAATTTCTCAGGTTAATATATATTATGATTATGATGACACCCAATGGCCCTGTCTTGCATTGTGCCCCCACCTGGCCAAGGAAGTAAATGTGCCAGAAAATAAAATGCAAAAACGAATAGCACACGCATCAAATATGTACATTTCACAAAAGCATCACGTTGGTGCTTTATTGGATTGCGAAATGTCACGGGTTGCGGCCCTCAGGTGTTCGGGCCCGCCATTGCCGCTTGCGGCTATATTTTATTTATTTATTTTTCATTGGACCTGACTTTGCCTTTTTTGAGGTGGTTCCCATGGTCGAAAACTCATGAAATTTGGTACACAAGTCAGTCGTAGAGCCCGCTACTCATTTACAGAGGCTTTGGCCCTGGGTGTGGCCCACATACTCTATAGTGCCACCTTAGGTGACTGATCCTGTGGCATATACTTTCAGCTACACACACCAAATTTGGTAGGTGTATGTATCTCCCCAAGACAAACATCTTTTGTATATACATTGCATTAGCCACGCCCAACAGGAAGTGAGGAAATTGGGATTTTGTGCGTTGTAGACATCAATTTTTACGCACTTTTCCTAGACGATGGATCCAATTCATGTCAAAGTTGATATACATTATGACAAGATGCTCCTGATTCTAAATTGTGAAACCTTTTTTGATATGTTGTAATTTGACGAAATGGTGAAACTATAAATTTTAACTCATTGAATGCCAAGCTGTTTTCGGAAGCTTTGTCCTAGAGTGCCAGCAATCTAAACCATTGTTGATGGTTTTTGTACAGCCACAGCATATTCTGTGTTATAGCTATGAACACATACAATGGCTCGTTTAAGGCGAGACACTACAGGTGAATAGGGTAACATTTTTAACAAGCAGATATCACTATGAAACTTACCCAGTTGATTACTTACATTAATATGAGAAAAAAATGTATTACAAGTTTTCTGTAATTTAATGTTTACATATGCAAATTAGGCATTATCTAATTAAATATGCGCTAATTTGCATACATTTTAAAACAAGAAACCTGAGCATTGGATACAGCCAGGTTCAAAATTATGTTTTCATTGTGTTCAGATAATAGATGTTGAAAAATTTACAGAGGGATTTATGAATATCTACTTTAGTTATCCTGTAAATCAGAATATAATGTCAATAGCCCTAAAAAATCGATTTTTGCCATGTTTTTAGGCATAAAATGTCATGTAAGTCAGGCTAGGAATAATATATCAACAAACCCCTCTGTAAATATCTTCGAAATATAGTTAGGCATAAGTCTAGAAAGTTTGGTGTATGTAAGTGCTTCTGAAGTGGAGTTTCCTTGCTCAGAGTGGGAGAGGAAACTCGTTTTGAGAAAACAGCCTTGAAAGACAGCCAATGAGATTCCGTTCTCAGCCTAGCCTCGTCTTTGAACTTTCGCGATTGGTTGCTGATACAAAGGAAGTGTCCATATATGGATCACATAGCGTGATACAGGAAAAACAGAGCTTTCCAACGGTACTATACACGATATGTTTTGGGTCACAGTCGCGGGAGTGCATGCAAGGTTAGAATGCTAACTTTTGCTGAATTTAGGATAAATATACAGGCGCGAGTAGACACAATATAATGAAATAAACACCTAAATGTGTAAATCGGACTTTTTTGTTGTAGTAGTGTGATAGAATACATGCTAAGGTAACAGACTAGCTCAAAATCTCGAAATTGACCAGTGCATGAAAAAACGATGTTTTCACCTGCCGTGTCTCGCCTTAAAAGGTGAGACTTTAAGCTCTCAGTGGGTGCAAACCGTGTATTTCTACATGCCTCTGTTCCTGAGAAATCCCAAGCTGAACAGTGGCTAGTTTTCATCAAAATCACTTTTTTCTAGAAATAGAGATATATCGTCTTTCATGAAATATGAAGTGTTGCCTGTAAACTTTCCGGGAAGTGATCAGCGAGACCTGGCTAGACTGCCACCTAGTGATAGACCCACGAAAATGGCCTGGTTTTGACCTGACGTGCATGCGTCACTGATTCGACCCAAAGCGGCAACCGAGTTATGATAAAATGTCCAGATAAAATGTCCAGATTGTGCGTTTTCATGAGTTTTCGATCGTCATATATTTCATTTCCATTCATCACAGAGTTCCCAAAATCACATATAAGGTGTGTTAGAGTGTCTAGTTTCGTAATAAAAAAAAAAAGCTAAAAAAAAAGCGTTTTTGGCACTCAACGCATGGGAAGGAAAAACGTAATATTAAGTTTTTGGCACTCAATGAGTTAATACCCCGCCACATAAATAATAAATGTGTTATGAATTCACCATGCATTGTTTGAAATGTTTTAAATTTCACAGGTTATTGATTATCCTGGTAATGATGATATTCACATGCCCACAATGCATATTTGGCATAGTCCCACCAACTGGCAACAGAAAGAATGGCAATTACACTGATGCCACATGATCAATTTTAAAGATGGTTTGTCAGATTCATGTGAAATTTAGCAAACATGTCGCTGATGTTAAATTGTGAAGGGATTTTTGATATTGTGTAATATGTTATGATTTTAATATCTTGCCACATAAACAGGAAATAGAAGTAGGGCAAAAACCTATTCAGTGTTAAAACTTGACCATGTCAGACCAAAATGGTGGTGAAACTGGTCAACTTAATCTAGGCCTGAGGACTTAACCACTATCAATTCATCTAATTGCTGGAGGAGAGTGAGGCAGAAGACACAGACCACTCAAACGTTCGCTTTCTGAGCCTGGGGAAGGTATTTCACAGTGTGTAGGACCTGAGAGGAGAAACAGAGACATTTATCGAATGTAAAGCTAGATATTTTCCAGAATTTCAAGATCCGAATTGGATGATTGACTTTTCTTTCGGAGTGGATGTAAGGGCCATTTGAATGACCTTAGTCAAGTTGCAGGGGAAGAATATGTTCATGCACAAACTTTATTCTAATTTACGACCATTCAAAGCAAAGCTGAACCTGTTTTGACAAATGACCGACAAGTACTTCACACATTTCCCAACTCTGGCTACTGGATGTGCCATCCCGCCACACAGAGAGATACACCGTTTTACTCGAGAACCTGAACACTGAGTTCAATAGGAGTTTATCTGACTTTGCAAAGATGAAAAGAGAACAGGTGATGCAGGTCTACTACTGTGAATGAATTCAAATTTGATCGTAACAAATCAGTTTGCGTTTGCCATATGTAATGTACACTATGTCATGTACATTTTAACATAACCACACTATGCAATTCATGTTTTATTTAAAGAAGCACTATGCAGGTCTGGTTATTCCTCCGCTGTTTCTGGGTTTTCGCTGGATTTGGGCTCGCATTTTTCACTACACAGCTCCCCCTGCAGCTGCGGTAGCAAGTGACTGCTACGCTAAACCCCCTAGCGAGCTAGCCATCAAGAAACCAAGCTAAACACATACAGGGCTCACAATAAAACGGTCACGCAAACACATTGTTCAAGAGACTATCAAACCACATTACATAAGTTCACCCAAGGGTAGGTTACTTACTTATAATTTCAACAGCAACAAAGCCAAGTCGGCGTCCGTTTTGCAGTCTTCTTCGAAACTACAATCTGACTACATTTTTGAGGCGCGATTGGATACTTCCACTGATCCACCGAGTCACATCCGGATTTACCCAGACCGGGTCCAGAAAGTTGCATATTCGTTTTTTCCACGGAGAAGCGATAGTGGGAGACAAAGCACCCACCAAATGACCCAGAAAGTGTTGTAGAACCATCTTGTAGACCACTCTCTACCTGTAAAATTATGGTCATTTTTGCTAAAATTGTTGCATAGTGCTTCTTTAAATTGTCCAATGTGTGGCCCTTGACTTACTTTATCAAAGTAATGTGGCCCTCCGGGGGAATAAATTACCAATCCTGAGCTAGTTGGTTCCAACCACCTCAATGAGCTATACTAGGCTAAACGGTGGGTGCGTCAGACTGAGATTCTGCAAGCAGAGATGAGAAGGGTATGTATCATCTGGGGGGTGCAGCAAATCAGCTTGTATCCCAGAATGTTCCTATAAACTTGATGCCTTCATGCATAGTGCAGCAGATTAATGGCATATTTCAAGAGAATCGTTCAAATTGGTATAGAAGCATGAAATTTGGCTCTCTCTAAGGGTCACTTTTTGGGAAAAAGGCACTGGCCACCCAAAAATTCAACATGGCGGCCATTTTTTCAAGATGGCCGCTATTTCTGTCAAATTTCATTATGTCAATCGTTCAAACAGTGATGTAGGCATAACATTTTGTGAAAATACTCTCTTAAGAATGTTTTTTTTTTTTTTGGAAAATGTCCTTGTCCCTCAAAAATTCAAGATGACAACCATTTTTCAAGATGGCCGCCATTTCTCTTGAATCCTTACATACATTTTTCAAATGGTGATGCTAGATGTAGTTTGATAGGCGCACCTGAATTGACAGGTTGTGCCAGCACGGGAGAGCCGAGCCAAGGGTAAGCAGGGCAATACATGACTTGTTCATGTATGCTTACCTGGAAGGTGTACAGATCACACGGGACTTAAATGGCACTGGATGAATGATCTGGCTAGGTGTAGGTGACCCAAACCTAGTTGTATCCCATACTTGAATGTGTACTATGTCTATGATTGAGGTGGTAAAAGGATAACCCCTCGGCCTTAATCAGACAACAATCCCCCAAAATGGCAAATGAAAATCCCATGTCAGCCAAGAGATCAACTGATTGAATGAAATGTTGGCCACAAAGGAACCCCTCCTATCACCACCTACCCATCATGTTTCTCAACATGATGGCTATAAAATGATTGCCACCAACATTCCACTCTTTCACAATAGTGACCTGGAGATCCTTGAGAAGTTTGAGGTCCTGCTGTATGATCGATCAAGCACAGCTGTCAGTGTAGATGAGGCTAGACTTGACATGTTTGCCCGAAAGCAGAGGCCATATGAAGCCATTCCTCCAACAAGGGCAGCTCTGCTTCAACACACTAAACGTGCTGCATATCAGGCAGGCTGCATATGGGGTCAAGCAACCCAGTGTCAGTCAGAAGCAGAGTCCTGCTGACTGGAGATGAAAAAAAGCTTGGTGAACAATGGGGGGTCTTCTGGACAGCAAATGCACCAGTTGCACAAAGTTGTGAACAGCTAGCCAAGTGTGTCTGCAAATCAGAGTGCCATGAAGGGATGCAAATGTTTTAGATTGGGTTTCACTTGCACAGAACTGTCCAATTGCAAATGTGAATAAAAAAGTAAGTTTGCAGTGGGCGAGAGCCGATTTCCTGATTCTGGACCATGATGTATATGAACACCTTCCTGGATATGTTGCCCCCAATACAACACTTGCTGACTGCCAAGCAGGGAGGCATTGGCTACCATTTTTAACAGTCTTTTTTTATGACTCGACAGGGCACAACCTCTCAAGCTCAGGCTTGACACTCTAACCACAAGGCCTTTGAGCTGGTAAAAATGTGAATTTAAGTTTTTCAATCCTTCCTTTTAACTCAGTCCCAACAGAGTACACTATTAAAGCAACACTCACTTTGAAAAATGCCTTGAATTTTTGCAATTGCCTTTTTCTAAAAGTGTGGCCGTTAGAATATTTTTGCTAACATGCATGTGTGCATCAGTGTACATACTACCGAAATGACGGCCATCTTGGAAAAGGTCTCCATCTTGAATTTTTTATTGGCCATCCAGTTTTTTTCAAAAAGTGGCCATAACAGAATATTTGTGGCATATTTTCTGTATCACTTTTTGGAAACAGTGGCAATGAACATAGGACAGGAATGGCAGGCATCTTGAAAAATGGTTTCCATCCTGAATTTTTAAGTGACACATACCTTTTCCCAAAAGAGTGTTCCTTGAAGAGTATTTCTGCCTAATTTTATGCTTGCATCACCATTTGAACAATTGAAATGATTAATATTCGACAGGAATGGTGGCCATCTTTAAAAATGGCAGCCATCTTGAATTTTTGAGGGACAAGCATTTTTTCCCATTAACATTTCCTTTAGAGAGTATTTGTATCAAATTATATGCTTAAATCACTGTTTGAATAATTGATATAATAAGCATTGAATAGCAATGGTGGCCATCTTGAAAAATGGCCGCCATATTGAATTTTTGAGTGGCCAGCGCCTTTTTCCAAAATAGTGGCCCTTAGGGAGTATCTGTGCCAAATTTCATGCTTCTATACCAAAGTGAACGATTTTTTTTACTAATCTGCTGCACTAGCAGTGGTAAATGCAATATTGTGGCAGGGAGGGGTGCATCTGGAGAAGAGTGTGCTTGACCTAAAAAGTTTAACTTGTACAGTATCAACCTTTATGTACATGAGTGAAGCAAGGACATGGGAAGACTTTTGCATTGTAATTTTGAGTTCTGTTCTAGTGTGCGGTCCGTGCAGCCATTGAGGGGCGCATCCTTGTCCTGGAAGGACTGGAAAAAGCTGAGAGGAATGTGCTACCAGTTCTAAACAACCTGTTGGAGAATAGAGAAATGCAACTGGAGGATGGACGATTTCTTATGGCGGCACAGCGCTATGACAAACTCCTAGAGGTAGACCTTTCCTTGCCCATTTTATCAGTACTTGAAGCAAAGAGTATAGAAGTAACAAGAGGCGAAACTCTGTTGCACTTTTGACAACAATCGCTAGTTGGCGCTGATGTCGCGCTTTCGCCATTTTGGACTGATCATGCCACTATGGCCGTTGACTACAATCAGAACATGCCAACGTAAACCAGCAAGATTGGTCACTATATTGTGCTCAATTTCGAACCACTAGTTCACTTTTAAATACTACAGGTCATATGTATAAGAAAAAAAAATATTTGAATATCACACCGCTCAAATTAAACGGCAATAATATTAGCCTATGTAGGGCTACATACAATACATGGGCTACCTACAGATCATGTCCATTCACTGGGCAGATCTACAACAAGTTTGACAGAAAGACTTTACAATGGATTTTTAATCTACAACATAACAGAAAGTTTACTTTCCATCACTGTTTCCTCCGAACTGTAAGTCTACTTGAAAATACAGTAGGCCTATGTTTAAACTGGAAACAAAATAGATGGCCATCACTTAGCTCAAGCTACGTTAACCAGCCTGTCAACTGGAATGACTAGAGAGGAAGCTAACTAACTAGCATACATGGCGATCAGCAAGCGGCAAAACGATAATTCAATAATTTCACGACGAGGGACATACAGTTGGATGAAAAGGTAAATAGGCTAATCTTACACAGTGTTGGGAGGGTTACTTTCAAAACGTATTCCGTTACAGAATACAGAATACATGCCCAAAAATGTAATCTGTAACGTATTCCGTTACGTTACTCAATCTGAGTAACGTATTCTGAATACTTAGATTACTTCCGCATTGAATTGGATTTTATAAGTGTAGGAATGCGGCCATCAAATCCTGCTTAGGCCTACTAAACAGGCCTATTCTGGTGTGTTCTTCTGTTCCAAATGGCTGAAGTGTTAGGCCCACATAGGAGAATGTAAAGTCAACTAAGCTACCTGATACAACTTTAAAATAGCAAGGTGACCACTAAAACTACTGTACAGCAGGCGACTAGGCTAATTAAAACAAACTAAATAAATAGGCTACTTTAAGGGCGTAGCCAGAAAATATATTAGTACCTATGAGATTTTTCGGTGGCATCAACCCAGTACAAGTGAGGGGCGCATATGACAGGTGGAACGCAAATGACCTGTAAATGTAAACACTATCTAGGCTACTGTATATCAGTGCTCTCAAAATGAACGTGATTGCGTAATGACAATCAAAAACCGCACGTTAAAATATGCTAGCCTACTCGCAAGAATAATTCTTCAGAGGCTCCACCATATAATTCATTTTAAAACGTAGGCATCTAATTAGAAAAAAAAAGAATCCATAAAGCTATTTTAAGTTAGAATAAAAAAACTTAGAATGCAGTGCCTATTTTAGAGATTGGTTTAATTGTAGGCTAGGTCTAAATCAACACGTGAACTATAGGCTCTGTTTATTGATTAGCAAACTGTGTAACCGATTGGCCGAAGTAGCCTGAGCTATTAATACTTGGGAAAATATCCTTTGAACAGACATCAGGAACCGCGATCAGTGAGGAACAGGAGTTACCTCCACTTACTTTACTCCTAATTTGCTGTGCAAACAGTCATTTCAGGGTCTCCGATGACGCGTCCATAATGCGCGCTGGCTGCGTTTTGAGGCTAGTGCAAGACGGCGGGGCTTGGATTTAAACATGGAAATCATAGATTGCTTTTAGGAGCTTCTGAGTTGCCTTTATTTATTTAGAGCGTGAATAAACTTATGAAACAGAGAAGTATCGTCATGTAATCCATTGGTTTCAACAATGTAACTGTATTCTAAATACCAACTATTTAACTTGTAACTGTATCGGAATACAGTTACTCATAATTTGTATTCTGAATACGTAACGCCGGTACATGTATTCCGTTACTCCCCAACACTGATCTTACATAGCCTACCAACTTCATTTCTCTTAGAAATCGATCCATTTTCTTAACTGTTGGCTACTTTACAATCAGTGCCCCTGCTCAGCTTCGTAAATCAAAGCACCAATTACCACCCCTTTCGTTCGAAAATTCTAAAACGATGTTTTTTAATACCTCAAAATAACATTTGATAAATGAACCTTACATTTTTCAGTAGCCATAGGTGTGTAGATTTAAACCAAATCTGGTTTGGTTCTTACCGGGGCTTTTACTGCCTGAAATATCCGATTTTGTTTACCACGCTCAGAGTTTAGTGCTGGGCTGGTGGGTGCCTATTTTCCATCTGTCAAATTTGTTGGAAGCTAAATTATTATGAATAAATGTATAGCCTTACTCATCGTATTTTGCATTTCTCAACACGATTTATGACAGTTGGGGAATTCAGGGTATAAGAAAAGGTTAGATATATTTTTTTTTTATACTGTAAGAAACTTTTAAATCTGGACCGATATCATTAAGTTATATGACAGTTGTGTTGCGTTCAGTCCAAGATGGCGGAGCTGCAGCTCGGTTATGGGTGTGTTTGTTGCAATGGGACGTTCTATTGAGTTTCGCCTCTTGTTACTTCTATACTCTTTGCTTGAAGGTTGTATAAATATCTGAAATTAAAAGAAAAAGAAATTACAGTGAAGATACAGATTCAGACAGATACAGATTCTAAGCTGTAATATGTGTTTGTATTTGTCTCTCTTTGTCTCTCTTTGAAGTATTGAATATGCTTCAATGTGTAAACCTGAAGTGTTTTGCTATCACTATTGGCTTAAAATGTAACAAAAAGATAGAACCAAAAGGTATTTGAGAGTAGTATTATGTAATGTCTACAGGAGCACACCAAAAAGGAACTTGATTCTTGGAAAATTGTACGTGTGAGTGAGGATTTCCGTGTTATTGCCCTGGGGCTGCCTGTTCCAAGATACACTGGGAACCCACTTGACCCACCTCTACGATCACGCTTCCAAGCTCGAGACATCTACTACCTCCCTTTCAAGGTCTGCTGGTTTAAGTGCTATGCTGTTTAGAACATCAGTCAGTATGACATTGGTAAAGCAAAAGCATACAAATCAAACTGTTTGGACTTGTTTACTTAATGAAGGTTTTTATTGTAGGACCAGCTGGAGTTGTTATATGTTATAGGACCAAATGTTGCAGCACAAAGGTGAGGAACTTCTCCCATCTATTTACAGTAACCAACACATATATTTCTAAACAGCTAGTTACATTAATACACAGGATTAGATGTTAAAATCCCTTGTGCCAAAATCCAAGGTAAAAACACATTCAGAAGCCCCTGCTCAAGTTTAACTTTAAAAAGCACACTACCCACAAATCCGCCAACAAATGGTCACAAACACAATACAAATGGCCCATCCAACAGCAGTATAGTATACCATACCATGTCATTGGAGTTATCAAGTGGGCACCCTCATTTACCGATGTTTCGTTAAGTTAGGCCCACGACACCTCATAAAGGCTTATCAGTGAAACCAGCATCCTGGAGACACTCCCCTGCATGCTGCCACCATATTACCACATTGAAATATCCAATACCCAAAATACTCTTAACCAGCCCAGGCATGGTCAAGGTTGGCTAGGTTGGTCCGTCTCGTTGATGTGGACTGAACCATAGCCATAAAAACCCTGGCCAACCAACCATCAACCTAGGCACAGCCCATCACAAACACAAAACAAATTAGCCAGTTAGCTTAGCCAGTTAGCTTAGGCCCCATCACAAACACAAAACAAATTAGCCAGTTAGCTTATGCCCCATGCTGTCACCATATTACCACAACAAACATCCAACTACCCTTAACCAACCTAGGCATGGTCTAAGTTGGCTAGGTTGGTCCGTCCCGTTGATGCGGACTGAACCATAAACCATAAAAAACCTTAGCCAAGTACCATCAACCTAGGCACAGTCCATCACAAACACAAAACAAATGAGCCAGTTAGCTTACCTTAGCTTGCGCCCCAGGAAGGGTAATTTCTCCTTACCCACAACCATTCGCTTGCCCGTTCTGCTGCTAAAGACATGTTACTAACCACCTGCCTTAGACTTCGACCACAAATGCCCAATTCAGACAGCAAGCCAATAGCAGATCTGGCCACAAACCCACGTGCACCGATTTAAATAGGCCTTACCCCTTAGAACCCTAAGCTGTTTTTAGGGCATTTTCACTACCTTTATTCATAAGGATTTATTCTGGTCATTGTAAGTGCCACACACACATATTATATATTGTTTTTTTCAGCAGAGTCTAGGCTATCCAGATCATTTCATGTATTAGTACTAGCATTGATTTTATTTTGATTTTTAAAGAATTAAAAAATAAAAATCATATTATAAAAATTCTTATATTTTGACCTGTATCTCACCACAGCAAGCCCATAGCTCTACATGCATTTCATGTGTGTGTAGGGCAGACTGCCCTGAAACGGGCAATATAATTGCCATGTTGGAGGGATACTCTGGGGCTGAGCAATTTACAGAAATATGTGGTGTGTGATTTACGGAAATAAATGCCATTTTTTATTTAGCGATGAAAAATGACCATTCTGCGCTCCATATCTGTGACACGAACTGAACTGATCTGACCTGACTTGACCCAAGTTTGCCTGTTAGCATGTGTGACTATGGTGTATGCACTCATGATGATTCTCAACTTTTTACTGCATTGCCATGAACAAAGGCAAAAAAGGTGTTTCTTTGTTGAACAAATTGGGATGCAATGTGAGCCTTGAATTGGATGCCATGCAGGAATTTGCTAGGATCTCAAAACCGGATTATGAACATGTTTTGCCATAGAGAAACACACGATAGCGTTGGATTATAAACATGCTTTGCCACAAAAACAGACAAAAAAGTGGGCTAAGTCCAGCTATATGAAGTTATTATTTTGTCGTCACTTCGTCTGTTTTATAACCCAGAAGGATGTATTTGGTATCAAATGATAGCTCTGTGTCTCCTCTTTCATCTAACATATGTGGCATATCCGATCACGGGTCCGCGAGTAATTACTCCGAGAGTGCAGCGTTGGTTTGTGTACATGACGTTAATATTTTGCAGTCACTTCGTCTGTTTTTATAAGCCAGAAAGATCGATATCCATGGTACCAATGGATAGCCCCGTTTCTCCTCTTTCATCTGATATGCTTGCCATATCTATGCGATCACGGGTTCGCGAGTAATTCAAACGAGAGTAATGGGTGAGCAGGTGAACGCAGAGAAGTATAGACTGTAAAACACACCACTTCTTCTCTGTCATGCAATAAAGGTTATCTCGTTGCGATGAACAGTCGCGGAGCAATGTAACAGAGAAGAAAGGGTGTGTTTTTTGACGCGGGTTCTAAGGGTTAATCGTGCACTCCAACCTCGCTTAGCTGCCTCCTCTGCTATTTCAGTGTATTTAGCTCTATTCAGCTCATTGGCCTCTTCCACTCTGTCTTCCCAAGGAACAGTGAGTTCAATGAAGTAAACTATCTTCTCTGAATCCGACCATAGAATTACGTCGGGTCGTAATTTAGTACTCACTATATGTGGAGGTACCACCATCTGCTGGCCAAGATCAACCTTCATTTCCCAGCCCGCCCCATTTTTCAACTGGCCGGTTTTACACCTGGCCTTCGCGGAACAAGGTCTATCCCCCTGCTACAAAGTTAATTTGCCTTACCCCTTTACTAGCTGCTAATGAATTGACTTCTCTCCTTTTATCCTCTATTGCCGCTGCCACACATTTCAATACCTGGTTATGACGCCACGTATACCGCCCCTGGGTGAGACTTACCTTGCACCCTGATAGGATATGGTGGAGACTGCCCACACATGAGCAAAGTATGCATTTATCATCCTCACCAAACCATTGACTTAAATTCTTGGGAGATGGGAGCACATCATATGTAGCACCTAACATAAATCTGATCCTACCAGCTTCCATACCCCATAGATCTTTCCATTTAATCCGTCTTTTTTCCACCCCTTCCCAGTTCATCCACTGCCCTTGTTTTGCCTGCGACACTGCCTTAGTACATCTTACAGCCTCCTCCTGTCTATGCATTTCCTCCACTACCATTTTCCTCTTTTCTCCTGCAGAAGCCTTACTCCACAAGGGTTTACTTACGCCCACCCCTAGACCACCCCGCCCATGCTGCACATGGCCCATTATATCCCTATGCTTCAATGCTGATTGAGCTTGCTTAAAGGAGAATTCCGGTGTGATTTTGACCTAAAGTGTTTTGAAACATGATACCGAGTGTGAACGTATGTCTCATAGCCCATCTCGGCTTGTCCCCTGCACTCCGAAATCTGGCGCTAGTTAGCCGATGCTACCAACAAGGCGGTCAATTGTGGTGCCTCGGCATCGGCATAGCCATGCAAATAAATCACTGTTTTACACCATTTACGAGGCTCAATGTATCTCCACACTTCATTGGTAGACTTCCAAGGGCCCTGACATTTAAAACGAGACATTGAGAACTTTGAAAAAGCACTGGTAGTTTACTTACAAGACGATTTATACAGACAGTATCTTCTCGAAGTTTAGCGTTTGCAGCCATCTTGAATTTAGTCACGATATGTCGAGCAACGAGTAAGAATGAACAGGTATGATAAGGGATCAGATTCCAAAAATAATTCCGTGGAAATGCATTGATTCCAGTTGCTGCTACTGGAAGAAACTGTAATCCATGCATTTCCTCAGAATTATTTTTGGAATCTGATCCCTTATCATACCTGTTCATTCTTACTCATCGCTCGACTTATCGTGACTAAATTCAAGATGGCTGCAAACGCTAAACTTCGTGAAGGTACTGTCTGTATAAATCGTCTTGTAAGTAAACTACCAGTGCTTTTTCAAAGTTCTCAATGTCTCGTTTTAAATGTCAGGGCCCTCGTAAGTCTACCAATGAAGTGTGGAGATACATTGAGCCTCGTAAATGGTGTAAAACAGTGATTTATTTGCATGGCTATGCCGATGCCGAGGCACCACCATTGACCGCCTTGTTGGTAGCATCGGCTAACTAGCGCCAGATTTCGGAGTGCAGGGGACAAGCCTAGATGGGCTATGAGACATACGTTCACACTCGGTATCATGTTTCAAAACACTTTAGGTCAAAATCACACCGGAATTCTCCTTTAACTGCCTGTTCTGGGTTCCACTTCCTCCCTGCATTAACTGTGGGTGCAACTTTGCTCACCACTGGGTCCTTGGACTGAGTAAGAGTAATTTCCAATCTAGCCTAGTAAATACATTAGGACATTAGGTTGTATCTGACACCAGTTGTAAAGGTCATGTAAAAAAAGATGGGACAGCGCCATGTCCATGTCAAACAAATCTTTGTAGATCTGCTGCAGACTATGTACATGACCTGTACACATGGGTTGGCTTGGATTGGCTTTAAAACAGACATGTCAAGGCCCGCGGGCCGGAATGAATTATATACGGCCCCCGGGATGATATTTGATTAGTATTAGAACCGGCCCGCAGGCCACAGCCGCCGGCTGCTGTTTTGCGCATCAATACTCCATTCCCCACAATGCAACGGTAGCCCACGAACTCACTGTGGCGCCGCAAGTGGGCCTCGGCTTCATTATTCATCAGTATTCAGTCAGGGCAGATGTCAAATTTCAGCAACCCCCTCCCCAGTGTTGTGCCTGAACGCGTTCATTGAACGAAAGTCACTCGTTCATATGTATTTTGAGCGAACTTGAACTGAACGTACTGTATTAGGCTACTACTGCCTAATGAACGTTACTGTGAACTCGTTCATTCTGGTGTCTGTGAACGGCACGCTCTTTCAGTTTAACTTCGTTGAATAGGGTGCCAGATTTCTACAGAGCCTTCCACGTGAAAACCCGGCTAAAACACACCGTAAAAAGGCCTTAATATGACATCATGCAGGTCACCATTTGTCAAACTATGGGCCGCGGTCCGCAATGTGGACAATGGTCTGCAGAGTGAAATTATTCCCGGGCCATCGTCTGATAATTTGCTGCGCAATTGTTCAAGGAGCCGCGGACAGAAAAAGAAAACAAACATTTCTGCAATTAGTAGGAAATACTTGTTAATTTGGTGTCATCAAACATCAAGGCATAGAATTAAGTCGTGGTATGAGCGTTTATTCAATGCATGCGTGTGCACGTTGGTAGCAAAGCTAAGCTTCAACCTATTGGAAGGCTAATTATGAAACGACATTTAATAGAACGACGTGGATTTATGCAACTTCCATAAAAAACAGAGCACAGACTATATAAAACACTGTTTGGCATTAAGTATTAAAGTCAGCCAAAAGCTATTAATTAGTCTTAGTTAAAGATAGTTAAAGATCTCCAGATCAGTGATTTACACATGATCTGATCCGCCATTTCCCATTCACAAAAGCTGGTATTGTGTCTCCTGAATACTTACATTCAGGCATTGAAATTAAATGTAATTAAATAACATAAATATTCTATCAGTGTATGATGCTTGCATGAGGGAAACATCCCAAAACAACGGCACCCATATAACTGCTGTTGTTTTGAGAAGTATTTCTCATGCAAGCATCATGCAACAATGCAAAAACAATGAAACTATTGTAGGCCTAATTATATTTTACATTAGTAAAGCAGTACTCTGATGTGCATGCTTTCACAAACGTTTGTGAACAATCTTAGCACTTTAAACATTGACTGTTTTGAAGTGCATGTATAGCAATATAGTATAAAAATAATAATAATTGTGAGCAGCAAGGAGGCATCATATGATCATTTAAACAAGTTTTATGACAAGGTCGGTGAGGATGGGAAAAATTGTACATTTGTGCAAACTTTGCCCGCACTTCAGTCACAGTCATTATTCATTTAATCATTAAATAAAATACAGTACACGTCTTGGTTCAATAGGTTACGTGCAGTCATTTTAATATGTTTTAATAAACATTGAACCAGTCCGGCCCTCGGCTTATAGCAAATTAGTTTTTTTGGCCCTCTAATGTATTTGACTTTGACATCCCTGCTTTAAAAAAGGATGTGACCGCACAGACTGACCTGCATACACATTGATTGGCTTTAACCCTAGCAACCAACTCTATAATGTCAACCTAGCAACCAACATGATTACCCTAGCCACCGTGTTATTTTGCATAGCAACCACCATATCTACCTTAGCAACGCCCTAACAACCATCCTAATTACCCTAGCAACACCCTAGCAACCATCCTAATTACCCTAGCAACAACCTAACAACTCTCTCTAGAATGTCAACCTAGCAACCAACATGATTACCCTAGCAACCAGTATAGCACTTTACTCACTTTATTTATGCATTTTGGCTTGTTGGATGCTTTAATGCAGATAACTTTTGATCTGTGTGCCCAATTTTCAAAAATGAGGTACCATTGCAATCCTTTTGGTGCACTGCACCTGGTCAATCCCACTCTTGCAGTTTCTCAGAGATGCAATTCTAGTTGTTACTTAATGTAGTCTTACCAACTTTTTAAAACTGCTAACTCTGAATTTTTTAACTTTTGTATTACTTTATTTTGTAATTTGCTTTAGAGGAAAGCATCTGATAAATTCCATGACCGTAAACATAACCATATAACTTGCCTGTACAACTATATTATTATGCATTGCTATGTAATGTAAGCAATGCTGATTTAGCCCTCTTTGAAAACAATGTTGAAGTGGTTGTTTGAGTATGGTGTACATTTACTACAACCCAATTAAAAGTTAGTTGAAAAACTTTGGATCATGTAATTAATTAATATTAACTGAGCTGTGTCAAAATATCAAGGCATTTGTTGCTGACCATGAGGTCAACTGGGCTGATATTCCTTTCCCCTTCTCGTAGGGTATCACAGCTATTGTCTTTTGCAACCACCCTATGTTCACAAGAGTCTGCTAATTTGGCCTTGCCTGATTTCCCTGTGGATAACCTGGCTCCAGCTGTCAAAGTCTTGGTAAGTTCTAGAAATGTCATGATTGGCATTGTTTGAATGTTAATGTAATATTCAGGTGAAATAGCCATTGGTGCTGTGAAATAATTGACTTTTGAGGTGATGAGCGACGAGTGACAAATTGTTGGCAGTGTATGTAGCTTGGGTCAGATCGAAGATCTTAACACTATACGGACAGTCTAAACCATTCTCAGTTTCTCCCTGCATTCTTGGAGCCCTCATCAGGTTTGATTGATTAATCCTTTTTCAAGGTCTGAATATTCACATTAGGCTGTCAAATGCAAATGTTTTTTCTTAATCACGATTAATCGCTGAATTTTAATAGTTAACCACAATTAATTGCATGTTTTATGATTCTATTATTATTTTTATTAGTTTTAAGTCCATATTAATAATGTAAAGCATTTCTTACCAGTGTGTCTTGATCAAATGAATGCAAAGAAAGTTACTTATATGAACTTAACTTCAAGATTTATTTGATTTATTATTTTTTTATTTGATTTATTTGATAAGTTTTGGCAGAACTGACTCAGTGCACACGGGTAAAAAGTCAAGCGAGTGCAAGATGTTTTGTTGATTATCGTGTCTGACCTTAACAATAAAGACTGCCTCTGTAGAATGCAGTTTGGGGGAGGAGAAAAGAAAAGAAAGGAAAAGTGGAAGAGGAATGAATCCATAGTGTTGGAAAAAGTGGAGCTGTGAAGAATAATAGAAAGAGGGGTTTAGAGTCTGAAGGGGAAGGGGAAGGGTATTGTAGTTGTAGGGAGTCACTTGGAGGCTCTAAGGGTCATGGGTTCGAGTGGGCTCAGTAGCCAAGTTAAATTTTTAAGAAAGATATATACAGTGGGGAGAATAAGTATTTGAACCCATGCTAAAGTTGACTAAAAAGAGGAATATAAAATAATCTGTTAGAAATTGATCTTAAAGGGACACCAGGCAAGCCTGATGCTTTTTCTCTACGAAACTCCCCCTCGCTCGGTCTGAAGCTCTTTTCCTTTTCTTTGCGTCTTCCGTCAAGGGTTTTCGCTGCTTCTTCGCCGGCTCTGCCATTATACACACGTTTGCAACAATCTCTAGCGTTTTGTTAGCCTGCCTCTGTGCTGTAAACTGATACTGCTTCGGTCGGCGGGTAGGATACACCGAACTTGCAAGTGGGATATTCTTCCTACAGGCAGTAGGGGCGGGCGAAATAGCCTTCATTCGCCCCGTAATGAGTCATTTAACCATATACCGACTTAAGAAGATGATTAATTAACACGAAAACGTTGCCTGGTGTCCCTTTAATGCCTTAATTAAAAAAATATATTAAAAATCCAACCCGAACACCAATTTTAGTGAATGAAGAATGTATCGTAAATAAATAAATGTTCTTCCTTAAAATACAGAGGAAATAAGTATTCGACCCCTATGTTAAATTCCTATAGAGGCAGGCAGATTTTTTTAAGGCCACTTATTTCATGGATCCAGGATACAATGCATCCTGATAAAGTTCCCTTGGCCTTTGGAATTAAAATATCCCTACATCACCACATACCTAGAGATTGGCATGGTGTGTTTTTTTTTTTTTTTTGTTAAGTCTATTAGCTGGTTTGATGTTCATTGAGTTCAATGCAAATCGAACCAGCTAATAGGCTAACTGAAAAATACACCATGCAAATCTGTAGGTATGGTGAAGGGTATGTGATCCATGATGGCCTTGAAGTCTGGAGTTAGTGAATTAGCTTAAATTAGTTTATTGTGTGCTGATAACCAGCAACCACAGATGGTAAAAGAAAGTAGCAAGCAGGGCATGAAATTGGCACCCGCCCACACGCCAAATGCGGGTAACTTTTGTGATTGGCGGGTGAAACTGTCAATCTACCTGCCACGTTGGCGGGTAGCCAATAAGACAACACAACACTGAGCAAGGAGATGCACTGTAGGGATTGCCGTAGGAAATGTACTCTTTACTCCGCTACATTTTCAATTGCCTTTCGTTACGAAAACAAGTTTATTATTGGAGAAAGTATCTCAAGGGAGAAAAGAGCACCTCTCCCCGGTACACAACGGCGTGGGAGAAAAGAAACAGGGCTTCAGAAAGCATTGCTACGTTTCCCCGCGATTATAAAAGTAATGGCTGGCCTATGTAGCCTACTACACAGAAGTAGATGTTCTATATAGCTAACAACTCAGTTAACACAATGACGTCCTGCCAGTTGCTGCATCTTCTGGCGAGGCTGCCAGAGTGCCAACGAGACTAGAGGTATGACATGACACGGAAACTTCCACATATATTCATTTCTGGCCAGCATCGTTCAACAAGCACATTGGACAAGGAAAGTAGGCCTACAACTTAATTTACAAGCAAAGCAAATGCACTGGAAATCGAGCATACAAGTTAGAAAAAGCCTAGCATTCATTTATATAGCCTCAATGTTGCAGGACATGACATGAGACGGTCGGCTGAGAAAACAGATAGCCTGCTCTGTCGCTCTGGCCGAGTGGATATGCCTAGGCTATTATAGCCTAAATATAGGTCTACCCATAATATAGCCATTGTTTTTAGGTTACATTGTCTGTATGGTTAAGTTATAACCAGACTTCTAGCAATGCAAAGCAGAAGAATCAGCTGCAATGTATTGGAAGACTGTTTTTCAATCCATAGCCACGTAATGCTTATTCTGGCTATGACAAAGTATATTAAATAAAATATATTTGATTTGGGCTTTTAAAATATGTTTGACTATATGATTAGCCTACAGAGGAGGAGAAAAGCAAATAGGTATAAAGGATACTTTTGTATCCCTTTAAAGGTCCATCAAAAATATAAAAATGTAGGCCTACAAAAAAGTAACTTGTTAGGCCTACTTGAGTAATTTATTAACAAAGTACTTTTTTACTTTTACTTGAGTACTGTAATGTGTATTCTGTACAAGTTCAAGAACCATTCTTATGCATTTTCTGAGTCGTTCACCTTTATTTTGGGCACAAAATAATTTTGGCTGGTAAAAAACCACTGTGGCAGGTGGATTTCAAAATTCACCTGCCACAGTGGCTGGTGGCCAAAAAAGTTAACTTCAGGCCCTGGTAGCAAGACTACAATTTCTTGTACAGTTGCAGAGTTGGGAAGTTATAGTAGGTCAACTTGATGTGAAGACACATATAAATTGTCTCTCGTTGTATACACGGACGCAGTTCCCATTTCTGCAAATCATACATAATTACAAGGAAAAATACGAGGGATCATTGTGGTGTCCATGAAGATGTGGGAAAATAAGCATAAATCTAGCGTACACACCATTTCCATGAATCATGGATGTGTTGATGACATAAATGAGGAAATATTAGAGGACTTAAGGAGACGTAATGTTGAACTGCATATGCCATCATAATAGCAATCTGCCATGGAACAAGCGCGTCCTGTTGTTAAAGGGAATGTGAGATGATGCTCTGATTGGTTTATTGCACGTTACGCCTAAACCACACCCATGAGTAATGTAGCTACTTCAGACCAACCCATTTTAGATTTGCATCAGGGCGCAACAGTCATTTATCCCGTCGGTAAAATAGCAACAGCGCCCAAGATCCACCCACAAAGTTACTTGCGCTTTGCGCAAAGATACTTCCGTTATAGGTCATCAAAATAGAGCCCAAAGACACAAACACGTCTCACATAGGCACACACGCGCACACACATAGACACAACCATACGCACAAACAGACACACACACACACATAAAGACACAAACACATGCCACACACACACACACACACAGACACACACAAACACATACACACACAGGTAGTTTTTACTACTCTTATAATGTTACTGCTACTACACTGCACATATCTGTACATGTTGTTCATACATTATTCATAGTGCATATCCATGTCTATTCTGCTCTTATAAGGTTACTGTTAATACACTGCACATATTTATGGTTAATTTATATTACTTTAAACCATTCCACCTTCTTAACTGTATACTATTGTCTACACTGCACTATATATCTTATACTGTTTATGTACCACTTGCCTATACTGTGTATCACATAGCACTTTTCTGCTTTTTTGCATTTCTGGTTAGACGCAAACTGCATTCCGTTGTCTCTGTACTTGTATTCTGCACAATGACAAGTTGAATTTAATTGAATCTAATCTTATCAAATGTTGTGGACAGGGCTACGTTCGGCTGGCTTCCAGGCTACTATTCTGCCCTATTTCTTACCTGTTGTGCATAATTTGTTCCGGTACCGACCCAAATCACTCGTTCAATCACTAATCTCAATGTAAAGTCAATCGTAGCCGAGTCATTGTGCTAGCTACATAGTCATGGCATACACCATTGGAAAGCCCAGAGCCTCAGGATTCATTTGAGACCCGTCTCGACTGAATGAAACCCATCCCGAATGGCTAAAACCTACAACTTGTATCACTAGTCACGTTCCTAAATGCCCCCCACCACCACCGTGTCTCCTCACATTACAGCCTTTGTGTACATCCCGGGCTTCATGCTACCCCAACATCCTTGGTGTCATACTGTTCACAAGAAGCACGAGAATCCGAATATCCACCGTGTTTTGTCGACATTACGTTTAGAAGATGCATAATTCCACCCAAACAGTACCGTTTCGTTTGTAAAAAAACAAACGATAACTTTTCTCTGACAGAAAACCACATAGTTCGTATGCTTATCCTATGTATCACCGGGATTCACACTAGGGGTGGGCGGATCGATCTAAATATCGATAGTATCGATGCCAACACTGGTATTGGTATTTGATCGATACAACTGTAATTGAATCGATATTTTAATTTAAATATCTCTCCTCTACGTTCACTAGTTGCGTGTCTTCCACCTCTACAATCCTGAGCGAACGCTGCTTTCACATCTTGCCCACTTTGCTCCTCCTCCCCCTCCTGCTGCTCTGCTGTGATTCGTTGTTGTGTCGTCACGTGACTCACTGACACAACGCGCAGAGGAGCAGTGAGGCTGAATGAGAGATCAGGATGGCCGAGAGGAAAAGTGTTGTGTGGAGCTATTTTACGGCACTAATGATAGTACTGCAACTTGTGATACGTGTAAAAAGAGCATTCGATACTGTGGCAACACTACACCCTATACAAACACTTAAAAATGTCAAGGAAAATGCTGAGCTACAAAAACGAAGAAATGAGGAGGGAAATCCATCCACTTCCAGACCCCCGGCACAGAGACAGAGTTCGTTGGGAGAGTCATTTCAGAGAGGCAGAGAATACCCAGGTAGCTTGTAAGAGTAGGCTAATATTATGTTAGCATGTCATATCCTGTCTTCAGTTAGTGTGATTGCTCAAGAATAAGACATCGCGAAGCTGAGAGCAACCTGACGAACTTTAATTCTTACATTTAGACCTGGGCTGTATTCACTTATCCTGCGCGCCCCCTCTAACATTAGATTACATTTGTGCAACTTGTGCACTTGTTATTTAGGCCTACTACAGCCTAACGGTGTGCTAATATAATGTCCATTGTCTAGCATGGCAAAAACCTTTGAGCTGTTGTCTAAGATAACAACTGGCTCGTCCATATGCTTGCATATAGGCTATCATGCACTCCTGATTGCTTCCATCTAGTCAAGCATGTCCATCATTACCGCATATATTGATAAACTAGAAAATAAACATGAATGTTGTTGAGCAATCACACACATTTTGTTGTAGGCCTAGTATAGATCAGACGTTCAAATAATATATGCAGCCCATTGAAACGTGTTATCTAAACATAGTATTTTTTGCTCATGTGACCTGCTATATTTAGGCTAAATTAAAACCAGAAAAAAGGGAGAGATTTTTGTTATTCGTTATTTATTTAATTTTTAAAAAGACTGTACAATTTGGTTTGCATTTATTCTACAGTGCTTAATAACTAATAATTCTGTGCACTTCAATACATTAATAAAAACATATTGCCTAAGATTCATTCACCTCAGAAATAATGACATCCTGCTCTCCCCTACACAAAAGTATTTAGTGAAAAAAGTAGTGAAAAAAGTATCGTATTGGTATCGGTATCGGCAATACGGACCCTATATGTATTTGGTATCGGATCGATACCAAATTTTGCAGTATCGCCCACCACTAATTCACACCACTCAGCGTGTTCAGGAAGCTCTCCTGAGTACGTAGACACCAGTGACAACTTTGTGTGACGTACCGTTGTCGAGAAATACGTGTTAGAAGGATGGTAGCCATGCTAGCTGCCTAATGGACAAGTTAGCTTTGATTGACAACAGCTCTGGCGTATGACAAGCTACGAGGATGGTTCAAAGATCGTCTTGTAGCCAATGAGTAGACCTTTCGAATGACGTATGGTACAACCCCCTCCGGTGAGGGGAACTCTGGGAAATTGAGTTCACCTTCGTTGTGCGTAACGATAGCTTACTAGTACGACCGGCTCGTCAGAGGAATACAGTCGCAATTTTTACAGTTAGATAGATAGATAGATACTTTATTGATCCCCAAGGGTAAATTAAAGGATCATTTGGATCTTTTGAAGAAGAAGAAAGTAGAAAACATGCCGAAAAGAACGTGGAGGTCGAACCAGCTGAGGAAGGTACCAGCAGATTGAGTGAAAGTAGAAAAAGTGATGAGATAAGTGACATTGAGGAAAATGAAGTTTCAGAAGACTCTGAAGGATTCATGGACTTCTTAGAAGGAAAGGACCCCGACTTTGAATGGTGAGTAAACACTATTTGTAACAAAAACTCGATATATGGTATGTTTATGTATAATACATTGCAATGGAGGAGGGGATGCAATCTACCTGTGTGTGTGTGTGTGTGTATGAGAAAGAGAAAGACACACACACACAGGGGGATGGGAGGTGAGAGGGACCTAGGTGTCATGGGGGAGGGGATGCAATCTACCTGTGTGTGTGTGTGTGTGTGTGAGAGAGAGAAGCAGGGGGAAGGTGAGTGTCCTGTATTAGTCTGAAGGAGGGGGGGGGGGGGGGCTAAGGTGACTGATATGTGTGTGGGTATAGTTTGTACTGGAGGTGGAATGAGAGCATGGGCCTGTGGTATTGTGAACATGCAGTCATGGAGGGAATGCAAATGTAGTGTGCATTGAATGTGCTCCTGTGTGTATATGGTTTGATTGTTTTGTCTCTGTTCTCTTCAGTGATAGTGATGACAACTTCAGCGATGAAGACTGGCACAGTGCACAGTTTGCCAGCTCAAGACACCATTTTTGTGTGTTCTACTCTGCACTTTATTGCATTCTATTGTGTCATGTAAATAGTTACCCCCACTCATATTTTGTTTTACTTTATGTTTGCACTGAAGCAATTTTGCTGCTCTTCACCTATTTTCATATTTGCCTTTTACAAATGTTTGCACTACTACAAATTTACTTTTACAATTACAAATTTGCACTATAGCACATTGTTTGTCCTTTTTTTATTGAAATTCTTGAGGCGTTTTGGCAAAAGTAGAGTTTTGTGTGAAATAATACCTCTGTAATACAGTACCACAGCCATCTCTGACTGAGCCAGATGCAACCCCCTGGGTGTCAGCTTTCATTTGAGACCAAGATCATGATTCTAGGCCAGCGGTTCCCAAACTTTTTCCCCCGCGTACCACCGCCTACATTCCAACTCGGCTCGCGTACCCCCACCATCCGACACATAAACACATAAAAACGTAACGCATTCTAGAACCCCCCCCCCCCCCCCGCGTTGACAATATTTGTCCGTTTACCGGTTTTAGGTGTGTGCATTTGGTCACTTAAAAAGTTATGAAAAGTAGCCTGCATAGTAGCCAGAAGGATGTATTCGTTTGGACAACATTAGGCTATACAGCCTAGAAAGACTAAACAGGCTACCTTTAGTTTGTTAAATGTAAAGCCTAGCTTAATGTTACCTTTCTTGCCCATCTGAAATAACTCCTAGCTTTGCTCCTTCCCTCCTTTCTGTTTTTGCTGTTTTCAAAAACCTGTTATATCCGCGAAACTTTCCCCCCACAGACCACGGACCATCCAACGCATTCAAAAGTAGCCTAACGCATTCTATTAGCTATTCCAGGCGTCATGTTTAATAAGCTGCCCTTTTTTTGATGAACACATACAGAGTTTATAAATGATATCCTTTAATTTCATGTTTCCATATCATTATGACCTGATTCGAAATTATGTATTTATTTATGAATTAATTACAAAAGATTTAAAATTTTCATTTTACACCTGTCCGCCATAGCCCTTTTCATCTCGCGTACCCCCTAGAAGCAGCTTGCGTACCACCGGGGGTACGCGTACCACAGTTTGGGAATCCCTGTTCTAGGCCAAGGGGTTCTTCTGTTATTAGACTTTCTTTGGAGTATGCGTTTTGGGTAACCAAAGGTCCTTTTTGGAGTCTCCAAAAGGACACTGAGCAAAACACATATGCATTTCCACACAAAAATGGCTCTAAAGGGGTCATACTTCATTGTACAAACATTTCCTTAGATATTTATCTTCACAACACCTGGGAGTGGGCCTCTGATGTGTTTCAATGGCAATTTTAGGGACTTTCACATCTGAAATGTGGCCATTTCCAGGGATTTACATAACCGCCTGAAAGAAAAAGCAATATTCCAGCTACTGTAGCACTTTGACAGTACATAACAGAGTAATTCTGACTGTTTCTAAAAATTCTACAAGGTCTCAGCTTTCAGGGGATACCAGGCATTTGATAGGTCACAGTATGAGGACACAGGAGCTATTACAGTAGACGCTGTGCAATTTCTTTCTCTTTTGTCAAAGAATTTTGAGCTGCATCATATAAATGAAATATGCTACACAAATACAGTGTTACTATAATAATAATAATAATAATAATAATAATAATAATAATAATAATAATAGTTTGTTGTTGTTAATAATAATAATACTTGAATGTGTGTTTCTGGTAGTTTGATTTAGAATTGTGTCTTTCCAGAATCTTTTCTCCATGCTATCCCCACCACAGCTCATCCAGAGATTGTATCCCTATCACATCATACTTGGCAAAGAGGGGCGCACGGCTGTGGAGGGATTACTCCATGTAAGGTGCACTGCACACTCATATGCACACAAACACCTGTCAACTCAGACAAGCAGACCTGTTCTATAATTAAGCAGTTATAAATTGATAAGGGGTGGGTATTCATAGATGTGGTGTATGGCAGGTGTATGGCATAATAGATGAATGCCTGCAGCTATTCATGAGGCTGAAGGCAAGTGCAAAGAAGCTGTTTCTGTCCAGATATCCTCTAGAGTTAACATGCAAAATAGCTAGCCATCAAGCCAGGCTTTGGTGTACGATGTTCTACCAGAGGGGAGGAGTTGGAAAAGATTGTGTCCAGGGTGTAAGTGATGAAGTACCGTATTTTCCGGACTATAAGTCACACTTTTTTTATAGTTTGGCTGGTCTTATAGTCCGGTGCGACTTCTGTATCAAAATTCCTGCTGACTGACATGAATCTCTGCATGAACCAAGGTAACATTACCGTCTACACTCTAGGCTTGTGACTCGCTGGCTTGTTATGTTAATTTAGCCTATTCAGCTTCCCAGGCACTTCCCATGTTCAACACAGCCAACCGCTAGCATTTCGCTAATCGCTAGCATCTAGCTAACAAATTACACAGCAAAGGACAACGGCAGTTCAAAAGAGGGTAAGCAAACAAACCTCTAGTCATCGACTGTGCAACCAGGAACTGACATTTTAATTTCCTTGTTATCAAGCTAACCAACATCAAGCTGGCTAAATAGGGTAGCTAAATAATTGGTAGTTACCTTAACATACCTACCGGACACCTATTCAGCCTGTTGTTCTGTGTGCTATTGTGTAGTTGAATAACTTGCCTTTCAAGATTAAATGTCTGTTCTTGGTCTTGGATTTCGTGAAGTAAATTTCTAAATACTTATAGTACAGTGCGACTTATATATGTTTTTTTCCTCTTCATGACGCATTTTTTGACTGATGCGACTTATACTCCGGAGCGAATTATAGTCCGAAAAATACGGTAGTCCTGAAGGGAGAGCAGAAGAGCCCCAACAATTAATGATTTCCACAAACATTGAAAAAATGTAGGCATAATTGCAAATAAAGGCCACCAGGGGAAGGAATTCGCCTTATTCACCCGGTGGCCAGAACGAGGCTAAAGGGTACACTTGCCATTACACCTAAGTCCAGCAGATGGTGGTGGTAATGCACTCCGTTTGCAAACTGCCAAAAAAAACTCACTGAAGAAGAACAGGCCAGTGAACCCTTGTTCTTTTTCGGTGAGCTTTCAACCTCTCGCATGCGAGAACTCTTCTGCGCATATCAATGTGCTTAGAACTCAACTGTAAGAGAACGTAGGGTTGGCCATGGTTGAGCCATTGAATCCTGATTCTGGCCGTATCGGCCACTTCAGAATGTTGACAGAGTAAGAATTCGCAGACAGTGCCTTTTATAAACTCACCATGCAAATATCACCCCACAAGACAGGTGATTGAAGAAGATTTCAGGTCAGTGACGTCACCTAAAGGTGGATTCCCATTGGTTATCATCTCATGTTGTTCTTCAGGGAACCGAAGTTATATACATAACCCTATGTTTTTTTTCCTTTGAACAACCCATTGTCATGATTTGTCTCCATAAAAGCTGATATAACAGTGTCAGGCAGTTATATCAACAGGTATCAGCCTTACTGTCATGACCATTTGGTTGCAACACCCTATAAAGGTCATATGATCCTTTTCTAGATCCCTCACAATAAACAGTTAGCCAAATAGTATCTCTCTCTACAGTACCCTCCAGAATTATTGGTAACTCTGCTAAAGTTGACTAAAAAACGGTATAAAAAATAATCTGTTGGTGATTTATTGTAATCTCACAATGAAAAAATGAGGAAAAATCCAACCTTGAAGGGAAGCAAATGTATTTTGAGAAAAAGGAAAATATCATTACTCAATTATTGGCACCCCTGCCCTCCCTTTGCCAATAAAACAGCTTATAATTGTCTCCTATGACACCCCTTAAAGTTGGAGAATACAAAGCAAGGGATTTAAGACCATTCGTCTTTACGAAATCTCCCCAGATCGTCCAGATTCCTAGGTCCACACTTGTACATTCTCCTCTTTGACTCACCCAACTGTTTTTCTATGGAGTTAGATCAGGGGACTGAGATGGCAATGGCCAAAGCTTGATTTTGTGTTCAGTAAACCATATTTGTTTTGATCTGGACGTTTGTTTTGGTTCATTGACCTGATTAATGATCCAAATGACCAACTTTTTGTGTCTTGGCAGAGATTGACTGATTTCCTTTAAAAATGTTCAGGTTTTTCTTGGTGTTCATGATACCAAGCACCTTAATTATGTTCCCAAGGCCTTTGGGAATAAAAACATCCCCAGCACTGCCCCTCCACCATAATTCTCATTAGGCATGGGGTTCTTTTTAATATAGTCATTTTTCTATGTACGCCAAACACACCTAAAGTGTTTCTAGCCAAAGAGCGCAATTTTCATTTCATCTGACAATATACCACACTTCCAGACAAAGTCACTGTACCATTCAGTAACTCCTGCTGTTTACATTAGCAATTAAATGACTGGACAGGCTTTTACCTGGCATGCCCTCTACATAATCTATTAGCAGTGAGGTCACTTTTGAAGATTTTTTTGGAGGACTTGGTGACCCCAAGATAATACCTTTTTCTGTAACTCTCCAACAGTGGTTCTTATGGAATTTTTTTGCCTGTCTTACCATACTCCATACTGTACGTGGGGGCAAGATAACCATGGGTCTTTGTCCAAGAATGTTTGTCAAATTTCCAGTTGATTAGAACCTTTTAATCATTCTTTTAACTGTAAACATAGGCATTTTCAAGAAAGTTCCCTGGCTTACAAATATCAACACACTTCCTTTTTATTTAAATTTAGTGTAGTCTCTTGTCTTTCCAATGTTGAAAAATGACTAGAGGATTTAGCCTCTGTCACTTTATTTTCATACCTTAGTGAAAAAGAAAGTCATGAACTACTTCTTAAAGTTCACAGACACTCTGATTAACTTAAATAAGTTGAAATTAGATAGGAAAATACTTCTGTTAGGTTTTGTATATAAGATTTTTCTAGGGGTGCCAATAATTGTGAGCTATGTGTTTTTGTTAAAAATATTTATTTCTTTACAACTTTAAGATTTTCTCAGAATAAACTTGCTTCCCTTTTATACCTGTTTTTAGTCAATTTACCAAAGGTGCCAATAATTCTGGAGGGTACTGTATATGGCAGCATCGCTTTTCCAGAGATGTAGGTGTGTAGGCTTTATAATATAGTAAAATGTTTACCCATGTTGTTATCAAAGAATGACTGACAATTCAAATTGTTTTATTGTGGTTTGGAATATGTGTAGTATTCATTATTGACAGCTATAGAATGGTTGCTATGTCTTGATAAGATCAGGTTGCATTCCCAACACTGGGACTGCAAACGAACAAAACCACTAGACTCAATGCAACACAACTGAATTCAGATAGTCAAGAACCAGCATTGAAATTAAACCAGTGTATAACTGCAGACTTAATGTATGGTATTACCCCTAACTATCAATTCTAGAGACAAGATGAAGTTGTTCCCATTTAAATTTATATTCAACATTCAATTTATATTCAACATTCAACATGCCACACTGTTTGAGACTCTTGAATTAGGTATTTTATATTACATTTTAGTTGACCAAGAAGCAGTTTTACAGCAGCCTTATCTGTCAGTCCACACTTTTTATACGGCAGCATTGTTTGGAGGACTAGAATAGTCATTTTATATCTGAAACTATTGTCCTTTTCTTTAGCGATTTGAGCTTTTTGAGTCTCCTGAGTGCCATGTTTCTGAGGTGGTCAACGTGGAATCGGTCAGTTCAAAGATTACAGCTCAAGTGGCTGTTACCATCCATGCTGCAGGTGATAACATCACTTTTCAGGTGAGAGACAATTGAGGCTATTGTAAATATTTGTAGTAAGGATTCCTTGTTACAAATGATCTTATGCATCTACAAATTATGAAATGCAACATTGACTTAATGTCACTAATGTCTATGTACCAGGAAAGTGTTGAGTCATTGAGTTTGTGAGGAAAAGTTTTTGGTTGAAGTTACTGTACATTAGGCTTCAAAGAGCAGGATTATGTCGATGGCTTGGATTAAATAATGTCCATGAGTTGGATTAAAAGATATCTTATTTGTCTGCCTAAATGAATGTGACTAAAGATGGATTTTAAGCCTGTGCCATATACCTTCATATATCTTCATAGTGTTTTTTTTTTTACTTTTCTCTGCTTTTTCTGCCTCTAATCATCCCCCCTCAGGTGCCATGTGGAAGTCGCCCACCCCGTCCACCCCATAGGAGCCTTGGCTTCATCAGGACACCCACTCATTCTCACTTGCTTGCAGAGATGATGCAGTCTCATTTTGTCAAAGACATTTGTCTTATTGGAGCCAAGGTATACTTTGTAAATATCAGGCCTATAAGGGTCATCACTCGCTATTGTAGCTATTCGTAGATGAGAATGAAAAAAATATTAATCTTAGTCTGTTTTCCAATCTTCTGTTATTTTACTCTTCAGGCAATTATGTTTATGAAACGACTATTCATATTTTGTATTTGGTTGGCTCTCTCCTTTTTTGCTTTTCACTGCACAGGGGTGTGGCAAATCTGTTATTGTTCGTGAGTTTGCTGAGATGCTGGGGTATACCATCGAGCCTATGATGCTGTATCAGGTATTTGTGTGCTACTTCATTATAGTCAAAATATTTAATGTCAATAATATGACATTATAGAGCAATGGTTCTCAGCTAGGGGGTTGCAAGATAATTTCTTGAAGGTCGCCAAATTGTATGTAAATAGTAAAAATATAAGAAAGAATAATTTAATTCAGCATTAAACCATCACTTTTCTATGGAGGATGTTTTTGTAACATATCTTTAATTATACGTGTGAATTTATCTTTTCTTCTATGTGTCAATCCATTGGTCAATAAATATGTCAATAATTAAATAAATTCATTCACTATTCTTCAATCTAAATTTCAATTGATTCTTCAATTTTGAAATTGAAGTGAATAAATTGAGAAATATATTGATGTATTTAATTATTGATTCAGTTATTGAATGATAGATTGGCACATGTAATGCAAGACAGATTGACAGTATTTATTGACCAATAGATGGACACATATATTGAAAGACACATAGAATTGACACATACATTTAAAAGACACATAGAATTGACACAAGGAATGAAAAACATATTGACACATATATTGACATATTTATTTATCAATAGATTGACACATATAATGATGTATGTATTTATTTATTGACATATTCAATTACAAATAGATTTACATGTGTACATCCCTCTTTCTGCTAAGGAGGAGGCTGCACTTAAAGAACTGCATAGCATGATCAATGAGCACAAAAACTAGTATCCTGATGGTGCTTGTAATTTCGTGGGAGATTTTAATCACTGCAATCTTCAGAAAACCACTTTCCAAACCAGAGGAAATACTCTCGATTATTGCTACAATAACATCAGAAATGCAGCTGAACCCAAACCCCACTTTGCCAGATCTGACCGCCTAGCAATCCTGTTAAAGCCCACATACATCAAACGCCTGAAAGCTAATCAGTCTCAATCAGAACTGTCAATATATGGACTGATGATGCTCTAGCAAGTCTGTAGGGCAGCCTAGAGTCCACAGACATGAATGTGTGAGTCCGCAGACAACATTCATGACTACACAGACACTGTCAGTTTCTACATCAACTGGTGCACCTCCATCTGTGTCCCCTCCGGATCTGTTTGGGTGCATAACATCGGGGATTTAGAATGTTGTTCTGGCAGTGAGGGGGTACAGTATTCTAGAATTACGTGGCAGTTAGAGTTAAAGGAGCGATTTGTAGGATTGTTACCGAACGTTCTGTAGGCCAAAATCAAAACACTGGTGAACATTCTCTAGACTACCAGACGCGAGCCTCTTCTGGGTTGCCAGATCTAACGTTAATGAAGATTTAGCTAACGTTAGTTGACCTGCAGCTGCTTTAACGTTTCTCCAACCATGACCCAGCTACACATTACGGAAAGAGTGAAAACAAAAAATACCTTTCTAACCAACGTATTTAGCTGAAGTTAGCAATGCAGATGAAGTTTAGCCTAGGCTACCTGTCGTGGAGAAATATGGCCAGCTCTGCGTCAGACTTGATATTCTTCGTTTGATGAAGACGTTGCCATCTCAGGAAGCTCCTCCGATGTCCACTTAATTTGTTTCTTGTTTTAATTTTGGAAATTTGCCTGCCTCTTGTAGGCGTTCATGACTAGGCTACAACTGACAGCAAGTTGACAGTTGGTCTTTGCTAATTTGGCAACACAAATAGGAGGACATGCCAGCCCATTAGTAATACGCTATTCTAGAATTAATCGTTCAAAACATAAACGAAAATTCCAAGAGATTCCGCCCCGTGACTCATTTTTTTCATGGGTTTTACGGGTAATGTTGTCAAATAAGCCATTACTTCAATTCATTGTGTTTCCTTACTCTCTGACAACATATGGTGATCATTTTTGGAATGGTTACAATTTATTTTCCATTTTTTCCTACATACTGATCCTTTAAGAACGTACTACTCAACCGTCAATTTAGTACGTTATGTTTATGGTTATGATTATGGATACGCTTTTGTCCAAAACGACATACTTTGCCTCTCGCCCTCGTCCATTAATTCCGTATAACAGGACACCTCGGCGGCCGTTATCCCTTACTTAATGGCCCTTTATGATGTCATAATGCCCAATAGAAAGTCTATGGGGGAAAATCAACTTATTATTTTGTTAATATCTCAAAAAGTATAAAGTTTACAAAAAGGAAAAATACATAGCATCCATGTCCTCTAGAAGACTTATGTTACAAAGTTTAAATGAAGTTTCTAAGTTAAACGGGTCAAGTTGGGGGGCAGCCGTGGCCTACTGGTTAGCGCTTCGGACTTGTAGCCGGAGGGTTGCCAGTTCGAACCCCGACCAGTAGGCACGGCTGAAGTGCCCTTGAGCAAGTCACCTAACCCCTTACTGCTCCCCGAGCGCCGCTGTTGTTGCAGGCAGCTCACTGCACCGGGATTAGTGTGTGCTTCACTGTGTGCTGAGTGTGTTTCACTAATTCACGGATTGTGATAAATGCAGAGACCCAATTTCCCTTACGGAATCAAAAGAGTATACTTATATACTTATACTTATACTTAAATAGTGCAAACAAAAAGTGGTCAGCGGAATAATAAGAAGCCTAGAAAGAACAGTACAGTGCATTTTCTTGCACTGTAATAATAGGTTACCTGGGGATTACTAAACATTTCTTATGAATCAAGGAATCTAATGATAACAACTTTGTGTGTGTGTGTGTGTCTGTCTGATATACCTTGCTCAGGACATGACCGCTCGGGACCTACTTCAGCAACGTTACACATTGCCCAATGGGGACACAGTTTGGAGGGCTTCCCCTCTTGTTAATGCAGCTCAGGAGGGCAAATTGGTGGTACTAGATGGCATTCACAGGGTCAACCTAGGCACACTGGCCGTTCTCTCCAGGTCAGTTAAGATTCCAGAAACTATTTCCCTTTCAGGTTAAGGGTAAGATTGTTAGCTAATAATTAGCAACACTGTGACTCTTGAGTATGGTAGCCGACGGATGCAAACAACCTGCAATGTATGACAACACTTGCAAATCGACAAAACACTTCAAAGTATGCAAAACACAACCAACTTAAAAAAAACATCTTCATCAATTTGACAACACATGCTCAGCATTTAGAAAACGCGCTGCAAATTCACAACACATTTCAGAAACGTGCTGCAAATTCACAACACACCACAACACAAAACCCAGAGCCAATGAGTTAGATGGACATGTTGGACATGTGAAGCAAAATATATGTTGGAAGGCTGTTTTCATTTGTTTCATGAACTGTACTAACATATCACTTTTGCGCATTACACCCTACTTTCTTTGTCTCCCTCAGTTTCGTTTTCTCTTACTGAAGTAGTTGAACTGCACTATTCTTTATCTTATACTGCTACTTACAGGTTGCAAAAGGCAACAACACGAGTAATTACAGTAGTGGTAATTGAACACAAGGCTACAATATCTTAGAATAGACAAAAAGTGCAATTCAACTACAGTACTTCAGTAATAGAAATGAAACTTAGAGGGAGATAAAGAATGTACCGTTTAATGTGTGAAAGTGATATGTTAGTGCAGTTAATGAAATGAAAACAGCCTTCCAACATAAGCCCGTCGGCCATTGTACATTAGCAGTTTATTACAATGAAATTAAAAGTAATTCTCAGTGAGTAATTCTCTGAATAAGTTGTTGTTTTCCATTGCATAATGTATAATCATTTATAATTTAGATCATTTTCAGACTTAAAGGAACACCACCGTTTTATGAATTTTGGTTATTCACCGTCTCCCCCAGAGTTAAATAAGTGAGCAAAAGCATTTTTGTCTCCATGCATGCATAGTCTTAGTTCGGCAGTGCCCCCGCTAGATTAGCTTAGCATAGTGAATGGAATCTCTTGTTGCCGGATAGCATGTCATCAGTAAAATTGCAAAATGTTTTTGCTCACTTATCTAACTCTAGGGGAGATTTTCATAAATCGATGGCATGTTCCTTTAAAATTTAGCAATTTTAGGCAGGGCTTATGCACGATAATTCATTTAAATAGTGAGGTGAAATGTCTTGATAACTGTAACCACTTGGAATTTAGTTGTTTTTTTTGTGACACAATAACGTAATGTTTAATAAACTGTCAATAGGCCTACACAGTTTTTTTTTATTTGCATAAAACACTGTTATGTGGTTTATTGACGGCCTGTCTAAAAAACTCCCATGTTTTGAAACCTAAATGTTAACAGGTATGCGTGGTAATAAGACAGATACGGTAATGTAAGGAAATGTGGATATGCACTGTCAAAAATAATCTCCTCGTTTTCTCTCCCTTTCCAACCCCCCCCCCCCCCACACACACACACACACACACTCACCCCGCTACCACCACCGTCTAGACTGCTTCATGATCGAGAGTTGGCACTGTATGATGGCACCCGTTTGCTCAGGTGGGACAGGTACCAGGCTATGAAGCAGGAGCTGCAGCTGTCTGATGAAGAACTGCAAAAGAGGTTTGCCATTAGCAATTAGTAGCCTAAGCAGCTAGCCTCACACAACTCTGTGTAGTTGCCTTCATAGATTTGAATATATCTACAGAACCATAAGATAGACTTTTCATACTAACCACACTACCAATTACCTTGAATTAACTATGTTACAAGACAATATGTAGACTTTTCATACTAACCACACTGCCAATTACCTTGAATTAACTATGTTACAATATGTATTCTATTCTTAGAAATAATTTTTATTTCTATGCACACCAAACCAAGCCTTGTCAAACCAAGCGTGGTCTGTTTTGGCTACATAATCATTCTAGACACCACATTGGGCAATTGACAGGGCAAATCTATGGAACTCAATTGCAAAACAGGCTCTGAGTGAGTGGAAATTAATGAAAAAATGAACTGCATGAGGTAGTGCAAATCACACCACTTTCAAGACATGACAAGTGGTGTTGAAGTTTAAATAGCTCTAATATAATGTGTAAGAAAGCCAACAGTTTCATGGGCAAGATTGTATGTTACTAAAAAGGGCACCACAGCCAATGCGAGCCAGCATTTAAATATTTGTGAGTGATTAATTTAACACTCATATAACTTTAGCATCATCTTATTTGATCATTGATCTCATTGCATATTATGACCGCCGCTAGCGAAGCGGTCATATAAGGATTGTCAAAGTTTTTTTTTTTTTTTTTTTTTCCCTGTCATCTACTTCCTGAATTTTTGGTTAACGATACCCGGGACACCGAACCACCGGGGCACATGAAATTTGGTGGGTATGTAGCCCCACTAGACTTTTACGCGCTGGCCCCCCCGAAACCCAAATAATGCAGTTTTTCCTAAATAACTACCTGAACCGTGGCACCGAGGATGAAGAAATTTTTATGGTATGTTGGTCTCAAGGGCCCACATCAACCTATCCCATAATCACTCATTTGTGATTTGCACCCCCCGGTGATTTTTGTGTGAGCATATCAGTGAACACCCCTGACCACTCGGTGAGTTTCACGTCTTTGTAAACGAAAGTTTAATACGTTTTAGAAAGATTGTTCCAGTGCACCTATGCAGCGTTGTGGAGGTGGGGGGGTGCTACCACAGAAACTGAAAATTCTCAGGACAGCAGCATGTGTCCAAATGTCAATCTTAAACGTTCTATTTAATCATAAACTATCTGAAAACAGGGCTTTAAGTGTAAAATAGCGAACTTGTCCTTTAAGATGTTCAGAACTGCACCACATTTTATGTGTATGATTAACCTGACATTCTCTGGGGGTATGCCAAGTTTCGTAGAATTTCATCCATGGGGGGCGGTCTAAAAAAATTAAGTTGTGTACATTTAGTGACTGTACACTCATTGGCCTGTAGATGGTGGTGCACACATATACACACACACACACACACACACACACACACACACACACACACACACACAGGAACGCACATACCATCAGTATCGGCAATTAGAACGTCCGATACATAATTACAAATTCAGTAGGATTAAAGGAAAACCAAATATTCATCATAATAATTTGGCTGCATTTCCAGTATTGGCGTCACGTAGTCGTTTGTCCACCAGATGGCGCATCGTTGCAGTGAGACGTAATTTTTTTGGAAGTTAATCTAAAGTGGGTTAGAAAGACACTACGCTTCCTACAAGGACAAGACTGTAGTTTTCCGCAGAGAACGTCTAATAAGGGTAGGATGATTTCTGCATGACATGTAATTCCCATTTCTTCTTGAAGCCGAAATAAATCTGAGAATGTTTATCGGACATGCTTGGTTTTTACTGCAGGTAGGCTACGTTAATATTAAGTTATATCAATAGCCTAGAGTAGGTAAAATGATGTTACCGTTAGCATTGGTTGAGTGATGGAGGCCAATTTGCAGTGGCGGACCGTCAAGGCCTTCAAGGCCTAACTTTTTTCAAACGAATGAAAAATAATAGTGTCTTTAATAACATTTTACTTTACCATTTATTATTCGCTTCTTCTTCTCCTTCCCGATCGTTCTTGACTAGACTACTACCATATCCTACCACTGTCCGCTATATTTGATTGACAGATTGTGTGAACAAATAGTGAGGGCGTGCGATACATTTTAATCCAATCGCATGTCTTCCCTTGTTAAGGCCCGCATCAGGCCTTCACAAGGAATCACTGCGTTTTCGGTACCTAAGCAACCATTAGAAATCATATGTTTGGATTCGGATTGATTGATGGCTACATCTGACTGATTAGCCAATCAAATCGACCTATTATGGCGAGGAAGGCAGGTCTGACTGCAGTTGGGCCTGCAATCAGAGAATGTCTAATAAGGGGAGAACCTTCACTCTCGGAACTCTTCCGGTGTGGTACTGCATCTAGGGGTGCTCACGGGTGAGTCCAGAATGAATGGAGGTCTATGGAGCTGTACCCCTCAAAATCCACTTTTCTCGGGATATAATTTTTTTTCAAGTAATTTGAATATTGTATTTGAAAGGGGAGGCAAAGACAATACACTTGGTTGAGTATTATATTTTTTAAAGTCACTTAATTGTTCTAAAAAGCCTTTCAAACGTGCCAATGACGTCATTCATTAGCATGATCATAGCATAGCATAGCATCAATGCTAGCGTGTTATGGGCAACAACGACCCAACCTGTAAGAAAACGAAAGGACATGTGTAGCACTTGTGTCACTGTGACCTTAAATAATTACGCTACTGGACCAGTTCTAGGTTCGTTGAGTGGTGTATATTATAGAGATGAGACATGAACGTTCATATAAATAAGTCTGCAGTTTACTGAACAAGAATAAAATTAAATAGGTCAGTTAGTAGGATAGATACAGTTCAATAATATCAATATAAATGGTTCAATGAATATCAATAAATATTTACAGTACAAGATGTAGGTTAATAAATAGATCAATAAATAATTACAGTACAAGTTGTAGGTCAATAAATGGATCAATAAATATTTAAAGTACGAGATGTGTAATAAATAGGCTACTTTCAAATCCTTTAAGTTTAATCTTTTCTTGTTTAAATAAGTTTAAATGGTTTTAAATATGGGTTTATTCTGGTTAGTTTTTCTTTTTAGACCGGTCTTTTAAATTCTAAATAGCTTTTTAGAACAGTTGCTTTAGCTATTTTTAAGCTATTTGTTTCTAGTTTTCTTTCGAGTTATAACTTCTTTCTTTAGGGTAACAGGTAAGTATTTTTAGCGTCCTTAAGTTAGTGTGATTGTTTCACTTTACATAATCTAACTCTTTCTTTAAGGTATAATGGATATATTTTAAATGTTTCTTTTGTTTGTGCAATTGCTTCACTTTTCAGTTTCACTTTAACAGGAAAACATAAAAGAAAAAATACAACACATTAACCAATCCACATTCATACATTCACTCATTCACAATCTATTCAGTATCTTTAAATAACTGTGTTGCAACACTTTAAATAATTTCAGTTCAGAGGATCCGACCTATTTGGTTTGTTCAAAAGCTCCAGTGTGAATCAAAGAATAGCTCAGTTGTTCAGGTCAAACCGTTTCCGAATGCGGTGTTTCAGTCTTTGCCGTTAGATTTCCTTGGGTAGGCTTGCCATCGTGTCCACTTGAAATATCTCAGTTCGTATGCTGTCTCGCAATACGATGAATCATCAAGGGTCCGATCCGTCGTCAAGCTCGTCAAGCAAAAAAACCTGGCCTGCACAACAGGCCATACAGAATGTGTCAAATAAATAAATAAACTCTCACCAGTAAAAACTTTCTAGTGCTTATACTCACAGAGGAGTGCTATTCCTCTCACTACTGACTGTCACCATGGTGACGTGAAATGAACTTGCTTAGCCGTTACTTAAAGCACAAATTAATCGATAAAATGTCAGGGGATAGGGAATAAATATTACATACATTTCCCTTCTTTAACATAAAACATTCATAAACTAGTGAAAAAACTTGAGTAACTGTGTTTTTCTAGGTATACACGTACATTTTACATCGCTAGCTTATTACGCTGTAATATGTTCATTCAATTCAATAGACATTAAAAACACAGTGAAACTCACCAAAACTGTCTTCAAAACACTCTCATCAAAACCACCGATAAGATGTTACTGAGTTGATTCTTGATGAACAATATTAGAGATTTATTAGAGATTTATTTGGAGCTTAATTCAAGGTGTCTGGATTTCTGTGTCTATCGTATTGATTTTCCGTTAGCGTCTGCTGTTTGTGTTCAAAACTAGCTCGTGCATAGTCTAGCTGGGACAGGGTCTTAAAGGGGCAGTGATATTAAATTAAAGGGATGGTTCAAACATCATTGAAAGCATTGAAACTATTACAAAAACAATATTTCAACACGTTTTGTGGGTTCTAATAAATGTATACATAAATAACTTAATGCCTTATTTATATATTTATTGCTCTTTATTCATATAAATATTTATATTATTTATATCACTAATGTTATTTACGGTTCTATTTGAACTGTGGGTTACACATGACTCCCAGATTATTTCACTTTTGATTGAAAATCCATATCCATTTTGCGAAAAAGAAAATAAAATCGGAGGGTTTCAGTTGTTAAATAGGTGAAAACACCAAATGTAGCCATGTAGCTCCATAGGACCCCATGTATTTTGGACTCGCCCGCGATCGCCATCTAGGTGAACTCTGGTGAACTGCAGCCAAATTCGGTTTGTATGGGATTAATAGAGAGTGGGGAGGCTCTCCTTAGAAGGGCTCTGCTGCAATGTTCAAAAAGAATACCCGGAACCGTTCATCACGAATTTTGACGCTAGACAATCTATTTGACTTGAGGAACTTCGTGAGCATGTTCTGTCAGTCAGACTGACATTCACTGGAAAAGTACATGTCACACTGACATGGCTAAGGTTATAGATATGGACAGTATATTGACCGTTTTTGTTTAAAAAATATATATTGATAAGCCTTCATTAAGCAAAATTATATCATGTAACGTTACAGTGTCAACTGGACTACATGTTAGCAAGATGCACATAATGTCAGCTAGCTCTGCACGTAGCTGGTCAGTAGCCTATGCAGGAATTGGTAAGTCTTGTTTCATGTTATTTGATAACATAGACTTAATACATGCTTGTAATCTGGCCCTTTTCTAAATAAAAAAAAAGTGTTTTTGTGCTGCTTGCAAACCGCAGTGCTTGGTTACTACTAGATTGTATGCTATCTTGAAGTTGTGTGCGAGTTGATGTGGCTTTGGTTAAGCTGTCTGGATCGGCATCTACTGAATGTGAAAATTGTAATTTGCCTTGGTTTCCTGCCCTGCTAGTTAGTCTGACTATTTATATATCTGTGTTTTGTGGACATTATTGGTGAAATCAATGGCGTGGCCATCAGACATCATGAAATAGGCAACAAGCAGTAGTAGCATAGGGCAATACATTTTCTGACTTTTATGTTTAATATCATGGTGGTGTGCTGAGACATTTTCTTATCATTTTCTGTTAAGACACTTTCTCATAAATACGTTTGGCAAACACTGTAGGATAGCCTACTGTAGTTCCACATTAGCTTTTGATTAATCAGAGCAGCAGCACAACCTAAAACAGTTGCACTAACGTTATCGTTAAAGCTAAGTAGGAGAGCCCTACAAACAGTCTGAAGCAAGTTTGCTGATGTCAGATTAAACTATTAAAGGGACACCAGGCAAGCCTGATGCCTTTTCTCTACGAAACCCCCCCTCGCTCGGTCTGAAGCTCTTTTCCTTTTCATTGCGTCTTCCGTCAAGGGTTTGTATATCAAATCTATCATGACCAGATTTACCCCATCCAGCAGGTCTCAGGTCAGCTCTTTGCCTCTGATGAAGATTTAGGCAAATTGGCAAAGTTTTGTAAAAACACTCAGTATTACAATGTAACAACTATATGTAGGTACCCACAAATACATAATGCAAGTACAATGATAGTACCTGAGTACATGTTGTTACACAGGTTGTACCACTGTACCTAATTAGGTAGGTACACTGTAACAGCGACACATTAAAATAAAGTGTTACCGCAGATTGTAATGAATATGGGTGATAAATAATGCCTAGCCTAGCAGCCTATTCACTTTGCTGCTGATAAGGATGATCCGGGTGCTATTCGCCTAATAAAGATCTAAGCAATGCGGAATTTAGCTCTGAACATTAATTGATTGTCTAACGAAGATTCTAGAGTGCTACACAGATTTGCGTAAGAAAGAGAAAACGTTTTCCTCCCACCGTGAAATGCTGGGAAATTGCACATTTTAACGCTGAAATGCAAAAAAACTTCAACTTCCCCTTGGTTTCTCAAAATGTAGGCTACTATTACTGAGCAAATAGGCTATCCCTTATTTTCAAAGCCCAATATTGACAGATAATCTGATTTCCCACACAATGCGTTTTAGGCAATGCCAGAGCTGAGATGTAGCGGTTTACGTCATAAACCTGGCAGGAAAGTTCAGAGCGGCGCAGTCAATTTAAACAGCAAGCCGGTAAGAAAAACTATTGTCAAGACATTAGGCAATTAGGCTACTGTGCCCCGGAATACAAAAATAAACTTCAGAAAGACAGAAAGTTTGTTGTACTGTATTCATAGAGTCTCAATGACCGAATCAGTAGATTTACCTGTTGTCAGTTAGTTCGTTCAATTAATTTATTGTAGGCTAGTAGCCTAGGCAAATATGAAATGAAGATGTAACGTGGCTACCGGCGGGATTTTGAACTTGTAGTACAGGGCGATATGTAGCAAAAAAAGGTGTTTGGAACATTTCATATAGATTTTTGCAAATTATGTTTTTTCACTTCTTCAGACCCTATAGTTTGCAAAACTACCTGTTTCCAATTTTTTCCTGGACTGCACAGGTCCAAAATCCAAGATGGCGGATATATCACCAAAAATTGCAATTAATCGCCTTTTTAAACATTTTAAATGGATATATGTTAGGTATTATCATTATATACATACATTTTCTAATAAAATTGAATGACTTAGGTAATAAATATGACCATGGGTGACATGAGATGTCATGATTATCAACCAGTGATTGGTGTAACCACCATTATGCTATTTATTGGCATACCCGGAAAAACACATTGACTGATTAAGTTTCCTTCACATAACCTAATAATAATTTGAATTAAAGTAATGTTCTGCACTCACCACAATAGATTAGATTAGATTAGATTCAACTTCATTGTCATTGCAGAGTACAAGTATGAAGACAATGAAATGTGGTTTGCGTCTAACCAGAAGTGCAAAAAAGGAGAAAAGTGCAATGTGATATACAAAGTATAGACAGGTGGTGCATAGACAGGTCAAGAAATGTAGTGCAGTGTAGACAGTAGTATACAGTTGATTTATATAAGGTAGAGAGGTTTAGAGTAATATAAATATGTGCAGTGTATGTTAGCAGTTACTTTATAAGAGCAGAATAAATATGGCTATGTAATGTGAACAATGTATAAACAACATACATTGGGGGGGGGGGGGGGGGTCTGCCTCCTTGTTGTCCCTGTCAAGATTGCTATGGTCGTGGACACCTCAACAGGTACAGGCAAGGAGGCATTGGGCGGGGGTGGCTTTGTAGGTTGGTTGTCACCAGGATGCAGAGCTAGAGTTCAGCTGCAGGAAAGCTTCCTCTGAACCTGCTGTGCGCCTTATGCAAGCATCACTTGCCCTGGATGGCCTCAATGGAGGGGAGTGAGGAACCGGTGATGCGTTGGGCAGTTTTCACCACCCTCTGCAATGCTTTTTGGTCGTGGGCAGAGCAGTTGCCATACCAAACTGTGACACAGTTGGTAAGGATACGCTTGATGGTGCAGGGGTAGAAGTTCACCATGATCTGAGGAGGCAGTGGACCTTCTTTAGCCTCCTCAGATAGAAAGCTTCCTGAAGTCCACAATGAGCTCTTTGGTCTTCAATAATTCTGTTAACAGGACTTGCAGGAAATTGTGGGAACATATGAATTTGTTGATTATATGCAAGCCTAATGCTGCCCACTACAGCTAAGTCTGCCTTCATCCATGAATTGTGACTGGTTTCAGAAACAGCATCATCTGAACAATCTACAGAGAGTAGCTCAGTGCAATTAACACACACATTGGATAGCATCTTAATAGATGGCATGGCTGTTGTGCAGGAGATGGTTGTCAGGAAAAGTGAAAGTGTTGAAAATGTTGAAAGTGAGGCACGAGGCTACAATGACATATAGGCTACTTATTATTTAACAACTATACCATCACAAACTCGATGAGACAGGTCGATACAATGGGAAAAAGCACATGAAGCTTTCTGGGATCGAAGGAAACCAAAGCCAACCTCGTCCTCTACCTTGCTCATAAAGCTGTTGAACTATGTAAACTGCCAGTCACAGTTCACACACACAAAGGTGGCAGTAGCAGTAAGTCATTTTGGCAAAACCCCACATATCTACACGTCACACAGATGTCTTGGTGCTTGCCCTTCACAGGGTACCAGACATCAACAAAGACAGTCTCATTATCATGGGCACTGGAGAACGTCGACAAAAGATCCATCTCAGCCTAGAAATCTTGACGCACCCTAGCGGCAGCAAATGTAATTTCTAGCCAGGGTAGTCTAGCAACTCTCCGTTGGCTTGTGAGGTGGAAAAACCACTTCGGTCCAGCCAATCACAACGTGCATAGAGTCGGTGGACCTATCGGGTATCCTATTGTATCCTGTCAGGAAATTGAAAGACAACCGTTTGTCCCGCCATTTACTGTTTATCCTGTGGCAAAGGAAAGGTTTCAAGTCAATCAAGTCATGATGATGTCATTAACACACTTTGTAGGCTTGTAGTAGGTCCTCATCCATCTCCAGACGTGTTAGCTGGATGTGAGAAATTTGTGTGTCAGCTCCTCAAAACATGGTTTTCAAACAGCTAAAGCCCTTCAGTGGAACTAGGGAAATCCCATCCCTATGATTGTCCTACCATCGTCTATTGCTGTCCCCATGCTCGGATTCCTGCCCGCGCAGCCTACTACTTGCCCGATGACAACTCCTAATCCCTATGGACAATTCATCCCCTACACTGGACTATTTGAACTTAACACTAAATAGGATTCATGCATTATCATACTGGTTATGTAACCATCTAACCACTTTGTAACATATACCTCAGGTGGCTCTAAATACCATGTTCTATTCTCTGTATATAGACCTTACTGTCCTGTAACTGACCCCAGGCAGATGGGTCAGGCCCTTGAGTCGTGGATCTGCTTAGGGTTTCATCCGATATGTTTCTCCAATTCTTGCGAGTTTTTCCTCGCCCCTGTTACTCATTGGCTCTGTCTGAATGTTTAACACTCTGTAAAGCGCCATGAGACATAATGTTTTGACGCACTATAAGTGAAATTAAGTTGAAATTAAAATTCTGGGAGCACACAGGCATGCAAATGTTTGGGCACAAGATACAGTGCCTGCTCCAAATATTCTTGACTCACCATCACTGGGATGGAGGCAAATTGATGATGGGCAATGGGCTCCTGTTCTGTCAAAACTTCCACCAGCACCACAGGCTGTTGTGGAGCTTGTGAAGTGCTGTTGTCTTGCCAGCCAATGCAGTAGAAGGTGTTCTTGCAAGAGTAACAACTTACCATTCACACAACTTTGCAGGTGTGAAGGCTCTGAGGAGATGTGCACCAATATTAAAAAGACAGTGGTGAGGATAAATACTTGAGTGACAATGTTTTGTTGAACTCTTCAATAATGAAACAAAATGCAGATTTTTCTCCAAATTTCTTGGCAAATGATGCAATACATCTTTTGTAAATAGTCTGTATCTCACTTGTCTACCTTATTATATGTATATTTATCAAAAAAATTGACCACTTTAAGCCTTTATATTATTTTTCTGCATATATTGTCCACCATCTTGAATTTTGGCACTGAAAATGAAGAAAAAAATTGGAAACAGGTTGTTTTGTATTCAATGGGGTCCTAGCAGGTAAAAATTCCCCAGTTGCAAAAATCTATATGAACCGTTCCTAAAATTGCACGATTCCCCATACTATTGCATGTTTCATGCATTTTAGGGCAAACAATACCATGAGATTGATGTGTCTCCATTTGAGGAACGTAATCAATTGCGGACGTGCACAGACAGCTCAGACAGAGCGCATAGGCCTAGGTTAGGCTACTTTCACTTTCTAAAGTGCACATTAATTACGTAAAAGATGCTTCATACCAAAACAACGATCAAACATTATCAAATGTATCATGACGTGTTGTCACAAAGACTTACTCCAATTAGAAAATCGAAACCAAAATCGTGTAGGCTAAGTGTTCTCTCATTGACGCCTGTAGGCCTATAAGGAAAATGTTTAAGTTTGTAAAATGTATCCACACCCCTCCCCAACTGAATTGGTTTCCCTATGTGAAGCACTGAAGGGGAAAATCCCCCCCCATTTTGAAAAAATGAACTTTAAGCCCTGAATTAAACTTATAGCTTCATGTGTTCCATTGAACATGATAACAAGTGGGTTCACAATGTGTGGGGCTGTGCTAAACCTGACCATAAGGCTACTTTTGCCAGAGTTCAAAGTAAAAATGTATTGAGACCAGGTAGCATCCCGTCAGGGTTATCTCAGCATAGTATACTAGCCTATAATATACAAACCATAACTCATAAAAAACGCTCAATTAACTAAGTGCCTGCTGATCAGATAGGCTATGCCTATAGACCCCTCTTGAAAGACCCAAAGTGCCAGTCAGATATACCTTGAGTCTCACATTTTTCAGAATTCACTAGAAGTCATTATTTAAGGGGTTAACCTAGGCTACTAACAGGAGCTAAGTGAGTTAGCCTCAACACGTTCACTACGTGATGGTTTTCTAATGGAAAATATATAGGCTACCTGAAAGATGCATCCTAAACACCGGGCTGGGACATTTCTGCTCAAAGTCTCAAAAAGCATCTGAGTCAACGTTCATTCTCAAACACCCATATAGGCTACTTCAATCCTCTATTTTCAAAGGTGATTCAAGTAAGGAAGAACATGGCTCAAAGTAAAGTAACTAGGACTGAAACTACATAAATTCGTCAAAGTGAATAATTTGTGTCAACCTGCCGCAATGTAGATTTATTAACGCACCCGTGATGATCTACATCTCCATGTAAACCAAATGTTTTAGAGCGCACGTTGAGAGATGTATCCAGGGCAGGGCTGTACCTACACATATTTGTTGCACGTGCTACAAAAATCATTCTTTGCGATGGATGATTTAGTACCAACGTTACACCGGTCAGATACAGTTTTGCCTATGGCTATACCGTGAGACTGAGACGCTTTTTGTTTGTTCGAAGTGCGTGTTTAGGGTGTGAGAGGGGAGTCGATGTACTTTGATTCCAGCTTGGTAGTTGTAGTCTATGCGATTAAAAAACACGTGTGTGTGAAGTATCCAAACAATGATAACGCTTTCATTATGGCTGCTTTAGCCACAGACCTTGAGCTACTGTACAGTGGGTTGGGTTCCATTTAGAAGTGTCGCTTTCCGTGATTCACACAGCTGCGTGAAATGTATTACTACTGAAATGCAAAACTATTAACTTTTCGCCAAGAGGTGGCAGCTTAAGTCCGCTTGATACTGTAAGCCATTGGTTCCCAAAGGAGATTTTATTTGGGTCGCCAGCATAGCCTAGTGACAATTTATGTTGTGTAATAGGCCTAGCATAGGGCCTACCTTATATAGCTTATAGTTTGTTAACAGTCACGGTTTTGTCATCTGCATTTTTGCATATAGAATAGCTCTGAAACTGGGGGCAAACACGTCGCAGGGGGGGCGCCAGTGTGTGGATATCTCAATTGCAAAATTAAACAATATTTGGTAACACTTTATTTTAATGTGTCGCTGTTTCAGTGTACCTACCTAATTAGGTACAGTGGTACAACCTGTGTAACAACATGTACTATCAGGTACTATCATTGTACTTGCATTTGTATTTGTGGGTACCTACATATAGTTGTTACATTGTAATACTGAGTGCTTTTACAAAACTTTGCCAATTTGCCTAAATTTTCATCAGAGGCAAAGAGCTGACCTGAGACCTGCTGGATGGGGTAAATCTGGTCATAATAGATTTGATATACAAAGCATTCTTAGCTCCAGTCAAAGCCTCATTGTCTTCAGTACATGTAACAGCTGTGCTGCTATAACCTTGTTACTCTTTGATACAGTGGAATAAACCTATTAAGTGTACCAGTTAATTACTTACATGTACATATGACATGTATGTTGTGTCTTCGATGTCTTGGAACAGGTCTACTAATTCACTACATAGTACATATATCAACTGTGTTGGTACACACTTATTGCTCTTTGATACAGTGGCATAAACCCATTAAAATGAAGTGTACCAGTTAAGTACTTACAATTACATATTACATGTACAGTATGTTGTGTCATTGGTGTCTTGGAACATGTCTGCCATTACCCTACATACTGTAGTACATGTATCAACTGTGTTGGTACACATTTATTACTCTTTTGATACAGTGGAATAAACCCATTAAAATAAAGTGTACCAGTTAAGTACTTACATCTACATATATACATCCTGTCAATGATGTTATGCATCCTGTAATTGATGTGTTGAAACGTGTCTGCTGTTACACCACACAGTACATGTGAATTAGTAGACCTGTTCCAAGACAAGACCTGTTCCAGTTTATTCCACTGTATCAAAGAGTAACAAGGTTGTAGCAGCACAGCTGTTACATGTACACTGAAGACAATGAGGCCTTGACTGGAGCTAAGCATGCTTTGTATATCAAATCTATCATGAATCTATCATGACCCGATTTACCCCATCCAGCAGGTCTCAGGTCAGCTCTGTAACAGCGACACATTAAAATAAAGTGTTACCCAATATTTCTATCGGGCGCCTACCATGGACTAGGCTGGGTGAACTGCCGGCGATTCCTTTTTCGATTTCTTAAAAGATAGAGCTTGGTCTGGCGAAAGCCAGACTAACCATGGACCTCATAGTTGCAAAATGCAAGGGAACATGAATCAGCATATTATTTGCACAAACAATAACGGACAGTAGCTCTTCAACTTGGCCCGTTAAAATGTGTATGAACAGTCTAGCAACGCATTTCATGAAGGCCCTTTTGGACATGTCAGTTATTTGCACCACTGGGTAAAACGGCATTTTGTTTTAGACTACTGGTATTTAATTTGTGCATTGACAATAAAGCTGAATATCATATGAACTAGATGACTAAACTTATGCATATGTAGAAGAAGAAACATTCACAAAAATCCATGACATGACCTCTCTTCTTGATAGCTGTTGAAAACTGCATGGAACTGACAGGGATTGTTTTGTTTAATAATAAATAAATAAACACATTATGCTGCTACCTTCTGCTTTTCCCAAATACAATGTAGCCTACAGGTGTACCTTTCATCAGTCCAGTTGCAATGGATGGACTTTGATGAACTGCCCTACTTGTGATTGTTTAGAGATTTTAAAGGTTTTATAACAATGCTACAAATTATTTGGCAAGTGCTACAAATCTATTCACCTTTGCAGCGCCAGTAGGCTACTTTTTGTGCGGCCCGCAAACACATTCCAAACAAGTATACACAAAAGTTTCAAGAGTGGGGGATGGAGTAGAAGATGGAGACAGATTCATTAATATGATTTATTTTCGCGGAATGGATGTACAGGACTGAGCGGCGGTCATATTTTGTACCACTATGCGGTACATCTAGTTCTTCAAATTGTAGCACATGTTCTAGCATGTTCTATAGTCCAACTTCTTTTTGGGCCAAAATCCACATGACTTCCTGCTGATTTGATTGGTTTGTTATTATCAAACACAACAGACATAGGCATGACCCGGCACCCATGGCGTTCTTAAGTAACAAATAATAAATAATAAAAAAAACACTGAGATATCTGACCCACAAAGCAAAAGAAAATGTAAACGTTTAATAAGTTTAATGTAAACGTTTAATAAGGTACACTTGTATATACCTGTATGAAAACCACAGAAATACTGATATTCAGAGACATATACTGTAAGCTATACACAAGTGTTGCAGCAGACATTTTTTTAATGAAATTAATCTTATTTTAATTATTTCCAGAACATTGAAAGATATAATGTTTTGAAAATATTGATGGTATATATTTTTTGTTCCTTTAACCATTTCAAAGCCAAGAAAAGTGCTATGAAAACACGTTGTTCTGTTTTATAGGTCTGTGTTTTCTGTGCATCCATCTTTCCGTGTGGTGGCCTTGGCTGAGCCCCCAGTGCCAGGCAGCAGTACCAAGCAGTGGCTGGGCCCTGAGATACTTACAATGTTCCTCTTCCACACAGTCAGCCAGTTAGGAAAAGCTGAGGAGACCGCCATCATCCAGGCCATGGTGAGCGTCAAGACACACCTCCGTCCATCCAAGCACACAATTGTTTAGACATAGTCTTCCAAAAACATGTTCTTTTTTTACATGTAATCTATAAGACCCATGTAAGAACAAAGATATCAAGGATTCAAGGATCCAAGAGTCTTTATTTAGAATCAGTTCCTCATTAACTGTTCACCTGAACATTTTATGATATTGTATGACAAAATAGTAATCCTTGACAGTCAAAACATTGTTTTGACATTGACATTACCTTTTTTGTGTGATCTTTGTCTTCAGGAGATATGGTGCAAAATACATAATTGGGTTATGGTGGAAAGTAAAATGGCCGCCACAAGGCGTTTTTGTAATGGTTCTACTTCTAAAAGTGTTCAGGGAGCCAAACTGTACCAGTATACCAAGTTTCATGCTTTTATACATTTTTAATGCATTTTTTCACATATCACCCAGACTAAATGTCCTTCCGGCATTCACATACAGTGTGGCAATGCTTCGATTTGGCAAGCTTCCCTCGCGGTCCGCGCGCGGGATCACGCGGTATCACGCGACTTTAATTTGTATTTTTCCAGTGACGCTGCAACGCCGCTGCAACAACCCAAACAACCGGCAGATGTCTCAAGTGAGCAGGGTGTCTCGTAAAAAGAAATGGAGCCTGGAAAACTCTACACAGACTTCACTACAGACTTTAGCAGACTGGTTTAGAAATAATTTAATAGCCAGAAATATGCCTGCCCTGCCCTAACAAAGAAATATTTGGTTAACTGCGAGTGAATCCCGTTTGCAGCCGTAGAAGAAACGCAGGACAAATTAAACATTCTGGTTTTATCCGAGTGCAACAATGATAGACAGACGTCATGGAGACACCTCCGTTCCTCAGCCAAATGCCTTCCTGTTACGTCCTGTTATCATGGAGTTACAGGCGATAAACGATTTTTGATGGTCACAAGTTTACTTCATTAGCGTTTTATTTTTTTGATTATTAAAGAGTGTTTTTCATTTAAAGGTTTGACTTCGTGCTTATTCCAGTAGAGCATTTAGTACTCTCCCCAATCCCAGACGTTCACATTAGAGGTCTGCACTCCCGCGGTAGACCCGCGGGTCCCGACGCAAAAGAGTGCGGCGCGGGACAACTTTTGAAAGCTCTTTGCGGGAGCGGGCGGGATGAGAGAGGTGCGTTCGCGGGTGCGGAACAACCCGATGATTCACTGCACTCCCGCAAATTAAATATGTGCATAAAATTAAATATGGAAATGATTAAAGTACTGTTCATAACTATAGATCAGCTGGATGTTCTGTTAGGCAGCATTAAAAAACAGGGTTTAAGCATAACTGACGGATAGCAGGCCTATAGCCTATATTGCCGTTTACGTGGGTTCAATTTGTTCCTGCTGCTCATTGTCAAAACTCAAAAATCGAAAGCATGACAGAGGAAGAGGGCACCAGACTAGGCCTTCAGTTGTTAGCCTACATTCATAACCAAGAAACTGACATCTGGAGTCTTTCTCAGGTGTTTGTGCTCCTTTCGTGAGACAGAAAGAAAAACTGAATAGGCTATCCCTCCTGCATGCGGGCTTTAGCGGGCGGGAGCGGGACATCATGTTACAGATGCGGGCGGGAGCGGGACTAAAAATGACACATTACTGCGGGAGCGGGACAGAATATCGCGGGAGCGGGCGGGAGCGGGCGGGACCGGGACTGAAGAATCAGTCCCGCGCAGACCTCTAGTTCACATTGCATGTTTGTTTGTAATAGATGCAACCGCGAGATACGCGCTTGACGGCAATGAGTTGTTAACAGACATGAACCAAGACATATAGCCCAGCAGCAATCTAGGGACTGTTCGTTATTTATTGAAGGGGCCACCGGAGGAATTTTGAGTGCTTCAGTCAAAAGTTGCATGACCCTCCCTTGCCTGCTCGAAATTGTTCAATGACCAGAATTGTTAAAAAAGACATGACCCTCCCCTGCCAATTGTCACTGTCTTCCGCCCGCGCTGCTTTGTGCCACAGCCACACACTGTGATAACGTTCTTAAATCAATCTTTCCCGTGAGCTTGCATGCTACCAGTTCTTCCTTTTCAAATGTGTTGCACCTGTTTGCACAATTTCACAAATAATCATATGTGATTTAATAATATGATAAATAATCCCTGTGCACGGGGACCGAAACAACTTTTTCTGTGTTTATCACTTATTTTAAGAGAAGCGGGTTCTGTGTTTCATTCATTTCAGTGACTGACATGAGAGAAGCGGGGTTTGTGTTGTTGTGTTGCGTCGCGTTAATTTATTTTCATTGGGCATGCCCTGCCGTGCCGTCCACAGCTCTTCAGTTCCGACAAAGCTGAAATTACTCCTTTTGAAACAATGAGTGCAGGCTGCGCGTTTGTATGGTTATATTGCTTGACGGGGGAATCCCAAGCAGCTTTCAGCCTTAAGGCTACTTCGAGAACATTTCCTAATTCACCCGACACTAATATTCAAAATGTTGAAAACTATTTCGGCATAGCCTATAAGCAGTTTAATTAAATGTAATGTTAGTTGTAAACAAACAGGCTACTTGGTGAGGCTTGACCTCACAGATGCGCTCATGCCTAAGATGGCAAGAAAAATCTTCACGATATAGGCCTATTAACTGACAACCCGATTCACGTTGGCTGGGGGGCAGGGGGGGCCATCAGACCAGTTAATCCGGCCCTGCCCCCAACAAATCCCACCTTCCCACCTCAGTGACAGCTTAAAAGAAGTCGAGAGGACTCCTAACTCACAGACCTATTCACAAACCTATTTTTGTGGCATTTCGCCGTGTTTTGAAATCCTATGCAGCTACAGGAGCTTCCAATCGTGAGGAAGCAATTTTGCATTGTAGGCATAACTAACATGCAATACCGCCACCAACAACAACCAAAACTAGGCTACTCATTGTCAACATGTGGGCTAAATTAAATGTAACATTATTGTGAATCAAATTAAAACGTTCTCTTTTGCAAACGTAGGCATAGTAACAGATTAATTTAATAATGTTACAAAGATCAATCTGTATGTTTCATTAGGCTACTAGGCTATTTGTTTTGCCTTAGGCTACTCTTGATTAATTTAGGCTAGGCCTTTTTATTCAGGGGCCGTATTCACAAAGAATTTTAAGGCTAAAAGTAGCTCCTAACTGGCGAATTTAGGAGCAACTCCTAAAAATAATGGGCATGTCACTCCTAACTTTAGGACTCCTACTTGTTTTCACTAAAAGTAATTCACGAAGCATTTTAGACCTAAAAGTAGCATCTAAGTCTGGGACAGCTTAAAAGAAGTCGAGAGGACTCCTAACTCACTAAGACCTATTCATAAACAGCTTTTTGTGGCATTTTACCATTTTACCATTTTTTGTGGCATTTGAAATGCGTAGCCTATGCGGCAACAGGAGCTTCCAATCGCGAGGGAACAATTTTGCATTCATAAAAGGGATGCAATAACGCCACCAACAACAACCAAAACTACTCATTGTTAACATGTAAATTAAATGTAACGTTTCATTGTGAATCAAATTAAAATGTTCTCCTCTTTGCAAACGTAGGCATATGGTGACAGATTAATTTAATAATGTTGCAAAGATACTGCATCAATCCATAGGCCTATGTTTCATTAGGCTACTAGGCTATTTGTTTTGCCTTAGGCCTACTCTTTATTCATTTAGGCTAGGCCTTTTTTTATTCAGTTATTAATCATCTTCTGTCCTTCGCACTACTTGTGTAGCGCACGCATTCTCAGACCTGTCACCTGTCATTCATCATCGTAAGGGAGGTGTTTGGAGTCTTGTGAGACATCTGCTTTACAAAATTCAACTAATTGCAAATGATTTGGCTTTGAAAGTTTAACTAAACGTGCATGGGTCACTTCCTGAGTCACAAATTCTTCTGCTTTAAACTCTGAAATTTTTCGCCGAGGCAAACAATCAATAGCCAGCAAAATACAGCATAGTGGCCTAGCCTACCAAGCAGCAAACAAAACAGGTGCCTAGCACCCCTAATTCAACACAAAGTCTGACCTCGCAATAAACAACAGAACGGCCAAACTGCAACAATGTACAGATCAAAGCGAGCCGGCCATCCACAAACGCTACGTTTATACCGCCACGGAAGATTACTTCTGTCCGAGCTGGCGTGTTTACCAACTAGCTAGTCCTTGTCTTTTCAAGCCTGTGCGTGACCAGCACAGTCTGTCGATTTCAGTCATTCACTCCTGTATCAGGCAAATTGACGTTTTAGAAGTGTGTGGTCTATTTTGTACATGCCACACAATTTTTTGGGACGTTGTGATGAAATTGTCCCTGAAGCAGGTGATAAAGTGTTGGTAAATATCTGTCTTTCCTGAGTTAATGAATATTGTTGTTATTGCAGCAAGATGCAGATTGGACAATTTTTAAAGTATAGAATAGATAAAAGGTTTTTTTTTTTTTTAAGTATAGAATAGATAGTATCTGGTACTGGTAATGAAACAAGAAAAATAACAGTCTGAATATAGATTTCCATCCAGGTTTCTTATGGGGGGCATTTCTGTCATTGATGACATTTTCACGTCTCATAGCAACAGTGATATGGCATGGCTGTTGGTTGTGTTTCACAGGTCCCAAATGTCCCTAACACAGCTGTGGACCAGTTGCTTCAACTCAGCCACAGACTCAAGCAAACAAATGACCCCACAGTAAGTTCCATTGTGTGTTGTACAGTATAAGTATACATAAGTTTTCAGTAATTCAAATTCAAATGAGGTGCTTTAGTAAAGACTGCTGCTGAAATACTTAATCTGCTCTTGGCCATCATGTAGACATCTAGTTATACCAATAATCTTTATAAATGGCTGTTAATTTCCGTTACGCACAGATTATGCTTTCCTGCCTACAAAATCAGAATGTATGTGTGGTTTATATTTGTCTGTTCTTGCGCTTGCATGGGTGTTATTTTGTTGTTTTGTTCACTTATTTATATGTGATAATGTTTTATTATTATGTTTTTATTATTCCTTCAGTACCAGTCTTTGGCCTCATCACTCTCCACCAGACAATTGCTTAGGATATGTCGACGTATCTCACAGTATCCAGAAGAGAGTATTGCACATGCTGTGAACAAGGCTTGCCTGTCCAGGTAAATAAAAAACCACTGATAGCACACCCTGAATTTGCACAATCCTTTAATCAAAATGTTGCAGTGGCAGAGGTAATGGCCTTTGAGCACTGAATATGTTTATGTGCTTATTGTTATGGTATTTGTCAGACACTTTTGTCCAAAGCAACTTACAGTATATAAACACAACATTATTATTATTATTATTATTATTATTATTATTATTATTATTTTAAAACCATACATTAGAATAATAATAATGGTAAATATAGCTGCAAGCAGCAATAAGGGGAGCAAGCAGGCTGGAGTTGCCAGGGCAACTTAATGCTATTACATCAGTCAGATGACTATAAGCACTCACAGCAAGTCTTTTGTCAAGTGACCAGAGATTAGCTGAGGTAAAAGGTCACTTCCTATTTGGCTTCAAAAAGCAATACATTTGTGGGACTTGGGCTGAAGATAGTCTATGCCACAAGATCAGACCAATTTTGAGACCTGTGAAAATGTTTTCATGTGTCCGAGAAAATCTGATATGGCGCCCGGATCGATAGAATAGAATAGAAGTCTTTATTGTCCACTACTGTGGAAATTCGTCTTTGGCCCTACAAACATGTAACACACACAAGCAAGACTATACAACAGGTACAACATAAAGCAGACACAAACAAAGACTACACAGCAGGTACAACATAATGCAAACACACACAAAGACTATACAGCAGGTACAACATATAGCAAGCACAAACAAGACTTCAAAGCAGGTACAACATATAGCACACACAAGCAAGTCTACACAGCAGGTACAACATATGGAGACATGGAAATGTGCAAAAGAGGTTGATGTCAATAAAAGCAGTAAATAATATAAGTTAATCAGTTAATCATAAAACTCATAGATTATGTTGATTTAGCAAAATAATAGATGATGGTATAAAAGATTTCTTAAAAATGTTTCTCCTTGATGTATTCTTTGTGATGAATTTCAACAGCACATGGCGAGTTACATTCATTAAAACATGCTGGCTGGATTTAGACCCTAATGGCCTACAACTTCATTGAAACTTTTGGTTTCCCGTCTCAAACCGCTCACTGTAATGTTATTATTAATTCTATGTTATTAACTCTTGAGAAGTACAATGACTTTGGATGTTAAACAGGCTATTTGAACTTTCCCAGTAAACCCTGCCATGCATGCAAGTGTAACGCGAGTTGCATATAACTGCGTGCCTGCCTGCTTTCAGAGCGAATCATTAATAGGCAGAGCTAAGCGTAGTAGGTTAGTCCAGACTCTAATTAATGACACCGCCCGTGATATCAAGCACGTCATTAAAGAGACAGCGTTCCTATAACACAGAACGTGATAATACATTGACGTGACGTGCATCTCAGGTCGTAGCATAACTCACAAGAGAACACACTTACCACAAGCATATGTAGTTAAGTAAGGTGATACATGTCAATAACACAGTATGGTGAATAAAGTGTCCACTACAGTATACTGTACTATAGCCTAAAGGAAATGCAGATACTTATGTTTAGATTGTTAATACAGCATGTTTTTGAACAGTTTACTTAATGAGCTTCTAACAAAAGTAGGCTGATATATGTTTTATGTTTTGGCCCTTCAGTTGAGTTCAAAATAAAATGGACACAACGAAATAACAAACACTTGATTTAAAAAAAAAAAAAAAAATAGCAGTTTAGATTAGTCGACTAATCGAAAAAATATTCTAAAGATTAGTCGTTAGAAACTTAGTCGTTAGTGGCAGCACTAGCAGTGTTGTTAAAAACTATTTGAATTTGAGTTTGAAAATCCATGGCCTATGTGTTTTAATAACTCTTCCTAACCATTCAAATTGATTATTAGAGCATCCCTATATTGGCAAGATGTTTGAGTTTTTAATATACTCTTTTACAATTCCACAGATTTTTGCCCAGCTTGGCTCGTACTGCTCTGCAGAAGACCCTTGCTGATTGTTCCATACAGGAGCTGGCACAGTCAGCCACTCATCAAAATTACACATGTGGGTGACCTCAGTCAGCAGATATCAGATGTTATTCTCTGAGACCGTGTGTTTACTTCTGTATTACCCCATCCTCTTTTCTACAGGTGTGGTTACAGATGGCATACTGACTATAGGGTCGGTGTCCGTTCCTGTTTACAAACCAGATGAGAAGATGAAGGTTCCTGATGTGCTCTTCTATGAGAACCTACAGGTATATATGCATTACCAATTCAAGTCACTAATGCACTAAAAGTAGTCGAAAGAGCCACCAATAAGTACCAGGGCAGAGGTGTCCTCTATCTTTAAGAAGGTTTTAAAGAACCAACTCTTTAGAGAACTTCTTTGAGGTGTTGCGCCGGCCGGAATAAGACCCGCGGGTTGGGCGGGTGCGGGCGAGACTTCCAGGTAATGTCGCGGGTTGCGGGTGAGTCGGGTCAAATTCGCTAGATAGCAACATTCTGTGTTAGTATATTCATGTGCGTGTGCGGTAGGCTAAAATGAGATTTCCCCCTTCTGTTCCAGGGTTGTGCAAAATTCGAATTGCAATTCTGCTTCCTGTTTGCTACCTCAATTGAAATGCAAGTGAAATTCAAGAATTGAATTGGAATTTAAGAGCCAGTTTCAATTAAATTCTGGAATTTTGCACAAGCCTGTTCTGTTCCTCTCTCCTCGGTCTCTGTTTCTGTCTCAAATGCACATGCACATGCACATCAGAGTTGATTGGATATAAAAATAACTCTGCTGGAGGGGACAAAGCCTATCCATATAATAAAATTAAAGTTGTTTTTAATTATCCATATGATAGCCTAAACTAGCTTTTATTTCATAAAACACCTGATGTAAGCGAACGGATAACATTTAAATCCTAACCACGATTATCTGGAAATGACCCTGCTGCTCAGCTCACTCTTGGATTAAAAAAAGAAGTTGCCTGAGTTAGTTTATGGCAGAGAGCTGAGGTAAGAAATGATAAGGCATGTGTTTGAGTGTGGGCGCGCCTCTTTGTGTGTGAGGGAGGGCGAGAGATAGGGAGAGGATGAAGGGATACTTAGGCTATTATGTTTTTAAGTCCAGACATTTCCCATTGTAATAGACAGTTTACCATAGACATTTCCCATTGTAATAGACAGTTTAACACAGACATTTCCCATTGTAATAGACAGTTTAACATAGACTAAACTGTTTTAGACAAGGCTACATTGACTGCATTTATTTACTTGTAAATGGACTGCATTTATATAGCGCTTTTTTCGACTCACCCAAAGCGCTTTACATTTTCATGCCTCACATTCAGCCATTCACACACACACTCACACACTGATAAAACACTCACCTCTAAGTTATGTGTATTGAAGAGGGCAGCTAGGCTCTTATCCCCAGCCTCGTTATCTCTCAGCCAATGGGACCACACTCCACCAATGGGAATGATCAATACATCCACAGATGTAAAGTGTAATAACCATTTGGAAAAGCAACAAAGAAACAAACAAACAAATACACATGTCTTAAGATGTAACAGGTAACTCTCAAAACATCTTTACAGTGTGCAAAATAGATGTTATCCATAGACAGACAAGTTTTACAATGAATAAATGGATCAACGTGAGTGAAATGTTTGACACGGTTTTCACAGTGTGTGTGCACCCACCTGCTAGAATGACAAATTAAATGATGTAATATCCGGAGAACAGGAGTGAAATATGAGCATGAGTGAGTGCAAATGTTTATCAGAGAGTATATAGGGGCCGCCAATAGGACGCGGTGAGGATGCTCCTATGAGCTGTGACATAACATGGACACTTCTGTCATCTTCAGTAAACAGGTGGTAGAGAGCAATCAGTGGTTTTTGTGAGTGATTAAACAAGGGTGAGTAATCTGAGTATGGGAATTTATTGCCATTGTGTGTGCTTGTTTAAGCCAGTTTCATTCAGATGAACACTTTCTCCTGCATGTCTGTCCTTCCTGGTTGCTCTGATGAGAACTTCAAAAATATCATCTAACAGGATGGGATATGCCACTTGGCGGATGCATAAAAAGATGACCTACATTTCCTTTTTTCCGTAACCACCTGCGACTGCAGAATGAGAAAATATAAAGTGGAAGAGGATATAAAAAGTTCTACCTTGTCCTATTTTATATGACCTGATTTTTGTCTTTCCAGTTCTACATAGAATGTCTTCTGTATGTGACCACAGCACTTGTCCCACACATACTCTTGCCTAATTTTATTTGTGTCAAATATCTTCAATATATTTTTTTCAGGACTTCTGTGAAGTAGTAAGTGACTTTTTGACATCAAAATATTGATAATATGATTGGTTTCTTTCCATAGCACATGATCGTAATGGAGGACATGCTGAAGGATTTCTTGCTAGGAGAACATCTGCTGTTGGTGGGAAACCAAGTAAGTGGATAATGCCGTCATACATGTCAGATTCTATTTGCATTAGATATTTAACTCAGAAGTCTAATCAGCTTGCCTAAGTGACTGAGTTGAATTGAATCGGATGGCTACATCTTTAGGTAGAGTGAGCGGAGACCTATCTTGTATGATTGAATGTATCTAAAAAACCGACACTAGACCAAAAAAGACCTTGTGTGTGTGTGTTCATGTTCATGAGATGCATCTCATACCCCACTGATTTAAATGCATTTGATTTGCATTTGCATTTTTAGATTTTGTTTGACAGGACAGTGAAGGGTAAACAGGGAATGAATGTGAGAGAGAGAGATGGGGAGTGAGATCAGGAAATTACATCAGGTTGGACTTCAACCTGGGTCCCTATGGGAAATGAGCCTGTGTATGGTGTGGGACACAGACGCTATCGCTGTGCTACAGCTCCCCCGGAACTTGTCATGTTTTAAAACTAGCCACTGAAGTTCAGTAAATATATGTGCCATTTTTACTATCTTTGTTAACTAAACTTATGACAATGAAATGGAAGAATGTAAAAAGAGTGGAAATTACAGAGATTAAAAGGTTAAACAGGAGCAATGTGACACTCGCTTGAGAGTTGCAGTTGCAGAAGAGGCAGTTTTTTTAGACAAAGAAAGAAACCTAAAGCTGTACTGGTTTGCAACAGTTTTGCCACAGAGGTGAGCTTAGACTTTTCTGCCTGTTGAGCCTGTTGAGACTGTGATGTTTGCATGTGATGCACCGTTTACCTTTATGGCAAAGCTTGATTAAAACTAATTGTTGAAATACATAGTTTTGTGTACCTACTAGCATTGGCCATTGCTAATGACACAGTAATTAATCTAACATAGTTTCTATATCTATTTCTATAGATAAATATATCTATTTATACCAGAGCTTTTCCTAAAATGAAGTTAATACCTTTTAGAAAAATGTCACCTGGGGTAAAACTCCCCCTGCTACCCTGATTTGCATTTGTATAGCTCACAGCATTTTCATTTACATGATAAAGCCTCCCCTAGAATTAGGAGGAGGGGGGTCATGGGGGGATGACTGCCAAGCAAGGCCCATGTCAATTTCCGACAATTCACGGCAGTTTTCGGTGTTGCCTGCAAATTGCCGTGTACAGTCGTATACCTGAACTTCCACGACAATCAACAGTGCCGCATACTGAACTTTTCATGCAGTGCTTCCTCCCACAATCAATCAAAACATCTATCCACTGTAAACTCCTTACTATCTCTACAACTCTGACAGACTGGTGGAAAACAATCAGAATCAGATCTCTAAATCATCTCTAGCACTGAACAACTGGCACAACCCAGTCTTCATGTTGCAGAACAAACCTATTTACTTTTCCACATGGGAACAAAAGCGAATCACACACCTTCACCACCTGTTTGAGAATTATCAACTCATGTCATTCAACATACTCATAGAGAAATATGGGGTTGGGAGAGACCAATTCCTTCAATATCAATTTAGATTAAGGATTAAAGAGAAAACCAGTTTAACTAACAACACATCATAACCATCTCAGTTAATCGAAGAATTCATGAAAATCAATAACTCTCAAAAATTAACCTCCAAGCTATATGCACTTATCTCCAAATTAAATAGTACAATAACACTCCCAACAACCAAGTGGGGAACTGACCAGGGGCCTCATTACAGAAAAAATACTGCTTGTCCTATCTTAACTTAAGTTTCAAAGATAGGAAAAATCCTATCTTCCTATTACAGAAACAATTCCTAAACTCATGGTTGTGTCCTGTCAGACCTCCTATCTTATATAACTTAAGAAATCCTAACTGTAGCTGGCAATTATTAGATTTTTAAATCGGCAATCGTCTTGTCATGCCTGTTTCTATGCTTAGAATGTATACAAGACTCCACCATAGAGGGTTGAAGTGGAGTTAGTAATCAAGGATCTTCGACTGCACCTGTAGCTTATTTATGATTATTAGACGGCTCTTCATAATGCTGCAGAATGCTCCATTCACTTGAATGGGCCTACCCAACGTTCGGAGGTCTGGTATTTCTCGATTACAGACTGTTGCTAAGTATAACAGACTGCTGTCAAGGAAAATGGGTTTTGTGCTTCATATTCATCACTCCGCAAGTAGTCCAGTCACAAAAAAATACCTAATTTATAAAATACCTAATAAGGATTACCTAAGTTAATACTAATGTCCATGCGAATAGCCTCAGTTGAAGTATACTTACTGAAAAAAATGTTCAATAAAAAGTGTTCAATACTTATTTTCCCCGCTGTATCATGTCCAAGTTTCTTGTTTAGTTCACTTAATTAACATATTTAGTGATTTACTGATTAATATGCTTTATGGTGTCCCTAACAGTCATGTTTCTCATCTTGTCTTAGGCTATGCAACAACCTAACAAGACTGTTGCAGTCAATTTTGTCTATTATTCTGAATTTAGGACAGGGTCTGTGCAATCCTAATTTAGGATTGATTGCGCTTAATAGACTGGGTTGTTGAAATGTAGTTTGTGATTAATTGACATATAAATGTATCTCTGTATGTCCGGTATTCTGAAATATTAACAGACATGTTGTCCGGTCTAAAAGTCAAGTGTAGCCTTTTGCACAGAATATGCAGACACCGCGTTCACAACAGCGCCTTCAACATAATCATATTACGGAAAGTGGTGATACTTCATCTTAACATCGATTTGTCAAAAGTGTTCATGTATCTCTTCTCTTTGTTTTTAGGGTGTGGGGAAGAATAAGATTGTTGACCGTTTTTTACATCTGATGAACCGGCCAAGAGAATACCTGCAACTTCATAGGTAAAAAAAGAACCCTAGCACACCAGCCACATTTTGATGACCTGTACTTTTGATTATGTTTTCATCATTAATGATGCATTGGGATGAATTTTACTTTTAGTTTTTCAGACTGTGAAAAGCATTGGTAGGCTGTTATTTTCAGAGTGTTCAGGATGATGTATTGTAGAAGGGTCATTCATTAACGCAGGGGTCTCAAACTCAAATGAGCTGGGGGCCACTTCTGCCAACGTCATCTGATTGGAGTGCCACGTCAGTGTTAAAGAATAATACAAAAAAGAATGGCTATTTCTAATACTACACAAAACTGCAAACAGAAAGTGCAAGTCTTTTTATCTCTTTTTAGACACCAGTGCTAGCAACCTTAGCTTATAGATAAAATAATGATAAAATAAATATTAATACAAATTATAAAAACAAACAAAAAGCATAAAAACATGTATGTGTGTGTTTCACACCAAATAAAAATATTTTCCTCTCATAACTTATTTAAACAAACTTTAGGTGGCAGGGTTAAGAAAACAACACCATTGGATTTTGACATCAAAATTTCAAAAGGCTTGAAAGTGGTCAGAGATAAAGTCTGTAAATGTAAAAATCTTTGAGTATAAACAAAGGTTTATGAGGGGGTACATTTACCCATCTAATTTGCCACTGGATGGCAAGCACCTCAAATGATGCACCTTTCAGTATACTGGATGTTGCACATATTTGAGTAGGTTTACTTTCTTTTTGTCATATTAGGTACCCACATAACTAATTAACAGGAAAACAGTAGACCTAAGATGTAAACCAACAATAGTAAACTATTACTAGCCTATAACCACAAACCGTTATTATAGGCCTGCAATAAAGTAGCCTGGTCAAATCAGTTCCTATCGTGGGTGACTTTGTAGTTCTTCAGAGCCCTATTTTTACTACCCCTGCTGTCTGTACCACGTCCATTACGGACACCATCATCACGATTGCCACTGCCACCTCCAGGTATATTGGGCAGAGGGTCGAAATAAGCATGGTATGCCTGGACACTATCGTATACACGCAAAGACGCACCTCCATCACAGACGGACCGTGACTGTCACTGTTATAATCTCCAAAATGCAGATATTCTCCTTCAGAATCAGAATAGGTGAATAACATAGCCAACCCAAGACTTTATAACACCACACGTGAACGTTTTTTCAACATATTTCTGCTTCAATGTATGCAAAACTATTGCCTGCATCGCTTCCGCGTCATTACAAACAAATGCACGTCTTGTGTTTCTCGCGTGAATCGAAGCTCTGGATGTCTAGCAACTAGTGGAGGAGAGTCAAAATGGGATTTGTCACTGTACTTGGATCTATCGTCTATTTTAATCAGTGTTGTTTGTCGCAATTAAAAATACCCTCAAGGGCCGAATTACATTATTGTTTTGACAATAGGTCGCGGGCCGGAATTGGGCCGGGCGCGGGCCTTAATTGGCCCGCGGGCCGGTAGTTTGAGACCCCTGCTTTAATGATTTGTAAGCAATCATGAAATGTGTGTGTCTATAGATATTGAAAAGACAAGCCACTGCCAGGGTTTTCTTTAAGATGCAATTAGGGTGACCACCCGTCCCGCGTAGCGCGTGCGCGCACAGCGTTTGAAGCCCAATTCATGCGTCCCGCAAATTGAGACTGTGTCACGCATTAACCAATGCTTGCTTAAAAAAAAGTTGGTCGCTCTATGTCCTGTAGCCGGTTGCACCAGTTCTTATCTTAGCTTAGTTCTAACGTAAACTGGCACTACGTTGAAGTTTACGAGCTACTAAAATGTATCGGGTTGCACCACGCTAAATTGCACACTAACTTACACCCCCTCTCCCTAGGTGTAAGGTCTGTCATAGGTAATTTGTTAACATGGTTTTCTCATTTAAATGGTGGGAATGTTACATTTAACAAAGTATAAGTCGAGAAGAGTTACATACGCAACCCGATTACACACATTTAATTTTCTTGAGCAGTGTTGGAATGATGTTTGTATTCACTGGAAATAATATGGACCTAGCAGTAGCCTACAAATAGGCTACCAAACCTACCTATCATTACCACACAAAGCATACATTTCATTGCTGTGGACTGATCTGTTATCAGAGATTTCATTAGCCATATTTGAAAGAGTGTTAATACCGTTACCTTCACTAACGTTAACGTTAGCTATCCACTGCATAGCCTACGTTAGACCAAGTGGTGGCTGAAATATTCCCAAAGCACATATGCAACAAAATAAAGTCTGTTATTTACAAATACAGGGTTATTTTATTCCATATAACAAAGTAATTGCGGAGGAAGTCAAACTTAAATGTGGCTTTATCATACAACATTATTTACAGTGAACGTTAACGTTACCCAGAACACTGAACAGTTTTTTTCCCCTGCGCTTTTTTTTAACTGTTCCTGTGGTGTTGAGCAGCTACAATTTTCTTTACAAACTTCTTGAATTTCCCCTTGGGTATCAATAAAGCATCCATCCATCCATCCATATAATTTACTTAAAGTTAAAAAATTGTAATGAAAAATAAATCAAATTAAATAGCTAAAGTAAATCGTAAGTGGAAGTGCACATCTGTCAATTCATTGAATGTAGAAAGTATTATGAATCTTTATTTAGAACAAAATACACATGGCCTATTCATGAGCATAGGCTAGCCTACATCAGCAATTAGGCTACACATGTTTAGGGGAATAGGGCATTATTAATATACCATAGAATAGAATATAGAATGTCTTAATTTCGTTGTATCTGTGACAATGACAAATAAAGTGCATTCCTTGTTCAGTGCAAAAGTAGCAATAAATAAGTAAATAGCCATGTAAGGTGGTATGTGCTAGAAATGGGTAAACCAGTGAGTCTGCCCATGAGGTGGGGGCAACGTTGCACCAGGCAGTGTCCCACATTGTCCCTCAGAAACATACCCCTTGTCCCCCCTTGGGCTTATTAGCAGGTGGTCATCCTAGATCAGGGTGGGCAACTAATTTCCCCAAGGGGCCACATGACAAACTGGGACTGTTGAGGAGGGCCGGACCCAAAATACCGAACTCAAGTCTGAACTCAATTCTGTTCAATTCTATTCTGTTCTTGTATATAACATTAAGTAAATCATATGGTTTTCTTTACTAGTCGTAAGAACAGATGAAAATGTGAGGGAGACAAAGGAAAAACAGCAATATGTAATCTATGTCCAGTATTTAATCTTCATTCTCGAAAATTATTTTTTGACATTGACATTTTTTTTTTCAGTTTTCAAAGACTGATATAAAAAAGTACTACAATATCTATATAATTAGGCTAGGTCATGAAAATGTGAAGGAGTCAGTACAACCGATAGGCCTGTCAGTGCCACCATTTCATCAACACTCAGCAATATTTCATCATTAAATCATTACCATCATTAAATTAACTCTATGCAGAATTAGACCACGAAAATGTGGAGCAGACAATAGTAGGCTGTCATTAGTTAATCAACATGCACAAAGAAAACTATTTTAAAAATGTAGGCTATGTTTTTGCTTTAACTTTATGCACATAACTGTGATTGGTCAACTCGCTCTGTGTGTTGAGCCGGCTGCTTCAAGCAACCTTTGGGTAGTAGCATCATACTAGTTCGCTAACATAAGCTTTGCAAATAAACTCAGACATATTTTGGTTACAATTACGGGGTTATCCGATTGTAAACTGTCTATCTGCCAGTAACGTTTTGAAATGAACACTTCGTATCGCCAACGAGCAGCAGTAGGCTAGGAGTTCGTTGTAACAACCTTTGCGGTGGTGAGCGATCGCAGACATAAGAGACACAAAACTTTGAAAGGTTTACGCCGACGTAAAGGCAACTGCATTGTGTCGACGCAGAAGCATAAATTCACCAGCACATCAGTGAGGGTGTTTATGTCGTATGCATCCACGCACAAATGTATGGGCGTACAAATAGCAGTCGCTTTCAAAATAAAAACAACAATATTGATTTGCATGCATTATCTCTATGACTATTGTTCTTTCACGGACCTTAGGCGGGCCGGTCAGGGAAAGCCCACGGGCCGGATGTGGCCCGCGGGCCGTATGTTGCCCATGTATGTCCTAGATGCAATACATACATAATTGATGGCTAGCAATCAAGAATGTCATCTGAAAAGTGTCAGAACCAATTGTACTGTAGCTTAATAGGCTATTGCTTCTGACTACAATTATATGTAGCTGTACAGATAAATATTCGGGGGTAATTGTTAAGTTTGGTAAATATGAGGGTATTCTTACAACACCAACTTCCTCACCGTAGTGGTAGTGTTGTGTGTTATCCAGAGGCGAAAGCAGTGTTTAAGACTAATGAAGTATATTAGGTCCCCTGCAGCACTTCAAAAGTAGCCCAGAGCAGTGAAAGTTGTTTGAAAGTCACATGTTCCCATGGCCTGGCTACTATATAGCACAAATAGTTAAGAATCACCCATGAGATTCTTTCCATCAGTGATTCTGCAGACATATTCACATCAAATGGAAAGGAAGTGGAAAACACTGTAGATGAAAATAAAAAAGAATTGGGTCACCATACTAATTTAGTGTCTATTGAGACCTAAGTGAAAACCCCTCTGAGAAATGTAAAGAAGGTTTTTTAGACATGCTTTGGGGCACTGTTCTTAATTGTCTTTTTTTATATTTATGTATATATAGAGACACAACAGTGCAGACCTTAACCCTGCAGCCCTCAGTACGAGATGGGATCATTGTATATGAAGACTCACCTTTGGTCAGTATCATGAGTGATATATTGCTCTGCTCTGTCAAATCACATGCACACACACAAAACATTCTGCAAGTATTTACAATTTACCTTTTACCTTTAAGTATTTGGCATAGACCAGAAATAGGACAACTATCCTGCAATAGCTTATGTTCACAGGCATTGTCATAGAACATTCAGTGGCCTCCACAATTATTTGCACCCTATCAGACAGTCTAATGGGACCATACTCAAACTTTTATTTCAGAAGTGGAGCACCACATATTTTTAGAATTAGGCCTACAGCAGCAAAATTAAGTAGGCCTATCCTGTATTTTGCTATGTATAGCACAAACAGTAAAGAATCATCCATGATATTCTACCGATCTGTGATTCTGCAGAGACATATTCACATCAAATAGCCAGAAATAAAGTGGAAAACGCTGTAGATGAAAATAAAAATTAATTGTACATAGCTGATACTTTTCCTGCACTTGAAATGAAAGAAAAAATAAATATCTTGTAGGATAATAAAGCCCGGGCCAGCTACACTGCAAAAAATGAATTCTAACCAAGTGTTATTGATCTTATATTAAGATTAAAAAATCTATTTGGTATTGTTTCTAGTATGAAGAGACTTACCTAGCGCCCTCTCAAAAGATCATTTTGACTTAATTTAAGAAGACTTTAACTTATTTTAAGGAGTCTTATCAAGACAAATTTGCTCAACGCACTGGCAGACAAATTTGCTTATTTTTAGGACAAATTTGCTTAACGCACTGGCAGACAAATTTGCTTGTTTTCAAGATGTGATATCTTAAAATAAGTCAATTTTTTTTTTTATTAAATGATTTCACAAGAAAGTGCTAGGTAAGTCTCTTTATACTGAAAACAATACCAACTAGTTTTTTTTATCTTGATATAAGATTAATAACACTTGGTAAGATTTTGTTAGATAAGCAGTTTTTGCAGTGTACCTACTGACATACTTGAACTCTGCATAACTGTAAAAGGTGGTGTTGGGTGGGTTGAATGTCCCATGTACCCTCACTACTCCCCTGATATTTTCAAAGGAGTAGCTGATTTTTAATAACAATACAAGTGTGAGTGAGAATGAGAAAGGGCATTTGGCTTATGTGTCTTAATATTTATATCTCTGTGAAACAGAAAGTTGTGGATTATTCTGAGGGATTTGTCAGGATAAATTAATTCAATTAAATCAGTTATTTATTTGAAATTATTTGGAGTGATTTCAGTGATTTTTTATAATCCTTTTTACTCATCTTTGTCAGAGGTGCCAAATATTGTGGAAGCCACTGTAGGTGCAAATTACATTTTGGGGCTAGGCAGAGAAAGAAATGGGAAAAGTCATTAATGAATCTTTGCTTTTCTAAAACGGATAGTTCTGATCCTTGATTGTGATCTCCGCTAGCGCGTCGTGCCTAACAACACCCCTTAGCTGTTGTAGAATCAGTGTAACCTACGGCCTCTCGGGGCTTATTGCTTAAGTAACTACACCCATCGGGGAGCAGCAGGTTAAAAAACACTCCCTTTGGAAAATATTTTTTTATGGCCTTTCAACACAGTTACAATGTTTACAATACTTCTATTTGTCTGTAGAGAACCTCACCACACTTCCACAGAAATATCATTCTATTTTGTACATTGTCAGTGGTGAAAACAGAGTTTGTTTTTTTGATGTGTGCCTTTGCCCTTTGCAGTTGCATTGTAAGACAATTTGGTGTTAATGCGAACAACTGTCTTGCTCAAAAACTGCACCAATAAATGTCATTATGCTCTCAAACAACTGTTTGAACCTGTTAGTTTCTGGAAATAGACCTTAGGTTGTTTTTGCTCCGGAACATTCCTTTAAGGCTTTCAAAGTGCCAATAAAGCACAATAAAGCCTGTGACAAACTTGACCATGGAGTGCATTTTGACACTGGAATAGATGGACCCTGATGAACCATGAAGGTTTTACATGAATAATACAATACAATCCTAATTTCTCCCCTCTTCACCTGTGTATTTGTGTATGAAGGTAAAAGCAGTAAAAATGGGACATATCTTGGTCATTGATGAAGCCGACAAAGCCCCTACCAATGTCACATGTATACTGAAGACCCTTGTAGAGGATGGAGAGATGATTCTGGCAGATGGAAGGAGGATTGTGTCAGGTACAGCTCTCATGTAGACATAGTTTAAATAGGAATGATTTGGGCCCGAGCACTGGAGGGCTGTGGCCTGCACCGAAGGTGTAAAGCCTATTGTTTCTGTTTCTATTGTTTCGGTTTATTATTAATATTATCATTACACTGCAAAAAAATAAAATCTAACCAAGTGTTATTAATCTTATAATAAGATCAAAAAATCTATTTGGGATTGTTTTTAGTATGAAGAGACTTACCAAGTACTCTCTCAAAAGATCATTTTGATTTGATTTAAGAAGACTTTAACTTATTTTAAGGAGTCTTATGAAGACAAATTTACTCAACGCTCTGGCAGACAAATTTGCTTGTTTTTAGGACAAATTTGCTGAACACACTGGCAGACAAATGTGCTTGTTTTCAGGATTAGACGTCTTAAAAGAAGTCAAGCTCTATTTAAATTAAGTCAAATGATTTTACGAGAAAGTGCTAGGTACGTCTCTTCATACTAAAAACAGTACCAAATACTTTTTGATCTTGATATAAGATTAATAACACTTGGTTAGATTTTATTAGATAAGCAGTTTTGCAGTGTACTCTTCATTCTTTATTATTTATCTGGATCCCCATTAGCTTCCACAAAGTGGTTGCTAATCTTCCTGGGGTACGCACAGTGGAAGATTACACTCAGGTAAAAACAGATAATACAGAAATGGTACATTACAGTAGGTGCAATGAACAAACACAAAAAAACAAATTTCAGGATGAATGAAAAGTCTGGTTCCAAAACGCTATATTTCAACATTAAACATTAATGTTATTTAATTGTGTATCTCAGGCAATATCAATAATTTTGCAGTTGTGTTGTTTTGATTGAGTAAAGATAAATCAAATAGCAATAACACAATTACAGTTCCACTGAAATTACCTGGTAAACAACATTTAAAATGTCAAAATTCATGACAATGAAGGATATAGCATTTTGGAACCAAACTCTTCAAAAATACAAAAAATAAAATAATAAAACAAAGGACAAGAGAAATGAACAATTTAACAGTTGGGCAGAATCAAACCAATGCAACTTTCACAAAAGAGCTACAACATTAACGTTACAGTAGCATAACTATATTGAATCAATATCAAACTCTGAATTCTTGAATTTCCCCTTGGGGATCAATAAAGTATCTATCTATCTATCTATCTATCTATCTATCTATACCACAATAGGCTAAACACTGTTATGAACTCATATCCATCCTGCTTCATCTACAGTCAGGATAAATCCAATTAAATGATATAGCCTACGTCTACTTTAGGCTTGCCTGCATTATTAAATGACAATTGAAGATTTCACCACTTCACAAAAAAAGTTAATTTATTCACACTTAGCCTAATAAAATTCACTCGTGCTCTAATCCCTCTTGCTCTCATCCTAAATCGCAGAGTAACATAAATCCATCACTTCAATATCATCCAGTGAAATATTTATTGATATTCAATAATTTATGGTACGTTCTAACTAAACTAGGCTAACAATCTCATTTCTCTGTTTTACCCCTTCCCCTTACCCCTTACCCTTAGTCTTGCTTTTGTTGAAATAATTCCTGCTTTTGTTGAAATAATTCCTGAACAGTTTTATTCAGAGCTGAAAATGCAATGATGGCCTATTTGACAGAAGATAGATGTAGGTTGCTAGTGACAAAATATTAGCTTTCAGTGTGGTACGATCTCTCTGTAAATTACGTTTAATTCAAGTGTTTCAATTATCCCAGCTCTCCCTTATGGTTGGCTAGTGGTGTCTCATTTCCAAGGGGAATATCTTCACCCCTATGTCTTGCCACTCGGTTTCGAGGGACAAGGGCTAGGGGTAAGATGAAGGGATAGGGAAAGGGGAAGGGGTAAAACGGAGAAATGAGAAAATTGTGTATATTTTAACATTTAAATGCATCAATCTGGTGCACTTTCGAAAGAAATTTAGAGGTTAGATTTATTTTTAACTATGGATGGAAATATTTGTGCTGTAGCCAAAACTGTTTTGCACACACAGGTGGAATAGTTATGATGATGATAGCCTAGGCCAGGGGTCGGCAACCCGCGGCTCCGGAGCCTCATCCGGCTCTTTGATCCCTCTGATGCGGCTCAGCTTTTGAAAATAATAATGAGTATAGGCCTATTTAATTCAAATGTATTTTATTTTAGCTCGTAGGTCTATCTGAGTAATTTATATAACTTCCCACCTCACTTGACTTTGTAACCTGCACCATATTGTTACATTCGCGGTTCGTTGCCATGTCAATATCAAACAAAATCACCGATTTCCCTCCATTTCAGTCAACGAGAACACTTGTCTTTAATTGTTATTGTTGATATGTGCGCTTGCTGTAGGCTAGATAAGGAAAATGTCAAAAAGGAAACGTCAGCGACCACAGCTTGCGAGCACGAACATAAGCGGGCTGAAATGGGAAAGTTTCCATCCGAAGACTGATTCTGAAAACGCAAAATGAACTGCCCGTTTTATAGGCTATCGCACACTGCAACGAGTTAGTATTGCTGTGTTAACCCTATTCCACTTGCATGTGAGAAATCTTTCTCACAAATGAAAAATATAAAAACAAACCTGCGCTCACGTTTAAGGGCAATTCCGCGCAAAACTGTCACATCCATAACGCCAACACAATGCCATGGTAGGCTATTTAGTTGCCGTTATGGATATATGACAGTTTTGCGTGGAGTTGCCCTTAAATGATGACAGCCTCAATTCTTACATGAAACTTCACCTCACTGAATATGAGCTAGTCAGACTCCAAGGCTATCACCAAATCTAATCTCTGGTAGGCCTAATGTTCAATTTCGCCAATGACATGTCAATGAAAATTGAGTGTTGTGTTGTGAACTACAGTGGGCATCGCTTTCAAATGACCACTTCAGTCGCGCATTACGAGGCGTGAAGCTGCGTGAAGCTTTAGTACCACTTTCAGCCACTGTGCGTCGCTCTGCCACTGTATATCGCTCTGCCTGCCGCCCCTTCTGAAAAAGCAGGAGACTTGCCGAGAGTAATCCCAGCCTACGAATTCAATAACAAAATAAATCATGCATAATTAAACATTACCTCGATTTAGGCTACTTGGGTACGAAAATCGAAATTTGCTGTCTACATTATTGTCAGTGTTGGGGGTAACGCAACTACGCAAATCAAAACAGTGGTGTGATAATTGAGCCAGTAGAGAAATAACTGTTCAGAATTAATCTGTAGCCTTGGGTAGGCTTCTGCAGAAAACAATGTTGTTGCCGATTTAATACTATCTGGCGACGTTTTCAATAGAGGCTTTCAATAGGAACTATGACCCACGTTTTGGTTTCGTAAATTAATTTGCCCTACTTCTTGACTGCAATGTAGTCAATTGACTGCTTGACATGTCATTTTTATTTTTCTGTACAATAAAGCTTTATGCTGCAGAATTACATTCATATTTGGCTGACTTCTGCAGACGCGCAAAAAAACACTGCCAGGCCATCCTTAAAAATATTTTCGTTTACCGTAACCCTACCGACCCTGTCAATTTAGAACCGATATAGAAATATTTTTTTCCCCTTTTAGTCCGACCGACTTGCCGGTTGTAAACTTGCGTTAAGACCGACCGATTATTTTTACTCTAAACAACCAATACAAATAAAATACTATTTATTTTAGTAGGCCTAAGTATTGTGAATATAAATTGCCTACATACAAACGTAGGCTCTCTTAAAGCCCCCCTGTGTAAGAAATTCTCCCATCTAGTGGTTAGGAGTTATATAGCAACCAACCTCTCAAGCGCTGCCTCGTTTAGAACTACGGGAGCCGTTACACATCAAAACTGACACTAGTTCTGGACTCCTAGCATGTCGAAGCATAAACTTCTCTCTAAAAGCGTAACTCTCGCCAAAATGCACCCTAGGGTGTTTTGTGAATGTACACGAGTCAAACTTTAGTTTAAAAGCCTAATTATGTCTGAAGCGCCACTTTCAAGCTTGTCCGTGTTGTCGTTTTTGGGTCAAATGTGGATTTTGAATGGGAACTATTTTTTGATACATGATCGCGTCAAAATCGCTATTTTTAAAACACTAAGAAGGCTCGACACAACATGAAACTTCGATCGAAGTATTATCAGTGTTTCTACACATGAACTTGAGCATTGAGAACATTGTTCGTGTACACAGTGTTCACTAAAAGAAAGGTTTTGAACAACTCACTTGGCTTTTCTGATCGCTGCCATCATGCCAGTCAAGGAGTGAGTTGTCCAAAACCTTTCTTTTTAGTAAACTACTAGTGCAGTGCCCGTTCAAACCATTCCTGAAGAAAACCCATAGCTCAATTACATGGCCACATGTATGCCTGCTTTAAAAATAGGATGATAGGGAAACATCATTCCAGCTAAGCATTCAATAATGAATACTGAATATTATAATAAATTAGCCTATAATTAATGTGGCCTCTAATAAATTTAGGCATGGCTGCATGTGACATTTCTACAGATCAGAATGACATGACAACTGTTTTGAGTTAAGGCTAAATGTGTATAGCTTACTGAATAACTTCCTAATGCTATTCGAAGCTTGCACATACTTTTATTTTGAGTAGTCACTACATACCCGTGTTTAATGGCGTGATAAGTGGCGTCGAGTCTGCAACTTGTCTAACGTTAGCTATGTGGCATTAGCCTATCGCTCGTTTCAATTTGGGACCTTGCAGTCGGAATTGTCGTTTTAGTTAAAGTCTCTTGAAAGTCCAAAGTATTCGAGTGGTCACTACATACCCGTGTTTGTTGGCGTGTTGTTGCAAGTAATCATTTTATGCAAGCAAACTGCATACAGGGAGTCTTTATTGTTGAGGTCAGACATGATAATCATCTTGCATCTTAACCCACAAGCGGTTCCCGAGTAATCCGTTTAAATTGCGACTGACTATCATCAAAGTGAGACCTAGCAGAGCCCGTTCTCTGGACCTAGCTACTGTCAGTACACGATCCATGGGGTGGAGCTCCCCTGAAACTGGTCCCCTTGGAAACTCGAGAGTGCACACCTTTGTGCCACGCGCGAGCCACATACGAAATCTTAGGTCAGTCTGACAAACGGTCAGCGAGATATGCGTGCCACAGACACACACACACACACACACACACACACAGACGCTTCTTGCTTTATAGATAGATGTGTACACTAACAATGTTCTCAATGCTCAAGTTCATGTGTAGAGACACTGATGATACTTCGATCAAAGTTTCACGTTGTGTCGAGCCTTCTTAGGGCTCTTACAGAGTCAACGCATCGCTACGCATACGCGCCCGCAAGGCTACGCATCGCTACGCTTCGGCCGCCATTATGCGTCGATGCGTAGCAAAATGTGTCATCCCAGTTTTTGATACGCGACGCACTGACGCATGCAATACTATGCGTTGTCGGTGGGGGCGACACTGCAAGTATTGTACATTATGTCAAGTATATGTTATATTTACAGAAGAAGGTTTGAATACAATGGCCAGAGAAGAGGAAACATTATGCAAGCTTATCTTTCTTTTACGCTCTATGGAGCTCCACATTGTAGGTTACATGCTATTCATTGTGTATAACATGATTGTCACTTGGAGGAGACTTCAGACTTGTAGATAACTTACGTTAGTATAGTTAGCTAACCGCTGCTAACGTGCTAGCATCGTCACGTCAGAAAACCATGGGGATGTGCACATGTGTTAGTGTACATTTATTCACCATATATTAATAAAGTTGAAGTGGCTCTGCAATGCAGGCACGGCGCTACGGGTGGGCCTGGATCATAGACAGTAAAAGAAATGGACGAACAGACTCCGTCGTTTTCAATGGGAGGGCACTGAGTCAAATAGAAAGATTTTTCAGTTGGTCCCCCCAGTACTGCGCAGACTCACACTTAACTTCGTGACGTTAGCCATCGAACTGAATCTTGTAACTCATATGATAGATACACAGAAACTTCTTACACTTCCTTCGCCTTCAAAGTCATCAAAGTTAAACATTTATTTATGTATTATTATTAATATCATCCTCACCAAGTCGAGTTAATGTTGAAGCTACCATAGCCTACATGATCATCTTCAAAAACAGTCATGCTAAAACAAAACAAAGTTATAGCCTTGAAGCTAATCTTTTTTCCACTTTTCCGACCTACGGTCAATCCATCGAAAAACTCTGAAATGATTAATGCCCTTTTTTTTAAAAATTAGGTTTACTTTTTTATTATTATTAGGTTCCCTCTGTGTAATGCTTTACCTTAACATACGGTCGTGTATGCTAGGTTTTGCTTATGAGTTACCGTCATAGACAGTAAGGTGGACTGAGCTTCTTATCCAAACAATACGGTTATCTCCCTACGGCGCGAAAGAGAGATTACATCAAAGCTAGCTTCCCTCCAACCGAACAAGCTAACCGTTCTTCTTACGGGTAACCAACGTTACGGACGAGCTAGTGGAGTCTGTTTTGCCTTTGTAGTGTTTATGTGGATTACACAGAAGCTACAATATCGGCACAGGATATATGTTATATGAAGTTATGGTATTTCAAAAAAATCCTACAATGAATGGACTTCTATGGGAGTTAGCAGAGAGGTGGTCCCTCCAGCCTACGTCGATTCTTCTTCTTCTTCATGCAGCAGATTTAATATGAACGTTACCTTCCATAACACATAATTTGGAACGTAGGCTACGTGCGCGCGAGGTTGGGCATGTCATTGTTTGCATTTAATATTTGGTATAGGCCTACGTTACAAGGAAATCATGAAGTCATCAATAACAAGGTGGTGGTGGAATTATCCTGTTCTCGTCATTTAGACTAGCCTACACGTTCAGGTTTGTTATCAGCCTCTAGCCTACAGTCTCGAGCTGGCCAAACAGTGGTGGCCTGCTTTGCCTAGTTGTAAAATCGAATTAGTGAGTCTTCAATGTTCCCTTCTCCCTAAGCTAAGCATAACAAACCATATAATGCATATTGCTATTTAAAAGCCACTCTGCTAGGTGGCTATATAGTTCGTTTCTAGCAAACAGAAAATGTCAAGATAGCTAAATGTCATTACATCCTCTAATTGTCAAAATTGTATTGTCCATAATATTTAATAAATGTGGTGCAAATGAGGCTTGAGTCAGTGGATTCATTTATGAAAAGTGAGCAGCAAGTCAGGCAAAATGGGAATTATGAAAAACGTTTAGACTCTGGGCTAAGCCCCGAATGTTTTCAACTGCCCTGCATATTGATTGAAACTGTCGGGCAGTGTGATTGATCTGTATTGTTGAAAACCTAAAACAAATGAAATATTCGACTTCATGTTATACAAGCAGAACTAAACTATGTTTGGGGGAAATATTAGATTCCCACTTTTACAGCCTATAGGCCTTAGGTCTATTCGAGAGATGCGCTAAAGCACAGCCAGCAGGTATCGTGCGTAATGGAGATTCCAAAGCGCTCTTATTTGGTCAGAACCAAGGACAGTGATCGAGGATAGTACGTCCGTCCTTTTTACAATGCAACAAACTATTTAAAGAGCATCAAGCTATTCAAATCTCTATTATGTAAGCACAAATAATATAACAGTATATTAGTCAGTCATTTTTATTAGGTTAAACAGTGATTTGATAAAGTTTTTTTTAAGGCCCACCCACAATTGGTCTAGCCCATCCAAAACTGGAATCCTGGCGCCGTGCCTGCTGCAATGTAGGCTATGTTTGCGTTTATTTACAGTACCATGTTCCTTACATGACATGACACAGTGTCCTTGTAACATGCAGTCAATCTAGCACAGCGAATCACACTCACCTCCCGTCTATAGTTTGTCACCCAACAAAGCTAGATATTACTTTTTATACGTGTCTCCATGTCATACTGGAGTCTTTTTGAGAATTCTAAATTAAATATGATCCGTGGCTCTCCAAAAGAGCCTCTTGGGATGTAACTTTTACAGACAGCTTAAATATCACTCAGAATGTCACCAGTGACTGCTACCCCCTGTTGCGTGAGCGATGTATTGCATTTCACTTATCGGCCGCGTTGCTTGCGTCCACCGTGTAAACTATGAAAGGGAGCACGTCGCTCGCGTCGCTAACGTTGCTTGCTCACGTTGCTCGCGTTGACTCTGTAAGAGCCTTTAGTGTTTTAAAATAGCGATTTTGACGCATCGAAATAGTAGACTAGTGCCCCTACGACTCCCATTCACGAAAGTTTGACTCGGTATATTCACAAAAACACCTTAGGATGCATTTTTGGGAGAGTTACGCTTGAATAAGCAATAACAACATATTCATAACATTTTGTGTACTGTTTTATTGCCATTGCTTGTGTGCGATGCCAATGCAACTCTTTCGGACTGAGCTAGCTAGCTATCGTTAGCACAGTAAATGGAAAGTGAATGGGAACGGCTAGGTAGTAGGCTACTGCAGCTAAGGACTTTGGTTAAACTATATTGTTGCAAACTAAACTGAAATAACCCGTTCAGCAACTTTGTGGTCTATTAGTCCTAGCATAACTATGTTAGGTTAGGTTGTCACTGTCTCTGGGTCTAGAAACTAGAGATCAAGTGAGCTGGTGACAGATCACGAACAAAGTTATTTCTCTTTATTTATTTCTTTGGAAAATACAGTGTCGGACTGTTAGGAAGATATGACTTGTAGAAAATGGGCTCGTAACTTACATTGCTGAATGTAGGGAAATTCTGCAGATGAATCCAAGCTAATGTTTTTCTATGCATCCAGACGCCAAAGACTGAGCTGTATTCGCATATTATGTCCCTTGCTGGCCACCGGTATTTTAACATGGCGCACGTACACGGCTAGTCGCCCCTGTGCTATGTAGATTTAAATGAGGATTTCTAAGCCAATAGGTATGCTTCGAATTGGTGGTGGTGGTAATTAAACATGAATGAGGCCACATTTATGAATGGTAAATGTTGATTTTGTTAACAAACAACTGAAAACGTTACACAGGGGGGCTTTAAATAAAACCCTGTGGCGTCATCTCTACGCCATTGGTTTACGCATGTCACACTATGGCCTATACGCTTCGTTTCATTCACACAAACATCTCGACTCAACGCTTATTACTTGGCACGAAGCTCTGGAAGAACTGTGCCCAGATCTTTTCCCATTATTTCTCCCCTCTAGTCTAACGGTGACCGTGTTGAAGAATTGAAATTGGTTGTGGTCTATTCAGCATTTCTCAAAATATGGGCTTAACCCAGATTCAAACTCTTGGACAGGGGACTGATAACTGCTGTGTAACGGCGGCTATCATCAGCCGGCCTTAACGCACTGCACCACAGAATTGACGGCGTGGGTGAATAGGGATAAATAACAATAGATTACACAACTGTTTCACCAGCACATTTAAATGACTTGACTAAAACCGTGCATAACTGGAGGTACACCTGTTATCTGAGCAGTCTGTATGTCCTCATTTTGTGAATGCGAGGACGATATGAGTTTCATAGATATCCGAGTCATCTATGCAACATAATGTTTGAAAACCACTGGCTCGTAATCACAATAATTTAACACACGACAGTTGGATACTTCATCATGTTCCCATGCCTACATTTTGGTGAGTAGCATAGAGATCGTTAAAACAATAAAGTATGGCTCTCCGTTTGGGACATCGAAAACTTATATTTTTAATAGGGTAGACTACCGTCGGAGATGCTGACTTGCAAAGGCCTCGGGATAACACGTTATCTCCACTATCATCAGTCAATGCCTCCTTGATCAAAGTGGGGAATGAAAGAAAAAGTTTGAGAACCACTGGCTTAGTGTTAATTTCGTCAGAGGCGACGAGAGGAAATATGTTCGTCAACGACCTTTTTTTTCATGACTAAGACGAGACGATGACGAGACTGCAGTAATGTCCTGAAACACTGACTAAGACTATCTTAAGATGCATTATTGTTGACGAAAAAAGACGAGACTAAAATGTTTTGCATGAAATAAAAACTAAGATAAAATCTCTCTTCATTTTCGTCTACAAAATGAGAAGACAGAATATCTAGCTGTTACGTTTTCAAAATATTCCGAATGAGTTCATACGCAACAGCTTTCCTGTAGGCTAGTCTACATGCTGTTGCTGCAACCCTGTGGCTGCAACACGAAACTACATGGAACAAGAACACTGGAGATTTCTGCCAGAGTTAGCAAGCTAACTACATAAGCTTTATGCCACAATGCTACATACCCAAAAGTTGAAGCTTCTCTCATACAAATTAACATCCCCCAGAATGTCCATACGAAAATGTTCATCATGTAATGTCAACTATTTAACTAGTTAGACTGATGATGCAAAGTTTGCTAGCAAGTAAGCTAATATGGAAAGTTCGCTAGCAAGTTAGCTATGGCTAAGATGGAGAGTCTGTTTGGGGAATGTGTTGTGTTTGGGCGCATATCGCCATCTAGCGAGGCGGAGTAAAACATTAATACTTTGGCCTATGACTGTGTACTCAAACTTTTTCAGTTTCAGGAACACTTAACTAACCCTAGCTAAAAAAACAGTAGCCTATAATTAGTCTACACAATAGGCATACTCACTGAACCACCTTGCTTATTGTCTTTGCACTTTGCTTATTCTGTGGATTCATACTGTATGATTTAAACTGGCATATCTTACATAGACAGTGTTGCAGAACTGTTTTTACATACAAGTTGGTTCAATATTGCAAACAACTCATCTATATTATATTTAGTTTTCTTTTGACTAAAACTAGACTAAAATGACGAGACTTTTAGTCGACTAAAACTTGACTAACAAAAAAATGATATTTGAATCACTAAATATGACAAAGACTAAAAAGGACATTTCGTCACAAGACTAAGACTAAGACTAAATTAAAAATAGGTGACAAAATTAACACTACACTGGCTTAACAAGTTACCTGCAGTCCAGAACACACAGAATATTGCAACAGAAAGTTGCCTTTATAATCAACTACTATTTGTTCCAACAGCATTCAAACAAAGCCTTTATAAAAGTGAAAAAAAAAATGATTCCATAAGAAGTAAAATAAAATACTGTTACTGTAGTAACTGTATCCCAAGCTTCAGCTCCCCACATCTGTGACAGGCAGACGTGACACCGCTAAATTCTCAGCTTGTTTATACCCCACACTGAACGCGTAAGACCGCTAGGCCCATCACTGTGGGGTGCGGTAGCCTAGCCTACTCTCTGGGATTTAAGTCAAGCAATATAACCATACAAATGTTTCAAAATGAGTAATTTCGGCTTTGTCTGAACTGGCCATTGTAGGCTACGTAAAAAATAAACAAGTAGGCCTATTCCCTATCCAATGATATCGGCAAATGTTTGTTTTCCAAAGTAAGAATTTCACTTCACCATGCACCTTCGACAATGAATAGCTCATTACACTTATGTTACTGTTGAACGTAGGCCTAACTGGTATCATTACAAACATTATTCTGTGTCCTAAAAACTGGCATTTTATGGCATTGTGTCATGTAAGGTCGTTGCAAAATCTAGAGAAATGTGTGAGGTGGTCAGCGGGGGACAATTGAGACACACATTGGATTGTGTTATTACTTGAACATTCCACACTATCCACAGCTGTGGTATCGGGGACAGGAGGATTACTGTTAGCGCAGGCTTTATATAAAATTCTTCAACAGAAGGCCTGCCTCGAATGCAGGCTTGCCCAAAATAAAGGCCTGTGGTTTGCGCAGCCTACAGTAAGTAGGTTAAATAACAGACCCGCCACAATGTGCGGTATGATGATTTTTTGCCCTGCATGTTCTTAAATAACAATGATCATCAGTAGCCCATACCTGTCAACACTCCCGTTTTTCCCGGGTTTCTCCCGTATTTCAAGGTCATCTCCCAGCACCCTCCCATTTTGTTATTTCTCCCGGAAAACTCCCGTAATTTGTAGGGCTGTAACGATTTACGATTCGAAACCGAAATCGCAACATTCATATCCACGATACTGTGTCGCGGTGTGAAAAGGCAGAATCGCGACACACCCTTTCTAGTGTTTCACGCAGTGCTTTGCAGCTTATGCGCCGCAAAAGCAACCCACAACTCCCGCTTTACTTATCGGTAGCCTACGTTGTCCAAAAACAAATAAATAAATAAATAATAATTTCATACCTCTCCTTGCTTTCATTGTAGACTATGTGTGCAACTTTACCAAACAGTATAGAAGTAAACCCCCTCTCCTTGCCCGCTCTCTCTCGCGCTCCCTCCCTCTCACTCTCCCTCCCTCTCCTGCTCAATGAACATGCGCGACTTAAATAAAACATTCACAATCGTGAAAGCAAGGACGCATAGACGACTAGCTAAATTACTATTAAATCTGCTTAGCATCATTAGCATGCTGCACATATTTGTTTAAAACTCTTGCATTTAAGTTGACTGATCATCTCAATACCAACGTTTCCCAAAAGGGCCTGTCCCAAGGAGAACAAGTATTACCTTGAAACTTAAACACACATGTGGAAACTGAACAGTCCAATCAGTAGACTATGATAGGCTAAGCTTCATGCTACTTTGTTTACAATATTTCCAGGCTTCAACCAGACAGCTGAATTAAAGAGGTAGAGTTGTAATAAAAAAAATAGTAGGCCTAGGCTATAGGCTAATCTGCATAAAGTGTGCTGTCATAAATATCAGTCATTCAGAAAAATATTTTTATATCAGGATATAAAATAATAGATATATTATAATCCTCTGGTGTTCTAAGGGAGGCTATTAAAATGTTATTTAATAAAATGTCTAGCCCCCCCCCCCCCAAAAAAAAGAACAAAAAAAAGAAAAATCGAGATTCGTATCGAACCGTGGGTCAAAAACGTGATACAAACCGAATCGTGAGGTTGGTGTATCGTTACAGCCCTAGTAATTTGCATGGCCATCAAACTTCATTTTAAAATCATTGATCCATTCAGGTTGCCAGATTGTGTATGAAATACACCCTACACATACACGATTACTTAGTTTCAATTTCAACCGTTTTGTCATAGGCTAAAACCTGGCAACCCAAAACCCAAATAAGGAAGCGGGTGCCGACTGCGCAGTCTGAGTCTCGTCGTAAGCAAGCGGGCTAGTTGAATGGCCTACTCCAGAACTAGCTGTTGTGAAATTGTTGGGAATTTAATTGATTAACACATCACATAAACTGTTATTGAGTGTTGTTGATACACTGAACTTGTGCCCTCGGAACCAAATCTGACAGCAAGCAGCTTTGGCGTTTTGGAAGTAGACTGCAGGCAGGCAGCTGGCGGATACATAACTGGCATGCGTAAGGTAATGGTAAGGTAAAAGCAACGACCGAAATGCAGTGTTGAAACACGTGTATGAAACGTATTAAATATGCAAACACAGATCCGGTATAAACACTGACACCCCCCCCCCCCCCGGAGCTGAGCGCTCTAGAATCTTTGACTAACAGTCTAAGAGTGAGTGAGTCTTCGTTGCTATGGATGACGTTATTACTCATGCACGAGCTTGACTGAAGTGACCTTGATTGGCTGATGATTGTAACGCGGGAATGATTCCAAACACCTCCGTTACGATGGGTGGCAGGTGACAGGTCTGAGAATGCGTGCGCTACACAAGGACGGAAGATGATGAATAACTGATTAAAAAGGCCTGGCCTAAATTAATCAAGGGTAAGGCAAAACAAATAGCCTAGTAGCCTAATGAAACATACGGATTGATGTAGTATCTTTGTAACATTATTAAATTAATCTGTTACTATGCCTATGCCTACGTTTGCAAAAGAGAACATTTTAATTTCATTCACAATAATGTTACATTTAATTTACATGTTGACAATGAGTAGCCTAGTTTTGGTTGTTGTTGGTGGCGTTATTGCATGTTAGTTATGCCTACAATGCAAAATTGCTTCCTCACGATTGGAAGCTCCTGTAGCCGCATAGGATTTCAAAACAGGCGAAATGCCACAAAACCGGTTTGTGAATAGGGAGTTAGGAGTCCTCTCGACTTCTTTTAAGCTGTCACAGCTGGTGGGAAGGTGTGATTTGTTGGGGACAGGGCCGGATTAACTGGGCACAAATGTCTGATGGCCCCCCCTGCCCCCCAGTCAACGTGAATCGGGTGGTCAGTTAATAGGCCTATATCGTGAAGATTTTTCTTGCCATCTAAGGCACGAGCGCATCTGTGAGGCCAAGCCTCACCAAGTAGCCCGTTTGTTTACAACTAACATTACATTTAATTAAAGGTCTCATCTCATCGTTTTTTCATTAATTTTGCCATGGTCTCTAGTATTAATGAATGCCCTGTGAGCCGGTTTTGGTGAAAAAAATGCTCTCCTGCGTCTATTTCATGCTGTTTTAGTTTGGTGGGGAAGGTGGGAGGGGAGGAACGACAGGATTTGCCTCTTGCTCATGAATATTCATGACATGTTAATGACCTCGCCTCTGATTGGCTAACAGTACTGTGACGCTCCCTCCAGTGCGTCCTCATCCGATTCTGCCTGTGCTATGCTCCATATTTAACTTTACAGTGCTAAAACTCGAGTCAAAACTGTTGCACAAAATGTCTTTGGAGATACAACTTCATGTGTTTGATCCTAGTATCCGAGTAGGAAGAAGAACCGCTTCCTGATTGTTTGTCGGTGAACGTTGTAAACTTTTTCCTAAAAGAGGTAAACGTTTGTGGCAATCGTCATCTTGCATTCAAGTAATAAACAGTTGGAAACGTTTTAAAATAAAGACCTATTTCTTTACACAGTCAAAAGTCTTTGCAATCTTCCTAGTAAATATTTTACTTCACAACACAGGTTATAAGCACCCTTAATGCAGTTCAGCCACTGACCTAGCCTGCTAATTGTATGCTATTGGAATAGATAGTTATGGTTTAAATTCCATGATACTATCATTGAAAGGCCACTTGGTCATAGCCCAATATATATATATATATATATATATATATATATATATATATATATAGATCTAAATGCAAACACACTTACCTACTCCTAGCTATATTTCGCTGGAATTGCACCAGAATGCCTACAGAAGCAGAGAACGTGTGCTGCAAGACTTCTCCAGTAATGAGAACTATGGCTTTGATAGCCTACATTGGCAGAGGTTAGCCTACTCAAGTTGTTTTCTGTCACGTATGACCCTTAGGAAAAAGTACTATAGGAATCTTATAGTATAAGACTACTATAGAAAAACTATAGCAGTTGTAGGATATTATAGTTATTAGTACTTCTACAGTATGTCCCAAAATACGTATTCCTATAAGATTACTATCCTATAAGATTCCTATACTACTTTTTCATAAGGGGATTGCTCATGTGGTTAGAAAAATGGGCAACACCAGTACCCATGTTGTCTGTATGACCCTGTACCCAGGATTAGAACCAGTCTGCCTTAACATAATGTACTCCCTTCAAAATGCACTAAACATTCAACTATGGCCCCCTGTGAGACAGAAGATATGAAAGGTAAGATAAACCTTTAGCCTAAAAGGGACAAAAACTGATGCAACTCCTAAAACGAATATACAAAACAGGTCAATTTTCAATAAATAGCTTTATTATATTTACATACAGCAGTGGTACTCAAAGTGTGGTCCGCAAGCTCTCTCAAGTGTTCCACAAGTGGATGTGGTAAAATATAATAGATGAGTTGTTTGCAATATTGAGCCAACTTATGTACATCCAAACAGTTCTGCAACACTGATGTAACCTACAATATGCCAGTTTAAATCATATGAATCCTCTGACACCCTAAGCAAGGTGCAAAAGCAATGTGGTTCAGTGAAAAGGCCTATTGTGTAATATACTGTTGAAGTAGGTCTTCTGTTTTTTTTTTTTGCTAGGTGGTCCGTGATTTATTATTTTGTTTAAATTATTATTGTTTAAGTGGTCCTTGGTCTGAAAAAGTTTGAGAAACACTGACAAATAGTAATATTGCAGTCTATTAAAATAATGCAAACACAAAACAAGAACATCCAAACTATGCACAGAATTAACAATGTCCTCTTTTTGCCAGACGATGCAGACATCTGGCCTACAGATCCTTTGTAAGATGGTGCTGGGATTATTTAGGGAAAAAGGTCTGAGTTGTTGTTTCGGCTTGTGTTGTCCTGGGTATCCGAAGGGACAACACACAAAACACATTCATTGGCTGTGATGATTCTATTACATTGCTCATTGATTGCGCTGGGCCATAGGTGGAGCCATCAGGTGTTATTGTGGAGATGTCACTTTCATCCTCCTCCTCCTCTTGATCAACCTGAGGTCTTCTAGCTGGCCTTGGATGAACAGGCTTGATGGGAGTAGAGGTAGCAGGCCCCCATGCCCATGGTGTATCCGAAGTGCTTGTATCAATACTCATACTTTTCATGAAGTATTCTGTTTGGGTACCTAAAGTAAATAAATGTGTATTACTGTCAAGTTACAAGATACTACTAATACACAGGATATTCACTATCTCACACAAAACTGTACTGGCACAATGGAAACACAAATATTTTAGTGACTGTGGTAAGGTGTATGATGTACTAAGTAGCACACCCACAAGAAGACATTCAGTAATATCAATTATATCTGTTATGCAATTCATGGGTTTCATCAGGTCCATTTACACAGGTGTATTAATCAAGCACCATGCAGTCTGCATTCATAATCGAAGTACTTGATGTTATACACCTGTGGAAAGTGACCTGATGAAACCCATGAATTGACTTTCCCAAACATTGACGAGCACATAAGAACCTGTATTAGCCTAATAGAAAAAGACTTTTAGAAACTAACTAGCACAACAATAAAATTTAGATCACAAACCTTTGCTTCTAACGTGATGACCTAATGTAGGCTAGAAAGCTGTGTAGCCCGACATGAGGATGTGCTCTGGAAGACATACAAAACACAAGTAAACAGCAAGTAATCAAACAAAACATCATTGTAGGCCTACAAAGGCCAATGTAATAATGGCAAGAAAACATAAATTAGACTGAAGCGTAAATACCTGGGCTCTAGTGATAGCAACTTAGCCTAATAGTGCACGGGTATTGTGTTTTTGATTTTCCCTGTTTAGACTAGAACAATACCAGTCCTTAGTTGAGCATAAGATATTGCCAATATTATTATTTGTGGTTAAACGCTTAGTTTAGAAGATTATAGGTTCAACAAGCTAAATCTCTGGGAGGTGTGGTCATACAGTTTCTTATGAGTGTAGCTACACCAGGCACGTAACTGAAGCATTCCGTTCGCGTTGCGTCTTCTGCAACAATTAGCTTCCAATAGGCCTAATCAATTGAAGTAGTTACACCTGGCGCGTGGCCTGTAGGCTACGTTAAAAAAAATAGACCATTCCTCTAATGGATTTTACCAGGGCCCTTCCTATTAGACATTCTCTGATTTTACACGTCGCAAACAGAACACTTCAGTTACGTGCCTGGTGTAGCTTCCTGTAATATAGGCTAGCCTAAGCCTAGCTTCTGCCCTTTTCATGCATGCTAACGTGAAGAATATGAACATGCTATTTTGTAACAGTCGTTAGGTGGAAAAGTTTGTTTGTACTTACAGCCTGTGAGCTGGTGGTCGATCATCGTGACGGTACAGGTCCAGGTTTTCAGAACATCGATGCAAAACCACTTTCTAACTGTAGGCAGGCACAGTGAGTGTGGTCCAAATGATTGGAACACAGAACTAATGTTGCACTATACTTCGATGGTGGTGTTCCAACGATAAATTCCAACCATTTCTTCCTCAACTCTTCTTTCTAATGCAAGACATGCAACATTGATGTGTTATTGCCACAAATAACACTGGCACGAATTTGCTCCGCCATGTTAGCAACTTGCTGTTAGCTCCTACTAGCTGCAGACAGACAATCTCCTGGCCAAAATCTTCCTGTCTTCCTGTGGGCGGTCACAAGCCAAGGTGGGCGAGGCTATGAATAAATGTTTTCTCTGCGGCGTCACAGGGAAGGGCTTTTTCTGATTCGCTTGTTTTTCCGTGTATTTTCTTTCATTGGCTAATGCGGGCAATGGGGGTAGAAGATCATTTTCACGTGCAGCATGCATATGCAACTTGGAGTGAGCTATAGTATTTCGAAAGGAACAAGTATTAAACGGTTTCTCGGGGAATGAGACCTTTAAACTGCTTATAGGCTATGCCGAAATAGTTTTCAACATTTTGAATATTAGTGTCGGGTGAATTAGGAAATGTTCTCAAAGTAGCCTTATGCTTGGGATCCCCCTCTGTCAAGCAATATAACCATACAAACGCGCGCACTCATTGTTTCAAAAGGAGTAATTTCGGCTTTGTCAGAACTGAGCTGTGGACGACACGGCACGGCATGCCCAATTGAAAATAAATTAACGCAACGCAACACAACACAGACCCCGCTTCTCTCGCGTCAGTCACTGACATGAACGAAACACAGAACCCGCTTCTCTCACAGCAGTCACTGACAGTAGCCTACAATAAATGCATGGGGGAAAAAACTTCCCCATGACAAAGACATCGTAAAACACTGAAAGTTAATATTTTGTCTATAACATACATCTGTCCTTTGTCAAATATGTTATGTTCCAAGTAGCCTAGTGCGTAATTCTGCTTCATAAAGTTGAACAAATACATTTGCTTATTTCAAAGAAAAATATAAATAGCCAGTTAGGGTCTACAGTGCAGAGTTGGTAAGTTATGGTAGGCCAACTTGGAGTGAACATACAAACAGGGGAAATTCTTTCTCTAGTAGCTGAGTAGCCTCAGGTGCGCACGTAGACATAAGGCCGAACATGCAAGCGCCAATGAATCGTGCTCTCACGACAATCACGCCGTTAAACTTAAATAGGTTAACATCACTCTAAGTTCGCCTTCAAGCAAGGAAAACGATGATTTGAAGACAGGAGCATGCAAGCTCACAGGAAAGATTGATTTAAGAACGTTATCACAGTGTGTGGCTGTGGCGCAAAGCAGCGCGGGCGGAAGACAGCGACAATTGGCAGGGGAGGGTCATGTCTTTTTTAACAATTCTGTCGGAAGGTCATTGAACAATTTCTAGCAGGCAAGGGAGGGTCATGCAACTTTTGACTGAAGCACTCAAAATTCCTCCGGTGGCCCCTTCAATAAATAACGAACAGTCCCTAGATTGCTGCTGGGCTATATGTCTTGGTTCATGTCTGTTAACAACTCATTGCCGTCAAACGCGTAGCCTATCTCGCGGTTGCATCCATTACAAACAAACATGCAATGTGAACGTCTGGGATTGGGAAGAGCACTAAATGCTCTACTGAATAAGCACAAAGTCAAACCTTTAAATGAAAAACACTCTTTAATAATCAAAAAAAATAAACCGCTAATTAAGTAAACTTGTGACCATCAAAAATAGTTTATCGCCTGTAACTCCATGATAACAGGACGTAACAGGAAGGCATTTGGCTGAGCAACGGAGGTTAATATGCTCTATATTTTGTCCAAATGATGTCTGTCTATCATCGTTGCACTCGGAGAAAACCAGAATGTTTAATTTGTCCTGCGTTTCTTCTACGGCTGCAAACGGGATTCACTCGCAGTTAACCAAATATTTCTTTATTAGGGCGGGGCAGGCATATTTCTGGCTATTAAATTATTTCTAAACCAATCTGCTAAAGTCTGTAGTGAAGTCTGTGTAGGGTTTTCCAGGCTCCATTTCTTTTTATGAGACACCCTGCTCACTTGAGCCATCTACCGGTTGTTTGGGTTGTTGCAGCGTCTCACTGGAAAAATACAAATTAAAGTCGCGTGATACCGCGTGATCCCATGCGCGGACCGCGAGTGAAGCTGGCCAAGTCGAAGCACTGCCCACTGTATGATGTTACTTTGCATACCAAAGGACACTGGGAAAATAGGGGGTGGTGTTTAGCCTACATGGGAAGCCTAAGGCCTATACTTCTGTCATTCCACTTTACATTTCAAGTTACTTGCACATTACTTTTAAAACTAGTAGAACATTTATTAAAACATCCTCTGTTGAATGAAAGTAACGTTAAATATCCAAACTTTTTCTTGTAACCGTCTTTATGTGGCTCTTCTGAGATAAAAAAAAAATGAATTTGGTAAAAGTGGCTCTCCAGGCAAAAAAGGTTGCCGACCCCTGGCCTAAGCCTGCAGCAATAAATTCACAACTACAAAGTTGTGAGTTTCACAGTTGAAATGGAAATGGTCAAAATAGTATATTTCAGCACTCCTAGTTATCTTGGTCATTGTAATGGCCATGTATAGGTTACATGCTATAACTTACCTTTTCATTCTGGGCTACCCATCTAGAAAAGTATGATTTGTTTTCCCTTCATATTTCTTTGCATCAATGTCAGTAGGAAGCATGCCAGTAGAAATATATATTCATATCTGTTTAGGTGGGATTGTCTGTAATCTGGCAATATATGAACCATGGTGGTGGGATACTCTGGCTAAACAATTTACAAACATGTATGCAGGCTACTGACATAAATAGTTCACATTTCGGCCCAAAAGTTGGAGACCATGTAGAAATTTGCTGCAATTTCAAAACCAGATTACTCAGGAACCAATTATTGTACAGAGGCATGCTTTATTGCTTTATATCCTCATATTCGGTAAGGCCTGCTGTTTATTGTGATATGGTTTGCCATGTGTTGAGTGAAGAGTTTGTGAGATACTTCACCAAGTGTAATGGGGGTGCAGAATTCAGATTAAATTTCATGCAAGTTCAATTTCAATTTTCTCACCAGAGCAACTTGCCACTAATGTCATTTTAAAGCTTAGATCCGCTCGTTCATGTGATAGGTTTCCTTTGTGGACAGACTGTGTGACATTAACATTACCAACGTGTTTTTCAATTAGGAAACAAGTATTAATGGACAATAGGCTATTTTTTCTCTGATAATATTGACAAGCTGGAGTGCTAGCCAGCTACCCTGCAGTTAACCTAATGTTCGTCATTGACCAGCAGATAAACAGCTAGAGCCATATACCGCCCTGCATTTGTTGTCATGTTTAAATTGTGGAATTTTAACATTACTTCACCTTCGACTTTAAATTCTCTCCAACATACATGCTCTGGCTAGAACAGCAACTGTAAACTGTAAATGATTAATTATTATTAGGAAAGGACTTTTATAAATAACAATAGTTTAAAAAGTAATTGAAATTGGGAGAAGTACAGAGATACAAAAGTAAGAGAAAGCGAAGAAAGAGAAGATGTGAGAGAAAGTGGGGAAGAAAGAAGTGAAATATCCAGTTGAATGTAGAGAGACAGAGGAAAAACTCCCTAAAGTTGCTGCACAATACTGGGAATTACAGGTGTGTTGTGCCTCATTGTGACAGACCGTAGCCTTCACATATACACGCATGCATGTACACATACATACCCACACACACAACAGACTCACCCCACACACACACACACACACACACACACACACACACACACTGAGCTCACAAATGTTACAGTGCCATCAGGAATTGTGGCTGTGTTCTCAATTTTTAATTTATATATCTGTGATATGTATTCCTTCAACTAATGAATGAAATACACATGCATTCAAGCAATATTCATTTTTAATTTTTCTTTATTTCCTTTGTTTTCTTGTTCTTTTTAAATTTTAGAAGCCGTTGAAATGCCCAATGTCATTGTCATGCACCCAGACTTCAGAATGATTGTTTTGGCCAACCGGCCTGGATTTCCATTTTTGGGGAATGACTTCTTTGGTGCACTTGGTAAGACTTTATTGTCAGTAGTAACATATATTATTTGTTTAATACTTTTGTGGGATGCTTTGTTATACTTCAGACATTTTCCTTTTCCAGGTGATATCTTCAGTTGTCATGCTGTTGACAATCCCAAGCCGGAAGCAGAGCTTGCAATGCTAAGACGATATGGGCCAGATGTCCCAGAAGTAATTCTGCAAAAGCTAGTGGCTGCTTTTGGAGAATTGCGAACCATGGCAGACAAGGGTACTATTACATACCCTTACTCAACAAGGGAAGTGGTCAATATTGTGAAACACCTTCAGGTACGCACAATGATATGATCAGGCTCTCAATTCGGCATGATTTTGGTTATGGTATTTAGCAGACACTTTTATCCAAGGGATATATGCATGTATACAGTACCCTGTATGTTGCTGACAGTTATAAAAAAAAAATCTTTTAGAGATTTATTGTAATCTCTCAATGAAAACAATGAGAGAAAATCCAACCTTGAAGGGAAGCAACTTTATTCTGAGAAAAAGGAAAATCATAGAAATAAAGAAATAAATATTTTTAACAAAAACATGTGCCATGCCAAAACCCCATCAAGGCTGGATATATCCTCATTGTATCGGTTGAAACGCCCCGTAATTACATTTCAATGGTGCAGTAGCAGACTCAAATTCTGAATAGAATTGAGTCTGACTATGTCAGGCTAATTACTGTAGATTCCAGTGTTTTCAATACAACCCCACACACCATCGTCGATCTTTGGCACCACCGCCATGTTGATGACAATTTTTGTTGGTGGCGCTCAATAAACTCAGTTAAAAATATTGTCACTGGTGTGATTAGTAAATGTCAGCGCACTCATGTTGGCGCCTTTAAGTATATGTAAGTAAGTATATATACTCTTTTGATCCCGTGAGGAAAATTTAGTCTCAGCACACAGTGAACACACAGTGAGGTGAAGCAGACACTAACCCGGAGCAGTGAGCTGCCTGCTACAGCGGCGCTCAGGGAGCAGTGAGGGGTTAGGTGCCTTGCTCAAGGGCACTTCAGCCGTGGATGTGGGCATGGGAAAGAAGTGCTCAACCACTTCCCCTGCCCACATTTTTCCTACTGGTCAGGGATCGAACCGGCAACCCTTCGGTTACAAGCCCGAAGCCCTAACCAGTAGGCCACGGCTGTCCCAAAAAGTAAGCGCTTAACTAAAACTTTCTTTAATTGGGCCATTATTACATCATAATAGCACAATCAAGCCGCCTTGCAGCTGTGTTCTACTGACTGCTGTGCCTGAAGCGCTCGGCAAATAGGCACCGACGATAGTGCTCTGACACTTGCCATAAACGTCAGCGCCAAAATTTGAAATTGAATCGAAAGTCGGAAGTGGAGTGTGACGCACTTATGTCGGCACCAATGTGCAGAGTGCTTGAAAGGCGCCTTTTTTCACTGTCCCTTTCCATTCAACCCTATCAAAATGCCAGGAATCACTTCCATGATTACTACCTAGCAACTGCCATAGAAATCAATACTTTGTATGTTCTTAGAACTTAATGTGGATAATGTTATCATATTTGTAAGATTGAAATTCCATTTTAGATTCCAGAAAAAAATACTGAAAGTGTGTTTTGTAACTCTCTTTGTACTTTTTTCTATTACAGAAATTCCCAGATGAAGGACTTGCCAATGTGGTACGAAATGTTTTTGACTTTGACTCCTACAACAAAGATGCACGTGAGGTGCTGATTACAGCACTGCACAAGCATGGAATCCCAATTGGAGCAAAGCCCAGCAGTGTGCACCTTGCTAAGGAGTAAGATAACCCAAGGCTTTATATAACAGGCCTATTTTCATTTCAAAATATGCCCTTTGTTTAATGTCTATTTTATGAAACATGAAATAAACTAGTAGTATCTGTGTATTTTATCAGAACTCCAAACAATCGCAGCTAGCCCATATGGTCACCATAAAAACATTGCTTTCAAAAAGAGCTCTGAAATTAGTAGTTTTTGTAAAACATTTTCAGCAGAGAATATCTTAAGGCCTGACGTATACAGGCATAGAAGTAAAATAGTTCATACAATGTAAACATGTTTCCTTTTAGTTATCCAACATGTTCCATTTTTTCTTTAAAGGGTTTATTCTACTGAAATTACTTGGAAAACAAAATGTAAAAAAAAAAATGTATGAAAATTCATTAAAATGGTGGATATAGCGTTTGGGAACCAAACTCTTCTATTGTCTCAAGGGCGTAGGTTTGGTCTCAGGACACATCCCCAACTCCTGCTGTCACGATACCAACATTATTGTTTCAATACCAAAACCAAGTGAAGAATCTCGACCACCTTAGCGCCATCAGTAATTTTGAATATTGTGTGATCATTCACATCAGTGGCAATCATTGAAATTGATTGACCCTCCACACACACACACACACACACACACACACTCACACGCACACACACACACACAGAAAGTGATGGTTGTCATAGGTTTCTTTTTCATATTTTGGAATTAATATAAACTTTATATACTGTATATTGTTAATTATTTATAGCATTTTATGATCTGCATAATTACTAATAGCTAAACATTTGGTAATTTGAATACATCATATTGATATTTAAATTATTAGTCTACACTTCAATCGTCTTCAATATCATCACATTTGTGGTGTGCAAGTCTAATTGTGTGCCAGTCACTTTAAGGAGAACGTGAACGCAATTACCTTTCAGACTCACGGTTTTAGGCTAGTGGAAAATAGTTTAGCATAGTGCAATGATATGTGGATTCAATTCATCATGTTTGCTATGTCATTAGATAAAATAAATGTTCAAAAAATTAACGAGTGAAAGAAAATCTTTCTTGAATGAGATCATAAAAGGAGATACGTAAGTGTCTCACAATGTTCATTTCTATGAGTATGGATATGCACCATAGTTTATCTTTTATTTCTTTGCACTGTGCAGGCTACATTCAAAAAATACATTAGCCTACATAAACAGAATATAAGAACAGGAAAATGTCTCGGATCCATTGTTTATTGCGACTGCAAGATTGGTAGCCCAATTAACAGTCAGTGACATGGTGACTTCTATTCTGTGCTATATGCGACCGTCTGTGCGGCACACCCCTATTCAATATGACTCCTAACCTTGGTTGAAAGATTACAGAAGCTAGGTTTAGCTGTAACAATATCCTGGGTAATATTCTAACAGTTAATGCTATTTTCCTTAGTAAAATCCACATTTGAAAGCCTTGTCACCAGTTGCCACAGTCTGTAGTTACTTTGCCTACTGTAGTGTACTTACAGTAGACTCTGCATAATGAAAAAGCTTTGAATGTTCCTTTACTTCTTTGGTGGCATAGCTGATCTACAAGTGCAAAAAGGGGCAAAATGTGCATGCTGAAGGGCAAAGGGAATATTACAATGTTTTACACTGGCCTTTTTTGGGTTATGTATTGGTAGACATCCATGATAATTTAGCATACACACTCACTCGCTCGATAACTTAGCATACACACTCGCTCGCTTTTCCGACAGTGTCACTACAAAGTAGGCCTAGGCTATGCTTTGACGCTGTTGTGTGTGTCAGATAAACCCCCTTCGGTTTCAGCCAATCAAATGGCAGTGTTTCTTTTACTGTCGTCCTGGCCGTCGGAATAGTCCAAATAGCACAAATATTGTTGGGGACAATTTTGTCATCTCAACATTTTGATTGGGACTAGTCACTAGCGTCCCACCCCTAAACCTACGCCCATGTATTGTCTGATGTTTTCACTAATGTAATTTCACTATTGCACAGGAGCACTACATCAGGTCAATAACACAGAACACACAAACTTATGATAACAAACAATACATGCTAACATCAGCTGAAACAGAATACACAAAGACCTAACTGAACATTGCATATAGACTTCTACCCAGCACACTGACCTATGGTAATTATATTCATGATGCACACTTCTAGGTCACACAACTTTGTACATGTTATAATAGAATAAACTTGCACTATGAAACCTGATATTCATACAATAGTCTTACATTGATACAAAAACTCTTTATTTATGGCAAGGCAAGGCGGTTTTATTTTTGTAGCCCGTTTTGTAAACAAAGGCATTGCAATGTGCTTTACACCATCAGAGATTAGATAATATCAAGCAATAATAGTTAAAAGCATGGTGGACAAATTAAACTGTTTTAAACAATCTTTACAATAAAAAAGTTATAAAATACATCATAAAAGTCATAAAATACATAATTAAAATTATGGAATGAAACTCATGAACTCAGAAGACTGTAAAAGTCTTGTCTCAGTGAGACATGTCTAAAATCAATTGACAAATTGTTCAGCTCAGGCTGCTGAATCTATGCCTGATTATTGAATGAACATAATGCTGGATTTGGCCAAAACTATATGAGGAGGTGTGTGTATAATGGTAAGTAAGTAAGTAAAGTCAGTAAGTAACTTTTATTTATATAGCGCATTTATCTATGCACAGAGCACAACCCAAAGCTCTCCACACACAAGACATTTACACAGTAGTAGCCAGCGTACCCGTGACACCAAGACATACAGTAAACAAACAAATTTACAAAATAACAAATGACACACAAGATAAAAGATGCCAGATGGAGTGGCAAAATCGCCATTGTACCCGTGACACCAAGACATACAAGATAGACAACAAACAAAATTAACCAATAATAAAATAAATAAATAATAAGAAAGAAAATAATAATAAAGTTAACCGGCTGAAAAATGTCCAAGGGGAATGATGATGGCGCACAGCTGTGTCTTTATAACAGACCAACCCAGAGGACAGTTTGTTGTTTTGTGAGATCGCTGTCATCAGAGTTCTTCAATGTTAGTTTCTACTCAATCCAGACTCCAGGCAGCTAGCATGGCAGCTCGCAGGTCAGCAGCAGTTTGGTGGCAGCGGCAGATCTCTCGAAGAGTAGGTCCACAGCTTTCCTGTGGGACCCATTTTCGACCAGACAGTGAAGTGCAGCGCCGTTCACGGATGGATAGATGGATGTCAGAGGCCCAAGGCAAAAGCCTGCCATGGCAAACTCTTCAGCCCAATGGAGTAACGTTAACTTTGTCACAGCATCAGCCGACTTGTAAGCAGAAAAAAAGAACTAAGAATAACACAAAAATGATCAAAAATAACGTGAAAGAGTGAATACATTTAACTAGACAAATTAATATAAAAAATGAACAAAACATTACATAAAAACAAACAAAAACATGATGCCAGACGGAGCGGTGTGCCTCGCCTGCGTAACCGTAACCTAGCAATGGTACAGTAAATAACAGATGTGACTGCAGGAACTTTACTTTCAAGTTACTGCAAACCTGATTTAGAACTAATTGCAGTTAAATGCAGACGTTTATCTACACCAGGAGTACACATCATCATGGCTATCATCTATATCCCACCCCCAGTATTGGGAAAGTTACTCTGGAAGAGTAATAAATTGCAAATTGCTTATTACTCCTTTTGAAAAGTATATTACTTAATCCTATGGGGCAGCGGATGCAACATGTGTCCAAATTGACACCCATTATTCTCTGTTGAATTGCTCACAGATTACTCATCACACAAATACCACAGCTTGTTGCTATGATAAACAGTTCACGAGAAAATTAACCTTGAATTAACATGAAATTTAAACATGCTGCATACAGCTCTGCATCCATCTCCACACCCATTCTTCTTGGTGGAATATATCAGTCTTCAATCAACACATGACAAACCATATATAATTAAGCAATATAGCACGAGTGAGAGTGGGGTTGGTCATGGATATTCCCACGGGTGTTGTTCGGCCGTAGCCATGAGGCCGGAGGCCGAGTGGCGCAGGCAACAACAGCCGTGGGAATATCCATGACCAACCCCACGATCACGAGTGCTATATTGCTTTTATACAACAATTCTACCACAAACTAAATAATCTGAAAACACCCCATTATTGTTTAAACATGTTAATTTCGACATCGTTCTTACGCATCAAAAATAGTTCCCTTCTCAATAGACAGCGTCTTGGTTGATAGGTAACCAACATTCCAGATCCCTCGTTACGGGTCTTTGTGGTTTACGTGTCTTCTTGAAAGAAATGTTGAAAGTCCGGCTGAAATCACATTCATATCTAGCTTTGCTGCATGCATGTTACAAGGACACTGGGCCATGTCATGTAAGGGACATGGTACTGCAAAAAAACGGAAACATAGCCTACATTGCAGAACGACTCAACTTTATTAATTTATGGTGAATAAATATTACACTACTGTGCACACTGCACAGCCCCATATGTTTTTCTGACACGATGCTAGCACGTTAGCAGCGGTTAGCTAACTATGCTAACGTTAGTTATCTACAAGTCTCCTCCAAGTGACAATCATATTATAGGCCCTACACAATGCTGGCAATGCTGAGAACAATTAGCATCCTCGTTTATCTTACTTACATTGAGTTGACTGTGTGGCTTAATCCACAGATGTGGTGAAGCACTGTTTCGTTATGGTTTGCTAAGGAGTAACACATTGCTTAAAATAGTGGAGAGCTGGGATGAGAACATTGTGTCAAATCTTCGCATTGTATCGCGGAGTGATTTATTGTTAGCTGTGCAAAGTCTGAGTTGAAATGTCCAGGGATATTCCAACTCATGGAACGTCTCTCGGCCAATCAGAAACAAATAAATAGTTCCATAGAACCCAATTGTTGTATAACAATAAACAGTAGACGGTACTGAATACAAAGATATAAGCCTTCCTCTGTAGAATTCAACTTTGGGCTGAAATTCTACCCCAAAATAATGAATTTGCTTTCCATATCAAAGAATCAAAAAGTTGGTCACAGCATGCACAGATGAACTGTGCCTTGGGCTACATGACATCTGCATATGTGCAAGCCTAGTTCATTCAGGTTACAAATGCAGAGGAGAACAATGCACATTCTTCATCCAATGGTTCAGTAACAAGATGTCAGTCAATAAGACAATTCATAATGAATGAAATATATATGTAAGTACATATATTTTTCTAAATTGCTACGCCATAGACTATCCCACCATCATAAGTCTTGCCAGATTCCAAACAACCCCTACTAAACAGATATTTCTACTGGCATTTGGGACTGAAAAGCACTTCAGATGCATAACTGCCCATGAGATTGCAAAGTCTCTGGGTCCTGAAATATCCAAGGCTCATAGTGTCGCATTTACAAGCAGGAGCAAGAAGACTGCATGGGATACCTGCAATGCCTATGAGATGGCCTATGAGAGAGACCTTCACTTAAAAAGCTCCAAAAACCATGTTAGATAAGGTAATTTACATGGTGGAATGATTTACTTTTTTATAACTTTGTTTATTAGAACACATCACATCAAATTACATACATCTTGTATTCATCATTATTATTTTCTAAACATATGTGAAGAAAAGAAGGAAAGAAAGAAAGAACAAAAGAAAAAAATCTATATATAATAATAATAATAAAAACACAATATACACAAATACACATAAAACAAAAATACAAAACTTAAAACCAACCTAATCCCCCACCCCAAGTTGGTCCACCTTTCTCCATCAATGTATCACATCAAACAACTTGTATCTGTACATTGGCATTGTGGCAACTGGTTAGAGAAATAGAAAAGTTTTGTTTATATCTAAGTGGTAGGAGTCATAGGTACAGGAGAGGCTGCTATGTAGTGTAGAATTCCTCAGTTGACCCTTTAAGTGAGACTTTGATCTTTTCTAGCTTAAGGAATGACATTAAATCAGTCTCCCAAGACTTATCTGCTTGGGGTTTGGGAGACTTTCAGTGTAGAAGGATACATCTGCGGGCACCAGAGAGGCAAATGCTAAAACATTTAATTTCTGTTTACTAAATTCAAAGTAGTTCAGGGGAACACCATGGCAATAAATGGACAGGGAGTGATATCTGTATCTAGAACCTCAGATATAATCTTGAAAAAGTTCTTCCAGAATCCTGTTAGCTTTGAGCATAGCCAGAAGGTATGGGTTAGGTCAGATGGTACAAAAACACATCTATTACAGGCCTCGCTGGTGCCAGGGAAAAACTTCGCTAATTTGGCTTTGCTGAAATGCATTCTGTGTAGCACTTTGTATTGTATTAAGTTAAGACGGGCACAGGATGAGGAGTAATTCACTTGTAATTTGGCCCTGTCCCACTAGGAGTCTTGAAATTGGACTCCAAGCTCATTTTCCCACTCCTGTTTAACTTTGACCAGCAGAGAAGGGTTGGATTGAAGGATATATGTGTATAACTTGGACAAGATCTTTGTCAGGCTTTCAGGTCTGTCAAGAATTCTTGGTAAGTCTGCAGGCAGTGCTGCAATGGTCTTTAATAAAACTGCGTACCTGAAGATAGCGGAAGAAGTTGCTTTGGGGTCATGCTCATGGGACAAACGTTTAAAGTCAGCAAATGTTCCATTTAAAAACAGACCCCTGAATGATGTGATACCTTTCTCCTTCCAAAGTGTAAATGCAGAGTCAAGTTTGGAAGGTAAGAAATTATGATTATAGCATAATGGACCAAGGAGGGTGAAATTGTTTAATTTAAAGTGTTTGCGGAACTGTGCCCATATTTTCAAGGTTGACAGAATTACGGGGTTTGAGGTTTAATTTGTGGCTGAGAATGGTAAAGGGGAGCATGTCAGAGCTACAAGTGAGGAGGTGAGGCAGGAGAGGGACTCAATTTTGCACCAGTCTAACTCACTCTCCAGCTGAGTATTTTTTGTATATTTGCAGCCCAGTAGAACATGAAATTAGGCAGGCCCAGGCCACCCTCTGGTCTTGCTGCCTGCAGAGCATTTTTGTTAATTCTGGCAACCTTGCCTGCCCACAAGAATGGGAGGATAATTTGGTCAAGCTTCTTGAAAAATGTTTTTGCCAGGAAGAGAGGTAGACATTGAAAAAGGAACAAAAATCTAGGCAAGACATTCATTTTTATTGTTTGTACTCTGCCCGCTAATGACAATGGCAATCTGGACCATTTCTGTAGGTTGGCTTTTACTTTAATCATTACTTTGCCAATGTTATATTTATGTAACCCTTGAAATGAATCAGAAATGTTAATCCCTAGATATTGAACACTTGATGAAAGATTGAAACGATTGAACCTGGTGAAAGATTGAAACGTATTTGTCCCTGTGTACTGTAAGTGTTTTGGCTTTAGAGCTTATTGGGAAACAATGTTTTTTGGAGATTGATTTTGTAGCCTGGAAATGTACCAAATTTCTCTAGTATATGTTCTCTAGTATCTGTATTTTATTAGCATAGGTGATGGGATCTGTTATATAAATTAGTAGATCATCTGCGTACAGGGATACACGATGCTCAATATTTCCCCATCTGATACCCTGCAGATGGGTTGATGAACGGTTCAATAGCGAGGGCGAAAAGTAGCAGTGACATCGGAGACCCCTGGCGAGTTCCGCGGGACAGGAAAGTATATTGAGTACTACCTATTTGTGTTAACACGGGCAAGGGACGATAAATAGAGTAGGCGTATCCATGTTATGAATTGTTTCCCAAACCCAAATTTTTTCAGCACCTTAAACAAGTACCCCCATTCTACCCTGTCTTTTTCCGCATCCAGTGAAAGCACTATTTCAGGCTTTATCGCATTGGATGGGGCAGAGATAATATTTAATAGACGTCTTATATTTGATGATAACTGACGGCCTCTCATGAAGCCAGTTTGGTCCTCAGAAATTACCGAGGGGAGACATGTTTCCAATCTTCTTGCCAGTGTTTTTGCTAGTATTTTTACATCAACATTTAGAAGTGATATGGGTTGATAGGAACTGCATTCAGCAGGATTCTTATCCTTTTTAAGGATAACTCTCAACCCTGCTCAAGTCGAGAACTACCGCCCTGTCTCACTCCTGCCTTTCCTATCCAAAGGCATTGAACGAGCAGTCTCCAAACAGGTCTCTGACTTCCTTTCACAGAACAACCTTCTGGATCCAAATCAGTCTGGGTTCAAAAGCGGCCACTCTACCGAAACGGCTCTGCTGTCTGTAACAGAAGCCTTAAAAGAAGCCAGGGCGACCGCTCGGTCATCAGTACTCATTCTGCTGGACTTATCGGCTGCCTTTGACACGGTTAATCACCGCATCCTTCTCTCTATACTCGCTAACATGGGAATCTCCGGTTCTGCTCTCTCCTGGTTTGAATCCTACCTCACAGGACGCTCGTTTAACGTATCATGGCTTGGTCAGCTATCTGCACCTCACCATCTCAACACAGGGGTCCCCCAGGGCTCAGTGCTGGGCCCCCTTCTCTTTGCTATCTACACCACCTCCTTGGGACAGATTATCCGTTCGCATGGCTTCTCATACCACTGCTATGCAGATTACACACAGCTCTATCCGTCCTTTCCACCTGATGACCCCTTGGTTTCAGCACGGATCTCGGATTGACTCTCAGACATAGCTACATGGATGAAGGCAGACCACCTCCAGCTGAACCTCTCAAAGACTGAACTGCTGGTCCTCCCAGCTAAACCTACCATACACCACGACATCAACATCAAATTTGACTCCCTGTCTGTTTCACCTACCAGGACTGCAAGAAATCTAGGAGTTGTTCTCGACAACCAACTAAACTTCTCAGATCATGTTGCCTCAGTCGCCCGGTCATGCCGTTTCGCACTCTACAACATGCGGAAAATCAGGACTTACTTGACTCAAGATGCTACCCAACTTCTGGTTCAGGCAATAGTCATCTCACGACTCGACTACTGCAACGCCCTCCTGACAGGTCTCCCAGCCTGCGCAGTGAAACCACTTCAGATGATCCAGAACGCGGCGGCGCGCCTGGTCTACAACCAACCCAAAAGGGCACATGTTACCCCGCTGCTCATCCAGCTACACTGGCTACCTATGGCGGCCCGCATCAAATTCAAGGCTCTAACGCTTGCCTACAAAGTAGTCTCCGGTTCTGCTCCCACCTACTTGAATGCCCTCATACATACATACGCTACCTCCAGACCGCTGCGCTCCTCAGACGAACAACGTCTAGCTCTACCACCGGTACGCTCAGGCCAATCCAAACTTTTCTCATCTGTTGTTCCTTATTGCTGGAACACACTGCCAGTTCCTACAAGGGCAGGGACATCCCTCTCCATTTTCAAAAAACTCCTGAAGACCCAGCTCTTTAGAGAACATCTCCTCTCATAGCAACACTTACAACAAGTCTTGCTGATCCTAGCACTCACCAGCCGTCTTAAACTGACACGTAACTGTTAAAAACAGCACTCACTGATGCACTTATTCTTACTGTACTCTAATGTTTTTTAAATTGTCCTAAAATTGTTGAGAATTGCTCTAAAACTTAAACTGTTTACCATGTTTGGCTAAAAATGCGTCAGCCAAATGTAATGTAATGTAATGTAATGTAATAACTGAAATAGACGCCTCCGTCAAAGTCTTTGGAAGTGTTCCTATTAGACAAGAAGTGGTTAAACATATCTAGTAATAAAGGGGATAATTTAATGGAGAATCTTTTGTAAAACTCAGGCGGCAGCCCATCAGGCCCTGGTGTTTTGCCATTGTTCATTTCCCTAATACTGTCATATATTTCCCCTAGGGTTATTTGTTGATTTAGTGATATCTGTGTTATATATAGTTAAATATCAATTGTTGGTATGTCTATGCTGTCCAAATATGTGTTCATGTTTCAAATATGTGTTCATGTTTAAGTCTGCAGGAGGGGGTTCAGACGTATAAAGTTTGGAATAGTATGCTTTGAAAGCTGCATTGATCCTCAGGGGGACACGTTGTAAGACCCGCTGACTGATCATTAATTTGATTAATGTGTCGTGATGTTGCTTGGTGTTTGAGCTGGAGGGCCAGCAGATGGCTTGCTTTGTCGCCATATTCATACAGCATCCCTTTAGATCTCAGTATGCTTTTTTCTGCATTCTCTGTAGAGGTGAGATCGAACTCAGTTTGGAGATTAACTTTTTGTTGGTGCAGCTCTGGAGTAGGATTTATTGCATATTGCCTATCGATTTCAGGTATTTTATTGATTATGTCTGTCTGTGTCTTTCTGCATTTTTTATTAGAGTAAGAGGAGTATGAAATGATGTGTCCTCTGATGGTAGCTTTTAGGGTTTCCCAAAGTAATGATGAATTAGTTTCTTCTGAGTAGTTAAAACACAAAAAGTCTTCAATAGCTTGTGTTTTAATAGAACAGAAGGCATCATTGGACAGTAGTGATGTATTGAGTCTCCATTGTGGGGTTCCCACTGATGGAGAATCAAATCTGAAATCTATTAATACAGGTTGAGTGATCTGATATGACTTTCGCTGAATATTCAATGGTGTGTATAGATGGTAGTAATTCTTTATCAATACAAAAATAATCTATACTTGAGTAGGCATGATGTACATGTGACTAGAATGAGTAGGCTCTGGTGTCATTATGTAAGAATCTCCAGGGGTCACAGCTTCCATAATCCTGAATGAATGACTGTAGTGTTGTCACCATTTTTGATAGATTGGTCACTCTGGTCCTTGAGCGATCCAGCTGAGTGTTCATTACACAATTTAGGTCCCCTCCGAAAATTGAATGATGTGTATCCATATTTGGGATAGTGGATAAGAGTGTAGCCATTAATTCAGAGTCATCAAAGTTAGGAGCATACACACAGACTAATGTAACAGGTAAGTGGAATAATCTGCCTGAAACAATGATAAAGCGCCCATTACGATCAGGTAGTAGTATGCTCTCTGATATAAACTGATTTTTTTAGAGATAAAAATGGCAGCCCCTCTGGCTTTGGAATCAAATAATGAATGAAATGCTTGTCCTACCCATGGACGCCTAAGCCTTGTATGATCATTTATCTTGAAATGGGTCTCCTGAAGGAAAACAATGTCCGCCTTGTGTAGTTTAAGATGTTGAAAAACTTTTGCCCTCTTAGCAGGACCATTTAATCCTCTCACATTCCATGAAATTAACTTAACCTGTAGCTAATCTATCCTACCATGAGTATTTATTTCACATACAAACGTGTACGATAACTGAAAATATATGATAAACAACTAAAGACAGTGTAAGAAAGCAGTTGTACACAAACCAATATATACTCCTGACCCTTGTATTCAAATGGTGTGACCAACCTACCCCCCACACGTCCCTCCCCATAAAGAAAAACATAAAAAAGAATAAACCCAGCAGCATTAGAACAGTCTGCCGGTGTTTTCAAAGCCTATGCTCGTCGTTCCTTGGAAGCGAGCTGCAGGTCTATTATGCATGTCCACTCCTCGCAATGCAGTACAAACTATCCCTTTATCTAACACAAGAAGGGTTTTGCTCCCATTACTGAACGCATACACTGCAAGTGCACACAATAAAACACTTTTTTTTTGTTCAAAAGTTGATCTTCTTTCTACATTTATAGTCTAGGTCAATTTTGAAAATAAATTAACCCTGAAGGCAAATCATGTTAATTTTTGGCATACAACATTTTTAAGGGTTTTGAAGGGTGCTGAATTCAAATCTTCTGTATGCCAGGCTCAAAAATGTCCCATAATGCCTCAAAACGGAGAAATCCAATATGGCCGCCGACGCCAGGTCAAAATCTAATTGATCACTTATCTTTAGGACTGTACAAGGTAAAAACCTGAATGTAATGTGCTTTTATAGGTTTTCACATATAGGGAATTCAATGCCATGCTCAGATTTAAGATCAAGACTAGAGAAAATGCTTGAAATGAATGTACATGGTTAAAATTGTTGTCTCGGATAATGAATAATTCATGAAAAAAGAGGACCATGAAACAGGTTGATGGCTTTCTGAAGAATTTACTTGAAAAATGTTTTTTATTTTTATATTTTAACTATCTATTTATATTATTTATCTGTATTTTAACTATTTATTTAGTATTTGAAGAAAATGCTTGAAACTCTTAAGCTATTACTACTAGATTTGCCTACTACTGAAATATTGTTCCTGAGCCTATTGTTTTGATGTCAGTGTGCTATGATGACATGTTTGCCCATCCCACCCCTACCCGTACCCCTACACACACAAATACCCATATGTAACCCTGAATGAGGCCACACCCTCTACCTATACACTGAGGAGGCACTTTTTAGCAATTATGTCGCTCCTCTCACATGATGCTCAGCAGTAACAGGTAAACTATAACATAATATCACAACAATTTCTTTAGGACCATGTAATACATCTATAATAGCATGTGAATATTGTTATGTGAGGATTATGTATAGGCTAACTGAATAATTAATATATCGTAAGAAACTAAAAAAACGTAGTTAGCCTTTGTGAATAGGAAGAAGCTAACTAGAGCCTCGACTCTCCGGGATGTGGGCCCCCTCTTGACAAGATGTTGGCCGCAGCATACAAGGCCCCCGGCACATGAACTGCTCTGAGAGAGCTGAATAGGGGATGAGCCCAGAGCCACAGGTCTGTCGACAGGCTGCAAAGACCTGGAGACCCCAAGTCCCCCCTGTCTGTTGATGTAGGCCGCAGTCACCGTGCTGTCGGTCCTCACCATCACATGTTGGCCTCTTAGCCACGGTAGAAAGTGCCGGAGGGCGAGGAGAGCAGCCCTCAGCTCCAGGACATTGATGTGCTGGGATAGCCAAGGGTCCGTCCAGAGACCATTGATAACCTGACCATCGAGAACGGCGCCCCAGCCTACTGGGGATGCGTCTGTAAATACGACCCAGTCACGAATCTCTGGTTCCATGGCAATCTCCTTCTCGGTGTTGGCGGGATCTCTCCACCAGTATAGGGCACTGTGAAGCCTGCGGGACACAGTCACCTTGGCCTGGGAGGGCCCTTGGGGGCACAGACCAAGGCTCAACAGGCACCTCTGGACTGGGCGCATGTGAAGGGCCATAAGGCCCAAGAGGCGAAGGCAGAGTTTCCACTCCACCTGGGCGTGCAACGTGAAGCAACTGAGACATTGAGACGGTTGCCCTCCTGGAGTCCAGGACCATGCCCAGGAAGGTGGTGACCTGGGAAGGCTGGAGCCTGCTTTACTTGGGATTGGGGCTTAAGCCCAAGTCCTGAATGTGCTTCAACAGCAAGGCCACGTGTAGGCGGCATTGCACTTCTGAGGTTGCACAGATGAGCCAGTCGTCTAGATAGTTTAATATCCTCAGCCCCCTCTGCCTCCATGCACCTGGTGAAGGTTCGGGGGGCCAGAGAGATTCCAAATGGGGGGACTTGGAACTCGAAGACCTGACCCTCGAACGGAAACCTCAGGAACTGCCAAAGCCCTGGCCATGGGTATCTGAAAATAAGCATCCTGTAGGTCGATGGTAGCAAACCAGTCCCCTGCATTGATGGCCTGCCACACCCTCGGAACTGTGATGAACCTGCACCTCAGAGACCGGTGTACGTTGAGAGCCTTGAGGTCTAAAATAGGACGAAGGTCCTCTGTGTGCTTGGGTACAAGAAAACAACGGGAGAAGAACCCCGATTGGGGGTCTGAACTCCTCACTTCCCTTATCGCCCTTTTGTCCAGGAGGGTGGACAGCTCTGCACATAAGGTCTGAGCGTGGGTCATGGTGGAGAGCATCCATGGATCTGCTCCAGCCAAGCCTTAATGCATCGAGCTGAGAGGTGAGGCTGGCTGGCTCGGAGATTGTCAGGAACGACAAGGGCGCCTGGAGAGGCCACGGCCACTAGCACGCTGGCCCCCCTAGCCAGCTTGTGGGCAGGTACCCCGCCCCTGGGATGTCTGAAGCCGCTGCATGAGATCAGTCGGCCCCCAAGACGGATGCCCCAAGGTAGGTGTTGGCTGAGGCGTGAATGCTCTAGGGCGCCTAGCGCCCCTGGTACGCCTGCCAAGAGACCCTCTCACCTCTTCTGCACAGGGCCAGCTGTCACACGCCTGCTGTGGGCCGAACATGGACCCAGGCTCCACCGGCACTCTCAAAAGACGCTCTCTGTCTGCCTGCTGGAGCTGAGATTAAGACAGCCAGAGATGGCATCTAGCTACTTAGAACTGAGCCAAGGAGCGGCCCGATGCCACTGCCTGCTCCTTAGACACTGCAGTGAGGTACACAGAGGCTGACTGGAGCTCTATCAAAAGAGTGGGATCACCGGCACTGCTTTGCAAGAGACCAGAGAGGTGTCGAACATACAGGGACAGAATGGCCGCTGTGTTAGCCAGGCAGGCTTGCATCACTATGGGCCTATGCAGCTTACCCAGCAGAGCCTCCATAGTCCTGCCATTGGCACTGAGGCAGGAGGGACCACCAAAGAGGGAGTTGGGGGAGTTGAAGAGGGGCTCCAAAGCTTGATTCACTGGGGGGATCGAGCCACACCTATTAGCCCTTCACCGTGCATGTTGGAAAGCACCTTAGCCTGGCCAGACCACCTACAAAAAGTAGTTGGGGAGGAAAACTGGCGACAGACCAAGTCACTAAAGTCTGGTAGGAGGGGAATGAGCGCCGCCACTGGGCGCTCAGTCATGTCTGTGTGGAACCTAGACGCAGAGGCAAGGGGCTTCTCTGGAAGGGGAATATCAAGAGCCCTGGATGCCCTGCCAACGACCTCCTCAAACAGACGAGCCAGCTCGCCTCCCACGGGGCTGGCTACACAGGGCAGTGCACAAGGTAGCTCCTCTCCCTCAGACGCAAGAACAGTCTCAACGTCCACAATGGCCTCCTCATCTTCCTCCTCCAGCTCATGCGGACTGGTAGAAAGAGCAGGTTGGGGAACTGCAGGCCTTGTGCTAAGAGAAAAAAGTGAGGCTTGTAAGGCTGCTGAGGACTCCCCAAGCGCCCTGGCTACTCTTGCCATCTTCCTTGACGGACCCTCGGAAACAGGAGAACCCGCACGTTTACCAGAGAAAAAACGACAATGGGCTTCCCTTGTGTGCGTAGGCATAATTAAATAATTAATGCACGACTGGAGGGCGTCCCTTGCCAAGAAAGCATGTTGGTGGCCCAAACACAACACACACTTATCAGGCCATCCAAATGTGCATGATCAGTTAGTGCCACAGCTACTATCTTTTCCACCAATTCCAAAAGCTTGTAAGGAGATCACCTCCTGTGGTTGCGTCAAGGGATGTCTAAGCCAGCGCTACAGTTGCAGGAAAAGTTGCATGTTATGCATGGAGTCATGCAGCTGCAGCAGCACCTGTCAGAACACTGCTGGAGAGGAGGAGGATGAGGATGATTAGGATAGCCTAAGTGTGTAGCCTACCTCTTCATACCAAGAAGTTTAAAGAATTGATTAGAACAGAATGGATTAATTACTAAATAAATAGATAAATATGCATTATTAAATAAATAGTTAAAATACAGATAAATAATATAAATATATAATTGAAATATGGTAATCAACCTTGCTTCTAAACATGTTTCAAGTAAATTCTTCAGAAAGCCATCAACCTGTTTCATGGTCCTCTTTTTTCATGAATTATTCATTATCCGAGACAACAATTTTAACCATGTACATTAATTTCAAGCATTTTCTCTAGTCTTGATCTTAAATCTGAGCATGACATTGAATTCCCTATATGTGAAAACCTATAAAAGCACATTACATTCAGGTTTTTACCTTGTACAGTCTAAAAGATAAGTGATTAATTAGATTTTGACCTGGCGGCAGCGGCCATATTGGATTTCTCCATTTTGAGGCATTATGGGACATTTTTGAGCCTGGCATACAGAAGATTTGAATTCAGCACCCTTCAAAACCCCTAAAAATGTTGTATGCCAAAAATTAACATGATTTGCCTTCGGGACTTTAAATAAGCACATTTTCCAAAATCCTGCCTAGTCTATTACCCAATTCACCCCACCCAACACAAAACTCGCCTTTCAGTGTCATAGTCTAAAGCGCAATTCAGGTGTTCTATTAATTATCCAAAATCTGCATCTAATAGCCTATCACCCAGGCTATTTAGTGTTCAAGCTAACTCAATCTCAAACCTTTCAGACGTGGCAGGCATCATTTAGCTTTGTTCTTTATCGGTGTTGGAAAGTTCCCTTTCATCTGATTGTAGAATGCTTCTGCTGCTTCAGGGGTGTCGAAGAGATGTTTGTCCCTGTTAACAGTGATGCAGAGGCGAGCAGGGTGACGTAGGAAGAACGTGATTAGAGTTTATTCTTGATGTCCTTGAATGTCGCTCGTTGCTTGGCCAGGCTTGAACTCATATCGGGGAAGAATAGATTTCTGTTGCTGTCGAACTTTGTCTTCCTTCTGCGACCTTGGCCATCGGAGCACACGCTCCTTATCTTGATAGCGATGGAATCTAACGATGATGGCTCGCTGACGTTGTCCCAAGGCAGGCTTTGGAGCTTGTGTACGGTGCACTCTTTCCAGGGGCCCGTTGCACAAAACTAGGATAAGGGATTAAGCCGAGATATCTTGGTTATCCTGGCTCAATTTATCCGTGATCCGGTTGCAACCCTCTTACAGTACATGGCAAAGGCGGAAGTCCAATTGGTAGAGTTTTGAGTAAAACAAGAATATGCATGTGCAACTGAACAACAGGTCCCATGTGTGTTGCTATACCTTGGTGGTTGGCCTTATTTCTTGTCAAAAGTTTAACCAACAGAACGCTTCAGTCCAGTTCACCAGCAGGCTAATATTCAGATACTATGTCAGTTCCTTATTATGGGAGTCAGGGGTTTATTTAGGTGTTAAATTGGTTACTACTTGTTATTACAATGTTGTTAATCATATAATTGTGATTATATTGATGAACAAACTATTGCCATGAAATAATGGTACACTTGTTATTCAAGTCAAATAAAAGAGGTAAAGGTCTATTGACTGGTAAAGAGGACTCCTGGACAAAAAATTCTACCCATACATCAGAAGACTTTGAACAGATTTGGAAAAGACTGAAAACTACCGTCTCACACCCTCTCACATTTAAAAACAAGTCACATTCACAAGTTTCCACGGGGTGCTACCGTAAAAAAGTATATAGTATATATACTTTTTTTGATCCCGTGAGGGAAATTTTGTCTCTAGATTTAACCCAATCGGTGAATTAGTGAAACACAAACAGCACACAGTGAACACACAGTGAGGTGAAGCACACACTAATCCCGGCGCAGTGAGCTGCCTGCTACAACGGCGGCGCTCGGGGAGCAGTGAGGGGTTAGGTGCCTTGCTCAAGGGCACTTCAGCCGAGGCCCACTGGTCGGGGCTCGAACCGGCAACCCTCCGGTTACAAGTCCAGAGTGCTAACCAGTGGGCAAAACTTCCAGTGAGGCGGCGGAAGTAGTATACCTATGGTATTTTGTGTGCAAATTTGTGAAGAGGCCAAGTATTTTTCGGATTTTTATTTACTGTGTAAAGTCGCAAACCTTTATGAGAGATACAATACGGAGTGCTGCAACATGTGCTGCTTGTGGTTATACATATAACTGAACTAATCTAGTACAGTGGCTTAAACATCAGTTTTTTAACATAAGCCTAAAACTAAATCAGAGTGTTCCTGCCAAAAATGGAACAGTTTCGATCACATCCCAAAAGACGACGAATCAAAAAGAATATGTCTAAAGAACCTCCCATATGTCCCAAGCCTCATGGTATGGATAGTCACAGACTATGATTGGATGTTGTAAAGTCTCCATATCCATGAGCAGGGGAAGGTGAAGTGTTTAGATTTGTTCTGTCAGGTAGAATACTAATAGAAAAAGACAGACTTGGACTGGCTTAAAACCGCTAGGATTGCCACCTTACATTATACGATCTAGACGACGGGAGTGCGCCGCACCAGCATTAGCAGGAACTGCTGACTGTCACTTTCCCATGCCATACTCACACAAGTCACACATGCTGAATTTCAAGATATATAAAGCAAGAACACACATGCAACTGGTAAATATATTCATACAAACAATTATGGTCCTTAGCAGTATGAATGAGTATATTACTGCTTCTCAAAGAAAAGCAGTTTAAGGAGACAACTTCATTCCCAGAATCTCACCAAAAGCCTGTTATTACTTTGACACATTAGCTGTATAAGAGATGTAAATCAAGAGAAATGTTGTTTCTAATCATCATTTTGAAAAGTGTACCAGTTAATTCAGTCATGGCCTAGATAGTAAATATAGGTGCACCCTTTCCCTAAGGTTGCCTCTTCCTGTGTGCAAGATGTCTGGATACTGGACCATAAATCAAAGCGGAAATGTACGGCGCAAACTCTTGTGCCCCACTGAATCTTATAAAATAGACATCAAGGTATGAGCTTTTTAACAAATGCTACAGTAACTTTTTCCAAACTGTAATAGCTTATATTATTTTGTGTACTGGTTTTTGTAAACCTTTTATAACAGTTATCAATTTGCTTTGTACCACAGGGCCCAGTCTTCCTGCGTGTTCAGCCTTATGACATTGAGAGAAATGAGTCTAGAGCTGTGAGCTTCACTGAAGAACATGCCCACTGGCAGATTCCTATGAATGAGGTCAACATTGTATGTGATGTCACCACTGCAAAGGGTAAGTGTCCAGCAGAAGGACCTTGCACACGCACACATACACATCCAACACATGTAAATGCCCTACACTGCAAAAAGTGATATCTTTAAGATAAAACGTGTAGTTAGTATTGTATCAAGGCCCTAAATCCAACTGAACAGTTCTGAAGGTTAACTAAAGATCAGGATTCACAAGAGGAACCCCTGGAATCTTCAACATTATCTAGACTGACTTATCTGTTTAGAAGAATGGGCAAGAATCACATTTGCATACTGTGTCTGATTAGTTTCGTCATTTGCAAATGTGAAAGCAATATCAATGATATAGCAACAAGCTACCCTTCATTAGACATTTTCCTGTCATAAATCATTCTGTTCATATCAATATTGCAGACAAAAAATATCAATAATATGAACAAGTGTTTATTATTTCAGATCTCATCTTCGTAGCCACGTGTAATCCAGTGTCCATTTATGCCATGAAAGAAAGGGCAAATGTGTTACATTGTGTGGACCTCTATGAAATCTTCCCAAGAACCCTCAGTGGTGCTTGGCAGCCTCTGGTCACCATAGCACCACTTGGTGGACCTCTTGAAGGCCAGGTGATTCTCCATGAAGAAGAGGTGAGGTTATCCTAATGAATACTCCACTAGAACAAGGCACATACACATTGATAAAAATCATATGGGCCTGTATTATTTCATAATGTATTGCTCATTTAATGTGTGGGGAAGGCTGGAAGGATGCCAACAAAACAAAAACTTTTTTTATCATCATGTCCTATACAGTTGGATTTTGTTCAGTTGAAAAGTTTACATACACCTTGGAAAAAATACACACAATTTTCACAATTCTAAATATATTTCATTGCAATATATCCATATTAGTCAAACTACTTTATTTCAATGATGCAGTATTCCAGAATAATAGTAGACATGAATCATCACAATCATTCAATCAATCAATCACAATTTCATAGGGTCAAAAGTTTGCATACACTTTATTAATGTAACTTTAATCTAACACTTTTGGTAATCTTCCACAAGCTTTGCACAACGGTTTGCGGTTTGTGGTCCTCCTTTCATGAACCCGCTTGTTCAGTTCAGTTCAGAATCTAAGGTTTTTGATATTATGACTGTTTTAACTTGCACATAAAGCAGCTTTGCGTACTTCAAAAGCACTCTATAAATAAAATGTATTATTATAAGAAATTGTTCATTTAATTTAATAAGTTCCAATAAATCCCCCTATCACGCTAATGAAGGGCCCCATATTATAATTTTCCCTTTGGCGTAGTTATCACCATAGTGCCTGGTGTCAGATTTTTTGTATGATTGATAAATGTAAATGACTGAAGTTTCCACTCACTGTCAGTAACATGTGCAGTACCCTAACACCAAGGTAATGTGTGGTATACCCCCATGATTTGCTCTTTTTTGGCCATTTAAACATGTTGTAGATTTGTATTCACATAATTACTATGTTTTTGCCTTTTCTATCCAGTGGCTGGCAGTCCAGGATAACACATAGAGCAGTTCAAGTAGTTGAGTAGAAAGAGATTAAACTAAACAGTAGAAAAAATGAGACTAAGAAAAGCAGCGTACATGTGCGAACGGAAATGTAATGTGTGAAGTTATTGGAATAGAAATAAATGTAACCACCTTCAACATACTTGTGAAGACATTTTATTTCAAGTGTGCAACAAATGTAGTCAATTTAGTAAGGAAGTTCGTTGGTTAGCTAGTCAGTCAATACATTTGCAAAGTTAACTTTGACAAGGCTGGCGTCTAGCATTATTATCATCAAGAGGTGTGCTAACTCATACCCCCGGATTGCTTTGCATTGAGGTTATACTTCAGACTTGACAAACTCCTATCGTAGGCAACGAAAATTCCTTAAGCGTATTGCAGAAATAGTAGAGAATGATGCTCCTGTCTTTTTTTTGTTTTTTTAACTTAGGCTAAATGTTTCAGCAGTGCTTTCTCGTCTGCCTCCTTCATATATGCAGCAGCAGGATAGATACAAATATAATAAAAACTTTGCGCAAGTCACTTTGTGGGCGGATCTTGGGCGCTGTTGCTATTTTACCGGCGGGATAATGACTGTTGCGCCCGACACAAATCTAAAATGGGGTGGTCTGTAGTAGCTACATTACTCATGGGTGTGGTTTGGGCGTAACGTACAATAAACCAATCAGAGCGTCATCTCACATTCCCTTTAACAACAGGCACACTTGTTCCATAGCGGATTGCTATTATGATGGCGGATTTGTCAGGTGCAGCCAGGAACGGTTCACAGCGCTATAGTCAGTTGGTAACAGTTGCTATTGATTTTTCCTCTTGACAAAATGTAATACAGAAATGTCACTTTCTGATGTTTTGGGATCACTCTCACTGAATCACGAGGTTATGAATGCATGGTGATATTTTTTTGCAATGTAATCTAACATTACCTCACTATAGACAATGCAGATCTTCTGTCAGAAAAGCTCTACTCTCCCGTGCTGCTGCTGGGGCATTTGGGTTAAATGGCATCGGCATGCAGTTCAACATCACGTCTCATTAAGTCCTCTAATATTTCACCAACACATCCATGATTCGTGGAAATGTGTACGCTAGATTTATACCTATTTTTTCACATCGGACACCACACTGATTTCCCTCGTGTAGCAATATTTGTCCTTGTAATTATGTATGGTTTGGAGAAATGGGAACTGCGTCGTATAGATGAGAGGAGCAAAGTGCATTGCGCAACACAGGCACCCAAGCAAGCGCTCCTGCAGGTGTAAGCTACGGCTGTACCTTACCATCAGGCAACTCAACAACGAGAAACAGTTTCCAAGTTGACCTAACTTTCCAACTCTGCACAGTATCCCATTAACTGCATGACAGTAGGCTATTTACAATATTTTATGTAAAGTAGAGTTTGTAAACACGTTATCATCAACTTAATGCATGCACAACTTTTGTTTGAGCAGGAGAGAGAATAACAATGAATGGACGCAGCAACTACAGAAATTGTAGCCAAGGCTACTTGCTGCTTTCTTTTACTATATATGGTTGCTGGTTAACAGCACGTAATAAGCTGATTTAAGCTAATTCACAAACTCAAGACTTCAAGGCCATCATGGATATAAAAAGTTTTTTGAAAACAACAAAAGGATGGAGGGAACATAGCAAAGCTTGGAGTTATTTCAGATGGGCTACAACAAGGTAGGCAAAATTGTGGTGCTTGTCAAAACCTTAGCGCAGCAGGAATAATGCTTATAGGCGGTAAATTGGAACAAAACTAAAGGTAACTTTAGCCTTTATAGGGCTGTATAAAATTTTCCAAATTAATATGTCGTAATTTAGGCATTGTTGTTGTAATGATATTGCATGTAGATGTACTATATAGGCTACAAAATTTTTAGTTGACCAATGCACGAACAAAACCGGGAAACGGACAAATATTATCAAGGCTTTGAATATTTCCATCTGTGCACAGGGTTTCTGTAGATCGGTGTGCATAGCATTCATTCCTGCAGGCCTGTGGCAATGCACGCGCCCTTAAAATAGCATCTGAATTTGCGCCACTGACTTTAGACCAGGAGGTTCCTGGTCTGTGGCGGAATTGTTTTCAGAAACTGCAAAATATCAACAGGGACCGTTTGCGCCGGAACACACCCCCTCTTTTCGCTGAAACGCCCCCGTGGGCGCACATGTACCTGTGGAGGGAAAATTCCAATATGCGCTGACTGCAAAATAGGAAAGACAAAAGCGCGAGTATACAAAGTAAATTGCGCTGGAGTGCAAGATAGAGCCCATTGGCTACAAAACAGACAATCCAGACTACTACAACGTAGCCTACTGCTTTTAAGCTTCCAGTGCTGATAAACACGAGTACAAAATAATAATAAATAGCAAAATCACTAACAAAAGAAGCTCTCCAAAACAAGAGCGCAACAAACGTGATTTGCTCAGTTCAGATTACATTTAAAGGCAGCCCAGGCGCCGGAGGAAAGGAAAATGTAGAAAATAAAAATATCCCCAAAAGAGAAAATAACAATCCCCAGGAAAACCCCTAAGGAAACCTCCCCGGTAGCCTAAGTATATATTAAACTTAAAGTCGCACCGCTCACGACTGATAGCACTTTTAAGAAGCACGGAGAAACACAGAGAAGTGGGCCTTAAAGCGATGGTTCGGCGTAATTTCACCCTAGGGTCCTTTGCACCATGACCCCGAGCCAAACACCCTCCCAGAACCTTTTTTCCCTTGGTCGAACCCTGGTCGAGTAGCGCTGTCAGAAACTAATGACGTTCTGCAGTCGTAATGGAACCAACTTTTATCTCGTAAATTACCCCACTGATAATGCCCTGAATGGTACGAAACTTCTACAGTAGTACAACTATGACCTTTAGTCCAATAACGAGGCATTAGAAAGTTTGTAAGTGCACCAGGAGTTTTAAGGAGTTTATTTAAATAACACTTGCCTGATTATCTGCTACTATACCGCTGTGTCGACGTTTCTTCCGTGATTTGGGAAAAGCCCGTAAAAGTCCTGTGTCCGAGACGAGGACCAAACCAGGTCGCTCTCACAAGACAAAACACACTACCTGTTGTCACGTTCAGCAATTGCGGGGAAACACCGGCGAACCAATCACACAGCAGACGAGACACCGGTAGAGGGAAACGAGAGAGAGCAGAGACCGAGCTACCTGGGCTGTTATTTATAGACGCTGACCATCTCCCATATGTAGCCGCCATGTTTTCATTATACTATTATACTATCAAGGGGATATCAAACAAACATTTATAGTACAATATTTTACAACACCATGCTATTCCATCTGTGTGTCAATGCCTGTCATAGTCCTCTAACCTCAAATTTGATAAAAAATAAAATTGCTTTCTTTGTACATTTTTAACCCCTCCTCTGGGTTCTTTAGAGTAACACAGTGGTTCACTTGGACCTGGTGACTGGGGCTGCACGCAAGCTGCTTTTCACTCAAAATAAAGAAGAGCAAACCCACAAGAGGAACCAGTCCCCTAAGTGGTGGAGCAGCAAGGACAGTGAGGTAAAAGCTACAGTACAGCCACCGGCGTCATCAGCTCTTTACCACATGTATGAAGATAATGTAATGAATATCTGCCTGTTTGCCCTGTTTCTCCCTATAGCCTAACTTCAAAATGTGCTGTGAGTTTTCCCAAAAGAATTGGCTGCTTTTCTACAAACATGATGGGTAAGTCATTATTACGTTAATATTAGAAGGTCTTTCTGCCAGCATCTGGTACCTGGTACCTCTTCTGATTTTACTTCCTATTCATATAAGCAATTATTAAGTGTGCTTGCTAAAAGCAGCACACTTATTGTTCTTCTTAAGTTTTCTTATTATTCCCGTCGCCCTAATTTTTGGCCAGCTCCTGTGCCTAGGCCCTTTGGAAAAAGAAAAACAGTTGGTTTGACTAACTTAGTCAGACTATTCATACACCTCTCTACACACAATGTTTTGAATGGTACTCCATATACAAACATCCATCATATTGTTTTGGTAGGAATCAGCTGGAGGTCCTAGATGTTTTGGAGGGACAAGTTCACATCATCTCACTTCCCATCAACCTAAAAGCTGTCTTCCTGGTGGCTGAGGATCGCTGGCTTCTGATTGAGAACAAAACAAACAAGTTTGTTTTTGTTCTTCTACACTGGCATTACATTTACATTTATTTATTTAGCAGACACTTTTATCCAAAGTGACTTACAAAATGAGGAATAACATTCAAGCTACATTGCAAATGAGACCTTAAACTTGCAAGACCTTACAAAGGGCTTCTAACCACTAGGGTTCTCACTGTTAAGAACTAAACATGCATCTTATTGTAAGGCTATGATAAGAGAGAGGGATTTGATTTTTAGTCCATAAAACCATAATTTGTATATTTCAGTGGTTAATGTATAGGCATCTTTTGACTCTGTTATCACCCCTTTACAAACTGATGGACTGTTTTTACTCTGTCTTTAGGAAATTCTTGTTGACCAAGCCCATGCACATGGGTGCAGAGGACTCTGGAGTTTGTCAGCTCCACACTATCACTGAGGAATCACATGACATGGGCTTTGGGATTAGTTTAGGTAAAAAAAACCTAAAAGCAATGAGAAAAAATTCAAAGCATGCTCTCAGTGCTACCAGAAAGCACATGCAAAACAGTATAGTTTAGATACGTTTTTTTTATTATTATTTTAAAACATTTCTATGAATCCTTATCGGTAATTGATTCTATGGAAAGGAATGTTTTGAAACACTTTCTTTTTATAACAACTTTCTAACAACAATTTCTTGAAAACAGAACACAAACATACTGCTGATTGGTGTAGCAAATCACATGCAGGGTTTCCCGCAGCACTTTGCAGTTAAGGCGGCCGCCTTAACAACGCCTTAAGTAGCCTATGTCGTCAAAAAAAAATATATATAAATATATATATATATATATATACACATATACACACAGTACAGTGGGTGTTGCTTTCAAATGGCCACTTCAGTCGCGCATTATGCGGCGTGAAGCTGCGTGAAACTTTAGTACCACTTTCAGCCACTGTGCGTCGCTCTGCCACTGTACATCTACGTTATTGTCAGCGTTGGGGGTAACGGAACTACGCAAATCAAAACAGTGTCTTGTGTGATAATGAGCCAGTAGAGAAATAACTGTTCAGAATTAATCTGTAGCCTTGGGTAGGCTTCTGTAGAAAACAATGTTGGCGATTTAATACTATCTAGCGACATTTTTAACAGGCTATGCAATAGAGGCTTAGACAACTATGACCTATAACTTGACTAAAACTGTGCAAAACTGGAGGTAGCTACACCTGTTATCTGAGCAGTCTGTAGCCTATGTCCTCATTTTGCGAATGCGAGGACGATATGAGCCTGTTGCATTTCGTTAGATGTCCGAGTCACGCATAATGTTTGAAAACCACTGGCTCAGACAGTAAGTAGCCTAGGTTAAATAACAGACCCGCCACAATGTGCGGTATGATGATTTTTTACGAGCAAGATGTTTTTGGTGCCCTACGCGCACTGCATGTTCTTAAATAACAATGATCATCAGTAATATTCGACCATTATTTTGTGTAAATGGGCTATGCATGGGTTAGACACCAGGGGCCATATTCACAAAGCCTTTTATCTTACCACTAGGAGTAGGCTACTCCTAAATAGCAATAAAATATTTGGTAACACTTTACTTGACGGGTGAGTTCATAACGCATTCATAGCAGCTGCCATAAACTGCACATAAAGCATTCATGACTGTTTCATGAGACATGACTCAACATTCATACCAAACCTTTCATGAATGCGGAAGACAGAACGACAAAAATGTGTCAAAATAAAAGTCCAACAATTGCAAAGCAGCATTGCCGTTTTTGTTCCAAACCTCTTACCTGATCACGTCACATCTGAGTCAATGGGCTACTCCAGTGCCAAAAAGACAGAACATGAACATGAAACATACGGATTGATGTAGTATCTTTGTAACATTATTAAATTAATCTGTTACTATGCCTATGCCTACGTTTGCAAAAGAGAACATTTTAATTTGATTCACAATAATGTTACATTTAATTTACATGTTGACAATGAGTAGCCTAGTTTTGGTTGTTGTTGGTGGCGTTATTGCATGTTAGTTATGCCTACAATGCAAAATTGCTTCCTCACGATTGGAAGCTCCTGTAGCCGCATGCACAAAAACCGGTTTGTGAATAGGTCTGTGAGTTAGGAGTCCTCGATTTCTTTTAAACTGTCACAGAGGTAGGAAGGTGTGATTTGTTGGGGGCAGGGCCGGATTAACTGGGCACAAATGTCTGATGGCCCCCCTGCCCCCCAGCCAACGTGAATCGAGCGGCCAGTTAATAGGACTATATATCGCGAACGCGCGCCTGCACTCATTGTTTCAAAAGAAGTAATTTCAGCTTTGTCGGAACTGAAGAGCTGTGGAAGGCAAGGCCCAATGAAAAAAAATTAACACAACATAGACCCCGCTTCTCTCGCGTCAGTCACTGAAATGAACGCAACACAGAACCCGCTTCTCTCCTGGCAGTCACTGACAGTAGCCTAGAATAAATGCATGGGGAAAAACACTTCCCCATGACAAAGACATCGTATTATGTAAACTTCCCACGACTTCAATATTTGACAACATATCATGAATGGTACTTCAAGTATGTGTTATTTTAGATAGGGGACCGTTCGGTATTTATGAAATGGACCACCAGAGGAAAATAGGGGAGGATCATTTTATTCTTTGTTGAGGGGAGGGTCACCCAACTTTTTTTAGTGTAGGAGGGGGGGTCACCCAAATTTTGTAATCATGAAAACAGCAACATTTCAAAGTGGCCTAGGTGCACATTTTTCCATGTAGCTCTCAGTCTCAGTCTTCAGACTTCGGGCACCCCTCTCTGCACACCACGTTTACCCCTCATTTCCTTCTTTCTTGCAGAGTACCAATTGACCTTGTTCCTGCCCAATCTCTAGCTTTGCTGTCTCCATCCTTTCTGTTTTTGTTGTTTGCAAAAATATATAGTATTTATTGGTAAACAGCAACAAGTGCAATTTGTTAATCGCTGTCATTCTCTCTCCTGCGCAAACAAAAATATGTTACGTTCCAAGTAGCCTAGTGCGTAATTCTGCTTCATAAAGTTGAACAAATACATTTGCTTATTTCACAGAAAAATATAAATAGCCAGTTTAGGATCTACAGTGCAGAGTTGGTAAGTTATGGTAGGCCAATTTGGAGTGAACATACAAACAGGGGAAACTCTAGTAGCTGAGTAGCCTGATGGTAGGCAGGTGCGCACGTAGACATACGGCCGAACATGCAAGCGCCAATGAATCGTGCTCTCACGACAATCACGCCGTTAAACTTAAATAGGTTAACATCACTCTAAGTTTGCCTTCAAGCAAGGCAATTTGATTTGAAGACATCTGTTTCGTTGGAAGGGCAAGGGGGTAGCAACAGGGCAACACAGAGACAGGCCCGATGGCAGGGCTAATGTTATGAGAGTATTAAAATATGGGATATTCTACGGGAAAATATTAAAACGGCAAGACAGCGGGGGGAAAGTTAAAATATGTGATAAACACGGAAAAAGTTGGCATGCATTGTTTCGGTCCCCGTGCACAGGGATTATTTGTCACATTATTAATCACATATGATTATTTGTGAAATTGTGCAAACAGGTGCAACACATTTGAAAAGGAAGGACTGGTAGCATGCAAGCTCCCGGGAAAGATTGATTTAAGAACGTTATCACAGTGTGTCTTCGTGGCGCAAAGCAGCGCAGGCGGAAGACGGCGACAATTGGCAGGGGAGGGTCATGTCTTTTTTGACAATTCTGTCGGAGGGTCATTGAACAATTTCTAGCAGGCAAGAGAAGGTCATGCAACTTTTTAATGAAGCACTCAAAATCCCTCAGGTGGCCCCTTCAATAAATAACGAACAGTCCCTAGATTGCTGCTGGGCTATGTCTTGGTTCATGTCTGTTAACAACTCATTGCCGTCAAGCGCGTCGCGGTTGCATCCATTACAAACAAACATGCAATGTGAACGTCTGGGATTGGGGAGAGACCTAAATGCTCTACTGAATAAGCACGAAGTCAAACCTTTAAATGAAAAACACTCTTTAATAATCAAAAAAGTAAACCGCTAATGAAGTAAACTGGTGACCATCAAAAATCGCAACAGGAAGGCATTTGGCTGAGCAACGGAGGTTAATGTGCTCTAAATTTTGTCCAAATGATGTCTGTCTATCATCGTTGCACTCAGAGAAAACCGGAATGTTTCATTTGTCCTACGTTTCTTCTACGGCTGCAAACGGGATTCACTCGCAGTTAACCAAATATTTCTTTGTTAGGGCAGGACAGGCATATTTCTGGCTATTAAATTATTTCTAAACCAGTCTGCTAAAGTCTGTAGTGAAGTCTGTGTAGGGTTTTCCAGGCTCCATTTCTTTTTACGAGACACCCTGCTCACTTGAGACATCTGCCGGTTGTTTGGGTTGTTGCAGCGTCGTTGCAGTGTCACTGGAAAAATACAAATTAAAGTTGCGTGATACCGCGTGATCCCGCGCGCACCGCGAGGGAAGCTGGCCAAATCGAAGCACTGCCCACTGTATATAGGTAGGCCTATATGAGCGATGTTCCTCGTGTTACTCTAGCTATAGGCTAGGCTACTGTTTTCTCCCTTTCATTTCAAACCGTGACCAACGCCAGTCTCCCTCTTCAGAATGCATTCAAAATAATAATAAAAACGTGCCATGAATTGGAAGTTTTTACAATTTTTAAATGCCGTAAATCCTCAAATAATGACGTTCTATTACTTACTTAGGGACCGTTCGTTATTTATAAACGGGGTCACCGGAGGGATTTTGAGTGCTTCAATCAAAAGTTGCATGACCCTCCCCTGCCTGCAAGAAAACGACCCTCCAGCAGTCTTTTCAAAAAAGACATGACCCTCCCCGGCCAACCATCAATACCTAGCGCTATGGAGTGCTATGAAAACACATCGACTTAAGCAATCGTTCTAAACTCACCCTCTGCTTTCTGATCTTACACATCACACTTCACCAAGATGGTGGCCATTTCTGTAGATTTACTCACTAACATTGTTGTGGAAACACAATAAGCATGGAAATTAAATGCACACTTCCTGCAACTGCATTAGCCTACTTGAAATAATTTACTCCTCTAGTAAGTATTCACATGAAATAAAACAATAAAACATTGAGACCATTCAACAAAGCACACTGGGTAATAACAAATTCAACACATGAACTTGTTGCTATGGACTCGTCTCTAGGCTTCCTCAGTCATTGTAAAGCTGCCGAAGCTGAACATTATCCAAAACTCAATTTCTCAGACGAGCGTCAATTTGGGAGCTTGCTACACTCCTTCCTTCTCAAATGACTTGAAAAGACCGTTTGCACAATTTCACAAATAATCACAGGGACCGAAAAATACCTAACATGCCAACTTTTTCCGGGTTTAGGCCTATCATTTTAACTTTTCCCCGCTGTCTTGCCGTTTTAATATTTTCCCGTAGAATATCCCATATTACTGTAATACTCTCATAACATTAGTCCTGCATTCTGGCCTGTCTCTGTGTTGTCCTGTTGTTACCCCTTGCCCTTCCAGAGAAACAGATGTTTTCAAATAATCGTTTTGCTTGCTTGAACTCGTTTTGCTTGCGAACTCAGAGTGATGTTAACCTAGTAGGCCTATTAACATTAACAAGTTAACAACGTGGTTGTTGTGAGAGCACGATTCATTGGCGCTTGCAGTGTTCGGCCGTAGGCTATGTCTACGTGCGCACCTGCCAGGCTAAGAGCCAAATAAATCCCCCTGTATATTCACTCCAAGTTGGCCTACCATAACTTACCAACTCTAGCCTACACTGAAGACCATAAAAGTTAGGCTAGGCTACACGGTAAACTACAAGTAAACCAAAGTTAGCTTTTTTAGGGCTGGATAAAGTTGACCAAATGGATATAGGCTGTTAGGCGTGAATAAAGTAGGCTACTTTGTTGCTCCAACCCTTCCAACGTTAATGGGGACGGATGTTGACATTTTCCGTATTTTGCGTGAGAAACCCGGGAAATCTCCCTTATTTTCAGTGTTCAATATTGACAGAGCTATGGAACGAAAGAGAACGTTATATGGCGACAGAAATCAACAATCAAACAAGCCACTTTGATTTTTTGCTGTTTTCATTAATACAAAAGATGGGTGACCCCCCCTCCTAGACAAAAAAAGTTAGGTGACCCTCCCCTCAACAAAGAATAAAATTACATGACCCTCCCCTATTTTCCTCCGGTGACCCCGTTTATAAATAACGAACGGTCGCTTAGCTTACTTATTTACTTAGGCTGCACAAAGCTCAGGGCTTTATTTGGGGCAGGCTTAATTGAGGCAGGTCTTTGTTTCTACATTTTATTGTTAGGCATGCATTTAGTTTGGAGCGGCATACCAGCGGTAGGCTATCAAAAGCATACGATTTTTGGTTTGGTTCGGGATTTAATTTACTGTCTAAATTGAGTTCTTTTTTTTAATTATGCATGATTTAGCCTACTTTTTTATTTTATTAAATTCATAGGCAGGAATGCCTAGCGGCTAGCCTGGAAAATCCAGACCCTGATAATCTAGAAATATTAAGGGTCTGGCCAAGAACAATGTAATGGCCCAACTCGAGGGGCGGCAACAAGCATGCATTTAAAAATCTCACTGCACGCAATTGGATAACACTAGACCATGTTTACTCTGAATGATTTCAGACTTTGACGCAATCGGATAACACTACGACCAATGTGTACTGTCCTCCAACGTTGCAGCGCTGTCTTCATCAGTTTAGCTGGTTCCCCGGAATGTTGGGATAAAAGTAACGTGCATCATTGCTCCTTGCCCAGAGACAATTCCATTGTGCTCTTGCGAGAACTGGATTTCCAGGGTACCTCGCGGCAACAATTGTGTTTAAATGTAGTGGCTTCAGCCTCTGTCAAGCTCAGAAGGGGATGGCAAGCGACTGGTAGCTTGACAGTGTTGAGACCCATTAGGACAACCACTTTTCATTGGCAACAGTATTAAACCAACCAACAATATAAACTAGAGAATGTAATTCCAGGGAATTACGAGTGCATGAAAATGACGCTAGGACAGACATGGTGGTTGCATAGCTTAATAAAAGTTGATAGTTTAAAAGTAGACAGTTTAAAAGTTGAATATAGATAGTTTAAAAGTTGTTAATAGACAGATAGTTTAATGGATGTTGATACACATAGTTTAATGAATGTTGAAAGTTTAAAAGTTAAATGTAGATAGTTTAAAAGTTGTTGATAGACTGATAGTTTAATGTGTGTTGATAAACAAATAGTTTAAAGGCTCTATATAGGTAGATAGTTGACGATAACTGACAGTTGGAATGGCTGAACAGTTAAATAGTTGGATAGTTAAAATGGTTAAATTATTTAATATAGAATTATTGTAGTGAGGAGTTTTATTTTGAAACAGTTGTGGGCAGAGGAAACAGTTGAAAGAAGTCAAAGTTGACAACTGACTGTTGCTAGAGTAGTTATGGTGGTTGCTATGCTGGTTGCTAGGTTAATGATGTTGGTTGCTAGGTTTTAACTGTGAATATGGTTGCTAGGCTGTTGCTAGGGTACTTGAAGTCGTTGCTAGGTTGTTGCTAGAGTGTCCATGGTGGCTACTATCAGAAATAACGGAGTTAATACAGTGGTTTGCTAGTATAATCATATTGGTTGCTATGGAAACTGACATAGATGCTTAATTTCAATGGTTGCTAAATTGGTTGCTAGGTAGGTGGTGGTTTAATATAGTAGGCTAGAGGCATAGTTGATGATAACTGACAGTTGGAATAGTTGTTATGGTTATGGTATGTAACAGTTAAATAGTTGGATAGTTTAAATGGTTAAATTGTTTAATATAGAATTATTGTAGTGAGGACTTTTATTTTGAAACAGTTGTGGGTAGGGATGTAACGATTACCGGTATAATGATAAACCGTGATAAAAATGTTGACGATAACAATTACCGTTTTCTTTTGAAATATCATAATTATCACGGTTGATTATCACGGTGTTGAAACCGTGTGTTTAATCCTTCCCAGCTTCATCCGAGCCTGCTTTTGACATACAGTAGGCCTGGTACAATGAAGCAAAATTGGTACCCTACTGATTCTGTTGTCTAGCCTAATTGATGGTTTTAACTGCGAATTGGATTAGGCTACACCTGATTTTAAAAGGCGGAACATTTTCACCGCAAAACTTGCACTGTAACATTTGCACTCTGCGTCTTTTTATGTTCGCGTGCACATTAAATCCATTCCACTCACGTTATCAGAAGAACACAGTAGCCTAAAGTTTTTTTCGAACACTTACTTTGGTCTCACTCAGGGTAGGAATTTCACGGCGGCCACGTTTTTGCCCCTTGTGTTGGCCGTGATGTCCCTTCAGAGGGACAGGCCACGGTGCCCTTGGTGCCCTTCTTTCAATATTCTGCTTTGCATCCTACTAATAGCGAATTTTATTTAGCCTATGGCCTGTCAAAATAATCTTAGCATTCACAGCGCAAATTAATTTATTTTACGCAGTGGAGAAAGTGACAGCGCAAGAAAGAAAGTGCGTCTAAATTCACCTATTCTTCTCAGTTGAACTACTCGCGAAGTAGCCTACTCATCACACAGACATCACAAGTATCACATGAAAGAGCTTTTTCTCAGCTTTTAAACGATGTTAGCCGCGAATTGCTGTGGTGAACGGTTCGCGAGAAACGTAAATAATATAATTAAATTTAATCATAAATTCTACTGAAGGTTTTCGTCCATCTCCCTACCCATTCCTCTCGGTGCAATACTTCACGAACCTTTCGTTTAACACATGACAAACCATATATCAGAATAAACAGCAGACTTTACCGAACATAAAGGTGTAAAGCAGTCCCCTGTACAGTTAGCCGTTCCAGAGTAATCCACTTTTGAATTTGCAGTACATTTCGACATGCATGGATGTCTCCAAATTTGGGCTTTAAGTTTTACAATGTGTTTAAATTGTTCCACATGATTTCATAACGGGCCAAATACAAAATAAATGTTACAAATATCGCCTATATATCGGTAAATCAGAGGACAGCTGACAAAGAGTTTGTGAAAGTAGATCACAAAATGCTAAGCATGCATCTAGGCTATTTGAGTTTCTTAAAGCTGAACTGTGCTTAAATTGTTCAATACATGATTTCATAACAGGCCAAATATAAAATAAATGTTAAATATAGCCTAGATATCTGTAAATATTAGATGTTCAGATGATTTGCAGTTCTATATAATATGTCATGTTTCATGTTTTTGTAATGTTTCATACAGTGATGCAGGTCTACTGCAGTGAATAGGCTATACAACTTTGATATTTTTTATAGCCTATGTGGCCTTTGTGCCCTCCACCAAATATGCCCAACTGAAGGCCAAGTCGCCTTGCCCCCAGAATGGTGAAATTCCAAGCCTGGTCTCACTCATTGGATCCAAATAACAGTAATAGCAACCTCCAAGTCATGGTAGGGTAAGTTAAGCGATAAGCACATAGCCAATTAAACATGAAAAACTGAACGGGACACTTTTTGAAACTATTTCAGCTTGTGTAGGCCTATCAGTGCTTTCTGAACATATTGAACGCACTTTTAAAAATACCGTGATAATACCGAAAACCGTGATAATTTTGGTCACTATAACCGTGAGGTTAAATTTTCATACCGTTACATCCCTAGTTGTGGGCAGAGGAAGCAGTTGAACAGGATCTGTAGTCTTAATAGAGCCATATTGTATGCTTAAAGCCTGAGACAAACAGTTGCTGGAGGTGACCGGAACACTTGGCATAGGATTCTATGTGCCCTACTGTGATGTCATAATCGCCAATGTTAAGTCTATGGGGAAATTTTAGTAGTTTTTAATTAATAGTTTAAAAAGTATAAAAGTTACAAAGTTGAAAAATACATAGCTGAAGTCACCTAAGTAAGACCTACGCAACGCATTTTGAATGAAAATTCTATGTTAAACGGTTGAAGCCGCATTAAACGCACAAAAAGCGTCAGCGGAATAATAATAATAACATATAATAAGAATAAATCGGATAACAGTAGAGTGCATTTTCATGCACTCTAATAAATTGGATAACAGTAGAGTGCATTTTCATGCACTCTAAATATTAAGAAGAGCTCTTTAATTTCATTGAGTTAAATCGAAACAATGTCTTTTAGTGCTCGTGGACTGATAGCCCGGCCATAGTTTGAGGATTTACGGGTAGGATATGCCTCCGAATCGTGTGATGCGTCCGAACAGCAGCACACATTAATTCACTGTTCTTGTTTCAGTTGTTATGTTGTTTAGCACTGTTTAACACATATTTGTACATATTTGTATAGTGTTGTATAGGCCTATTATAAATTAAAATTGCACATTGCAACTGTTATTTTGATAAATAATTGTTATACATAATTTTATAAATAATTGTAATATGGCACAAACAAATCAACACCCCCCCCCCTCCCCCCTCCCGACAGCAAACCTCACCTACCACCTTGACTTACAAATTTTCTGCGGGAAACCCTGACATGCTATGGTTAAAGAAAAGGAAGGAAATATAAATGCAGATAAAGCTTGAATGCAGTCAAAAGCCAATTTCTGCCAATGGGCCACTGGGTCAACACTTTGTGAAAAGGTACCCATGGCCAGTGGTCTTTTCTTGACCAAAGGATGATGCAGTGGATGTTGGTAAAGAGGAGGTTCTCTTTATTTACTCCAGACAAGTTGCTAATTGAACCAGTGCAGACATAATTACAGTATAACTTCAACTTAAAAAAAGGAAAATAAAAAGTGGCACTCGTATCGGTTTGAAAAAAAATGGTATCGGGACATCCCTAGTAATCAGAAATAATTTGTAGTAATAGAAGAAGAAAAAAGGTAATAATATTTTTCACAATTACTTTCAGATGAGTTCAAAATCCTAATGCCTGACACTCCACTTGTCATTATCTTCAAAATGCTGTAACGTTTGATCTAGGGCACATAGACACAAACTTGTACGTGTTTTGTAAACTTTAACTGATTGGTAATCATTCCAGATGTGTTTTGTAGAGATGTATAAAGTTTTATTTTTACCCTAGATGTTAACATGCACGTGATCTTCCCCATATAGCACTACATTTACATTTTTACATGTATTAATTTAGCAGACACTTTTTATCCAAAGTGACTTACATATGTCACTTATACTGTATTACAAGGGATTACATTGTCCCTGAGCAACTTGGGGTGAAGTGCCTTGCTCAATATCACAATAGTGGAAGCTGAGAATTGAACCCAGAACTTTTCAAACTACTGCATGCTAACCCAGCTCGTTAACCACCATGCTACCACCACCCAATAGAATAAAACTACTGAATGCTACAATTATGGCAGGATTGCTACAATTATAAATATATAGCCAACAGCTAGCCAGCAGCTAGCATCTATCTAGCTCAGAGTTCAAATGTCTTGATCAGAAATCTTTAGTATTGTTGTCAACATGTCAGTACCAATAGTAAAAAAATCCCAGCAACTTTGATAACGAAACGGTCTACATATTTAGCATTAAGAGAACATGTTGGATTTTTAGTTGAAATATATTTACATGAATAACTTGCTCTGAAACGCCTTTGATCAATTTTTTGTTTTTGTTTTTGTCTCTCTTGCATTGTTTTCTCCTTACTTCTCTTTCGATCAGGATTTGAGACACCAATTCCCCAGGAAATATCCAGTGACCAGTTGACCTCTGAGAACCTGAGTGCTGCTTTAGATCAAAAGATTATCTCACCTAATCGCCTCTTTTGTGATAACAGCTCCTATGCCGGGGCTATTGTAGGTTTCCCTGATCTGATGGTGAGTTGCTGAGAGTGTTCCAGCTTTGGTTTGATTTGAGTTTTGTATTGTAGGAAGCTTTATTTGTGAATGTCATAGCATTTCTACAGTTGTACATGTTACAGTAAGCATTTGATTGTCATCATAGCATTGAGAACATTGTTTGTGGACACAGAGTTTACTAAAAGAAAGGTTTTGAACAACTCTCAATGCTCATGTTCATGTGTAGAGACACTGATGACATTTCGATCAAAGTTTCATGTTGTGTCGAGCCTTCTTAGTGTTTTAAAAATAGTGATTTTGATGCGATCTTGTATCAAAATAGTAGTGCCCCTAGGATTCCCATTGAAAAAGGCCATTTCACCTGAAAACGTCAATGCGGATAAGCTTAAAAGTGGCGCTTTGGACGTAATTATTCTTTTAAACGAAAGTTTGACTCGGGTACATTCAAAAAAACACCCTAGGATGCATTTTGGCGAGAGTTACGCTTTAACTCTGTTTTAAGGGAAACCCTGTACTATATAAAAACTCCACATTTTCTAATAACGCTACAAAATGCAATACAACTTTAATTCATTATGGAATAACTCCCACATTTTAATGTAGAGGGTGCTGCAATTTAGGCTGAATTTATTTTATTTAAGTTGAATTTAGCACAAGTTTAATGGTTACAAAATAGAACATATACAGACATTCATTTGTGAGATGACTTACTGTAATAATTTATCACAAAATGCGGGGAAATTGATTACATCCTGCGGTTAGGCAGTTTATTTCAAAATGTGACACATTATTTCAAAATTCAGGAGTTGTTACATAAAGTGAAAATCTTTCAAGTTCATACATAATGCGATGTTGTTACATAATGCAGGGGTAGGGGTAGGAGCAGGGGCGTCGCTAGGTATTTGAAACATTCGGGGCTAGAGCCCAGAAGTTAGAGTCCTTATTGCCCGCGGGTTCGGAGGTGTCTCCCCCGAGAGATTTTGAAAATCGGGCTGATGAACATGCAATTTTAACCTACTTTGAGAATGAAAAGGAAGGCCAATCGTAATGACTCACGTCACGGCATTCTGAATATTTTGATGTTTAAAGACCGTGTAAGGAGAACGTCTGCCAAAGTGCACCACATACAACACCCAAAATATGACATTAAAATAGCCTGTAGAATAAACATCGTCATGCACCTCTGTCAAGTGCACAGGTGTGAGCGTTCGTCTCGGGATAAACATTTCGGACGTCATCCCCTTCAATTAATGGGCTATGGGTGCCTTGAAAGCAATGCATTTGGGTTGTGTATCACAAACTTTTGCCCAAAGAAAAAGTTCCATTCTGTCAAAATCAAGCCCAACATGCATTGCTTGGAAGCCCCCTCAAACGAGGTCAGGTTTACCATATTTACTGCGCATGTGATTCAATAGTACCGTAAAACTTCAAATAATCGCCGAGTCCCTAAGAGACGCCTGTCTCTTTTAAACGCCTGGCGTGGCTACAGGTTTGGGTTAAAGGCCGGTCTCCAGTAGAGGCCTGGTCTGTTTTTTAGTTTCGGGTTGTATTTAATGTTCTAAAACCCGTCAGATCGTCTGTTTAAAGATTCGCAATGACACGAAACCATTACAGAAAGGAGGTTACAGCAGTGTGAATTAGATGTTGCACGTTGTTACAAGCCGTCGCAAAGCATTCACATGTCTGGTCACAGTTGCAAGGTTTTAGAATGTTGCAAGAAGTTGCTGCTCATCGCGTTGCGAATCTTGGGTGTGATTTGGGCTTAAGTATGGCGCAGACTGCGCACGTTATGATTAGATGGCAGTAAAAGACTGCGGTGGGGAAAAGCTAGAGTTCCAAATTGTATAACTTTTTTTCCAATATGAACTATGCCTATATGTCCGACTTCGTCATCGTTCAATTCATCCCTTGTGTTAATTTGCGGATAGGCCGATGGTAAGCTTGTTTTTATGCTGGCAACAAAACCAGAACGTTCGCGGACGTTATTCTTTATTCTAAATGCCATGGCGATAAAGAGAAAGAAGTCAGAAAAGGAATTTACCTTAGACTAGGCTATATCAGAGCCCGTCTACGGACATTCTCTGGCTATATAACCTACTGAAATAGATTAATGATGCAAAGTCAAGTGCGCTTCTATGGGACTGGTGTGTGCGCGCACAGTTTTTATTGATGAGTCGGAGTGGCAAGTGCTGCGCATAGTTGCAGTGGAATGTGGCTGTCCAGGGCATTATACAACTTCTCACTCTTAGACCTACTCATACACGGCGGTAAAATGGCGTATTTAGCTGTCTAAATTCGAATCATATGCTGGGGGAGAAATCGTCGGACATCCATGATTATTTTGTTATTCAGCACCCCTGGTCAAAAATATGTTCCCGTGCGCCTGGAAGTAGGCTATGATTTGAATGTAGACTGTTGTCAAATTTGACAAATACAAAACGGGAGAAACAGTATGGTTCATGCTCTCTCATGCTGTTTCATTCCTGCCGAAAAGGAGGGAGAATGAAACATTAAGCACGTTCCACTTTTGCATAAATAATTCCTGAACGGTTTTGGTCAGGGCTGATAATGCAACTGTATTTGACAAAGGACCGATATAGGCTATTTGCTAGTGACAAAATATGAGCTTTCAGTGTGATACGATCTCTTTGTAGATTACGTTTAATTAAAACATGTTTCATCTGTTCTGGCTATCCCAGCTATTTGGATCTTACTATATCTCACTCAATGAACAACATCTCAACACTAAATGAATGATGATCCGTAATTGTCATCAGATAGCCTAGTCATATAGGTAGACATTCAGTGTGTTTGAAATAATTAATTCGATAATATTTTCCATCTTTGCAGAGGAAAAGTTTTGTGTAAAGGGAATTAAAGGCCTGTCTCATATAGACGCTTGTCTCTAATACTAGCCGGTGCAGTTTGGCGATTTGGGAAAATAAAAGCCCGGGCTATTATTTGGAGTTTTACGGTAGCCTAAATCACGATATATTGAAACTGAGCTGATGTGAAATGTCCTCCTGGGTTGCGGGAGATGATGACACACTGTGAGTTTCCACTTCTTGTCCCTGCACTGCCCTTTTCTTCTCTCTAAAGAAACTTCTAATATCCATTTGTCCTTCTGTACACTTATTTTGCTAAGGCTAGTTAGTAGAAGCACGAAACAGCAATGCGTAATAGCGTAGAGGAGAATTGAAATTGCAACATTTTGCAACAAATGATTCTAAACCTGCCCAGATCATGTCAGATTTTCTTGCGCTGCTGTTAATGCACACAATGGACACAAAACACAAAAGTCTCTTCTACGGAGCTATTTATTTCATTCACGATTAGAGTTTTTGTTGTTGTTGTTGTTGTTGACGGCCCATAGATCCGGGGCTATCCCCAGAGGATGCGGAGCTATAGCCCCGAATGCCCAGGTCTAACGACGCCACTGGGTAGGAGTGAAAGTTAGAAATGGGATTGGGCCATTGAAGCATATTACTTGCAAATTTATGGTTATGAATATAACCTCGGATCTCTGAAGGAGAATTCTGAAGCAATCCAATTAACCAGTTCCAGAATGCCAATGAAGCTTGGAAGGGTTTACATTTCATGTTGTCCTTCAGAGGACCGAGGTTATATTCACAACCATAGATTCTCTTTCAGTCGAGTTCACTCAACGTTAACCAATGGGAACACCTCAGCTCCTTATTGGCAACGGTGGATAAGATTCGCAAACCAGGAAGCAAGAGCGCCTTGGTGGCGCTCGGGAAGGATGAAACTCATGTACTTGCACATTATGGTACAGAATAGGGATGGGTCATGATTTTCGAATATCCAAATAGTTGATTTAATTATAGAATATTGAATATTTGAGATTACAGAATGCGATTATTGTTTTGTCTTCAAAAACTAAAGAAATAAATTAAAGAAATTTCCCAATGTTTTAAGTAAAGAAATGCACATCCCTAGTATGGAAGTACAGCGTCCGGGGTTTTAGCCTTGCACAGTGGGGGCAGATGTCAGTTAAGCAGAGGGCACAGGTCCTGCACATCCGATGCAGGGATAGCCTAACCGCATGGAGCTGGGCATCGACGGTAATCTGCCACCTTCTGGAATAAGTGCTGCATTGAGAAAGACTTTGAGCATCAGCCTTGAAAAAGGAGTTTGATATTTTCAGTGTGAACATGGAGATGACGAGAAGCCAGTGAGGCTCGGGCAGGCGAGTTGGAGGTTTCGTCTTGCATGATTCGAAATCGTCATGATCACTGAAGAATGTTAAGATGACTAGTTTCTCTTGAAAAATCCCTTAGACAGGGGTTTGGAGATTGCTTCAGATCGAAGACGTCATCCGAGAATGACTTCTCATTAGTTAACGTTGTGTGAACTCAACTGAAAGAGAACATGTATGAAAAGTATTTCAATATTGCATGTTGATTAATTATTTTTTTCTTGTTTGCAGTCGCCTAATGAGGTATTTACATTTAAAAGAGAGACCCACCTCACTGAGGGTAGGGGTGGGGATATGTTCTTTGGAGGGAATCGGCGGACAGGAACTGCTAAGAGGATGAACTGTGCAACGTTATTGATGGCAAACCAGGTGGTGAGAGCTCTGCAGGCCTCACAAGTGCCTGTTGCTGACATTTACCCAAAAGGTAAACCCATCATAACCTAGGACTTAAACCTTCTATTGATTTAACCTATTGAGTGCCAAAAACGTAATATTACGTTTTTAGCTTTTTTTTAAAATTACGAAACTAGACACTCTAACACGCCTTATATGTGATTTTGGGAACTCTGTGATGAATGGAAATGAAATATATGACGATCGAAAACACACAATCTGGACATTTTATCTGGACATTTTATCATAACTCGGTTGCCGCTTTGGGTCGAATCAGTGACGCATGCACGTCATCTCAAAACCAGGCCATTTTCGTGGGTCTGTGGCAGTCTCGCCAGGTCTCGCTGATCACTTTCCGGAAAGTTTACAGGCAACACTTAATATTTCATGAAAGACGTTATATCTCCATTTCTAGAAAAAACAGCGATTTTGATGAAAACTAGCCACTGTTTAGCTTGGGATTTCTCAGGAACAGAGGCGTGTAGAAATACACGGTTTGCACCCACTGAGAGCTTAAAGTCTCACCTTTTAAACGAGCCATTGTATGTGTTCATAGCTATAACACAGAATATGCTGTGGCTGTACAAAAATCATCAACAATGGTCTATATTGCTGGCACTCTAGGACAAAGCTTCTGAAAACAGCTTGGCATTCAATGAGTTAATTGCATCAATTGCATTGCAAAAAGTAATTGCACCTAGGGGATTGATTTCAAAACTTTTCATGACAACCCCTCTTTTGACAATGAAAAAATGGTAAAACTTTACCTGACTGTATCGACATAAGATTGACATGACACTGTCATGACACATGAACCCTAACCCTAATTCTAATCCTTACCCTAACCCTAATTTATGACAAAAACCGAATGTCACTTAATAACAGAAGCGCTATGTCATAAACGTTTATGACTTGTTTATGACACTCTTATGTCCATACTGTCATGTAAAGTGTAACCGAAAAAACCAAATATACTGTAAGCACAAAGCTGGTCATTAGCTCATTGCCAAATTGATTAGATGGGTAACTATGCTGTAATAAGACATATTCTCACCCACCCCCCACCTTTCACACATAAATGAAGTAGTGCAAAATGATAAATACATTCCGGTAGTTATTACATTCAGTGTCTCTGATACAGTAGTGCCAATTGTTGCTGTTACTTGGAGTTCAGTTTACGGATTGCCGTGGGGTAAAAGCTGTTTTTCAGCCTGTTTGTCCGGTATTTGATGGATAGATTAAAAAGCGTTTTCCAGTGGGCAGCGGAGTTGATGTCTGGGATGTTCAGTATGTTGGCTGCTCTGCTGTGGCCAGCGGGAACTGAAGATGTCTTCGAGGGAAGGCGCTGTTAACCCTCTGGAAAGCGGTGTTAACCCTCTGGAGGACCCTTCTGAAAATGCAAGCACACTTTCTATGGAGCAACGGTAGAAAGATACCAACAGCTTTTCTTCCAGGTTGTTCTTCCTGAGGATTCTCAGAAAGTGGAGTTGCTGCTGAACCCTCTTGACCACAGTGATGGTGTTGGTGGTCCTAAAGAGATCCTTGGCGATGTGTGTGCCAAAGAGCTTGACATTTAAAAATCTTTTCCACACACTCCCCATTGATGATCAGTGGTTTTGTGTCTGCGTTCTTTTGACGGAAGTGATTCCAGTGATCAGTTCTTTTGTGAAGAGCACAACTATACAAAAAGTGATTTATATTTTGGTAGCTCCCCTTCCTCCTCACAAAAACTGGCTTTTATACCCCTTAACCAGGGCATGGCCAGTGTTAGGCCATTAGTTGCTAATTGCAACCATGAGCAACCAGGCGGAGGCAATGATCTATGAACAATCAGTGACAGGAAGTACTGTCCAAATATGGGTAGAGAGGTGGATCATAGCAACGAGTTCAATTGGAACAGTTAAGTCACAATAGCAGGGGAGGAGACACAGTCCAAATATGGGCATGGGGTAAAACAGGAAGTAAGTTGCCAGGTTAGTCCATGAGCAGATGTCCAAAAGTCAGTACGACAGAAAAAAAGTAATAGTAACAAGAAAACCCACTACAATTGATGCACACACAGTGAAACAGCCACTACAAATCAGGGTGCAAAATATGTTTACTCACACACACACTAAACACCACACATCATACACTGCACACAATAAGGCCCTAATGTCTTTGCTAATTTGGCAACAAAGGACTAAGTCACCTGTGACATAGGAAGAGAAGTTTATTCACTATTCTTTAGAGCATAATCATTCTGGTTGCAAAACTAGTCTGACCCAAGATCACTACACCTAGAGACATACTTAGGTTTTACATTTTCTGGTGGGTTTCCTTGAGAACAAGACAGTATTCTATGCCAGCAAATGACAGGGACTGTAGAATTTTGTTTGTGCGTGAGGGGCAGAAAAGTGGGCATTGGGCAAATACAAGCAATACAAGCTCCGGGTGGATTTCGGAAGGCAACTGCAAGTTCCACAGTGTATTGTTGTGCATTGTCTACTTTATCGAGCTAACTATTCCCTTTGAAGATGTGACTGAGGAAGCCTTTGATGTTTGAAATTACTGTGCAGCACTCTACTGACTGTTACCAGTATGCAACATCAAATATTTTCCATCCAGTTTTGTTTTTCTCAACGTCATTCATTCAGTTCTCCCAATGAGAAAAAAGTCTGCATGTGTTGAGGCATGTTTTCTTGCACCATGGTTTCATTCAGTATGTGATCGGCACTAACCCTAACCCTAACTTGTCATGACAAAAACCAAACGACACTTGACAGAAGCGAGTGACAGAAGTGTTATGTCATAAATGTTTATGACTTGTTTATAATGTTTATGACACGTTCGTGAGTCATGTCACTCTTACTGTATGTAGATACCTTCAAGTAAAGTGTAACCATGTGATCTAACCCCCTGCCTTTTTCTGCATCAGTCCAATAATGTCCCTATGTTTCAGGGGTCCTGCATGTGCTTCTCCCATGTCAACTGCCCCAGTTAGTCATGAACAACTCCAAAAAAAACAGCAATGGACTTCTAATTCATGATTGCCTTAATCATAACTTTTACACTACTATGAATATCTGTCTGCCATAATGTGTTTCCACCTGATGGTGTGCTCACACAATGTGTTCCTCTAAAAGTAAATCTACAAACTAGCAAAAAGTTAATTTGCCAGTTGGAGAAGGTGTAAGTCACTACCCTGGTCTCCTTCCCTACCTCCTGATCTTTTTTCGCATCAATCTTGACTGTGAGTAATGAGTAGACTATAACCTTTTGAATGTGTACGTCTCACAGATGTGACTCCACCTATGACAGCTGCGTACTTGGAGGTGACCGACTTAAACTCCAAAAAGGTCAAATATATCCCTGTTCCAAGGTAACCAGACTTCTAATGATATTTTATGTTAAATCTACCTTCCTCCCACTACAAAATATATTCCGATAATTTGCACCTTAAATTGTCCTTAATAATATCAATTATCTTTTCATTGGAAAAGTATGTGAATTTGTGCACGGATTAAGAATTTAAGAATAAGGGGCAAAACAACTGAATTTTCCTCTTAAACAGGGTGCAATTACTTCTTTAAAAATATCTTAAAAGGCTCCTTTATTTCCAATTGATGCTAAAGTATACCTAAGCCAGAATTTGTGAAATTTGTGAAAAATAGTTTCAGGGACAACAAAGGGAATGTAAGTGTGTTTTGTAGTGTATATGTGTGTAGAAAGTGGGTTTACTATTTCAGTGATCTATACAGGTAGTCATATGCAAAATGTACAGAGAACACACTAACACATGCAGATATGGTTTTGCGCTTGGGTGTCATCAAACTCTTCACTGGTAACCATTCCTTTATTTTCCCCTTATTACCAAGCATTTACCCAGTAAGGTGTTTTTGGGGGCCTGTGGCCGGTTGCACAAAGCACCTTTTTCCCTTAAAGGAACACGCCACCCAATGTCAGTAGTAATATATGTTCTTACCTTAACTTTCACGAGTTGAGTCATACCTCTCCCGTGTCGGTACGTGCACTCAAACGCTCTGGTGCGCGGCTGGACTGTGTTAGCATGTTGCTATGCTAGCGGGCTTTGACGGTAACTAAGCGTAGAAGTAATCAAAAACATCCACGTTTTCCCGACTTAAATACAGTTGCACTAGTAGTTGATAGAAATGCTACGGCCATGCAACATGAAACGTGGCGATTTTCCAAGCGAATAAACCGGAGAACTACAATGTGTGGCGCAATAGCACTTGGGAGTACTTCGACCTAGCGTAGTAGTATTGTTAACACCTAATTGTAGATCCTATCCACCACAGAGTTTAGAATCCATGCTGGATCGACCCTCAGCCTCTCCCTCCCCTCTGAGCGAGAGAGAGGCACACACACTAGAGATGCGCTGATGGGCTATTATTTCAACCATAACTGCATAGCAAAACTTATCATCCATCAGCACCAAAGTTTTTTGACCAATTTTCAAAACTGCACCCGCCCACCATCCGCTGGTTGTTTTAATGTAGGCTATAGGCTAGGCTATGGGTGATGCAGCGCTGCTGACGTGAGGCTAAAAAGCCCTTGCCTGTTCTAGAAAGACTGATCCAATGCAGCAAATATATTAAAAGGCTAAAGTCGTACATTGGCTATGTTGTAGCCTATCCCCAGAATATCAGCAGCAAACTCAGTCTCTGTCTCGCAAAACAGTCTCCAAATAAAACGCACATCGGCCTGTTGCCTATTCTGCCAGCTTGTGACAATATATCGTCCAAAATGCTTGATTGCATTGCATTCTCCACATTTTTAGCTAAATTTTCATGTACCACATCAGCATTTTTGTTCAGTGAATCTGTCAAAAGCTGGCAGAATAGGCAACAGGCCGATGTGCGTTTTATTTGGAGACAGTTTTGCGAGACAGAGACTGAGTTTGCTGCTGATATTCTGGGGATAGGCTACAACATAGCCAATGTACGACTTTAGCCTTTTAATATATTTGCTGCATTAGATCAGTCTTTCTAGAACAGGCAAGGGCTTTCTAGCCTCACGTCAGCAGCGCTGCATCACCCATAGCCTACATTAAAACAACCAGCGGATGGTGGGCGGGTGTGGTTTCGAAAATTGGTCAAAAAACTTTGGTGCTGATGGATGGCTGATGGATGATAAGTTTTGCCATGCAGTTATGGTTGAAATAATAGCCCACCAGCGCATCTCTAGTGTGTGTGCCTCTCTCTCGCTCAGAGGGGAGGGACAGGCTGAGGGTCGATCCAGCATGGATTCTAAACTCTGTGGTGGATAGGATCTACAATTAGGTGTTAACAATACTACTACGCTAGGTCGAAGTACTCCCAAGTGCTATTGCGCCACACATTGTAGTTCTCCGGTTTATTCGCTTGGAAAATCGCCAAGTTTCATGTTGCGTGGCCGTTTTTGTAGCCGGTGCCTGGCGTGTATGTGTATTTGAATGCAGTAAAGCAATTCGTTACACTCGTTATACTTCCTGACACTGAGGCTGTCGGCCCGCCGGCCCAAAGTTGCAAGGGTGGTTTTTCCGCTCACAGGCGCTAGGGGGAAGCGAGACGGCCACCATTCAACCCGAAAAAAGTCATATAACCATTCCAATGACTCCGAAGCTGGTAAATGAATGTAAATGAAGCTAAACAACTTGCATATTAAGCTAAAAAACCTGCATAGTGTGCCTTTAATAATATTTGCGGAAATTATCCATGTAGCAAGTAAAGCATGTTATATACATGAACTGAACAATACTAGCTGGCAAGTTGGCATTATCTGGCCTCTATAGGGGGCACTGCAATACAGGAAGTGAGCTCATATTTTAGCAACATTTTGACGTAAGAAGTCCAAACTTGGTATAGTGACTTGGTATCTGATTGTGAGCACACAATAGGAAATTGGCATCATTTGGCCTCTAGGGGCGCTGTAGTAAATGAAGTGAGTTCATATCAGCAACGCTTTGATGTACTAAAGTCAAACTTGGTACAGGGACTTGGTACTTGATTGTGAGAATGCACAAGGATAATGCCGTAATTTGGCTTCTAGGGGCATTGTAATAAAGTAAATGAGCTGATATCTCAACCATTCTTTATCCAATTGCCATGAAAGTTGCTGTGAGTGCTTGCACATGCCATGGCAACGCCATTCCTGCTAGTGTACTGCTAGGCCCCCACATCTCTGCTTGCAGCTATATTTTAGTATTGTTTGTGTAGTTTCTCGGTATTTACCTTCATGTAACCTGCGGAAATTAATATACTATTATTTTAGTAAGGCAGGTATTAGGTAAGTACTTAGTAATTAGGGGACTTTAAAAGGAAGGGGTTACCACTTTTTTCTGCTGTTGCAGACTGGTCTCAGTGAGGCAGTGCACACAATGTTGTATGACTGATATTTCAGTACACACATATTATGGTATGGGGTCATTCCGTATCAAATCAGACAGAATTCAGGAAAATGGTTGCTGCACTGTTAGGATTGCTGCACTGTTAGGATTTTGCTCAAAGACCTGTAAATTAGAATCCAAAAAAGAGAAAATACAGAGGCACTCTGAAGTTGAAAAGTATAAAAAAGCCTTTAATTTAACATGGCAATAACTGGTTAAAAGCACATGGGCCTACGTGTTATGGCCATATTGGCCTTCATCAGGGCATAGAAACAGGAAGTAGAACAAAGCTTAAAATGGACAGTGGACACCCATAGGTGTTTAGTGGGTGGAGCCTTCCCATTATGTCACACACCATGTGACCAACTAGTAGGTTACCAAAACACAATTAATTGACAAAACACTGACAAAGAGACATATCACTAGAGAGAAAGAAAGGGAGAGAGAGAAATAGATTTCAATAAAAGCACACAAAAATGTCCATACTTCATTCCTCATTAAGGCCAGGGAAAGAGGTTGCCTTAAGTTTACTAATCCAAAAGGTTTCTCTTTGGAGAAGGGTCATTAGATGGTCTCCACCTCTCTGGGGTTTGGGGACAACCTCTACCACCGTCACTTTGAGGGAGGAAGCAGAGTAATGGACCGCCATGGGATAAGCAGGATTTTTTGTCCTTATGGCGTTCTTATTTTCAGCCACTCTGTCCTCAGCCTTCTTTTTGTTCTGCTGATGTAGAAGCAGCCACACTCACACTCTAATCTGTAGACTACAAAAGTAGTGTTACAATTGGCAAAGGCATTGACAGTAAAGCTTGTACACATCCACAAAAGTAGCAGTTTTAACTACATTTCCACAATGGTTGCAGTTCCCACATCTGTGATTCCCTTTAAGTTTACGTAGCCAGTGTTTTTTCTTTTGAACTGTAAGGTGACTCTGCACCAATTTATCTCTTAATGTGGGTGCTCGTCTAAAACAGAATGAGGGAGGATCACAAAATACCTCTTTCAGTGAAGTGTCGACTTGAAGTATGGCCCAATTGCTCTTTATTATGTTTTTCTAATTTTCAAAGCTGCCTTACTGTATCTGGTGGAAAAAAAGACTTGATTATTCCTCTTGGGTTTCCGTCTTTTTAGAGTAGGTCACTCCTGTTACATTGGTTGGCCCTCCTTTGGGCCTGTTGAACCACCTCTGTCTTGTATCCTCTTTCCTCAAAATGTTTAGCCATCTCCACAGATTTAGATTGATAGTCAACTATTGTGTCACAGATCCTCTTAAGATGAAGGAACTGTCCATAAGGAATGTTGTTTATCAGGTGTGATGAATGAAAGCTATCAGCTCTCAGGACAGTGTTGCGATATGTGCTTTTTCTAAAGATAGATCAAAGTCAAAGTCAAAGTCAAAGTCAGCTTTATTGTCAATTTCTTCACATGTTCCAGACATACAAAGAGATCGAAATTACGTTTCTCGCTATCCCACGGTGGAGACAAGACATATTTTACCAATTTTAAGTCCACAGACAAACATAACATTCAAGTAAACAAAAAAGTAAGTAAGAAAGTAAGTAGATGAATGCAAATCTCCATTTACCCCTTTACTAATTAATACATCCAAAAATGAGATTTCTCTTTGGCTGTATTCTAATGTCATTGTTAGGATTAATGGAGTTTACATATTTATGAAACTCCAGAAAGGTTGGGTTCAGTTAGGGATGTAACGATTACTGGTATAATGATAAACCGTGATAAAAATGTTGACGATAACAATTACCGTTTTCTTTTGAAATATCATAATTATCACGGTTGATTATCACGGTGTTGAAACCGTGTGTTTAATCCTTCCCAGCTTCATCCGAGCCTGCTTTTGACATACAGTAGGCCTGGTACAATGAAGCAAAATTGGTACGGATTCTGTTGTCTAATTGATGGTTTTAACTGCGAATTGGATTAGGCTACACCTGATTTTAAAAGGCGGAACATTTTCACCGCAAAACTTGCACTGTATCATTTGCACTCTGCGTCTTTTTATGTTCGCGTGCACATTAAATCCATTCCACTCACGTTATCAGAAGAACACAGTAGCCTAAAGTTTTATTTCGAACACTTACTTTGGTCTCACTCAGGGTAGGAATTTCACGGCGGCCACGTTTTTGCCCCTTGCATTGGCCGTGATGTCCCTTTGAAAATCAGAGGTTTACAGGCCACGGTGCCCTTGGTGCCCTGCTTTCAATATTCTGCTTTGCATCCTACTAATAGCGAATTTTATTTAGCCTATGGCCTGTCAAAATAATCTTAGCATTCACAGCGCAAATTAATTTCTTTTACGCAGTGGAGAAAGTGACAGCGCAAGAAAGAAAGTGCGTCTAAATTCACCTATTCTTCTCAGTTGAACTACTCGAGAAGTAGCCTACTCATCACACAGACATCGCAAGTATCACATGAAAGAGCTTTTTCTCAGCTTTTAAACTATGTTAGCCGCGAATTGCTGTGGTGAACGGTTCGCGAGAAACGTAAATAATATAATTAAATTTAATCATAAATTCCACTGAAGGTTTTCGTCCATCTCCCTACCCATTCCTCTCGGTGCAATACTTCACGAACCTTTCGTTTAACACATGACAAACCATATATCAGAACAAACAGCAGACCTTACCGAACATAAAGGTGTAAAGCAGTCCCCTGTACAGTTAGCCGTTCCAGAGTAATCATAACAGGCCAAATATAAAATAAATGTTAAATATAGCCTAGATATCTGTAAATATTAGATGTTCAGATGATTTGCAGTTCTATATAATATGTCATATTTCATGTTTTTGTAATGTTTCATACAGTGATGCAGGTCTACTGCAGTGAATAGGCTATACAACTTTGATATTTTTTATAGCCTATGTGGCCTTTGTGCCCTCCACCAAACATGCCCAACTGAAGGCCAAGTGGCCTTGCCCCCAGAATGGTGAAATTCCAAGCCTGGTCTCACTCATTGGATCCAAATAACAGTAATAGCAACCTCCAAGTCATGGTAGGGTAAGTTAAGCAATAAGCACATAGCCAATTTAACATGATAAACTGAACGGGACACTTTTTGAAACTATTTCAGCTTGTGAAATAATAATCGCTTGTGTAGGCCTATCAGTGCTTTCTGAACATATTGAACACACTTTTAAAAATACCGTGATAATACCGAAAACCGTGATAATTTTGGTCACTATAACCGTGAGGTTAAATTTTCATACCGTTACATCCCTAGGTTCAGTACATCTAAAACAAAAAAAAACACATCATCAATGTAGTGACAATAGAAGATCAAGTTTTCAAGGAAGGAGTTGCATGTGTTGTGAATGTATTCCTTCTCCCAAAGACCCAGGAAAAGACGAGCATAGCTGGGTGCAAAACATGCCCCCATAGCTGTTCCCTTAATCTGTCTGAATTAGGGCTGTCAATCGATTAAAAAATGTAAGCGAATTAATTACATACTCTGTGATTAATTAATCAAAATTAATCGCATATATCATTTTTGCTGTGAAAGTATTTTAAATATTTAAATTCAAATGAATCATTCTGAATATTCTGAATCATGCATTAGTGACATTAAAGTTCAAAAACTCTTTTATTATTATTTTCACTGTTCAAATAATGGCCATAATAATCTACGATATGACCTAATATGCTGAGGAAATAAATTCAAAAGTGCTTCGGGAAAAAGTTTTTTTTTTTTCACATACATTGCATTTCAGGCCACAGATACAGTATAACCTAGGGGACACAATGAAAATAAATTAACACTCCCCTCAATGTCAACACTATTTCTTTGCATTGATGTGTGACTTTAGAGTTGACAAAATCCGGTGATATGCAAATTCCTTGCTACAGACATTGCAGAAGACTTTATTTTAATCAACTCTTTATTTTTATCAACACCATCAGGCTTTTAGGTTTTTTTAAAGTAAATGTTCCAATCAATGATCTAGGCAGTACATTTTCTTCTCTCCTTCATTTTACAGTCTAATGGTTACTGACTAGAACGGCTTAGGGTCAAAGGTCATACGGAATCGATTAACCCATTTACTCCTAAAATGCCTGCTAAAAACGCCTATAGAATCCTATGGCATTCTAGACCAAATAACCTTATTTCCTGAGGGTTTTCTGAAAACATACTAAAAATTGTCAACGTCTACCAAAATTTTAGCACCTCTGTAGCACCTAGAAACATGAAATAAAAATCATGCTGCGCTACGCAGCATCCAGCGGGAGGGTCAATGTTGCGGTACGCAGCATCCAGCGGGAGGGTCAATGTTGCGTCATGCAGCATCCAGCGCGAATGAGTTAATCTGCGCTATTTTTTTTAATCAGTTAATTTTTCTTAAATTAATTAATCGAAATTAATCAGTTATTTTGACAGCCCTAGTCTGAATACATCATCCTCAAAGCAAAACACATTATTGTTGAGTGTCCATTCAGTAAGCTGTAAAATGTAGTCATTTGGTGGCATGCACTCTGTTAAATAGTGCTTAATAGCATGAAGGCCTTCTGTATGATCGATATTTGTGTACAAACTCTCAATTAGTTTTGTAAATTAGTTTTAGTAAATTAGTTTTAGTTCTGTAAATTAGTTTTGTTCAAATGCAATGCCCTTGGATTTTTACATACTCAAAAATGCCTTATCCTGGGCATTAATATCCTAAAAATTATTATTCCTAGCCTTACCAAACTTTGTAGGATGGAAGACAGAATGTATTTTCAGTATGACCGGACCATTAAAATTTGTACTGCATATCCATTGATTTTATAAAAGCCCCTAGATTTGGAGCAGAGTGCAAAACACTCCCACCCACATGTATCAATCAGTATTTTGTCTGTAAATACAGTACAGGCCAAAAGTTTGGACACACCTTCTCATTTCAATGCATTTTCTTTATTTTCATGACTATTTACATTGTAGAGATGTAGAAGGCATCAAAACTATGAATGAATGCAAAGTTATTTGGCCCACAGATGACTATTTGTCAAATAATGGCTTGCTGAATATGGTATTAAATAAAAAATAAAAAATAGCAACTTTTAAGAAATTAGATTATAAGACATGTTTTTAGTTATTATGACCGCCGCGCTGTAGCCCCCCCGCTGGACTGCACCCCTCGAAAAGAGGGTAGGGCAGACACAGTTTTCTGTGAACCGTAAGGTTTAGGAGGACCATTTTTTTTTGTATGTTGATCTCAAGGGGCCATGTCAACCCATTCCATAACCACTCATTTCATGTATAGCGGCACCTAGTTAAACACAAAAAAGTAAAAATGAGGTGTTGTAATTGAAGGTATCTGTGACCTAACATAGTCAAAACTGCACGAAATTGGAAGTGTAGGATCATTATGACACCCTCTGAATGCACGCCAAGTTTCGTGGAATTCCGTTCATGGGGGGCCACACAATAAATTAATTTATGTTACTATACACCAACTGGCCTGTAGGTGGCCGGAGACAGTTTTCTGTGAATATCTCGAGAACCGTAGGGCCTAGGAGGTCCACCTTTTTTTTGTATGTTGGTCTTAAGGGGGCATGTCAACCCATCCCATTACCACTTATTTCATGTATAGCACCACCTAGTTAAAAATGAAAAAGCAAAAAATTAGGTGTTTTCATCACAATATCTCTGGCTGACATGGTCAAAACTGCACAAAATTGAAAGTGTAGGATCATTATGACACCCTCCGAATGCATGCCAAGTTTTGTGAACTTTCGTTCATGGGGGGCCTTACAATAAAATAATTTATGTGTACATTTAGTGACCGTACACCAACAAGGATTCCCGGGACACTGAAAGACCGGGGTACACGAAACTTGGTGGGCATGTAACCCCACATGGATAGCATGGAACCATTGTTTTTTGTTTTGATCTGTAGCCCCCCCGCTGTACTGGACCCCCCTGAAAGGAGGGTAGGGCAGACACAGTTTTCTGTGAATATCTTGAGAACCGTAGGGCCTAGGGGTCATGTTAACCCATTCCATGTAAACAGATACACACGCACACAAATACATTCACAGTAATCATACGTATGACACATACTCACACAGTAGACATATGTACGCATGCATGCACATGCACAAACACACATACGCAGGCAAACACACAAGCACGCACACACACATACACACACACACACACCCACCCACATAAACATAAACATGTACACGCACACATGCACACAATTTAAGAATTTCTCAGAATTATGAACAGGCAAGATGGGGGTGGGGTTGTATAAAATTAATTTTACATGTGAAATCTATGAACTAATCATGTTTTGGTACTTGTTGTCTAGCAGATACCAGTGAGAATTGAGTGTGGATAATGCAATTTAGTGAGACAGTTAGAATCATATAGGCCTTTCAGCGTGATTTATTTTTGTGGAAAAAATGTGCTGGACTGGGCGGCGGTCATATTTTGTACCGCTCTGCGGTACATCTAGTTTCACACTTTTTTGTTAAGTACATAATTCCACATGTGTTTATTAATAGTTTTGATGAATCTACAATGTAAATAGTCATGAAAATAAAGGAAACGCATTGAATGAAAAGGTGTGTTCAAACTTTTGGCCTGCACTATACTTGTGCCAATACTTGAGGTATCCACAGTTCATGAAGCTGAAGAAAACTAGGCATGGTTGCACTTGTTAGTCATTTTCATAGGACAAAATGTCATGTGGGATACCTAGTAGGAACCTTAAAATATATATGGGAACATCTTTTTACATGGTTTTACATTTGTTGAATTTATAGGTCCTCTACTATGTCCCCCTACACTGCCTGGATTTCAAAGTTGTCAGACACAGATGTGCTGCTGGCCCCTCTTGGAACAGGAGGTGTTGTGACTGTGGATATGGGAGGCTATGTACGCTTGTGGGAGACTGGACTAGACAACTTGCAGCGCTCCTTGATGGAGTGGAGGGGAATGATTGGATCTGAGGATGGTCGCCCTATACAAGTCAGTCTGTCATGTTGTTTCTAAAGTCTGAAGAGTTAGTCACTGTGTACATGGTGTGATACCTAACCCTCATTTTACAGTATTTATTTCATTTCAGGGGCCAACTAGCACATAGAGAGCAGTTTGATGTTCAGTGTATTGCTCAAGGACACTTTCAAGGACAGGTTCAGGAGATGTGTTCAAACCTGTGACCTTTGGATTACTGAATCACTCCTCTGTTTCCTGAGCCACCACCGCCCTATCATTGGCGGAGCGAGGGGGTGGCTTCGGGGGCTCAAGCCCCGAATCTTTTTTCAAAAGCCCCGAATCTTTTTTTTTGTATGTGTTTTCAATTTCCAACGATTCTAATTTCTAATTTAACTTCTTCTTGGTTTATCTATAAATGTTACACAATGTAGGCTACTATTACTGAGCAAATAGGCTATCCCTTATTTTCAAAGCCCAATATTGACAGATAATCTGATTTCCCACACGATGAGTTTAGGCAATGCCAGAGCCGAGATGTAGCGATTTACGTCATAAACCTGGCAGGAAATTTCAGAGCGGCGCAGTCGGTTTAAACAGCAAGCCGGTAAGAAAAACTATTGTCAAGACATTAGGCAATTAGGCTACTGTACCCCGGAATACAAAAATAAACTTCAGAAAGTTTGTTGTACTGTATTCATAGAGTCTCAATGACCGAATCAGTAGATTTACCTGTTGTCAGTTGAGTTCGTTCAATTCATTTATTGTAGGCTAGTAGCCTAGGCAAATATGAAACGGAGATGTAACATCACATTTTTAAAGTCTCAATGTGTCCATTAGTTTACACAGAATTCACTAGAATTCATTATTTAAGGGGTTATTTTTCAAAATGTTCTGCCGGGGGGGGCATGCCCCCGGACCCCCTTAGCCTTCCTGTGTGTGACACTGGGCTAAGCCCCCAATGTGTCAAATGTCTGGCTCCGCCCCTGCGCCCTATAAGATATAATCATCAGATCATTAAAAACAATTTGCCTTATTCACCTGGCGGTCAGAACGAGGCTGAAGGGTACACTTGCCATTACACATAAGTCAGCAGATGGTGACTGAGGACTGAGGTGTAATGGCAAGTGTACCCTTTAGCCTCGTTCTGGCCACCGGGTGAATAAGGCGAATGGGCCGTATTTACCATATGTATTTCTAAGACACGTCTAACTTGGCAGATTGTGCGATGATGTGCTGTGACTAATGAAGCCCCAATTAAAAAAGGGTGATTATCCAAGTTGGGTCACCTGTGACTAAACAATGGCAAGAAATTAGAAGGTTGTCTAATTTTAGGACAATTTAAAAACGGTAGAGTACAGTAAGAATAAGTGCATCAGTGAGTGCTGTTTTTAAACAGTTGAGTGTCAGTTCAAGACGGGTGGTAAGTGCTAGGATCAGCAAGACCTGTAAGTGGTGCTATGAGAGGAGATGTTCTCTAAAGAGCTGGGTCTTCAGGAGTTTTTTGAAAATGGAGAGGGATGTCCCTGCCCTTGTAGGAACTTCTTCCATAATGCACCTTAGGAGGAGTACATCAGTTATATGTTCATCAGTTATGACGATTCAGTAAAGTTGGCACCAACCCAAACCAACCTTTGTGTTGGTTTCTAATTAGGTAAGTTCATAGGTAGAAAGAATACATGGCAGGACTTTTTTCGGAGGATTGTCCACCTCTGTAATGTAAGAGTGCACAGACATCTATATATTTTAACAGGTGCCAGATACTAAAAGATGCAAGACAAGTCTTTTTTGTTTTTTTTGCATCAAACATAAAGATGTTAAATTATGTGGAATTCTTGATCAGTGACAATAAGACAAGACAGTGATTTAATCATTACAAGTTATATATTATTCTCGATCAGCAACAGTACTCCATAAACTAAGAGATCAATGATCCATACAGCATGCCATAAATCCATAATACTTTCCTCACAAAAGATGGAGAAATAAAACATTTCCATGTTAACCACATTTGTTCACAAGCGCCAATCTAAAAACAAAATAATATGAGATATCAAAGAAACCAATATACAGGTAAAGAAATATCCATAAACTCATACAAGTGTACTATTCCTACAAAACAACTAGATACTAACAATGTAGTGCAAGAACAACCATGTGGTGACACTGTTTCAGTGAGTAAAGATTCATTTTGGAATCTAAGAAGACATATTTTGGAAACATGAGTGTGTGCTACAGAGAGCAAAGAAAACCGTGAGCAATATAGGGCTTGCGAAGTAATACACCCAGATAGCAAGCACACGTTGGCCCCACGCTGGCCCAACGGCATTACAGCCGTTGGCATGGCGTTGTTGACTGAATTTGGGCCAACGTCATTTTGCCCGGTGAGGTAGCGTTGTTGCGATGTTGGCATTTCAATAGAAAATCATTGAACAATCCGCAAAACATCAGCTTACATATTGGCGGAGAGTTACCACTTGCAGATTATCCTTATCATTGCAACATGGCGACTTTGACTCCTAACCAAAATGTTTGCGTCTAATTCAACTTCAACCGTTTAACGTAGAAACTTCGTTCTAACTTTGTAACATAGGTCTTGAAAATGACACTTGAGCAATGCATTTTTCACTTTTCTAAACTATATTCTTTTTTAAGATATTAACAAAAAACAAAAGACTTTGCATTGGCATTATGACATCAAAATGGGTTAATTAAATTGATCTGCACCTGTATCAACTGCCAGCTGCTCAACTAGGCCCCATCAAAGAGCCAGTTAAACTGATTGCACCTGTATCAACTGCTTTCTGCTCAACTAGGCCAACTCTCTCTGTGTCTCTCCATTCTACAAGGATATAAGGCACATTCCATCCAACTTTCTATCCAGTCATCCACTTCAAACCATTCACTCATCCACCCATTAAACTATCTATCAACATCCATTAAACAATCTGCCTATCAACATCCATTCAACTTTCTGTCTATCAACATCCATTACACCAGGGGTCGGCAATTACGTTTGGACCCGGGCCAATTTTTTTTCAGACAATGGCATCGCGGGCCATAGCTTTTGTAATGGGGGGGGGGGGGGGGGGGGGGGTTATAGGCCTACTATTTAAATTATTAATTATTATATTATATTAAAATAAACATCATCTAACTTTTAAAATGCATTTAATTTAATTCCATTAAAAACGTTTATTTGCTTATGTGCGCTGTTTTTATGCCGCCTGCTGCATCTCCTGTCGTCTCTCATGAAACAGGCGACTTGCCTAGCAACTTGCCGTAACTAATGTGTAGGCTACAAATATTATTCTTTTGGATGACGTGTAAATGATTAGCTGAACATTGCTATATGCTAGTTATCGATGCAAAATGTCGTTGTCAAAAGCCTTGAAAAGAAAAATTGATTCAGAATGCAGGACCTACAAAGAAGAATGGAAGCAGAGGTATGTGTTGAGCCTGCCTGCATTTCTTAATGCCAAGCCTATTAATTTAACGTAACATAGGCTATTTTTGACCTTGCCCACTGGAAGAGGGAGACAGGACACTGTTGTTGTTTTTTTGCACAAGATTACGCGCACTCGCGTGCCAATACCGTTCCGACCTGTGCGTCATGGATAACTGCAAGGATGTTCCACCTGTTTTGTCACTTTAGTAGGACTATCATCTATACCTCAATAAATGTTTTGAAATTGATGGGATTGCTGTAGGCCTTTTTTTCTTTTTAAAAACATGGGGTTAAAAAAAAAATTCATTCAACAGCAAATTAACGTCATCTCGCGGGCCAGATAGAATAGATGGCGGGCCAAAATTGGCCCGCGGGCCACTATTTGCCGACCCCTGCATTACACTATCTACATTCAACTTTTAAATTATATACTCTGTCTCAGGCTTTAAGCATACAATCTGTCTGTCTTAAGACTACAAATCCTGTTCAACTATTTCCTCTACCCACAACTGTTTCAAAATAAATGTCCTCACTACAATAATTCACTATTAAATAATTTAACTATTTAAACTACTCAACTATTTAACTTTTCAGCCATTTCAACTATCAGTTGTCATCAACTATAACTCCTGCCAACTGTTTCCTCTGCCCACAACTGTTTCCAAATAAAAGTCTGTTTTGCATTTTATGTTAATATATGTTTTGTATTTTCATGTACTGGTAATTTCCTCGAAATCCTCGAGATGTAAAGGGGCTTTATGGAAATCACAGACTGGGATTTATTTTACCAAAGCTGTGAAGGAGACTTAAACCTGCTGACATCTCCCCCTGACTTTGTGTGGAAACTGTTTCCAACAACAAGCCTTGGGTCACCAAGGACCTGAGACATGAAATAGAAAGCAGCATTTCAGCAGGGAGAACTACTCTGGTTAATGTTGTTTAAGTCCCCAACAGAAGTTTACACTAGTCTTTATCCATAAAGACCCTAGGTTGTTTTTTAGACCAGACCTTTCTTTTAATGTATCAACAGAGTTTAAGACAACCCAGCTGAATGGAATAGACTGTTTTCAGTTTCAACCATCATACTAGGGACATGTATATAACAGTGTTTCTCTCTTTGTTCAAACACACACAAACACACATTTATCGTTTCCCCTCTCAGATTACTATCCAGAGGGACAGTGGCCTGGATGTCAGCTCTCCAAAACATGGCAAGGTTGACCCCAACAATGATCCCCATGTAGGAGGAAACCAGTGGGCTGGGGGCACAGGTGGGTTACTGGAGTTCAAATGTGGTATTCTGGAGAAACATTGCCGTGCAAAATTATAAAAAAAAAAATTATAATAATAAGTTACCATATTTATTTATTTTTAATTTGTGGTTTCTTAAGGATTGAATATGTAAGTCTTCCCTACTTAGTTAGCATTGTTAGCATAGTTAACATAGTTAATATTGTTAGCATAACTGTGAAAAAACATTAGCTAAATTAGCTGTCACATGGTTAGCATAGTTAACATTGTTATCATGGTTAACATTGTTAACATAACTGTTAAAAACATTAGCTAAGTTAACTAAGTCTCATTGTTAGCATAGTTAACATTGTTAGCATAACTACTAAAGTTAGCTTAAGTTTAAGTTAGCTGAGTCACATGGTTAATATAGTTAACATAGTTAGCATTGTTTACATAACTGTTAAAAACGTTAGCTAAGTTAGCAACGTCACATGGTTAACATAATTAGCATAGTTAGCAACTTCAAACAGCGCATTGGTATTTAGATAGTCAGCGGCACATTTGAAGGAATCTGCTTGCACACAAGACCGTATGGAACAGGTATTCCACTAAACCATGCTTTACTAAACCTAGCAGAGTATAGGCTACACACATCTGCACTCGTCTATTATTTGAACTCAATTATTTGAAGGCAAAGTGAAACTAACTTCACTGTGGTGTCATAGTCAACGACGAAACAGTTATACACAGTTAATTACTTTCTCTATTGACTGACAAGGGGTTACCATCGAAAACATAGCCTGAAAAAAGCAACACCCCAATACTGTTCAAATGACTGATTAAAAAACCCTAAGGACATTTATCCTGCAGATGCACATATCGTGACAGATTGTCTTCAGTTGTGCTTCATATGCGCCTTTCGCTATCGAGTACCAAAGTGTGACGTCACATTTCTGTAGCAATCGAATTTCTGTTCTACACTGAAAGTAATTGTGGTGAATAATTACTTAATATTAATCTTAGACTGGCGAACTTCAGGAAAACTCAGGAATCAGGTTTATTCTGTTACAAGCTGAGAGGGTACAAAAAAAGGTCTATGGTCTATGTAGGCCTATCCCAGGCCTGAAAGGCCTAGGTTGGCCTGTAGCCAACTCCTCCTCTCTTCCGCTCTACATCCTTAGTCTGACAATCCAAAATCTGACAAACATTTCAGTTTAGTTACTTTTAAATGCTTTAAACAAAGAACAAAATGGCGCCAAGAACAAGCCCACATGATTGGTTCTCCAGTTGGCATCAGACACACCTACTCACACCCACTTCACACCTATCTGAATAGCATGAGGAGAGATATCTTATATATCAGAAATATCACTTATAGAATGTTCCAAACATTCTCACAATCAAATCATTACAATCATTGTACTGAGACTATCAGAATGATACCAAACATGAATACATTTACATTTCATGACACATGGATACATTATATCAAGGTAGCATCCTTTGTCTTGTGTAAGTGATAGGCCTTAAACCAGCACATTAGCATTTGATTGGGGGAGGGGATGGTGTCTTTGTTTAAAACCAAAAAGGGCCACATGGCAATTAAATTATTATTCATTTTAACCTTAAATTTATTGCTATCAACACAAACCAAATTAACAATATGAAATACTAGGCCAGGTCAAAGTTTTTTTTCGCGTAGATAAGCAGATTGCTTTTCTGATGATTGAAGCAATTATTGAGAATAGATTGTCTTTATTTTTTTATTTAAAAACTGAAACTAAAGTTGTATAAACCACTGTAAACATGGTGCAGTGCTTCGCTCCTGAATGCAATCATGTTTCAATCTGTAGTGATTTTCTCCTCTTGAAATGGATTTATTCTCGTTTTCGAAGAAAGAACACAGCGAAGCTCCATCTAGGTTCAGGTCGTTTAGAACAGAAAATCTGGTTGCCCAGACAACGTGACGTAATGGGTTTGGTACTCTATAGACCAGGTTTTTCTTGGTCAGTGGTGTAATGCTTTTTAGATGGTGTAAGGGTACGTTCAGACTAAGCGTTTTTTTCTGACAAAGTCAGAAGTTATGCAGACCGCTTTTTCAGTTTGAAAAAAAAATCTGCCAGCGTTCTTGTTCCAAAAAGCAGCCGGAAGCGTTTTTTTGCGATAGGCAAAGTGAGTAACGTTACGTGATACAAAATATCGTGGAAGGAAAAATTGGGGTTGGCTATTGCTTTTGGTATGTTATGGTAAACTTGTGAAGTCATGTCAAACAATTCCATATGCTCAGACACGAGTCTCTCGACCGGTGTTCTCTGTCACCTTCTCCATTTTTTACTTGTTGTCATGGGAAACCAAAGGTCTCGGTTATCCGGTTGTGATTGGTCAGCTGTAAAAAAGACAGCATGACGTATGGCGTTTTTCCGATCTGAAAGAAAAAGACGGTTGTGGTCGCGTTTTAAAAGAAGCCAACGACTTTTTTGAAAACACGGTCTACTCCATAGGATTATAATGTAAAACGGACTGCGAAAAAGACGCTTAGTCTGAACGTACCCTAAGAAAGCGATTTTTAGATCATGTGCCAGACCACACCTTATGTCGTTAATTGCCACACCCCTGTGCACAAGGCTTAATAAAAGTGAAGTGCGTGGCGCAAAACTCGAGTGTAAGATGGGAATAAACTTTGCAACAGGATAATAATACGCTTTGCGCCGGCTGGGTTTTGCGTCACGAAAATAGGGCCCATAATGGCTAAATCTCAATGTCCCTCTATGAAATTGTGAAGTGCACAAGGGCTCGCTCGCATCTTTTCTGGAACTTTCATTGTTATATGTTTCCTGTGATGATTCTATTTTATACCACATATCTGCTTTTATGGGCCGATGCCCCCCTATGACTAATAATTTAAATGAGAGTAGGCCTAGGGATGACGTGGGCTTTGAAGGTATGGCCCCCTTTACGTACTTGAGGGTGTTTTCAATTTAACTTAATAGGGCACTACCGCCTCTGTCTCCCATGGACTTTGATGAAGATGTAACCACATTGAAACGTTATTCATTTGCTGCACTATTCTAAAATATTGTTATTGTGACCAGAAGCGCGGTGGAATTACCATTTTTTTACATGTTGAAGTAAACATTTCATCATTCAGTGCAATGTTTTTATCATTCAGTCTTATGTAATTTCTCCATTACACCACAGTGTTATCCCAGTGTTATCCATTACACTGAATGACAGGATCTGTATTTAGATACTAATTTAGTACATCCATATGCACATCCATATTGACATGATGGCATCATGCAGTTCATGCAGATTTGCCGGCTGCACATGATGTGAATCTCCCATTCCACCTCATCCCAAACTATCTGATTGAGATTTGGTGACTGTGGAGGCCATTTCAGTACAGTGAGGTCATGTTCAAGAAACCACTTTCAGATAATTCAAGCTTTGTGACATGTCACGTTATCCTGCTGAAAGTAGCCATCAGAAGATGGGTACATAATTCGTCATAAATTCGTTGGGTCCAAGTACCCATGTGGACCCAGGTTTGAATCCAACCTGCGGTCATTTTCCGATCCCACCCCATCTCTCTCTCTCTCTCCCACTCACCCTGTCAATCTTCACTGTCCTATCTAAATAAAAACAAAAAGAACAGAAATGTTGGTCTCCTTTGGTACAGATCCAGTGGGCAACACATTTCTGAAAGCACCTTTTTTCTTCATTGCTAATTATTCTGCTACCTCCAAATACTTTGTGGGATGATTCAATTCACTCTGAGGTGTTGCATAACGATTGTATTTATTTTTTGACTGACAGGTGGCAGGGACACAGCAGGACTTGGGGGCAAGGGAGGCCCCTACCGTTTGGATTCTGGACACAAAGTTTACCAGGTCTCCCAGATGGAGAAGGATGCTGTACCTGATGAGGTCAAAAAGGCAGCACGTGAGATGGGGGAAAAGGCTTTTAAAGAGAGGTATGGTGCCATATATTTCTAGGAGACTTAATTGACATCTTCTCAAAGAATTATGAAGTTGAACAGGATTTCAGGATTCAGGATTGACTTTACATACTCTTCACTGTTTTTTTCATTGACATAGACTATGTTCCCGTGCACTCCATATTCCTGTTTTAAAACAATTTAATTAAATATTCAGAATGATAACAATATTCCGATTGCGTATGAGTCATGTAAACACCTTTTCCAGTTATAACCTGATTAAGCACATATTACGATAACTAAAAACCTAAATGATACTGAATGCTGAGGTCAGATTTGTGTCATAACATTACTGTGAAATCACATGTATTTGTATTCATCAGACTTAAAGAAATTCAAATGACTGAGTATGATGCCTCCACTTACGAGCGTATTTCTGGAGCAGTACGTCGGCAAGTTCAGTCTCTACGAATCATTCTGGACAGCCTTCAGGTAATGTGTTTGTGTGTCAGAAAGAGAGATTAATATTGGAGTCACAACCTTGATTCCAGTGAAGTCCATCATGTTTCTCTGAACATGGAACAAATGCAACATTATGTAAGGGAGGTGTCCTGATATACGGAATTAATGGACGAGGCGGAAGTCCATACAGTATATGGAGACCTCGAAGGCCATTATCCTGCTTATCCCCCTGTTTGTATGTAGGCAATAGTCATGTGTACACAAGTCATTTGTACATTTACTTATTAACCCTTAGAACCCGATTGACGCAAAGTGCATCAAAAAACACACTCTTTCTTCTCTGTTACATTGCTCCGGAACTGTTCATCGCAGCGAGATGAAACCTTTATTGCGTGACAGAGCAGAAGTGGGGCTTTCCAAAGAGACTACTTGTCTGTACGATCAAGTATGAAAATTTAAAAAAATCATGAAATTAAATCAAATTGCATCATATTTACAGTCTATACTTCTCTGCGTTCACCTGTGCACACATTACTCTCGTTTGAACTACTCGCGAACCCGTGATCGCATCGATATGGCAAGCATATCAGATGAAAGAGGGGACACAGGGTAAGCACCAAGTACATCCTTCTGGGTTAAAAAACAGACGAAGTGACAGCAAAATAATAACTTCATATAGCTGGACTTTTTTGTCTGTTCTTGTGGCAAAGCATGTTTATAATCCAACGCTATCGTGTGTTTCTCTATGGCAAAGCATGTTCATAATCCGGTTTTGAGATCCTAGTAAATTCCTGCATGGCATCCAATTCAAGTCTCACATTGCATCCCAATTTGTTCAACAAAGAAACACCTTTTTTTGCCTTTACTTTGTTCATGGCAATCCAGTAAAAAGTTGAGAATCATTACACCATAGGCAAGCAGGCTAACACTCAACCTCGGGTCAAGTCAGGTCAGATCAGTTCATGTCACAGATGTGGAGCGCAGAAAAGGTCATTTTTCATCACTAAATAAAAAATGGCATTTATTTCCGTAAATCACACACCACATATTTCTGTAAATTGCTCAGCCCCAGAGTATCCCTCCAACATGGCAATTATATTGCCCGATTCAGGACAGTCGGCCCTACACACACATGAAATGCATGTAGAGCTATGAGCTTGCTGTGGTGAGATACATGTCGAAATATAAGATTTTGTTATAATACGCTTTTTATATTTTAATTCTTTAAAAATCAAAATCAAATCAATGCTAGTACTAATACATGAAAAAAACAATATATAATATGTGTGTGTGGCACTTACAATGACCAGAATAAATCCTTATGAATAAAGGTAGTGAAAATGCCCTAAAAACAGCTTAGGGTTCTAAGGGTTAATTTAGCAGACACTGTTGTCCAAAGTGACTTACATATGTCAACTATATTACAAGGGATTACATTGTCCCCAGAACAACTTGGGGTAAAGTGCCTTGCTCAAGGGCACAACATTTGAAGCTGGGAATTGAAATCACAACTTTTAGACTACTGCATGCTAGCCCAGCTCCTTAACCACTACACTACCACCGCCCCAGGCACACAAAGGAAATGTGATTGAGTTTAAAAAGAAGCCAGCTTGTTTGGCATGTTGTTCTACTTTCTTTGGTTACTGACAGTGATAATGTATTTGTATCAAAAGACTTCTATAGTTTTGTTTTTGTATTTTTAAAATACTTTCTGAGATATAGCGTGATGACATCATACACTGTAAAAATTGAAAAGTCAGTACTGTCCAATTTATCAAACCATATTATGTTACAATTACATAAAACACAACCTTATTGTGTTCAAATAGTAATTTCAATTGAGTAATGGGGTGTCCTTTATTTTTCGTATAGCAGGTGGCAACGTCATGCAGCGTTCATATCATATATCGCTATGCGGTACATTTTTTTCTTCCCTGATTTTCTTTGTTCTCGGACTTAGAGTATTGTATGTAGATTTAGTAATTGTGGTTCAGGGAGCAAGAGGAGTCATTTTTATACATGAATTGGTCACCACAGAATCCACAGATTTTTTGGTATGTGCTGGAAAAGACTGTACATAGTGGCTCAACTCTCCCTTTGTCAAAATAAGATCTCAGCAAAAAATGAATGCAACTCATTGACTGACAATCAACCGACCTGTGTTCAATTGTGACGTTGCATAAGGTTGTTGACACAATGCCACATTAGGTGTGCATCATAAGCAGTCCAACAAAATACAGACTGTGCAACTTTTCTGGCCAAATAAATACATTGTCAATACTGTACATGGCATTGGATAAAATGCAAGTCCCTTTTTCTATGTCCAAGGGTTAGTTTATTTAATTGTCTGCTGGTTCTCCCTATTCGTTTACTGATCAAATCTAAAGAGGACTTGTGGCCTGAACCTAGTAGCCTGGCTAGCGCCACCACTTCTCAATGAAACGTGGTCTGGGAACCAAACGTTCATTTTCTCGTATTTGAAAAAAATGCCCAGATCCGTTTATTGGGTTCCACGGATGTCTATCAAATGCGTCTGTGCATAGCTCATCATCGTCTTGCTTTCCCCCTTGTTCTGTGATTGGTCCCCTATCTCAGGCGAAAATTTGCTCCATGGTCTCCAGGCTGCCTTAGCAGCGTGAATCAAATCGTGCGCAAGGCAGCATGGGAACACCCAGGCTATGAACCTAGATCTTTTAGGAAGCATAATGGTGTGAGCATGTCTCTGACCTTGTGCCCTTGATGTGTATCTTAGGCAAAAGGCAAAGAAAGGCAGTGGCTGAAGAATCAGGCTCTGGGTGAACTAGATGACTCAAAAATAATTGATGGACTGACCGGAGAAAAAGCCATCTATAAACGCAGAGGAGAGCTGGAACCAGAGGTATGTTCCTGGAAAAAGCTGGAAAACTTTTGTTAAGGCATCCCTTCTTTGCTACTGGGGCACACACAGACATAAATTCCATAGTTCTTATAGTTAGATCATCCACAGATAATAATTACAAAATGCTTTGTGACACAACCATAGCGTTGACAGCATTATTACTGAAGTAAACATGTAGCACATTTTTTTCAGATTGCATTTATTGGACTATACTTAGTTATCTAAATGTATAGGGTTACAATTTACGGTAAGGGTTCATGAATTAATTCATGATTCATGCATTACTTCATTCCTTTATATCTTATGAATCATCAGGAATTGACATGAGTTCAAAGTCTTTCATGACCTCATGCATGAGCAACACATCAACTAAAGCATTAGGTACGGTGGGTACATTGTTATGATTTCTTAAGCATGATCATGATTACATGAATTCAAGGTTAATTACTCATGAGTTCATCATCTTTGTGGCCCCTCAACTAAATTGTGAACAATGGCATGTGTTTAGAGAACTGCACAAGTTGTGTTCAAATCTGAATTTGAGTAGTGATGACCACATTTTTGGCAGAAAAAGAAATCATCATGATCATTCTTAATAAATCATAATGATGTGCCCACCATATGTAATGCCCCCTGTATTTTAATGAAGAACATTTATTTATTTACGATACATTATTCATTCACAAAGAATGTTGTCCTTAAAGGTCTGATTTTTCCTATTTTTTTTTTTAAATTAAGGCATTAAGATACATTTCCAAAAGATGATTTTTTTATTCCTCTTTTTAGTCAACTTTAGCATGGGGGTGTAAACCTATGCAACCCACTGTACATATATTACGAGCAGCATCATCAAAGACTTTTCTCACCCCAACCACAGACTGTTCACAGCCAATAATGGCAAACTTTCAGTGAACTTCTGGTGACAAAACTAATTTGCATATGACATTGCTGCAGATTTGTTGCAACATTGCCAAAAGTTAACCACAACTATTTGCCAGAAACCTAATTTGCATGTGAAAATATAACCTTGCCGCAAATTTGCCGCAACTGTTCGCCAGAAACCTGAAATTTCTGTAAAGGGACAATCAAGCAACCCTTACAAGGACAGCAGAGGCGGACATTCTGCCCCTCAACAGTCCCCTCCCCCCAGACAATTGCAGTACCCTATCCCATCCATAGTATTCTATTTATATTTATAAAATGTACATACTGTAATTACACTTATACATATCCATATTCTACTGCTCTTTATACTATTCTTACTGCACATACACTTATTTTTTACTACTCCTATAATGTTGCTGTTACTACACTGCACATATATGTACATACTGTACATATCTGTCTATACAGTTCATACTGAATATCCATCTTTATTCTGTAAAGTTTCTTTATAACTGTTAATACACTGCATATATTATTATATTTTACAAATCTGATAATGTTACTGCTACTACACTGTACTTACAGTGTATGATGTCATCACGCTATATCTCAGAAAGTATTTTAAAAACTATACACTATATCTGTACATGTTGTTGATACATTGTTCTTACTGTCATACAGTATCTATTCTGCTCTTATAAGGCTACTGCTAATACATTGCACATATTTATATTTAATTTATATTACTGTAAACCTTACCACTTTCTTAACTGCATACACTGCACTATATGTCTTTTACTGTTTATACTGCACCACCTCTCTATACTGTGTATATCACATTGCATTGCATTGCTTTTTTGCACTTCTGGTTAGACACAAACTGCATTTCGTTGTTTCAGTACTTGTACTCTGCACATTGACAATAAAGTTAAAGTTGAATCAAATCTGATGCTATGATCTGTTGCCTAACTGTAGCCACAAATATTATGTTTTTGACAGTGTGTAGCTTTGTAGTTTGTAACGGTAAAGTAAGCATATAAGTACTCATATGACTTTATTTAATGCTACAGCTCGGCACCCCACAGCAGAAGCCCAAGCGGTTGCGTCTCTTGGTAGACGTTTCAGGCAGCATGTACCGGTTTAATGCGGTAGATGGCCGATTGGAGCGCTCGATGGAGGCTGTGTGCATGGTGATGGAGGCACTGGAGAACTACGAGCATAAGTTTAAAGTAAGACCACACACACACACACACACTCTCATAAACCCACTGTGTAACCCTTTTTCACGATAGAAAACATAATTTTGTATCTTAAAACTAAATTAATTGGTAATGGAACTGTTGTATAAAAGCAATTTGACACTTGTGGTCTTGCCTACGGCACTTGGCCATTCGGCCTTGTTCCTATGGCCGAATTACAGCCGTGCCATTGTCCTTGACCAGCCCCACTCCCACTCGTGTCATATTGCTTAAATCAGTCCTTACCTCGAAAGAGGATTTTGATTCTCACTATGCTACTCCTAATCTTTATACCCTCTGTCTCAGTATGATATTGTAGGCCATTCAGGAGATGGATTTGATATTGAATTAGTTAGAAGTGACAAAGTCCCTAAGAACAACAAAGAGAGACTGCAAGTTCTGAAGGTAAGTAATCCATTGTGAAACTCCACTTTTCACTATACAGTTTGGCATCTTGAAGTGCTGCTTAGTATCCTCATGTCAATTTAACCACCTGCTTTTTGACTGTATTTGCTCATTATGATATCTACTATACTGTATTTAAAATAGAGCTGTCAATCGATTAAAACATTTAATCAAATTAATTACATACTCTGTGATTATTCTAAATGAATCGCATATATAATTTTTGCTGTGAAAGTATTTTAAATATTTAAATTCAAATGAATCATTGAATAATCAACATCAGTGACATTAAAGTTCAAAAACGATTTTATTATTATTTTCACTGTTCAAATAATGGCCATAATAATCTATGATATGATCTAATATGCTGAGGAAATAAATTCAAAAGTGCTTCGGGAAGTTTTTTTTCACATACAAGGCATTTCAGGCCACAGATATAACCTAGGGGACACAATGAAAATAAATTAACACTCCTCTCAATGTCAACACTATTTCTTTGCATTGATGTGCGACTTTAGAGTTGACGAACTCTGGTGATTTCCTTGCTGCAGACATTGCAGAGGACTTTATTTTAATCAACACTTTATTTTTATCAACACCATCAGGCCGTTTTTTAAATGTTAATGACTAGAACGGCTCGGGGTCAAAGGTCATACGGAATCGATTAATCTGCGCTATTTTTTTTAATCAGTTATTTTTTTCTCAAATGAATTCATCAAAATTAATCAGTTATTTTGACAGCCCTAATTTAAAATGTTTTGTAGATTGTCATATCCTGCATGAAATCATGAAAATGAAATATACTGTAATTACAATTGAAGGTGGGAGAATACACTGACCCGTTTACACTTTGACACTTTTAAAAATAGGTTTCCCACACAGATTTTTAGGATTAGTAAAACATGTTAGGCCCATATCTCATGACAAACCAGTTGTGCAGTGAGAAGTCATTACATGGTAAGACTATTTTAATATTAAAGAGCAACTTGCAGGATGGAAACTCCTATGAAGCATATAATAGTGTAGATAAATGATGAAGGAACTAAATTCTCAGAAAGAAATAAAATGATAACTACGTCAGAAACAACATATTGTGATACAATTGTGAGAAAATAACTTCTGGATCTATAAACCACTAACCGGAAGTGAGGTAACATAGGGTAAACAGGTCAAGTACAATGAATGGTGTAATGGATCCTGACACAGACTCAAAGGATATTATAAACAACAAAAACACCTGTGACAGGCCATAGCACTATAATTATGAGCCACCTAGGCGAGATAGGGGCCAGGGAGAGAACAGGGTAAGGAATAACGGGCAGGGGAGAGAGGCTAACGCTGTGTCTGCGTCTATTGACATTATCTTGATATTGTTTAATAAGTCTGCTTTATCAATCATACTTTTGACGTTGCTGTTGATCAAACATCCATGTAGATTGCTTTCATTTAAAGTCCTATTGGAATATTCACAATATGTCGCGAAAATTGGGCAGCATGCAAATAACATCAAACTGACGGCCCATATTTCTTCTGTCACAAACTTTTGGCGGAATAGTTTATGAGCGGAGTAGGCTACAGCTTCAGAAAAGATGTCGGTAAGTTCGGAAATGACAAAGAAGGTAGGCTAAACTTTTGGGTTGAGGAAGAAAGAAACACATGTAAGACAGCTTAGTAGCGACATAAGTGGGAGTAGGGATGTAACGGTATGAAAATTTAACCTCACGGTTATAGTGACCAAAATTATCACGGTTTTCGGTATTATCACGGTATTTTTAAAAGTGTGTTCAATATGTTCAGAAAGCACTGATAGGCCTACACAAGCGATTATTATTTCACAAGCTGAAATAGTTTCAAAAAGTGTCCCGTTCAGTTTATCATGTTAAATTGGCTATGTGCTTATTGCTTAACTTACCCTACCATGACTTGGAGGTTGCTATTACTGTTATTTGGATCCAATGAGTGAGACCAGGCTTGGAATTTCACCATTCTGGGGGCAAGGCCACTTGGCCTTCAGTTGGGCATGTTTGGTGGAGGGCACAAAGGCCACATAGGCTATAAAAAATATCAAAGTTGTATAGCCTATTCACTGCAGTAGACCTGCATCACTGTATGAAACATTACAAAAACATGAAACATGACATATTATATAGAACTGCAAATCATCTGAACATCTAATATTTACAGATATCTAGGCTATATTTAATATTTATTTTATATTTGGCCTGTTATGAAATCATGTATTGAACAATTTAAGCACAGTTCAGCTTTAAGAAACTCAAATAGCCTAGATGCATGCTTAGCATTTTGTGATCTACTTTCACAAACTCTTAGTCAGCTGTCCTCTGATTTACCGATATATAGGCGATATTTGTAACATTTATTTTGTATTTGGCCCGTTATGAAATCATGTGGAACAATTTAAACACATTGTAAAACTTAAAGCCCAAATTTGGAGACATCCATGCATGTAGAAATGTACTGCAAATTCAAAAGTGGATTACTCTGGAACGGCTAACTGTACAGGGGACTGCTTTACACCTTTATGTTCGGTAAGGTCTGCTGTTTGTTATGATATATGGTTTGTCATGTGTTAAACGAAAGGTTCGTGAAGTATTGCACCGAGAGGAATGGGTAGGGAGATGGACGAAAACCTTCAGTGGAATTTATGATTAAATTTAATTATATTATTTACGTTTCTCGCGAACCGTTCACCACAGCAATTCGCGGCTAACATAGTTTAAAAGCTGAGAAAAAGCTCTTTCATGTGATACTTGCGATGTCTGTGTGATGAGTAGGCTACTTCTCGAGTAGTTCAACTGAGAAGAATAGGAGAATTTAGACGCACTTTCTTTCTTGCGCTGTCACTTTCTCCACTGCGTAAAAGAAATTAATTTGCGCTGTGAATGCTAAGATTATTTTGACAGGCCATAGGCTAAATAAAATTCGCTATTAGTAGGATGCAAAGCAGAATATTGAAAGCAGGGCACCAAGGGCACCGTGGCCTGTAAACCTCTGATTTTCAAAGGGACATCACGGCCAATGCAAGGGGCAAAAACGTGGCCGCCGTGAAATTCCTACCCTGAGTGAGACCAAAGTAAGTGTTCGAAATAAAACTTTAGGCTACTGTGTTCTTCTGATAACGTGAGTGGAATGGATTTAATGTGCACGCGAACATAAAAAGACGCAGAGTGCAAATGATACAGTGCAAGTTTTGCGGTGAAAATGTTCCGCCTTTTAAAATCAGGTGTAGCCTAATCCAATTCGCAGTTAAAACCATCAATTAGACAACAGAATCCGTACCAATTTTGCTTCATTGTACCAGGCCTACTGTATGTCAAAAGCAGGCTCGGATGAAGCTGGGAAGGATTAAACACACGGTTTCAACACCGTGATAATCAACCGTGATAATTATGATATTTCAAAAGAAAACGGTAATTGTTATCGTCAACATTTTTATCACGGTTTATCATTATACCAGTAATCGTTACATCCCTAAGTGGGAGTATAGCTATAAGGCTGCTTTCCAGCTGCTGCCACATTAACTACAAGTGGCAAACAGTAGCCTACACTAGCGAACAAGCAAGGCATAAGCGAGCCTAATTATAATTAAATTACACACATTTGCGTTCATACCACGGCCGGTAAACAAACACTCATGTTCTAACAACGCATTTACAGAATGAAATACCACTGGCAATGTCAGCGCAAATATGTAACAAACACAATTTAACAATACTTACAGGTATCTGAATGCACACAATGGAAACATTCACGGATACATCATTTGATAAACGTCAGAATACAGTATGTTGCGTGACCTATTTTATACAGTCTATGCGTGACATGTAAACGGGAATATGAATGGAACATTTTATTAACAACTCATGTAAACACTATATTTGCAATATTGTGTTATTCTGAATACGGTCAATGCTCAGAATATTAATGTATGTGTAAATGTTTTGTGGCAGATGAGGCGGTGAAGTCCCCTCTGTTTAGGCTACCTGCACAAAACACACCCAAACACGGAAACCCTTCCTTTTCTTGTTAGGAAAATGGTGGACGTGTTATTCTAACAGGCTGGAATTCAGTGATTAACCATTATGACTTTCCAAAAAATGTACGAACTCTATCTCTAATAACACTGCTCAGACTAGTAACTACACCCGCAATGACAACAGAGCTCAAGCGCCAATTTAAGACGTTTACCTTCTCCTACGTAATATAAAGAAATATATAAAGCTTATAAAGTAACTGCTAATACACTGCACATATTTATATCTTATTTATATTACTCTAAACCACCTTTTGCAAACCAACTGCATACTACTGTCTACACGGCACTGTACAGTGGGTCCCTGTTAAGTTTGGACGGGTTCCTTCAGGAATCACGATCCCCATTTTCTCGGCAGAAATGGCACAAACTGCAGTTGACACAAACAACCTCATATTTTTGATGCGACTGACTTACTGCTTCCATGACGCAGCGGGGGCACGGGAACTTAAATTGATCACGGTAGTTTAAGCTTACACTTGACAAAACATTCTAATATGAAAATGTAGGCCTAGATGCAATTGTTGTAAAATGGTGCAGCTCCTTTAAGAAAGCACCGTGTGCAGGGATGGAGAGAGAGAAAGCGAGAGGGGATATGTGTGTTAGAACTTAGCGTGTGGAAAAAGTACGTGCTGTTGAGACTGGAGCGAGTCATATTCAAAATAATGCAAAAAAAAGCAATTATCCTCATTCATTGCAACCAAAGCATGCCTGCTTGCCGACGTTCAAACTAAAAATATATCAAAGCACCTTTTGCGTTCCAATGTAGCACGAAAAAATGTTTAAACAGCTGGACAAATGATTTAGCTAATTGATTATATAACCTGTACACCAGCAATTGTTTCACATTTACCTGTAGAAGTACATTGACAGTAGCCCAGCCTAACAGCATGTTGTAGGCCTACTGTAGAAATTTCACTTAAATTGCAACCGCAACATGCCTGCTTGCCAACGTTCAAACGACAACGAAAAAGATAATAAAACAACAAGAGGGTTGAGTCTGAATGACACTGAGTTTTTAGACACTGAGTTTTTGTAGTTAAGAAATATTTTCGTATAAAAAAATGGTCATTCTTCAATCTCCTTCACTGACGCCTATGGAAAAGGCTTAACGTCCCAAAACAACGATCAATGATCATCAAATTTCTCTCTCATATTGCTCCTCATAACCATCTATAAAAAAGTGTTTTTTCTTTTCTTTTTGAGCACATCCGAATCCTAGGACATAACGCACTGGATCTTATAATAGGCTCGAGATATAATTCCAAAGGGCGCAGATAGGGGCCACTGCACTTAAAACTTAAAAAGATGAAGCTTTCCGAACTTTGAAATTGCAATCAGTGACTGGCATCGGGTGAACGAAGCTTTTCGAAGTTGAACAGGCTATTAAAAACTATTTCCGCACCTCCATGTCACAGGAGAGGCTCTCCCTTCAATGAAAGACGTATAGGCTACCTGCAAACTGGCCTATGATTTCATTGCTGAGTTTGCGGCAAAGCAAGAAAATGTTTTTTTTCCTGAGTCAGGATATGGCGAGTCAGTGTCATTTATTTGTCCAATGTTAGCCTATAGATACAGACCAGTACATCTTATCAATAGTTTGAATGTCGTGTGTGTTTCTGCTCATTGACAAATACCGTTCAGCACAATGATTCATGCCCAATTAATTCCCCCTGTTAAAGTGTTCGCCTTTGTTAAGCGTTCATCTTCCGATAGTTCGTCAAAGTGACGTTTCACTCTCCGTGCTCAAACATTTTCAAATGTACTCTGAACCCCCATTTATTTGCGAGTGTCTGCGCTGTAGCCTTGGCCTGGTCAAAGGCACGCAGGTAGTCAGAAAGGACCGGTATAGAATTTTCCAGCAATTGCATTGCGGGGGTAGCGACGGAGGTCACAGGCCCTGGTGCGACTGCACTTGCTGCACCAACTATATTTACGCCACTGCGTGGAGCGCTAATGTGTCTACTGTAAATCATTCATGTGTGAAAGTCATTAGGCTGGAAGCGCTAATGTGTCTAAGCTCATTAGTCTACTTTCAATAGGCCTACTGTACAGCCTGAGAGGGGGAACATAGCCTACTGTAGAGTAAACAATCAGTTTACTTAGTTACATTTGTTTAGTTAAATCCAGTTTTCTACTCTATCTCCATGATATGCTTAGCCTATAGTAAGACGAAGTCGGGAAAGTGCTTCAGAGAAAACGTATTTATTGAAATAATGAACAGTCTACATTCAACATTCTACAGTCTAAATTTAGTTGAAACCCTGGGAAGATCTGCGTGTTGTGCGGAGGAATTCGTTGATCTTATTGATGCAGTCCTTCAGTTCACTCCTCCCCATAGCAGGGAACTTTCGTTGTAGTGTTGAGACCACAAAGTGTTTCACATTCTGCGGCAGTGCTCGCTTGCCCTTCGCTCCATCCCAGTTGGTGGTTTTGCTCCAGGCTTTATAGCAGGGGTGTCAAACTCATTTTGGTTCAGGGGCCACATCTGATCTCAAGTGGGCCGGACCAGTGAAATAATTGCAAAACATCCAAAACATCCACAGCTTAGTTTTTTTCAGTAGGCTATGCTTTACCCTTCAGCCTACATTTGTAGCCTACATAATCACAAGGGATATATTAGATTATTACACATTTATCCAGAGAGGCCAGTGAAATTGAAATAAAATGCATTTCACTCTCATAAACAACTGGTTTATTTTTATAGTTGAGTGGATAGGCCTACATTTTTACATCTGACCACCTGAACCAACTCACCACACTAAACTCAAGTGGGAGCTATGAAGAAAGTTAACATCCTGCCTTAAAAATGTAAATGTGCAAATGTATGAAAAATAAAATGAATTTAACAAACATAAGTTAGCAGTGCATGAGCAATACGATCAACTGATACGATTAGGTTACATCAGATCAAATAATTGTGTAGGCTAGGTGGTGGTGCTGTGTAATAGGCTATCCACCATAAAGGCCAGATCCTGCACCCATTCCGGGCATTTAAATTGCTACTGGTCTGCCTTTTTTCTCCAAGAACTGTTCAATTTCCTCTCGTAGTTCAAAGAAACGCTTGAGTACGGCACCTCGGCTTAACCACCGTACTACAGCGTGGTATGGTAAGCCAGACAGAATGCCATTATCACTAAGAAAACAGTCAAACTGACGGTGAGTCAGACCTCGCGACCTGATTAAATTTACAGTTTGCACAACCACACTTTAACATGATCCAAGTTTAGTGTTTTACAACACAACACTTCCTGGTGCAAAATACAATAAAATGCCCAAACATCTTGTCCTCCGTTTGCAGGCTGCACTTTGTCTCTGAATTTTGTCGCAACGCCTGCTTTTCTCCCGACAATGTAGCCAAACTGACAGCACAGGACCAGTCAACTCCGAACTTTTTTTTTGTTTTTTGGCTGTGCCTAGCGGCTGAATTGAGCATTTCGGTTAGCCTATTTCTTTGAAAATTCATAACTCCTCACAGGAATGGGCTAGAGATTTTTTTTTTTTTTTTTGACATCGTCAGAAATGTATTCTCTACAAGTCTGGGCCGGATTAAACCATCTAGCGGGCCGCATCCGGCCCGCGGGCCGTATGTTTGACACCCCTGCTTTATAGTGTTCCTCTGTGACGATGGACCTGAAGAGCAGACATCCGTATCTGCCCTCTTGGCCGTAGCTCTGTTGGTGAATCTTAGCGTGGTCTTCGGGACCAACATCACGCAAGGTCACGTCTGCGTGTTGACTAGGAACTTGGATGCTGTCGTTGAGTGTGACGGAGAGGGCCAATGGAGACATCTGCAAGGAGGACGTTTCTGGAGCTGGTGTCGAGGTGCACCTGGGGATTGGTCTCTCAGGCGTCGAATAACTTCTCTGCTCACGTAGCGTCGCCTGAAGTTCTCCGATTCCAGCTCTCATCTCCTGTAAAATGTCTCTGTGGCTCTCCAAGTGGCTGGTCTCGGAGTTGTTGAAGCTCTCGTTTGAGGTTGTTGACCTCCGCATTCAACCGATCATTCTCGGCGTCTCCCTCGGCTACTCGAGCTTTCTCCCCTCCCCCACCCCCTTCTTTCACAAGCAGTGCAGCTTTCTGAAGCGGTGCCTTTTGAAGCTAATGTAACAAATACCACCAATATTGTTGTGTGGCAATAAAAGTATCCAGGGTTTGCGCAAGTAGCCTAAATATATAAATAAATTAAGGACATACAATCCGTGAAAAAGCTTAACGTAGCTTAATGTCCCAAAACAACAAGTCGTTTTATGCGCTCATTATAAAGAAAGTTTAACGTGTCCCAAAACAGCTGTCAATTAATCACCAAACGTCAAGAGGGTTGAATCTGAATGACACCGAGTTTTAGACACTGAGTTTTTGAAGTTAAGAAATATTTTCATAATAAAAATGGTCATTTAACCAATAAAGGCTGAAAACATGTAGCCTACAGTAAAACTGTAAAGTTAAGAAATATTTTCGTAATAAAAATGGTCATTTAACCAATAAAGGCTGAAAACATGTAGCCTACAGTAGGCCTACATGCAACCCAGTAGAAGACTATTATAGGCTATTGGCAAATCATTGAGCATCATTCACACATATTCTGCACAGTTTCTACACGTGGAGCGCTAATGTGTCTAGGCATACTGTAAATCATTCAAAATGTGTGAAAGTCATTAGGCTGGAAGAGTGTCTACTGTCAGTGACTAATGCGAGAAGCGGGTTCTGTTGTAGGCTATGCATTTTTCCGACACTTGGCTGCAAGCTCCCCTCCCCCACCCCCTTCTTTCACAAGCAGTGCAGCTTTCTGAAGCGGTGCCTTTTGAAGCTAATGTAACAAATACCACCAATATTGTTGTGTGGCAATAAAAGTCTATCCAGGGTTTGCGTAAGTAGCCTAGCCTAAATAGGCCTATATAAATAATTAAGGACATACAATCCTTAAAGCTTAACGTATAGCCTAGATTAATGTCCCAAAACAAGTCGTTTTATGCGCTCATTATACATGGATTTCTATGAAACATCACGAAAACATGCATGCGCAACCAAGAGGCAGAACAGCATAGAGCAATGCAAAAGAGCAAAAGAATAAAATGAGTTTTTGTGCTGACAACTGCACCAATTCGAAATCACGATGGTTAGAGAATGTTAAATATGTTCAATATCCCTAACGGAATGCATGTCTTCGCCAAAAATGACAAAATACGATGTTATGTTAATAATGCAAATGAACGGTACACTTTGAAATATAGTCGGAAATGAGATGTTATTATCATTGAGACAACAGGGGTATACAATAAAATCCGATTGTAGCTTACAGCAGCCGACTATTTAGGTTAAGTTTATAACGTTGTGGACGGCCACCAAGCGTCTTCTGCCCCACGGCTGCGGCACAGTCTTAAGTGACCGGATTCGTTTTCCTTTGTCATGTGAATGCTGTCATTTTGTTAACATTACTGTTAAGGAGATGCTGTAGGCAAAGGCTATATTTTCAACCTCGTTAGTGTCAGAACTATTCACAAGGTTTCTGGGCAGCATTTTTATGTTCTGTTAGCAAGCGAACTTGTCATGACTACCGACAAAGTAGCCTACTGCCAGCTGACGAAGCTCTCATTTTAAAACATTACTGAGAGACAGACACTGTACAATCAAGAAATCTTGCCACTGAATCCAAAACTATGTTTAACATTATGTACAAGGCTTAGGCTACAGTGGACTAGCATGTTGCAGGGGCTGCTCAAAACACAGAGAAACGCACTGAAAACTCGGCCAATCACAGCCCTTGCTGTCGAATGTGCCGTCTGGTTCGACCGTGAAACGCTACAGCGGACTATGCTGCCCCCAAGCGGCTGCAGTTGTACTTACATTTCACCATTCACCATGATCGTGAATGAAGTGTCAATTTTTAACGGGGACCCACTGTATTTCTTGTCCTGCCTATGCACTATATACTTTGTATATCACATTGCACTTTTCTGCTTTTTTGCACTTCTGGTTAGACGCAAACTGCATTTCGTTGGCTTTGTACTTGTACTCTGCACAATGACAATAAAGTTGAATCTAATCTAATCTAATCCAATACTGTATGATGTGTTTTTGGGCGGGAGAGGCATATTTAGTAACCTGCTTAAAATGGGTACACTTTCTTCTGAATTACTGTCCATAGGTTTTGTAAATCAACCTGCAAGTTGCTCTTTAAGTTTAAGCCTGGCCTTTAATGACATTCCTTTTGTTGTTGAACCTTCCCTAGACCATGCACGCTCATGCTCAATTCTGCATGAGTGGTGACTTTACTCTAGAGGGCACAGAGCATGCAGTGCAGGAGCTTGCAAGAGAGGAGGCTGACGAGCATTTTGTGGTGGTGCTGAGCGATGCCAACCTAGAGCGCTATGGTATCAGCCCAGATCGCTTTGCCCGTATACTTACAATCAACCCGCAGATCAATGCCTTTGCTGTCTTCATTGGATCACTTGGAGACCAGGCTGAAAGGTGAGTCATGAGTCATGCAGCTACCATTGTACACTCACACTAATATGTATCTCTAGTTATACACTACCTTTCAAAATTAAGAATCACCTTTGTTAAATATCTTTATTTTTCAATTCTAATAACATGAATTTGATAAGAAATATAGTGAAGACATTAAAGCTGTCATTAATCCTGTATTCACAGGTTAGATAGCCAACTATGAATGGAATATCTAAATATTTGTAAATGGTCCTTTTTCTGCCACCATCACTCCTTTGGTTTAATGGTACAGTATGCTAGCTAATCTTAAATTATCATCTTTCAAATGATAATTCATCATTCAAGTCCCTTTTTTCAATTATAGCGCTCTCTACTTTTATTTATTATTGAACGTCACACTTCGGTACTCTATTATGGAAGGAATGTGGGACGCTAATAGTGTTAATTTTGTCACCTATTTTTTATTTAGTCTTAGTCTTGTGACGAAATGTCCTTTTTAGTCTTTGTCATATTTAGTCATTCAAATATCATTTTTGTTAGTCAAGTTTTAGTCGACTAAAAGTCTCGTCATTTTAGTCTAGTTTTAGTCAAAAGAAAACTAAAGGTATCTTAGTCTTAGTCAGTTTTAGTCAACACATTTTAGTCTTTTTTTTTATAACAAATTATTTCTGATTACCATTTGAGTCAAATAGTGTTTCACACATCTCAATTTTCCAACAATATTGTGTGTCCACAGGGCTACTCGTCTGTTATAATTACTCATTCTGATTTTTTGTCAGTCAGTATGTTTACATGCACAGGTAAGTGGAGCTACAGTTATAGCTCGGCTGGGATTTGACCATAGACAGTAAAAGATTTGACTGGACCACTGTCATATTCGTAGACCAGTGTTTCTCAAAGTGTGGTCCGGGAATCACTGGTGGTCCGCAAGCTATCCCAAGTGGTCTATAATATAGATGAGTTGTTTGCAATATTGAACCAACTTGTATGTAAAAACAGTTCTGCAACACTGTCTATGTAAGATATGCCAGTTTAAATCATACAGTATGAATCCACACAATAAGCAAAGTGCAAAGACAATAAGCAAGGTGGTTCAGTGAGTAGGCCTATAGCGTAGACTAATTATAGGCTACTGTTGAAGTAGGTCTAATCTTTTTTTTTTTTTAGCTAGGGTTAGTTAAGTGGTCCTGAAACTGAAAAAGTTTGAGAAACACTGTCGTAGACCAAAGTATTAATGTTTTACTCCGCCTCGCTAGATGGCGATATGCACCCAAACACAACACATTCCCCAAACAGACTCTCCATCTTAGCCATAGCTAACTTGCTAGCGAACTTTCCATATTAGCTTACTTGCTAGCAAACTTTGCATCATCAGTCTAACTAGTTAAATAGTTGACATTACATGATGAACATTTTTGTATGGACATTCTGGGGGATGTTAATTTTTATGAGAGAAGCTTCAACTTCTGGGTATGTAGCATTGTGGCATAAAGCTTAGGTAGTTAGCTTGCTAACTCTGGCAGAAATCTCCAGTGTTCCTGTAACTCTAGTGCCCCCTAGTGGCCAAAGGTCACCAAATGTATTGTGTGTCCTCAGGATGGGGACCCAAGTCAATATACCCAGTTTGGTTTCTATACGTGAAAGCGTTGCTGAGATGTGAGCCTACTTTTTGTGATGATTATAGTGCCTCCTAGTGGTCAAAAATTGCCAAATTGATTGTGCGTCCTCAGGATGGGGTCCCGAGTCTATGTACTAAATTTGGTTTCGATATGAGAAAGCGTTCCTGAGATATGCTTTGGACAAAGGCGTCTGCTAAATCCATAACCATAACCATATGACCCTACTTCCTGTTTGGCTATGCTGCCAATTTTGTTTGGCTGTGACGGGCAAAAATCCTTCTGGTAATTTCTGCTATGACAGAAACTGGGTGTGATTTTATTGTTCTGTTCTACTGGTTTATTTGACAAATAATCTATATTAACCTAGTGGTATCTTACCACTAGGAGTACTCCTAAATCGCACTAAAATATTTTAGCTGGGAGTTTTCTCTTAAAAGTTATTCACAAAGCCTCTCAGACCTACTCTTAGTTTATTAGTTGTCACTTTTCCTTACTAAGAGTGAGTCTTCATTGCTATGGATGACATCATTACTGATGCACAAGCTTGACTGAAGTGATCACCTTGTTTGGCTGATAATTGTAACACGGGAATGATTCCAAAAACCTCCCCTACGATGATGAGTGACAGGTCTGAGAATGCATGCGCTAGGCTGCAAGTGGTGCGAAGGACGAAAGATGATGAATAACTGAATAAATAGTAGGGCTGTAACGATATGCGAAACCAAAATCGCAACACTCATCCACGGACCTGTGTCGTGGTGTGAAAAGGCAGAACCGCGACACACCCTTTCTAGTATTTAACGCAGTGCTTTGCAGCTTACGCGGCCGCATAAGCAACCCACATCTCCCGCTTTACTTACCGGTAGCCTACGTTGTTCAAAAATAAATAAGTAAATCATAATTTCATACCTCTCGTTACTTTCATTGTAGACTATGTGTTCAACTTTACCAAACAGTATAGAAGTAAACCCCCTCTCCTTGCCCCTTGTGCATCCTCACATTGGAGTCTCGAGTTCATGTACAAAGTTTAGTTTCGATACATAACAGCGTTTCTGAGATAATGTCTAACTTCCTGTTTCGCGGCTACGCCACCAATTTCGTTTGGCTGTGATGGGCAAAGGCTTCCGAAAATCCAAAATCCTTCCTGTAACTTTTGTGAGGCTTGGTCAAAGGATAATGTACGTTTCGCAACTTTAGTTTCGCTTTCTATTCAATCCAATATGGCGTTAGAACCACAAGGGTCAGTGACGTCATTTTCAATTTCCACACTACACCGGTTCCGGCCGGACGTTCCAGAGTTGGACCGGTGGCGATATCTCAAAAGGTCTGAGTAGGAGCTGGCCAAAAATAGGGCTTACAGGAATAAGAAAACTTAAGAAGAACAATAAGCTTTCAGCAAGCACACTGAATAATGTTACATGCTGCGTGCTGCTGCAGTCCAGTGTTGGAGTGGAGGTTGTGTACCCTGTTTTAGTCCTGTTTAACCAATAGGTCTTTGGCCCAACTCATTAGGGCCTGTGTCCACCAATCGCGTTTTTTGCGGTGTTAGCGCCCTCAACGTCATTTTCAGAGCGCTTTGGTCAAGTGTTTATTGTTGCTATTAGGGATGGGCATCGTTAAGAAATTATCGATATCGATGCCATTGTCGAACCTGCTTATCGATGCGATTCCTTATCGATTCCCATATCGATTCCTGTACCGTTTGCTGAACACTTATAGGATGGCTTTGAGAGTTGTTGGCTTTGAATGTCTAATTTAAAGTGGTTTTAGAAAATGAATACCAGGCAATATCAATACAGAACAGTGTTTCCCCTAGAATTTTTTCCAGCAGCGGTGCTGTTGATCGTAGGAAGCCCCCCCAGAAGATTTTGAAAAAATGACTCCTTAAATGATGACTTCTGGTGGATTTTGTCGAAAGAAATTGACATATTGAGTTACAAATTATGACAAAAAATAAAGCTTAATCACAGGCCACTGTACAAGCTATTACTATTTAGAATGTACATTAAGATCAATTTCCAAAAGATTAGTTGTATTCCTCCTTTTAGTCAATTTTAGCATGGTGTCTTAACTTTTGCACAGCACTGTATAAACTATATAGACTTCTCTTTCATGTCATTACAATGTATTGGTGCGGTGCAGGTCAAATTGAGTGCCTGTCACTTTAAGGCCGTGACGGCCAGAGAGGCTTGCTTGATTCTCACCAGTGTTGCGCGAGTCACAAGTGGCCCGCAGTCGCCCGATATTTTAATCAACCCGACCGCAACTCGGACCGCGCATATTTTAATTAGGACAAAATTATTCCCAACCCGCGATCCTACCTGCTTATTTACAAAATGTGTGATTTTGGTTATAGCCTGCATGCAGTGTGGCAGTAGGCCATTTCTGTAAAACAAACTAATTTATTTGCGAAACTTTATGCAGTAGAGCTACACGCATTAGGCATGCAGGACATAATGTTTGCGCAGGAGAGAGAATGAGAATAAGAGCGCAAGCACGCACGCAACCACCAAGGATTAGAACATAAGATTTGAAGGGCATGGACATACATCTTTCTTTCGAAAACAGAAATGGTGAGGCAAGGTAGGCAAGAGAGATACATTGCTGGTCAAAACGCACAAAGCTTTACTAAAGCACATCCACTGTTTAAAGTCACAAACACAATGAACTAAGGTAACTTTTATGCATGAGCGAATACATACCGGTAGATATGGCTGTGTAGTCTGTGCCATAACATTTATTCCTGCAGGCTGCCCGGTTTGGCTGTCATACTTTTAAATGGCTTCGCAAGAAGTAGGCCTATAGACCATAACTTGTACTACTGTCATCTTCTTTAAGAACTTTTCCCAATATTTCCCATAGCCTATATCGCTTTTCGTGAAGGGGTGTCTTTATTATTTTAACTCGCTTCTTCAGCTTCTTTAGGCTATTGTTGACTTTACTGTATTGATGCTTTACTGTATTGATGCTAGCCTTCTCGTGATATTTTAAGTAGGCCTATTTGTAGAAAATATATATTTCATTAATTTTAACTGACCCGCCTGCAAATGACCCGAATATCATTAAAATATTTTGTTTATGACTCATAACCGCGGGTGACCGCGGTCATCCGCGGGCGACCGCTTAATTTCGGGCAGACAGTGCAACACTGATTCTCACGGTTTTAAGCTAACTTAGTAGCGTTGTTGTGCATGGTGCATAAGGATAAATGGATGAAATGAATTGTGTTTTCCATGTCATTTGGTAAAATAAATGCTCAAAAGCCTAACAACTCGAAGCAAATCTATCTTGGATTATAGCAGATAAGTGTTTTGTATCATTTCTATGATTTTGGTGAGCTCTACAGGAAATTACAAACTATCTCCAGATGTAAATGGTTGCATATACTATTACCGAAATTCAATTAAACCCACCAATAGGCTAGACCTTAGTTTCACAGCCTAGGTATGTTAGCAACACAGGGCTTGAAAGCATTGACTGTATAACAAACAAAAACGAAACAATGCGTGGAATTTATCTGGGAATAGGCTACTGAAGGTAGGGGCGAGCTACCTCGCTGGCGTGTTTAATTTGGTTCCTTGGTTAACATAATGTAGGCTACGTTTTTTGCACAAAATTGCGTCTGCTAATAAAGTTAAAACATAAACACAAACAAACGTGATCTCCTGTGGAATCCCTGACTGCGCCTTCAACGTTAGCCTACTATTATTTGTTGACATCGAACCTGAACAAGCCATTCCCTAAGTTCACTTGCGTGCGTTTTTTTAATTAGGCAATTTTTTGCAGCAGCGCTTGAATTCTAGGAGTGGCACTGCTGACTAGCCTACATTGTAGGGGAAACACTGCAGAAGTTGAATGCTTTAAAATGTCTAAATTTCGCATACTGTGACGTCGTGCCGCGACGTGGGAATGGATGTTCGGAATCGTTAGTGGAATCGTTAATGTGTGTACGTGTACGATTCTGATGGATCGGAACGTTTGGAACCGGTTCCAAACCGGAAACTGGAACCGATTTCCAAGCCTAGTTGCTATGTTACCAAAACCGTCTGCCAGCATGTCTTTTTGGAACTCTGCCTAATGCTAACTAACTAGCTAACTGAAATAGGTTCAGGACAAAAAAAACAACAAAAGGAGTTCATTTTGCATTACAATAGAATAGGTAATCCCTCCAGGCTTTGTAATTTGCGTTGAGTTTGCAGCAGTGGTTTAATATTAGTCACGATAGGACTTGGGGCTGATGGAGTTTTCCTCTGCCACTACCAACATTGTTGACATTGTAGGTCCCGCCCCTTCCTTGATTTCAATTGGCTAGCAAGAGAGAAGTGACATTGACAAGCCCAATTGCTGTTCTAAAAGTTGAACAGATTTCAACTTTCAGCGCTCAGATCGCCGTGGAAAAAAATGGTCAGCGCTGTGAACGCTTAACTTCATAGGATTTGTATAGAAAATAGCGGACGTCGGCGCAAAAAATGCATTTGGTGGACACTTGCCCTTAATGTCAGACATTGTAAATGTGTTGATAAATGTGTTTCCCTTAAAAGGAAAGGGACCCACTTTTATACTAGGATAAAAGCAGCAGTTGGCCAGGTAATATTTTTGGGGATAAATATGAACCACCATCTTCCTTTTTTTCTTTCACAATCTTTAGGCTTCAGAGAATGCTGCCTTCAGGCCGATCTTTTGTGGCCATGGACACAAAGCAGATCCCTCAAATACTGCAGCAGATCTTCACCTCCACCATGTTGTCTAGTGCCTAAGGTGGCCTGCTCCATATAATCCCAGCATCCTTAAGTCTATACTTTGGCTCTGGAATAACCCCGTCATGCTGTGTTTCACCTTCAGATAGCAAAACAAATGTTTTGGTTTTCCTGATTACACCCATTTGTATCAGATCTAATGTACTATTTTTGTCATAACTTTCTATTAAGATTTTATGCATCAACCTGGTACACTGGCATGATGTGTAAATGATATGCAAGTTGAAAACATGAATAAAACATTGAATACAGTGCTAACTCTACCCTGCCACAAACACACAAGAATAGGTACACATGCAGATGAAGGATTAAAAGGGCCATATCACAAATTTGTATCTAAAAATATGTAATATGCCTTGAAATATGTCAAAAGTTCATTAAATTAATTTGTTTAATTGTGGCATGTAAATGTGTCAACATATTTATAAAGAATATATAAGTGTGTTGACAAATATATGTGAAGAGGCTATGTGTGGTTTGTTTTTCAGTTCAAAACATTTAAAATGACCTAGAAAGCAATTACCACCAACAGTTGCCACTGATGGTACCAAGTCAGCAAGTTCCAAGTCTTTAGTTGTGTGGAAACAAGGTCAAATATGTGCTTCCCCTAAAATGTGTAATTATAAACACAACTATGTACATACATTATTTATAATGCAAATTAATAATACAATCTTGTGTGACTTCCAAAAGATTATGGTCAACCTCCCTTTGTGTCAGTGGTTTGATCTGCTAACAAGGATCAGTCATTTGTGTGCTGAGTGCTAAGATAGAATTTTTAAAGGGGACATATTATGCAAATTTCACTTTTTGCATCCTTTTGTACCTCCATTTGGGTCTCTACTGCTCCTAACAACACTCCACGCGTGCAAAAAAGCCATCCATGCGTTTTCTGTGAGTCAGTTGAACGATTTTGGTGTCAGGAATCATAGCCCAGATAGCAAAATGGTATTGATTCAACGTTGAAAGGATTCGTTGAATCTGCATTGAACTCCGATGTTGTTTCCACGTTGAATGCGCTCGATGAGATTGCCGTTGAAACAACGTCACCATTTCAATCACCCAAAACGTGGATTCAACGTTGATTCAACCAGATGTGATTGCCGTTGAAATTACATTGAAATTTTTATGATAATCAAACGTTGATCCAACACTGATTCAGTCATCATTCAATGGTACTATTATTGAAATTTGGTTGATTCAACATTGAAAACGTGTCCTAAACATTACATGCTTTCTCTAGCATTAGCCCTTCCAGGGAGGCCAGAGGGCCGCCTAGTAAGCTGTTTCCATCGACTTGAAACAGAGGGCAGCCGTGGCCTACTGGTTAGCGCTTCGGTCTTGTGACCGGAGGGTTGCCGGTTCGAACCACGACCAGTAGAAAGCGGCTGAAGTGCCTTTGAGCAAGGCACCTAACCCCTCACTGCTCCCTGAACGCTGCTGTTGTTGCAGGCAGCTCACTGCGCTGGGATTAGTGTGTGCTTCACCTCGCTGTGTGTGTTTCACTAATTCACGGATTGAGATAAATGCAGAGACCAAATTTCACTCAAGGGATCAAAAGAGTATATATACTTATACTTGAATCGCATATGCCTTATGGCCACCTTACACCAAACAACTTTGACAAGATTTGGGAAAGATTCTTGAAAGATTGTAGTCGTTTAACTAATGCCCCTCATTTAAGCTTTACTCAAAAGACTCCAATCTTTCAAGAATCTTTCCCAAATCTTGTCAAAGTTGTTTGGTGTAAGGCCATTAGTCGCATCAAAAGTTAAACCACCTCCCTGGAGCCAATCGCATTTGTAGTCGCATTAATGGACTGATGTGACTTTGCAGGTGTTTCCATCAAAGGATTTCTTAATCGCATAACTTAAAAGCGCATTAACAAGCTGGATGGAAACCCACTGTATGACTCAAGAGCCCTGCTGTCTGTTGTTAACCTGCCCATCCTGCATGATGTAACCTGCTGCTATTTTACACGTGTGCGGGTAGTTGTGGTTTTTCAGCTCAAGTCTCACATTGTCCATCCTGTGTGAGTGTGTGAGAGGGGGGTATAAGTAGGGGCAGGGGGGTTATATTATTAGTACACTGTATTCAATGCAATCACAATTAAATTTGTATTCTGTACTTATTAAAAAATATATATGCTTCACTGGACAACACATTCATTACTTTATTAGTGCTCAACATGCACAAAATTAGGCATTTAAATGAAACCTTTTAACATTTCAGAAAAAACAGCCAAAACAGGCAGCAAACATGACAACAAATGAATGTGTGTGAGAGAGTGAGAGTGTGAGTATGAGAGAGAGAGTGAGTGAGTGTGAGAGAGAGTGTGAGAGAGAGAGAGAGAGAGTGTGAGAGAGAGTGTGTGAGAGAGAGAGAGTGTGTGAGAGAGAGAGTGAGAGAGAGTGTGAGAGAGAGAGTATGAGAGAGAGAGAGTGTGAGAGAGAGAGAGTGAGAGAGAGTGTGAGAGAGAGTGTGTGAGAGAGAGTGTGAGAGAGTGTGAGAGAGAGAGAGTGAGAGAGAGTGAGAGAGAGAGAGAGAGTGAGAGAGAGAGTGAGTGTGAGAGAGAGAGAGAGTGAGAGAGAGAGTGTGAGTGAGAGAGTGAGAGTGTGAGTGTGTGAGAGAGTGTGTGAGAGAGAGTGTGAGAGAGAGAGAGTGTGAGAGAGAGAGAGTGTGAGAGAGAGTGTGAGTGAGAGTGAGAGTGAGAGTGAGAGTGAGAGTGTGAGTGTGTGAGTGAGAGTGTGAGAGAGAGTAAGTGAGTGAGAGATGGAGTGTGTGTGTGTGAATGATTCCAACATCAAGCAAACACCACAAAAACTGATCCATAAAGAAGAAATAAAATCAAAAAATCAATTCTCTGCTCCTCTCTTCACTCCACCCTGACGCTCGTGTGCATAACGCAGCCACTTCTTGGTACCATCACCAAAACTGTATTCAGTTATCCTTTTGTCGTATCGGCGAGCTGCCACTGTATGGAGATAAAACACATTGAAGAGAAAATAAATAAGCTTACACCTTAAAATGATTTCACATTTTCAAATGTGGAATAAATTATGTATGTAATGCTGGTATGAATGTGAATCTTCACAGACATATCGCTAGATGTACCTGCTAAGGCAAAACTATTTGCTGCCACTAGGGTGGGTTTAGATTTCTAGGCTATATACAGCACAGCAGCCTCAAAAAACAGGGATATAGGATGACTAACTCCTGATTTTTCCTTTAACACTAACAAATCAACAGCAGCTGGCATGCAAGACAAGTTAAAGATTAGGATGCAGACTTACTCATCATGCATTCGCACATCTTTGTGTCTTTGAAGGCTCTTTTGGCTCTCTTGCCCATCCAATTGAACATGCAGGCTAAGTTGTTTGTTAGGGCTGCAGACAGCATTCTCCGTATCATTTCAGAAGAGGAGCCCCCACCCACCAGTGCCAGACGGGAGACCTGAACAGATGACAAAAATATAGTTATGTGTGATCAAGTGTACTGTTAAGACAGATTTTACATACAGTTAAATTGATATTTCTGCTCATTTCCTGTTAGCAAGTTGCACTCTTAACAAGGTTTTTAATTGTGTTGTAGCTTGAATGTTAATCCTCTTTTTGTAAGTCTCTTGCCGTCTAGTAATACATAATATATGAAAGTGTCTGCTAAATGCACAAATGTGAACAGTTGAGAAAGTTGAATTTGTCTGGTACTAAATAATACCCGTTTACAGCTCCATGACCAATTAAAGCAACACACCACCATTTGTGGAAATATGCTCATTTTCTACCTACCCTCAAGTTAAATAATTGAGTTTTACGTGTCTCATGTTCATCCAGCCGTTCTCTGTGACTGGAGATATCACTTGTAGCTCCAAACTATCAAGGACCATTGAATCGGATTATACCGTTAGCAGAGAGAATGGCTGGATGAACAGGAGAAAGGTAAAACTCAATTGTTTAGGTAAAAAATTAGCATTTTTCCACAAACTGTGGTGTGTTGCTTTAAGGTTGGTATTGCACACCAAATTTAACCGCAACTATGGAAAATACTTCAGATGAGTGAAGAATACTACTGTAACTTATCTCCAGGCCTATCAGTTATACCAATGTAAAATAGTACAGCAGCTCTTGGCCATGTTGGCTTTGTCAAAGTGAAGCTCACCAAATATCTACGAGCATGCTCATCTTCCAGAGACGATTCTGCCTTGTCAAAATCTTCCTCATTTCCAAGCGGGAGCTGGATGATGGGCAGGTCTGCAACCTCAGAATTCTCACGAAGTACCCCCTTTGCCTTTATGTCAGTCATCTCCGCCTTTAGGAACTGAATGTCGCGTCCCACTTCCTTCACCTCAATTAGTAGCTGGCCAAGCATTGTCGTCATTTTATTGACTGCAATGTCTTCAGAGGGAAAAAAGGTTTTAAAAGCCATTAAAATAGGTTTATGATAATGCTTAAAAATGCTTGACTAATACATGGCACCTTGTGTCTTCAATATAGAGAAATGTATCAAACTGCTATGTGACAGAGCAATCACTGAAGCCCTTCAAAAAACATGACGAACCAATTTACCAGTGTCGGAAACGTCTAAGAAAGGAATGTCAATGTTGTCAGTACTACATAGGATGAGATATTTTAATCAACCCTGGGCTTATTATCTCTCAATAATAATTTCAGAAAATAAAAACTTACTTTGCAAAAGTTGCCTAGACTCTTCCCCTTTCTCTGGTGCAGAATCTTTAAAATACAATGACAAAATAAGAGTGTCAACATGCAAATGTACAATTACAATATAGCCACTTAGACACTGAAATAATATACTTACAAGCTAATTCAGGCAAATCTTGGGGCGGAAAATAGTTGCTCAAGAACTCTATGAGGAGAAAACATAAGACTGTGGTGAGAAGTTTGTGACCAAAACTGGTACTGCAATCACATTCAAAATACTGCAGAGCATATATCCCCTCACCTAGAGGTTGCCAGCTAGCTGCCTAAGTCAGATAGGTGGAGGGTGGCGCAACAGGCCAAAACACAGTGTATGCATAATGACAACATCAACATAAGTTGAGGGCTGCTACTTCACTTTTGTAATGGGAATATTCAGGCTGGGTTACTATTATAAAAGTATTTGAAATTATCATGATCATGTCTGGTTATACATCAGGGCCATTTTATGATTAATTTACATTTATTTCTTACATACTGTTCCTTTAAAGCACTTAAGTTAAGCACTTATTTTGACAATCCATGGAGTTAACAAGAAACACAAAATCGGAGCACAATGACAGTAGCGGCCTGACAACTCTTTAAAAAGCTGAATGTTTTTCATTCCTTGCTTGCTGAGCATGTTGGACATGGTAAGGGCTGGTGCGGTGTCCTGGCATATCTAGTAAAATTCCATGGAGTTAGCAAGAAACACAAAATCAGAGCTAAAATGACAGTAGTGGCCTGACATTTGTTAAAAAAGCTGAATGTTTTTCATACCATTCCTCACTTGCTGACCATGTTGGACATGGTAAGGGCTGGTGCTGTGTCCTGGCATATCTAGTGAAATTACATGGAGTTAGCAAGAAACACAAAATCGGAGCGAAATGACAGTAGTGGCCTGACATTTGTTAAAAAAGCTGAATGTTTTGTATACCATTGCACACTTGCTGACCATGTTGGACATGAGGGCTGGTGCTGTCTCCTGGTATACCTAGTGAAACAGAGACAAGCTGTCAATTCAAAATTTTGAAACTTGATATTAAACCTTTTATAACTAGCAAACCCCAAACCACACCGAGTAACCTGTGCAGCATCCACCCTAAAGACAGCTCTTTTCTGTACTCCTTCACCCACAACTATGATCATGAAGAAATCCAACATCAAATTTCTCTGCTGGAGCAGCCATACACAGTTCAGGTTCTTCCCAACATGGTGTGATGCAACACATGGTTCAAAGTAAAAAGAAGTGTAATGATGAATTTCACTGGTAGATCCCATTGACATTGCACGCAATCTTCCTGATCTGCAGCCACTCACAAATGGCAACACTGTTTACTTCCGCATTTCGCCAGATTTATGTACAAGGACGCTCTTAACATCACATCAGCTTATCAGTGCACAGAGGCAGTTTGATCATAGCCAGACTACATTTTGATACAAATGTCAGGCTACATTTGTAGGCAAAAAGAAAAGCTTAGTGTAATCAGAACTGAGAAAAGCTGAATGTGACCACATACCCCTTCTTTCTGGTGATCGTAAAAGCTGGAACTGGCCTCTGGAACTGCCTTCTAGTGTCCCTACAAAACATATTATAGATTCTTTAAATACATCATTATTAGCATACAAACATACACTGTGTTCATATCGCCCCAAGATAAATGTTAACTAATGCTACACTGTTTAATGATGAAAAACATGTCACACCAGTACTTGACCAACTATGTGCAATGGATATATAATAGATTAATGTAACAATAGGCCACATTACAGATATTTCGACTTCATGGCAGGTTACATAAAAGTGAGCAGAGGGCTGCAATTGGTCCCTGACCTTAGTATGTTGTAGAGACTAACCTAGCTACACCATAGCGGTCACTTATTAGACTACTATTGCGTACAGAGACAGTTTGAAAGACAACCGCTGAATATAAAATAACACATCATTACTATAACATCATTACTATTCCTTTACTATTCCTTTACCTGGGGAACCCACATCAGGTGCACCAGCAAACCTTTTCTTCTCAGGTAAACCCTGCTCTTCATACAGTTTCGGCCTTCTTTGCCTTAATAAAATCAAAAGTAACAGATCACACCTGTTTTTGGTAAACAATTCCTAGCACAACTCCCGGGGGGAGGGGCATGTAAGGCATGACAAAAGTTAATACTTGATACAGTGAAGGACACATGAAAACAAATACTAGATCCTATTACTAAATTCCCTGATATTCCCTGACTATGTCCACCAAAATATCAAATTCCTTGATTTCCCATGACCTGTGGAAACCCTGCTCCTAGGCTATCCAGTGTACCTTATTGGCCTCATAGACCTCTCTGCAGCCTCTTCCTCAGATTCTAATTCCGATGTTGCACAGTTAGTATTGATATATTTCTTTTCATATTGTGTTGCCTGCTCATGTGTGTCTGTGAGAACAAAAGAAGTAGTAAAGGGATATTTTAGAATTCCACTGTAAGACATTCAACTGACCAGCTTTTGCATACTTCATAGTTGTTTGGCAAACAACAATGTCAATTTACTCTTATCTACAATATCACACAATAGTAGGGATGCAACGTTTTGTTAGTGAAGACAGGGACAGAAATGCACTCAGAGGCACTGCAGTAGGCTATATTGCTGCCATGTAAGATTTTGGTGCAAAATGAAGACCGTTTCACAAACGAAGCATTTTCAGCAGTAAAAGCACTATTTAGATAACAGCTCCTACCCAGACGCCCGTGAGTAGATCTGGTCTAATGTACCCCAAAATTCTGTTGTTACAAAGTTGGAGGAAGAAAGAGTTTATAATTGACAGTAGCAGGTGAGTGGTGAGACGGAGGGAGACAGCGAAATACCAATGAAATACATTTTAACCAAATTGGCAGACACCTCATCTCTAATTGATTCTACAGAGACTAGGCACATCTATTAAAAATCCATGTCATAATTTTTTTTTTTTAAATATTGAAATTGTACTTCTACCATGAGGAAACTGTACCGTTGCATCCCTACACAATAGTGATGACGGGCTGCAGTGACCCACCACAGCTTTTTAAGAGGCGAACATCATGATACGTAGTCCATCGATCATCTGGTTGGAGTTGATCTTGAAGTGCTTTTGAATGTTTAACATGTTTAGGGGGCCACAACAATTTTTGTTGTGTTGCATCATACCAGCTGTCTAGCACTATAGCTACGCCACCACCTCCAGGGAATTGCACAACATTCCAAAGCTCCATGCTGCTTTCCATCTTTGCTTTTCTATGGACAAGAGTAAGGGCATTATTCATGTGCTGAAATTGTGTGACAATTAAGGGGACATCTATAGCAGCATATCCTAGAGTCGAATTTAAACTTCCTGACGTAGATAATTCCTGAGTATCACAAACAAATGAGTCAAACATCACACCAACCCGCTAACATAATGCCTGTATGAGTTTACTTTTACCTTGGGCAACGCAGAGATGGGTAAATTTACCCCAGCCTATTTGAACTATAAATGAACATGAACACCACTGTACAAACTATTACTATTTAGAATATACGGTGCTGTGCATAAGTTAAGACATTTATTTATATAACATTTGTTTTTTTATGATACATGATACATTAAAAAATAATTGATGTCCTAATTTTTTTTTAATTAAGGCATTAAGACAAAAGGCAAAGTATTTTTTATTCCTCCCTTTAGTCAATTTCAGCATGGGTGTCTTAAATTTTGCACAGCACTGTATAAACTATATAGACTTCTCTTTCATGTCAGGTGCTGTGGAAGTCGAATTGAGTGCTTGTCACTTTAATGCCGTGACGGCTTGCTTGATTCTCAAGGTTTTAAGCTAATTTAGTAGCGTTGTTGTGCATAGTGCATATGTGGATTAAATGAATTATGTTTCCCATGTCATTTGGTAAAATAAATGCTCAAAAACTCGAAGAAAATCTATCTTGGATTATAGCAGATAAGTGTCTTGTATCATATCTATAATTTTGGTGAGCTCTACAGGAATTACAAACTATCTCAGATGTAAATGGTTGCGTATCCTATTACTCAAATTCAATTAAACCCACCAGTAGGCTAGCTAGACCTTAGTTTCACAGCCTAGGTATTAGCAACACGGCTTGAAATCATTGCCTGTATCACAAACAAAAACGAAACAATGCGTGGAATTTATCTGGGAATAGGCTACTGAAGGTAGGGGCAGCTATCTCGCTGGCGTGTCTAATTTGGTTCCTTGGTTAACATAATGTAGGCTACGTTTTCTTGCACAAAAATGCGTCTGCTAATAAACTTAAACAAACACAAACAAGCGTGATCTCCTGTGGAATCCTGACTGCGCCTTCAACGTTAGCCTACTATTATTTGTTGACAAAAACCTGAACGAACGGCAGCTGTTCCTGAAGTTCACTTGCGTCTCTTTTTTTTTTAATTAGGCAACTTTTTTTTGCAGTGGCGCTGCGCCGCTGATGAATACATTGTAGGGGAAACACTGTAATGAAATGCATTGTGCTCAAGTGTCCACTCAACTACAGAAATAAATTATAAAGAAAAATAAATAAAAAGATACTATAAAAAAGAGGGGTTGGGGAGCACCAAGGGACACCCAGGAGCAACAGGGGCAAGGAAAAACTCCCTTGTCCAGGAAGAAATCTTGGGCAGATCCACGGCTCAAGGGGTCAACCCAACTGCCTGGGGTCGTGCTAGTAGAGGGAGCATGTAAGTGTGTGTGTGTGTGTATGTGAGGGGCAAGGGAATCCTAAGGGCAGGCATGTGTGATGTCTTGGGTGGAATGATGGTGAGTGGTGTACTGTATGTATGTAGGGGTTGGAGAGTTAAGGGGCAGTGTATGTGTGTGGGGGAAGTGTGCATTTGTGGGGGGAGGGGCAGTGGCATACTGATGATCAGAGGTGGTGGGCAGTGTGTTGTATGTATGTGGCTTAATAAGATGCTGGTAAGGGGCAGTGTGTGTGTGTGTGTGTGTGTGTTGGGGGGGGGGGGGGGGCAGTGGCATACTGATGATCAGAGGTGGTGGGCAGTGTGTTGTATGTATGTGGCTTAATAATATAGTTTATGTATGAAGTATGGGAATAGCTATGAAATAACCTCCATCTGGATACAGAACACATTTGTGTTTGATGTAACGAAGTGCTGTTACACCCATGTTGTCATGTAAGTCACAAACCCTGTATATCCCCATGTGTGACGACTCACAAGGATATGTGTAATATGATTGTTGGTGTTTGAACTTTCTGTACAACACGCAGATATTACCCTGTATATGGACTATGTTCTCAACTAATGCAATATCATCTCCCACAGAAACACAATTGTCCCCATGCGTTGTGGACAAAGTGAACCGACTAGTGGTGACTTTTGTGTATTGTTGGGCAGAACTCAAAGCCTGAGGGAGAGGGCCATTTGTGTGAATGTTGTGTAGCATAGCTTCATCTGTTGGGGATGGAACATTAACAAGGGGAATTTCAGACAACCTTTTGACTAGCTGTTGCAGAGGATTATGGGGCTTGCGTAGAAAATGCTTAATTTGGCCTAAATAATTCTCAAAAGGGAATGCTGAAATATTATCTAGAGGCCCATACTGTCTGCATTCATCAGCTAAGTGAATAACTTGATGTATACTGAAGACAATTTCATCCCTGCCATACAATTTTCCAAAGTGTTCAACAAAAGCAACCATCAACTTTTGGCCATATACCACCATTTTCTCAGAAACTGATGGGGACAAAAACAAATACATCCCAACTGAAAACAACATGAAGTTCTGGTACAATTCCTCGGCAAGGCAATCCTTCAGGACTATAGGACCCCAGTAGAGCATGAAGGATCGCAGCTCGGTTGCTTTCCAACGATCCAGCTCCACCAAAGGCCGTGGTTTGCGGTTAAATTCGCAGGGAGTGTAGGGACGTAGCTCCAACAGTTTTTGTGAAATCAGGTTAACCGTTCTGGATGGAAGCCTAGTGGTTAGATTTTTGCCCTTTACCCACTTAATTAATAGTTTCCTTGTTACCCCGAGGCAACAGAGGTGCATATAATCTAGCGGGAACATAGAAACCATCTTCACCAACCCTGTTAAAGGCCCAAGTGTTTGCCTCAAGCAAGGGCGTCGTAGTGGGGGGACAAGTGGGAATAAATTACCCGGGCCCCAAGTGGGGGGAGGGCCCCTAAGGAGTTGAATTTTATTTTCCTTAATAATAAATAATTTCCTTAATTTAAAGATCTTAATAAATGTTATTAACTAATATAGATGCAAATATTTCGGGTAAATGCATCAGTTGATTGATGTATTAAATTGTGTCCAAGCCAACATTGTTTGAGGGCAGGCACCCTCTCCCTTGCACGAAATGGTTCAGTCCGCCTTCCCCTGCTAGGTGCATTTTTGAAGTAGGCCTAGCCTTGATTCTGCCGAAGCGGCAATGCAGACTGTCGCGTTGTCTAAGAAAGCTAAATCCGGTTCCCAGAAAAGAAAAGAGAGGCAAGAAAGGGAGAAAAAAAGAAATGAGGGAAAACAAGTGTTAACAGCCTTCTTTCCCAAGAAAGGTGAGCCCAATGTGAAAGCAATAGTCTACAAATGAAATGAACTCCTGAAGGTTACAAAACACTTCAATACCACCGCGAATCCGCGATTATCAGTGCTAAAACAGCATTAACACAAAATTAGAAATAACATGATGCCTGGTTTATAGCCTACCACAACATTTCAATAGCCTACTAATCCGAAAATTATTATGAGCTAATAGCTTAACTTAGTAGGCTCAATGTTATATAGGTTCATGAGGAAAGGCTGTCAAATTAGTAGCAAAGCTAACTTGTGAAACGCATCACACTCAGCTATAGATAGCTGTTATCTCAGCCAAAAGTGTTCAATTTGTATAGATAGCTGTTCTCTCAGCCAAAAGTGTTTTCATTTTCTAGCTTTTAAACATTCTTTAAACATAAGAAATTCAGTGAAGTCTTGGGTAATAAGATTATTTTCTGTTATACAGTACATATAAGAGTTGTTAGATTAATTCAATGTGTGATTAGATAGTAGGCCTAGTTAGTTGTGAACCTCATGCTTCATGCTTACAGCCGGTGGTTGGTTGGTTGGTTGGTTGGTTGGGGGGGGGGGGGGGGGCCCATGGCCACCACTTGTGCATAGGGCCCAGAATTTGGTGCTACGCCCCTGGCCTCAAGTGATGCTCCTCATCAATCATGTGTGAAAAACTATAGTCTGTCCTGAGCCTGACATTTGTCTCTGGAAAAGTTATTTTATTCCTCCAGACACCTTCTTGGTCACACTTGTCACATCCAGAGTATCCATTGTGTGATTTTATGTTCTTAACGAATGCTCTGGCTGGAGCATCACAAATAACCGAGTCAACTACCACACTGAGTCGCTTACCATTATGAACAATGCCATTAGCCAGTGTATCACCAAGTTCTTCCACAAAATGCTTCAAGTACTCAAAAATATTTGGCTTGCTTATACCACAAAAACAAGCAATAACAAATGGGGACTTGGTGTAATCACACTTGAGTAGTCCAAGTATGGGCCAGAATTGCAGCTTCGAACTTTTAAAGAGGGGAAGGCCATCTATGTTAAACTGCACAGCAAGAGTTGTGAGGTTCACTGGCAGACTCAGACATTTGATTCTTGACAAAATTCCATTAACTAAACCAAAATGGTAGTACTCCCCATCTCCCATTTTAGTAGTTGGGACATGAGTTTGTGTCCCAAGCAAAGTCCTCCCATCCTTTGGGAGCGTAGGGTGGAATATCTTTAAGATGGAAAGCAGAGCAGACAGTGCAACTAATGAGACCGAGTAACTTGTGGCCCAATATCTTAGACTCCTAATCAAAAGATCAGGATCTGGCTCATCAGTCACAGACTCAGAGTCAGACTCAACTAGATCATCCAGATCATCTGGGCCTACAGCAGCACTCTGATGCGCATCAAAGTCAAAGGACGAAGTTCTGATGTGCAGACGCTCTGATATGCTATCCTCTAATAAATCATCCCCTTGCACACAGAAAGTTGTACATTCAGGTGGTGTATCCAGACAAACAGAAGACGTGGAAGGTATTTCATTATGTTCGAAAATGAGTGAAGCCGAATTTGTTTTCATCAGTTCAGGCCTATTAACGGTTTCCTGATATTCATTAAGGATATCCTGTTGCGTGTTCCTGACAAATTTGTTTACAGTTCGTCTCTTAGCCCAGTAAGACGTCATATTGGGAACTTTGATTTGGCAATATTAAAACAATTGTGTGCTATACTGCTAGCAGTCAAACAGTGTGAGCAATGAGCACGACGTTGCCGGTGGCAGTGTACAATAAGTACAAAGTTAGCACTTTTAAAAAAAACTTTAATAAACCAAAAAGGGAAGGAATACGTGGGAAAGATGTAAGAAAAAGTATTGTAGCCTGGTTTCTTTACGGGGAAAAAAGAACGTTTCTATCAACCACGAGGATTGCTAGCAGTGAAAAATGAGGAAGTGTTAGAGATTTGAGAAGCAAGAGAGCCGACTTATGAGACAACTACGACCTACCCCACGTGGACTGCAGTGAAAGTTTGAGCAGCAAAAGAGCTAACAAGACGACCGCAACCTACTACACGTGATTGCTAGCAGTGAAAAACGAAGTTAAAGCAGCAAAGAAGCTAACTGACAAGACAACCACGCAAGGTTTTTTTTTTTTAAATGATTTTTTTTTTTGCCTAGTTTGACATGAAAACGTAAAAAGTGAAGTAAAGGCGAAAGACTTGAGGAGACAATCACAGGGATTGCTAGCAGTGAAAAATTAGAAATGTTCAAAATTTGAGCAGGGAAAGAGCTGACCAACAAGACGAAAAAACGATATAAATTGTAGGGTTTTTTTCAGGATTATAGTCTAGTTGTTTTACAAAAAAAGGGAAGTAAAATTCAATCGTTTCTGTCAAGAGAAAATATCGTTTTCATGGGCTGGAGACTTATGAGGAGACAACCACGAGGATTGCTAGCAGTGAAAAAATGAGCAGCAAAAGAGCTGACCTACTTTCAGCAGACCCAGGTGAAATAAAAGCCTTTAAAAAAGCTGTTTGTTCATTTATTTCAAGAGAAAATCGTCTTCAGCCGGGAAAATACTTGAAGAGACGTCGACAACCAACATGAAAATCAATCTGAGTGCATCGTCTCAAAGATCTGACTCTATACGGCGCTGACAGAAAATGGTTTGAAATTGTTTGAAAGGCAATATTTGACGATTGGATGAGAACAATCACGCGGTTTTCTGATTAGTCAGTGAAACAGTGGGCCACACCTACAACCAGAGTCGCCAACGCACGCGCAGATCATTCTTTTACGTGTGTAGGTAATATTCATTGCTCTCTCGCTACCGAGCTCAGCACATCAACTGTCCCAGGTATCGAGCGCTCCCTTCGGTGTAAAGCTGGGTCATGGCCGGGGCTGGAGCTCGTCTTCGTTAAACCCAGTGTCGCACAAAAATACATTCACTCACACTCGCCCCATGAACAGAATCAACAGAATAAACATGCTCGTTCGCAAAACTAATAACGACAGAAAATCTATCAATAGTTAGCGCTTTTTTGGAGAAAAGGAACGAGGGAAAAGTCGAAATAATAGCCGAATTGTAGCTATTGACCCCCATTTCGGTAAGAGTTTTACGACGGTAGCGTCTTAACAATAAGTATGTGATGGGCACCGTCAGTGTCATTTACCAAAGTTCCTTGAATAGCCACAGGTGTTTCAACCATAGACTGTATATATACACCAATCCGCCGCGAACTTTATGGGCGCTGCCATCTTGCCTGCAGCCATTACTGCGTGCCTGCGGAGTGTGACGGTGTGACACTTGCTAATGGCTTTTCAATGAAAGCATCCTGTCAGAGAATATCAAATAGGAGATCCTGCTCATGAAAAAATGTCAGGTGAAAGGGAACATTGGGTAGATGATGTCAGGCAGTGGCCAAAACTTACCGATTAAGGTAATTTATTGACAACATAATGTATTAAGACGTGTATTAATTAATGACAACAATAAACCGAATGCTATCATTAGTAGCTGTGTTGCTAATATGTTCACAAGCTTCAGAAGTTGCAAATAACTATTAGCCACGACCACTTGTAGCAGTAAAATACATGTTCTTACAGGTATTCAGGATTATTTTATTAATCGTATGTATTTCATCCACTTTTAACGCACATCTTGGTCCTCCACTCGACAAGGAACTCTGTGTAATCCGTAAGCCTGTAAACATGGGCACTCAATGTGCAACAAAGGTTTGTGAATTTCACAAACGGTTTAATTCTAGGTCTGTATATTCCTACTGTTGTTAAAACAGCCGACCACACAACACGCTTTTCCCGGCATCACTGAACAGCATACGTACTAAATAAAAATTAAGAAAAAGAAGAAGATTTCGCATCTACAGCTAACGTCTGCTACAGCCGCCTACGGGACCAACACATTATTTTGCTACTTCCTTAGCAGCAAGGCAACGCAGTAATGGCGGCGCTGCTTTACTTCCGTGTTTCGCCGGATTTGTGTATAGAACTGGACAGTGTGGTTGCATTCAGCAGTGTTCTATGGAATTGAAGCCGCCGAGGCGACGCCATCTTGGAAAATTTGCAACCAATTTGAAGTGCGGCTGCGCAGCAGAAGTTGAAGCATGCGCAGTGAAGAGGAGTCGCGGTCAGGCACGCCCACTCAGTTGCCACTCAGCGAGTTAAACACGCCCCTTGTCAAGTGAAACCCGCCCCCTTCTCCTTTCCACAACGCAGGTCGACTTGGCGCCGAAGGCTAGCTGGCTGGATGAATTTTTTGCGGCTGTGAGTTAGCTAAAGAGTACAATCAACAATCGGTTTGTTCTTGTCTGGTAAGTGTTGCGTATCAACTGAAAAGTTTTTTTTGTCTATTGTTGTTCTTAAATACGTCTAAGAGAGCTTATTATGTTGATTATAGACTGTGACAATTTAGTATGGTGAATACTAATGAGCTAACAACAGAAATACGGACAGCGAATTACATGCTAACGTTAGCAGCTAGCTGCTACAAGGCTAAGTTAGTCGTTGAAGTGAAGATTAGCACACAGCTCCCGTAACAGTCGATGCATGATATACTTGGTTTTATTAGTTGTTGCTGTTTTCAAATATCTCAATCTTAATGTATGCCATCTCAACATGGAGTAACCATTGACTGTACATGGGGATTAATAACACTAGACAGTCAGTACAGTATATGATGTGATAAAGCAACGGTATGATGTGATAAAGCAACGCAAGTTAACGTTAACGTAATGTGAAGCATGGACCTCATCAACCCGTCATGTTAATGTAACTACTAGCCAGTTTGCCAGCGTTGCATTTTTTCTAACGTTAACGACAGACACCTCTGTTAGAGCTACTTCTGTGATGGTAGGTCGGTAGCATAGACTGTAAAAAATAGATCGGTAGGTCGATAGTTGTAGACCGCATAAGTGAATGATTGATAAATGAAATGCCTGCATTAAACACTACGCCAAGAACCAGTCACTTCCCAGGGATATCGGTGAACATTTGAGAAAGACCTTAGTTTGTCATCTAACGTCCATGATCAGTCATACTGATAACGTTATTTTTCAAGCTGACGCAAGTTAATAACATTCCCACCGCATATTTAAATGTGTAGTTAACATTAGGTAGGCTGTGAAGTTTATTGCACACATATATTTAATTAATTGGTATTAGTGGTGTTGAGTGCCTGATTAGATGCTTTGTAATGTTGTAAAATTGTCTGACTAACTTTATTGTAACTTTCCTTTTTGCAGGTAAGATGGCTGAATGTACTGGAGGTGGCGGCAAGGTGGTCTCCATGGTCTACATTAGTCTGCAAGCAAGGGAATGCCTACGTGAAGTGGTTTGGGTGGGGTGGTCTGAGGTGGCATGTCCTCCTCCTTTCTCCAAGTCCCCTGACATCCATCTCCCTGACATCACCCACCGTCACTGGATCAACCTGAAGCCCCTTATACATGGGACATGGCACAGCACCACTACGTTATGAAAACACATGACTTTCAATAACTTGCGTGGCACCAAGAAAGGTCTGCCGCTGCTCTGAACCTTCTGTTAATGTGACATCATTCATACTTGAGGCTGTACACATCCCTTTGTTTCTATTTTCTTTATTGATGTCACCCAAACTTCAACTTTCTGTATGCCCCTGAACTCACACAAATTTTAAATTGCAATGCGCCATTTAACCAGTGGTGTAGTCTAGTTAGTTAGTTGCAGTGGTGGGTATACTGTGAGCAACCCCAAATGTTATTGAATACGTATCCTTGCCTATTTTAAATGGGTATACTGAGATGATGATGCTTTTTAAATGGGTTTACTGTGTAGTCCTGTGTATCACGTAGACTATACCATACCACGGTCATTTAACTGCCTTGGTATTTAAGTCAGAGGCCATTGCTTAGTATTTAACTGTAGCCTACACAAAGATGTAGACGTTACAAGAATATTAATATCAGAATAATTATTGGTTGATACTAAATCAATATTGAATGTTTTTTTTTTATTTCTTTTGTGTGATATATCATTCAGAATGTTGCAACATGACTGGTCTTCAATCAGCCAAAGAGGACACATCGTAACTCCTCTCCTAGTTACTCTCCATTGGCTCCCTACAGTAGCCAGAATTAAATTTAAATCTCTCACTTTGGCCTATAGGACACTGACTGGATCTGCTCCTTGTTATTTTAATTCAATGATCAAGATATACATCCCCAACCGCCCACTGTGGTCTTCTGATGAGCTTCTGTTGTGTCGACCAGTCTTAAACGCTAGGTCAAATTCAAGACTTTTCCTCAGTGGTTCCATGTTGGTGGAATGAGTTGCCCAGTGCTCTTCGTTCTTGTGATAGTTTTTGGTCTTTTAAGCACTTCTTATACATTATGGTTTGTATGCAGTAGTACTGTTTTATTTTCATTATAGGCTGTTGATTAATTTGACATTGTTTATTATTGATATTCTCCTTAATGTAGTCTTACCATGTTATTGTTATTATATTATTGATTGAATGGGCATTATTATTTATTATTGCTTTCCCCCCTCATTTTAATTGTTTATTTCATTAGGCTATTGATTGATCCCTGTTTTAAGTATTATATTGTTTTGTATTTGTTAAGGGTAACCATAACCATCATCATAATGTGGTATTTTCTTATGCACTTGAAACAAAGAATAAAAATCTTTCTTTAAACGTAGTACCACTTTAAACACATCACACACTGAACAGCAAAGTAGCTTCCTGATGTTTACAGAGTATCCTGATGTAGTAGGTCCATGTTCTCATATTTTTACAGCTGACATGAAGGCTGCAATATTACATTTTTGATTTATAATGGAGCACCCTCTCTGACTAGCAAGCCTGTGGTAGAGGCATACGATTACAGACATATTGAGAGAGCCTATCAATTAATTGTCACAGTTTTACATTTAGACGTATTATTTTGAAATGATGTACGTCTACGAGAGGATTACACATCACTGGCAAGACCTGATCAAATTATACCAATGCAAAATGCTTCTCCAGCAGTGCAATCGCAGGTAACAACGATACCTTAACAGCATTTTCAGATACCGCTGTTCTGAGCATACTAAGCATTTGTAACTTTGAATCCCTCCTCACGTTAAGCTATGGTCCAATAATGTGTTCACTAAAACACAAGTAACGTTATTTGTCGGGCTGATTCATAAATGGGCATATCGAGGTTGTCGACCTAGCAGGCTAGGTGGCGTTTATTGCCATTCGCAAAACTAAGCAAGAGTTAACGTTAATGAAACTTAACATCGCCTTCTCCAGTGACTTAAGTGTATTCAAATGAAGTTGCAACGATGATGGCGGGAATCACTGGTTACGTTAAACCATTTGAAACAAGTAGGACTGTAAATGATGGTGACTGGCTAACGTCACTTCAATATAGCAGAGCCCTTTTACTTTACCTATCAACTGGCTAATGCTAGCATGATGTAGCATGCTATGAGCTAATATACTTAGCATCTACGAAAGAACAGCACATATCTTTTTTCACAAAGAATCTGTCACAACTAACAACGATGTCTCTTACAAACAACTACACAATGTATGACTATCAATTTTGTATTTAGTCAGACTGTGATAAGATATAGCCTAATGATAATGACAGCAACACTTATTTAGGTTAGATTATGTGTCGAAATCAGGTGTCGTTAAAATAAGTGAGCGATGACGTGGTAGTGTCTGCAGCCTAGACGTTAAAACATAATGGACAAAGCGTCGTGTCTGCAGCCAGGCAGCTGTCAATCATAGGTGTAAACACGCCCTTTTTAGATTTGTTAATATAACATTAAAAAAAATAATTTCAGCGAGAAAAGAAAAATTGTGTGTATTGAAGCATCTTGAAAACAATTTTTTCGAATAAAAAGTTGTAGATACAAAAATAGTTTTAGGTGAGAAAAGTGACACGGAAAGTTGGCTACTTGGCCATTGAAATACATGGGGATGGGCGGAGTTACACATTGTACTGCAACCAGCCACCAGGGGGCTCTGGACTAGCGCTCGCATCACTCTTAACAGACGGCACACTGTCCAGTTCTATATATACAGTCTATGGTTTCAACTAATTAGCAATCGCTATTACGAAGCTAACGGTTAGCAGCTAATGCACCAATCTTCAAAATGGATGTAGGCTACCTGCTAATGGTAACCAACCAACACTAGACTAACCATCCACTTATCGAACAATTTAACCGTGAAGCAATAGCAACCTTTCCAACTTCAAGTCTAAAAACGAATATTAACATAATAGCCATACATCTAACTCTAGCATAATGACGTTAGCACTAACGAACACCAAATTCAGTTATTTCACCAACGGTAGAACTAGTCTAGAACACGGTAGAACTACATCTTGGAATAACCTATTTAACCACTTTTTGTAGTTTAGTTTCTCAACAGTGGCTGATAAAAAATTATAAATGTCGAACTTACCTTTACAAATGTTAAGCTGACACTTCTACTTCTACTTCTACTTCTTCTTCTTCTTCTTCTTCTCTTCTCTTCTCTTCTCTTCTCTAACGTTTGCACTGCAGCGAGAGTATCCAGCTCCTCCGGGAGAAAATTCAAATAAAATGCTGCTTGCTGATTGGACGGTTGATTAAAGCGCGTATCCTCAGAAGATTGACATTGAAACGATGTTAATGAAATGCTTAACTTTTAATCATGGAAAACCCAACCTTTAAGCAATGTTGATTCAACGCCAGTTTTTCAACGTTGAAATTATAATTACACTTAAACATTGAATTGATGTTGACTTTTTAAACTCAACCAAACAGCAACCAATCTGACCAAATTTCAACTTTAAATCAATGAAGTTTGCTATCTGGGAGGCTTCTATGAGCCATTTTCTGGCTCCCTTAACCTGACGTCAAAATAAGGGAATTTGCATAGAACCACCCTGGCGCCACCCCTCACCTCTCAACCCCCATATAGCCCCACCCACCCAATTAGTTGAAGATCCGCCATTAGTTTGCTGGTTTAACGAGCACGGACACCAAGCTCAATGACTACAAGCAAGAGCAAGTCACACATGAAGTGTTGGCTGCACAGAACAACACAAATCCTTGCACTTTCTCCCAGCCAAAGACGACAGAAGAACCGAGTGGCTCCACTTCATTGTCGATGGCCATGTTCCAGCAACAGTCGGCAAACATTTTGTGGTGTGTGCGAACCACTTCAAGACAGACTGCTTTGAAAACTTAGGACAGTACACTGCAGGATTAGCCATCAAACTTCGTTTGACAGAGGGATCTGTACCTACTGTTCGTGGCAAGTCACAAGATGAGAGACATGTAAGTACTTTCAAATAATGACTTTTGTGTTTCTATCGCAGTTAAGCATGAACTAACGTTAGGCTGTTCGTGTTTTGCCATTTAGCACAAGCTAACGCAAACATTACGGCTAACTTTAGCCCTGCATCTGCTTGGAGTGAGCATTTCCTCCATTCCAAATTGCAAATGCAGCACACAGCCGATCGAGTCATATTTGACAATCCCAGTCAATAATATCTGAAAGTAATGATTTGAAAATGTTGTCTAGACGCTAGACCTCCATTAAATATTGTCATGTTATCCACAATTGAGGCGACCAACAGCTAAAAGCCCTTAGTATAAGCTAATGTTAGCTTGTAGCCTCACTTTATAACGTTATCCAGTGTTTGCACATTTCCCCTATAGCTCTATTTCATTTAAGCTGCAAGGGTTTGTCACAATTTGTAGTCGTTTTGTCCTTACTGATAAGGAGTTAGATATGGTCATGTTATCTACAATGAAGGTGGCCAGTAAGCTCTTGGTCTAGGCTAATGTTTGCTGTTGTAAATAAAGCGAGATATAGTACTGACAGTGCAAGAAGTTGTAGCCTCAGTTTTTAGCTCAAAGTAAACGTGCATATTATGTGCATGCCATTATTTTCATGTTTGGTTTTCTCTTTACTGCGCAAGACTCTACCTGGCTGCTCTGCATTACAATGAGGATGCTGCACGAGACCAGGCCACCTTATCCTCTGGGGGACCCTCTCTACAGGATGCATTTCCCAAAGTACAGGGAGAGTGCAGGGTGAAACCCATCAAAACCGAGACAACATTCCGTAAGTTACATAATTTTTTATTTATCAACAATAAAAGATCCGTTCATTTTGCATGCTATTGCACTCTGGTGTCTTTACAATGAACAAAACAATAAATAAATGTACAATGAAATACTTTACAAACTATGTACATAGTTACAGAAGTGTTTGTGAAATATTGCACAGGGCATGTGGAACACTTGATGGGCTTCATCATGGGCGAGGTCTTTGTGGACCAAGAAGCATACAGGGAGGAACTCCTGAAAATAAGCATTCCTCCGGACCTGTCCTCAGAGTTTGAGCACCCAGAGAAGGAGGAGGAGGTGATCGCCAACTATGTGTCTCGCTTCAATCCAGGGGAGGCAGTTTGAAGCCCACATATTGTCCTTGGCTGTCAGGAAACTCCCGACGAACACGCAGGACCACACATGACGGGATGACGACCCTTATTCTGCATCCAAGGAATCCCCAACACCAACTGACAAAGCTCCTGTAGGCAAGCTATCTGTAACGACTAAAAAAAAAAAAAAAACATTGCAGTAGTTAGCAGGTTACATAATCTGTCAGTTCTGTCAAAAGTGCAAAGTGCACAAAGTGCAATTGTCATATTGCATATGTCATGTTTTATTTCTGTTTTGTGTAATGAATATATTGTAATTTTATTTATATTTAAATGTGTCACGAGTGTATGTTTGATACCTGCTGAATTTGCAGACAATAGCCATACATAAAAAGAAAGAAAACAACAATTGGGGCATGTGTTGGTGTGTAAGGCCATTAGTGACCTATGAACATTAGTAAGACTAACATCTGCTTTTGCTGATAAAAACGGTAGCCTGTCACTTCTCATACACACTGGGAAAAACTAATAAGTAGCTTCATAAATAACACATACTGCTCTAGTCCCCGTAGCCGTAAGGCCCCATGGTCAGCACTGTATATGTTCAGTGCGTTCTGAAGAGAATAAACATTCAGGCACACCGGGTATAAACCCGTCTGCTGCAGACGTCGTGTGATCTATAATGGTATGGTGAGTGCTATGCTAGCACAGTCCCTAGCATTATTTGTAAATGAGTGAGTATGGCAGCATACTCGCTAGCTCATTTATAAATAAGGTAGTAACACGGTAAGATATTTGCAGGCCTTTCTGTATCTTAGAAAAGTTACCTGTGTAATCTCCTGGCAGCAGGGCATGAAATTGGCACCCGCCCACACGCCAAATGCGGGTAACTTTTGTGATTGGCGGGTGAAACTGTCAATCTACCTGCCACGTTGGCGGGTAGCCAATAAGACAACAACACTGAGCAAGGAGATGCACTGTCGGGATTGCCAATTTTTGAGCCAATAATCTACTCTTTACTCCGCTACATTTTCAATTGCCTTTCGTTACGAGAACAAGTTTATTATTGGAGAAAGTATCTCAAGGGAGAAAAGAGCACCTCTCCCCGGTACACAACTGCGTGAGAGAAAAGAAACAGTGCTTCAGAATGCATTGCTACGTTTCCCCGCGATTATAAAAGTAATGGCTGGCCTATGTAGCCTACTACACGGAAGTAGATGTTCTATATAGCTAACAACTCAGTTAACGCAATGACGTCCTGCCAGTTGCTGCATCTTCTGGTGAGGCTGCCAGAGTGCCAACGAGACTATATGACATGACACGGAAACTTCCACATATATTCATTTCTGGCCAGCATCGTTCAACAATCACATTGGACAAGGAAAGTAGGCCTACAACTTAATTTACAAGCAAAGCAAATGCACTGGAAATCGAGCATACAAGTTAGAAAAAGCCTAGCATTCATTTATGTAGGCTCAATGTTGAAGGACATGACATGAGATGGTCGGCTGAGAAAACATAGCCTGCTCTGTCACTCTGCCCAAGTGGATATGCCTAGGCTATTATAGCCTAAATATAGGTCTACCCATAATATAGCCATTGTTTTTAGGTTACATTGTCTGTATGGTGAAGTTATAACCAGACTTCTAGCAATGCAAAGCAGAAGAATCAGCTGCAATGTATTGGAAGACTGCTTTTCAATCCATAGCCACGTAGCCTAATGCTTATTCTGGCAATGACAAAGTATATTAAATAAAATATATTTGAATTGGGCTTTTAAAATATGTTTGACTTATATGATTAGCTTACAGAGGAGGAGAAAAGCAAATAGGCATAAGGATACTTTTGTATCCCTTTAAAGGTCCATCAAAAATATAAAAATGTAAGCCTACAAAAAAGTAACTTGTTAGGCCTACGTGAGTAATTTATTAACAAAGTACTTTTTTACTTTTACTTGAGTACTGTAATGTGTATTCTGTACAAGTTCAAGAACCATTCTTATGCATTTTCTGAGTCGTTCGCCTTTATTTTGGGCACAAAATAATTTTGGCTGGTAAAAAACCACTGTGGCAGGTGGATTTCAAAATTCACCTGCCACAGTGGCTGGTGGCCAAAAAAGTTAACTTCAGGCCCTGCCTGGCAGCATATACTCTGCCTCAGTTGGCACTGCCCAACAATTTCCACAAGCACACCTATATAATAATTAAAATAATAATAATAATAATAAAAGCTAATCAAGTGCTGTGAATCTAGTGAAGTTTCAAATACAAGCAAATGTTAAATATTGTAAAAAGACTGGCTTTGTCACGAAAAATTACATTACGTTTACTTCGTAACAGGCTGAACAGGGTGAAAGCTAATAGCCAAGACTAATTTGGCACGTAGGAGAGATAGCAAATACATTGATTTAAAAAGTTAACAAATCATTTAGAAACTGCTTGCAGCATTCGTGAAGGTGTTTCTGCAGGTGGCTCCTCTTCATCTTGATCTGGGTCCGACTCTGGGTCGAAAATGTTGGGCTAGAGTGCGCCTCTGTATTCTGTCATTTTCACCCAAGCAGTGGAGGTTTTCACGTGAAGAAAACGAACAGTGTAAACATCTGACAGTGGGGCGTGGTCAGCAGTAGCTTATTTGCATAAAAGTGATAGAGTCCTTAAACGGCTCATTCTGAAAGGGACTGAAGCTGGCAAGAATTAGGCTGCAGAGATCTCTTTATGTGAGATTGATTTTTTGCAAAAAACTTTATGAACATGTTTTGTATAGCCCATAGACCTATTCTAACTTGTTTAAAAAGAGGTATAATATGTCTCCTTTAATATAACGGGTACGCAGTTGAGTCACACCGCTCGTCTGGCAATTTGTTTTTGTTTGATTTTTTTATCATTTCCATAATTTAATGTAATGTTTTGTTTTATTTTTGTATGTGCTCTTTAAGTTAGGCTTATTTGCTTTGCATAGGTGTCAATTATCGTGCATTCTCTCCTGGTATTATCGTAGTAGTAGGCTAGTAACGTTATCAGTCTGCATCAGGCTAACGTTAACGTTAAAGTCCATTGGAGTGAGGAGATCAACAGGGTGTAGGCCTGAAGTCAGTCAAAAAAAAAACAGACATCGCCGTGCACACAAGATACATTTTGGAAAGCGACCCATTTTTAATGTCGGATATCTATCTAAATTTGATCCAATGTGTGCAAACTGAATCTGAATTTGCTAACCAATTTCAGATACAGCGGGGAAAATAAGTAATGAACACGTCAACATTTTTTTCAGTAAGTATACTTCCAATGAGGCTATTCACATGACATTTTCACTAGACATTATTAACTCAGATAATCCACCCACATAAAAAAATCAAACATTAAAGTTCATAAGTAGAATTATGTGTAATAAAGTAGAATGACACAGGAAAAAAGTATTGAAGACGCCTACTGAAATGTCTTAAATACTTTGTGGAAAAGCTTTTATTTGTAGAGACAGCTTCAAGGCATTTCCTGTATGACAAGTTGAGCCTCGAGTTGCTAGGTTACGGGGACGCTGGCGAGACACGCCGCTCCGTCTGGCATCATGTTTTTGTTTGTTTTTATGTAATGTTCGTAATTTTATGTAATGTCATGTTTATTTTTTGTATTGATTTGTCTAGTTAAATGTTTTCTCTCTTTATTTACGTTATTTTTGATAGTTTTCGTGTTATTCTCTTAGTCCTTTTTACTGCTTCCAAGTCGGCTGATGTCGTTAACGTTTGTCCATTGGGAGCTTGCTATGGCTAGCTTTTGCCCTGGGCCTCTGACATCCTTCCCATCCATTTGTGAGCCGGTGCTACACTTCACTGTCTGGTCGAGGGGATTTCTCGGGACAGCAGCTGGAGCTACTCTGCCGAGGCCGCCAAGCTGTTTCTGACTTGTGAGCTGCCATGCCAACTGCCTGGAGTCTGGATTGAGCAGACTAACGTTAACGTTGAAGAACTCTGCATCATGGACCTACAAACTGTCGCTGTTAAAAGTTCACCGAGTTGCTGATCTACAAGATCGCCCACGACTTCGGACTGTTATGCTTCCAGTGATCTCCAGACTAACAAGGCCTAACGTTAACGTCATCTCCAGACTGCCATCGAGTTCACTGGGTTTGTCAGTTGTAAAGAACTTTGTTGGCGTTGCATCGGTTGTGGAGACACAGCTGTGCGCAGTTTCGCACGAGTCATCATTGCCCTTGGACATTTTCAGCCGGTCGGAAATTGGACTAATTTTATTTTTATTTATTTCATTTATTAATTTGTTTGTTGTATGTCTTGGTGTCACGGGTACGCTGGCAACTACGCCGCTCCATCCGGCATCTTTTGTGTTTGTTATTTCTTAAATGTATGTCTTGGTGTCATGGGTACGCTGGCGACTACGCCGCTCCGTCCGGCATCTATTGTCTTTGTTAGTCTGTGTCAATGACAATGTCTTATATGTGGAGCGCTTTGGGTTGCACTCTGTGCATGTTAAATGCGCTATACAAATAAATCTGACTTGACTTGACTTGACAAAACTAATCAGTCGCAGTATTCAGGTGTGATTTTGGCCCATTCTTTTAAAGAGATAGTCTTTTAATATTGAAGATTCCAGGGGTCTCTCTTCTGAATCTTGATCTTTAGTTAACTTCCAAAACTGTTCAATTGGATTTAAGTAAGGCCTTGATTTCTTTTCTCTGAAACCAATTGAGAGTTTCCTTCGCTGAATGCTTTGGATCATTGTCCTGCTGGAAGGTCTAGCCATGTGTATGAAGTGTATGAAGTCTGCCAGTACCATGAGATGAAAAACATCCCCACAACATGGTGCCTCCACCTTCAAACCTCGCTGTTGGTATGGTATTTTTAGGGTGATGCACAGTGCCAAAAACACAGATACCTCCACCTCAGATGATAGCTCGCCATCCACTAGCAAAGAAGGACTCGGAGCAAAGTCCTCCAAGCAGCAAAAGCTAGATCTTTCTGCCTCACAACAAAAACCTATGACACAGGCTGAAGACAACTGTAGGTCTGTCGATGTGCAATATCTTGAATTTCCCCTTGGGGATCAATAAAGTATCTATCTATCTATCTATCTAATAAATATCGAACGTTATGTAGCCTACAGTACAAACACCTGTCTGTTCTCATTTCAACTGGCTGCTCAAAACTGCTCAAAAAATCCAAATTCTTTGATAAAGCAACTTTTTTTTTTTAAACAGTAACGCAAATAGTTACTTTCCCTGGTAACGAGTTACTCTTATCATAGAGTAATTCAGTTACTAACTCAGTTGCTTTTTGGAACAAGTAGTGAGTAACTATAACTAATTACTTTTTTAAAGTAATGTTCCCAACACTGTTCTTGTGTGACACCTTGGTAACGAAAAACCTTTTTATAGCCCATCAATATGTACTAACCCAACTTATACAGTATTAATTTGCACAGATAGGAGAGATAATTACTCTCTAACTACTTAAATTCCAGCTCGTTCCTTGCCATTCCTTGCCTTTGTGTCCTGCTTTTTTTTTGGCGTGTTCAATACTTTTTTCCTGTGCCATTCCATGTTTTTACTCATAACTCTACTTTACTCTACTTATGGACATTAATGTTTGGATTGTTTTATGTGTGGATACCCTTGGATTTTTCCTCCCTGATAATTTTTTTTATCATAACTTTGTTCCTATTATGCTCCATAATAAGCCAGAGCCTGTAACGACTCAAATGTATTCTTCTGGATGTGTAATAAATCGTATGCTACCAAAATAGTTGAAGACCGATCAGCAGCCCTTTTCCTAATAGCAACTCACATGCATATTGAGCTTGCAATGTTTTGCTTGTGTTGAACTTTTACAGTTAACTTTAGGCTACAGTTTGAACAGTTGAACTGTTACAGTTATGGTGTTGAAGTGGTAATGGTGTTGAAGTGGTAAGTAGGCTAAGCAATAAAAAGTAGTGGAATTATTTGTGGTTGACATAGAAATTTTGACTTGGTGCTAAAAAGTTAGAACTATGGATTTGATGTTGGCCGCGAATTCAGAAGCTGCGTTAACGTTACACTGATACAACATAGGCTACTCTTACAAATATTACAAATATTTGGCTAACAGACATCTGCTCTGTTTTGTCTTGTACGTGACAAAGACTCCTGGTTCAATTGTTTCCAGTTTCATAGAAACGAGGGTGTTAATTTTGCAGTAACTACAAAATCCAACCAAGGCATCACGTTGATGTTTCTCCACATTCTTTTCACGTATCTGGCAGCTATCCATGTAGTGAAAAGGGATAGGCTACCAGTTCAAAAGGAGGCCTACAGTTGTTTTATAAATAGGATCGCTATGACCGTGATGTAGAGGGCAAGAAAATAATAGCAGTCTCTCATGTATCAGGTCAAAATTGCTCATGATTTGCAGGTAGCAACTTACAAATGAGGTAGCTATTGCTTGCCATAATGGTAATGATAAATATATTACTAGGCCTAGTAAAATATTCAAATATTTAGTGTTAACCTTACTCAGCACTGAAACCTGTCAAACTTCTTTCAAAGTCCTTCATCACATGAATTAAAATATTTTAATTTCTGAGTACCACAAAGTCAGACCTCAGCACCCCCCCGAAAAAAAAATCCTGATTGTGCCCCCCAAGAATTTTGGCTTGCATGACGCCCCTGTGTAGATATTAAGTTATTATTAATGTCTGGTGAAAATTTCATGCAAATATCCTCATTGGAAGTATAGCCTACTTACTGAAAAAAATGTTGATGTGTTCAATACTCTCCCACTGAAGAGGGAAATGTGATTAGCCCCGAAATTGCAGATAATTCGACTCCCCTGTGTTCTCCGACTAGGTCAGAAGAACGTCCAACAGCGTCCGGGTTATTCCGCTCTACAGACAGTATTCACCTTATTCAGCCCCGCCCATTTTTTTAAATTCCACGTTGTCTTTAAACTTCCGGTCGGCTAGCTACGTCTAGTTAGCTTCATTGGGATAACACGGCAGAAGAGGATAGAGAGGCTAACTTACAGAACAGCCGCTCCAAAGTCAGTTTTTTCCTAACTTCAGATAGGAAAGCTGTATAACAGAAATGTCTTAAGTCACCAAAATCCTAAATAAACGTTCCTAACTTTAGGATGACCCATAATATATGATGCCAGTCATCTCGATAGAGCTCTGCTATCTCAATGTATCGCAATGGATGTACTGTTCAATCGGAAGTTCGGAGACAATGTGGGCAAAGCTAGAGCCCCCATGTTTGCGCGCGGAATAAGGTGAATAGAGCTGGTAAGTCCCGCCCATCCGCTAAACCCCCAGTGGACCTCTAGATTGAAAAATCGTCAATGCATGTGAATGTGAGAAAATAATTATTTTCTGGTACCGTTTGATTTGTGCCATGAATGTGAACATATGTCGTCTGTGAATTTTTAATATAATTTTTCATGTTATGAGTTTGACAGTATATTATATGATTCTTCGGCTATCAGTTGTGGAAAAGACATAACGAGAAAGACTACATGTCGCCTGTGACATGAGCTAATCGCTAACATTAGCTGAGATGCTAGTTTTTGTAACGGCAGGAATAAACACACATGGTAACAAAAATATTTGAAACATGTCTAGCTTCACTCAACACATTAACACTATGATACAGTGTGATTGTAAAGTTGTATGGTTCACTGTATTCAAAGTCGATCTTAATAACCCTCTACATCTCGACCAACTGATGGTTGTTATGGGAAACTAGGGATCTGTCGTCTAGCGGAAAGTTGTAGTCCACAAAGTGCTCTCACACAAAGTTTAACCGCATCAAACTTCTACCCGCTCAATTGTAGCATTCTTTACACGAAAATTTATATTAAAAATTCACAGACAACATATGTTCACATTCATGGCAAAATTCAAACGGGACCAGAAAATAATTATTTTCTCACATTCACTTGCATTAACGATTTTTCAATCTAGAGGTCCAGCGGGGATAGCGGAAAGGGCGGGACTTACCAGCTCTATCTGGTCGACGAGCATACGTTGTGCCTCCTGCACTTGTGCATGCGGTGGAATGTAGACACCGACCGGAATGAATGAGGCGAATTCACGGAGGAGAGTAGAAAGGTTTACAATTGATGAAAAATAATTCCAGAATAGGACAGCAATGCTGCAAAATCACTGTCACATATTTACACCAGCCACTGTTGGTGTAAAAACAGATACCTCCACCCTTCGTTTTGTCAGAGAGCTCTGTGTCTCGGTCCGCTCTGACCAGGTTGAGGCCAGCAAGCTGTAGCGCAGAATCAGGTAGTGTTACACCCAGCCAAGTTTCGGTGAAGCACAAAACGGAGGATGAAGGATGAAGAAAAGTCTCTGAACTTTACCACCAGTAGCTGGAGTTCATCCAGCTGGAGTTCATCACAGTGAACGCATGTTAAAGAGAAATATTCCCGGTAGCGGAGTGCGATGTCCTTGTCTCCGGAGACGTACAAGCGCCCCAGCGCGTCTCCTCCTTCGGGGTTTCACTTTCCATGCAGCGGTGGTGATAATGTCCAAAATGACAGCAGTGATGAGGCAGTGAGGGAAGGAAATAAGTCCTCAGGGATCGTAGCCCTAATATTAACGAGTTCTTCTCTAGTGTAAGAGTTCTAGTATTGCATGACACTGAGTTTACAAACAAACAAAAACAAAACAAAGTGCACCAAGACACCGAGGCAGCCATTTGCAGCACCATGGCAACCAGAAACCTTTTGTTATTGTTCTCGGTGACTTTAACAAAGGGAGTCTCAGCCATGATCTACCTAAATACCAGCAGATTAAATGCCCGACCAGAGAGGAGAACACTTTAGCTGCAGTGGGCCACTCTGACCACGCCATAGTCCACCTGATTCCCTCATATAGGCAGAAACTAAAACTCTCTAAACCTGTTGTGAGGACATTAAAGAAGCTGTGACTTCATACACCAGCTTCTGTGAGGACCTCTTAGTACCAACACGCACCAGGGTGAGCTACAACAATGACAAACCCTGGTGATCCCATCCATCAGCCCCAAACCTCCAGTCCCTCCTCAGCCTACCTCAGTAGAGGCTCAGGTCCCTCCACAACTGCCTAACTCAGAGGCCCCCAATCCTCCCTCCCCTTCCACCACAATGATAGGTCTCTCCATCCTGGAGAAGGATGTAAACAGTAGACAGAACACCCGCAAAGCAGCTGGACCAGACTTTGTTTCTCCATCCATCCTGAAGCACTGTGCCAAAAACAAAGATCACAGTGAAATGACAAATGACTACAGACCAGTTGCCCTGACTTTTGAGCTGATTAAGTCTTTTGAGCATCTTGTTTTGTCCCACCTTAAAACCATCACAGACCCACTCCTGGACCCCCTGCAGTTTGCTTACAGAGCTAACAGATCTGTAGATGATGCAGTAAACCCTCCACTTCATCCTCCAACACCTGAGCCCCGTTGCACAAAAGTAGGATCAATACTCTAATATCTATGAGTAGAGTGGCTTCATTGCTTCTTCTACGGTGTAAAGTAGGTAGCAATAGTCTTTTCACAACAGCAACACCTCTGTTTAGGACAATATTGCAACTAGTGTCGCGACCACCACGCGCAAGTATAAATGGTGACGCCGTTCCCATGACATCACATTGTCGCACGACAGGTCGGGAATGGCGAGTATGTAAAAGACATAATTAAAAAGAAACGCAACACCGCAAAGCAAATAAATCTTCCTGATAAATAGGGTTGGGTATAGTTTGGGTTTTATCCGATACCGGTGCTAAATCGATACTTTTAAAACGGTGCCGGAGCCGAAACGGTGCCTGAACTGGTACTTTGTTTTTAAAATGTTTTAAATTAAAATGGTCTAAAGCATGAATTGCTTTTTTTATTGATAAGACAAATTTGAACATGCAATTGAACTGTTATATTCAATTTACTATCAATATCTCATTGCTCCTACGAATAATACATTTAAATCTTAAAACAGCTTGCCATGCATGCACCCACAATGGTAAGCTCTGCTTTCAAGTTTACACAGTGTAGGCGGTTTGCCATAAGGTATGTTAAAACCGCTTGCCATAGAAATGCCAAGTCATGGACAACGGCAGTGTTGCCAACTTAACGACTTTGTCGCCATATTTAGCGAGATTTCAGACCCCCCAAGCGACTTTTTTTGTAAAAAGCGACTAGCGACAAATCTAGCTACTTTTTCTGGCATTCTTGGAGACTTTTTGAGATGTGATGGCATGTAACGTCCCTTTTTACTCTTCTGAGTGAGCAGTAAGTTCGGCTGTGCTGTGTAAGAGTCTCATGCCTGTTTCGTTTGTGAATTAGCCTACATCGAGTTCGCCCAAAGCGTTGCCCCATGATTATAAAAGTAATGACTGGCCTATGTAGTATCAGCCCATGTTATCCACGTAAGTAGATGTTCTATAGATCTAACAGCTCAGACAACGTTATTGGAAGGTGCAGCAAATTCGGGTAAGATTACAACCAGAGTCAACGAGACGAGGGCAATGACATGATGACAGGGAAACAGGGACACGCTTTCCAGCACCGTTCAACAAAGGAAAGTAGGCTACAACTTCATTCACAAGCAGATAGTTCAAAATCGAGCATACAAGTTAGAAAAACCTAAAGCATTCGTTTAGGCTGTAGCCTCAATGTTGTCAATGCAGGATAGACTGTCGGCTAAGGAGGAAAAAATTCTGTCAGTCTGTCCGAGTGACATTAACTAAATAAATCCAAAATATAGCCATTGTTGTAAGGTTAAATTGTGTGTAGCCTATGGTAAAGTTCAATCAAAGACTTCAAGCTGTGCAAAACAAATGCAGCAGTTGGGAATAGGTTGGAAATGACTGATTTTCAGCCACTTAATGCTCATTCTGGTGTATACTATAACAAGATGTACAGAAGTGTAAAATGTATCAATTACCCTAATATATAAGTATATTAAATTAAATATATTTAAATTAGGCTCTTAAAGTTGCCTATTCAGTAGGCCTAGGAGAAAAACAAACAGGTGTAAAGGGGAATTAAAGGGCCATCACCGTTTTTTCTTTTTTTTTTTTTTTTTGGGGGGGGGGGGGGCAGTCACGACCTGACGTAATTGATATGCAAATTAGTGTGTGACGTCATCTAGCGACATTTAGCGACTTTTGGAGCTGGCTTTAGCTACTTTCCATTTGAAATAGTTGGCAACACTGGACAACGGCATTTGCAAGCAAGCTAATCTAACACGGACTCTACTTTCCAGTTAATTCAGTGTGTTCCCAAATGCTTCAAGAAATTTCATGTCTTAACCCATAACACGCAACATGTTAGAGGCTACATGTCGATGTTGAAGTGTTTAGATTCCCAGCGCTAGCCTAGTAGGCAGCATTTTAACAGCAACTATGGCTATGCGCTAACACCAGTCAGCTGAGTTTAATTAGCGATAACGTACGGAGATGGTTTCGTAGCCTCTTTGACAGCTCAGTGACATCAGGTATGTAACCTACATATTTATGTTTTTGCCAGCGAACTTTTAACATGATCTTCATATTCATTGTGATGCTATATGGGCCTCATGCACATGGAAGATTAATATCATGCCATTATGTTGTTTAGAACACACCGTGAAATAAAGTTTTCACCTTGACTTTGCTGATAACATTTCAAATAAATGCCAGTTAGCGCATTAGCAAGGATATTGTGTAACGGGTCCTTGAAATCCTTGAAAGTTTGTGAATCTGAAAAAAAAAATCAAGGCCCTTGAAAGTTTTTGAAAACAGACATAAATAAATGGAGGTCCTTGAAAGTCCTTGAATTTCTTTTTGAGGAAAAAATTCCATACAATGTTGTCCGCTTATTAACATGTTTCCATTATTTCGCCACTACTTCCTTAGTCTGTTGAGGTAACATGATTTAACCATGCCCACGCTTGAAATTTATCAACACATTACTGTAGGTCCTTGAATTTGAGGATATTGGGTCTGGAAAGTCCTTGAAAGGTCCTTGAATTTGATCTTAACCAAGGTGTGGGAACCCTGTTTAAAGTAGGCTAGCACTTGGGCTCACACAAGCTGTCAAACACTGTCCACTCGCCTATGTGGTGCACCCCTCTGGTTTATACATCCAATGTTTATGTTAGCTAGCCGCTAGCGAAGCTATGTTAGCTAGCCGCTAGCGAAGCGGTCATATAGGGATTGTCAAAGTTTTTTTTTTTCTGACGCGCTGGGCCACCCGAAACCCAAAAAACTAAATAACTACCTGAACCGTGGTCTCAAGGGCCCACATCAACCTAGCCCATAATCACTCATTTGTGGTTTGCACCCCCCCGGTAAAAAATGAAAATGCAATATCATTCTGCTTTAATCGCCCCTCTCTTCAGTTAAGATGTTCAGAACGGCACCAAATTTTATGATTAACCTGACATTCTCTGGGGGTATGCCAAGTTTCACACATGCACACATACAGATGCATACACTCACATCCACAGGCACAGACACACACATCCACATACAGACACACACAAACACACACACACACACGCACGCACACATACACACACAGACAGAAACACACACATGCACACACACACACAGACACACAGACACGCACACATGTGACCAGGCATGGCAAAACCAGGCTCAGTCGCAGAGACGCAAGTCGCGAAAAACGACTTTGAAATTTTTTTGCAGAATGTGCAAGTTGAAGTCCTAAAGAAGCAATTCCATGTTTCAGATAATAGCATTGGTTGCTTTAAAAGTGTATATTTTGTCTTTGAAAATTGTTAAGTTTCAGAAAGTAAACCAGCGTTTGAATTGGGCGTGACTATTAGTGCTCTTTTGTTCTGTCGGCCAATCAGCTGTATGCTAGAAGTAACCCCATGGCTACTTACTGAAACAGCATGCTGTTTGTTTACAATTGGAATGGAGATGGACAAAGCACAGCGGATTGCAGATGAGCTAAATCTGATGATGAAGGCGACTGCATTACATTGGAGAACATCGCTAATCTAGAGCTGACCTTAGCCGAAGATAATTACAACGAGGAAGAATCTCTCGGTCTGGCAGCAGAGGAGCTAGATCGTAAGATATCAGATGCTATTTCCACAGTTACATTTGACGGGGATAAAGTTTGTGTGTTAGAAACTTTATCCATTGCTACTAGCTAACGTAGGCCTACTGTCGTTAGCTATTGGCACCATAGGCTACTAGCCAAAACCCATTACAGATAGTTTCGGTGGGCAATTAATTTGAATAATGCGAGAATGTCTTGTTTTGACTGATGGCAGGGTGCCTTGCATCGTGTGTGCATTCAAATTAACAGGGTTTGCAAACATGTTCATCCAAACATCTCATGTTTGTTTAGTTCGCGTTTTAGACTATTTTATCCATTGCTAAACCTGCTAAATCCATTGCAAACTTATCAGATACTTATTCAAATATTATCAGATCTCCATGAGTGAGACATCATTGGATAGCTTTGAAACTACACTTCTGTGAATAACTCAAAATGTCTCTGGGGAGACATGTGCCTGGTTTTGCCATGCCTGGTCACATATACACACGCACACACACAGGCACGCACATACTATTGGTGCACATACTATCGGTATCGGCAATTAGAACGGCCGATACATAATTACAAATTCAGTAGGATTAAAGGAAAACCAAATATTCATCATTTGGCTGCATTTCCAGTATCGGCGTTACGTAGTAGTTTGTCCACCAGATGGCGCATCGTTGCAGTGAGACGTAATTTTGTTGGAAGTTAAAGGTAAACTATGCAGGTTTTTTTTAGCTTAATATGCAAGTTTTTTAGCTTAATTTACCTTCATTTAAAGGGACACCAGGCAACGTTTTAGTGTTAATTAATCATATTCGTAAGTCGTTATATGGTTAAATGACTCATTACGGGGCGAATGAAGTAGAGCCCGACCGATAAAGGATTTTGAAGGCCGATACCGATACAAATATTTGTTGATTTAAAAATCCGATATTCTGATATATTTTTTTTTCAGAAACGCGCAACAAAACATTAACAGATTTCCCTAACATTATTTAGGGAAATTCCCTAACATTATTTGTAGTTATTTATGAGTATTGACTAAAATAATATGATAATGCATTTCAAAAACAAACAATTTTTAAATAATATTGTCACAGTGGAACAGAGGAACATCGAAATATATTAAAGTTCTGATAAATAAAATGTATTAAAATAGAAACTTAAGATATGAAACTTAGTCTTTTGAACAAAAACACAATAACAACAACAACCAAATCAAAGTTACCAGTATTAAAAGACTTAGTAAGCTTCATAAATATAACTTTGAACTAAGAATTAATAATTACAAAAAATAATGATGACATTATTACTATCATCATCATTTGTATTATCATTAAACAAGATAAAGGTCACTCTTAAATGTTTGAGTGTGCGTGTGTAATAATTAGTCCCTATTGCCTTATAAGCTACCTTATAATTACAATGTCAGCTTGCTTATCTCTTTACCTGCACTTTTAAAATTATTTCCATCAAGCTACATCAAACCATTTTCAATCATCAGTTGCTGCCTGCCTTCTAAAACCTACTATTTAGTGATCTAAATCTATTATGTAACTCGTTAATGCTGCGGCTGAACGACAGTCTGAAACGCCCAGTTAGCGTCATTGGATTTCACACACGTGTAAAAGAAAAGCTAACTTTTATGCACAAGCTACGTTTTGCACAAGCTACGTTTGATACTTTTTCTCTGTCTAAATGTTCACTCCTCGCACGTCTAACTTACATTTTACAATACAGGGACTGTAACTACAGATATACTAGTTATAAATCATTACTTTATTTAGGCAGAATAAGTTCGTTGTGGTTTTCCATTAATGTTAACGTTAGCGGTCGTCCACTGATATTCATAGCATTAGCTAGCTTTGTGGTTAGCTAGTCTATGATGAGCCATAATTTAGCAATGGATAACGTCATACTGCAAATGGTAAAACATACGCTTTCAAAATAACAGGCCTGGGAGAGATGATACGTCTCACTGCTATAACTGTCACTATACCGGTCATGTTAAAGAAATACATCTTCAGTCACATTGTCAAAAGTTAAAAGGACAGACAGTCAACTACACTGTAACAACGTAACGTAATTACTAGCTACTGTAATTCCGCTTCACTCTCGGCTTATTTAACAGCAGCAAAACTGGGTATTGTTTTCACAAATTTTGTCATGCTTATTTGAGTTAAGAGAACTGATGGGGATGTTCTTTTAATTGTTATTTCAAGCAATGTATGTCTCGTGACCAAATCACCATGAACACACTTCACTGATGATCTCACTCGCGGATAACTGGTTCTCTCTGCCCGACTCTGGCTGGATCAGCAGGTTGCAGGATGTGTGGCGCGTTGCAGGATGTGTCCAGCAGGGACGGTGTAGAGTGCCCTCTGGTGGACAAACTATACAACGCCAACACTCATGACATGGTTGAAGGGTGTTTCGTCCGTTTTTATTTTATTTTTAAAATATTAATTTATAGGCCATTATAAATGCTGATACCGATAGTTTGGAAAATGCCTAATATCGGCCTGCCAATAAATCAGTCGGGCTCTAGAATGAAGGCTCTCTCGCCCGCCCCTACTGCCTGTAGGAAGAATATCCCACTTGCAAGTTCGGTGTATCCAGGGGGTCAAGAGCGTGCAGATTAGCTTCGGCATGTTAGCATACGCCATTTTCAAATATGGCGCTGCATGGAGCATTTGGAACCAGCTCCATGCACGAAAATCCGTGTTGGGCACGAGCTCTCATGCGCGTACATGTTGGTGGGCGGGTACCTATCCGGCGGCTACAGCCAAACGTTATTCAGTGCGTATTTCTTCAGGATCGATCCTATGAGAAGACGTGCATATTATGGTTGTTTATCCATCATATGACAAATAAACAAATAAATTAAATTGTATTGATCTTGTTTCGTTGTTGTTTGTCCCGAATAAACATAGCCTAAACATGATTAAAGACAATAAATTACAGCGGCATAAAGACCTTGTCTCGTTACACCATGGGTCTCCAACACGTTGCTCTCAACCTATTGCCGCCCCCTTTGGAGCTTGCCAGAGGCTGATCGAAGCACTAGGCTACTACATATAAACACAATTATTGCCGCGAGGCATTCCAGCCTACGAATTTAATAAAAAGTAAACCATGCATAATTTTAAAAAAAAGCTCAATTTAGGTTACTTCGCTATGCAATAAGGTTTCCATTAGATCACAGCGCACGTTCAATGAATGAAGGAAAGGCCTTGTCTCGCAATAAACAACTGGAAATTCCAACACTTTTTCCACTACACGAAACTTTACAGTGATCATCAAATACCCTCTAGATTTAAATGCCCATCAGTCTCAACATTTAACTATATAATAAAAGTCAAAAAGTAAATTAAATCCCATACCAAAACCGAAAATCGTCTGCGTTTGATAGCCTGGTATGCCGCTCCAAACAAAACGCATGTCTCACAATAATGTACAATGTAAGAAATAAAGGTCTGCCTCGAATAAGTCTACCTCAAATAAATACCTGTGCTTTGCAGCCTAAGTAAATAGCAGACCCTGGACATAATTTAGGATTTACGGAAAGTATGCAATCATACGATGTTGGACGCCTGGCGATGCTCTGGCCGTCTACTGTGCCTCTGACACCGCTGCCTCATTTGTATGGTAACTCCACAGGTGAGCGCGAAGATTGGATGTCGTGGATGCGTAAGTAAACTGTTTTTCGCTGAGTCCGCAGACAACATTCTCTTTAACCGTTACTTTACCATCTGCGGTGTACAACTCAAAGTAAAGACACCACATTTTAGATGAGTTGGGGACGTAATTTTCCGCTCAGGCTGACGTTCTGTGCGTTATCTTCAATACTATCTTCAATATTATTTTCAGAACAGGGTGGCTATTGAGGGCTCTGGCTCCAGTCATTATTGTGGCTACTGGCTATTATTGGCTTGATTTGGTCATGGGCCACCGCTAAAATACGTTTAGAGCACCCGCTGAGATGGCAAACAATAAAATAAAAAACAAACTAATCATAGACTGTAAAAATGCGCTACACTTGGCACTAAAAACCGAATAGTTTATTTATAGTTCGACTACGGATATTTCACGTCATGTTCGAATGCATATTTGCAGCAGGACAGCAGGCAGACCCACTGATCTATAATAGATCAGTGAGGCAGACCGCTCTTAGTTAGAGCCGCTGTGTTATCCAATGAAATTAAGTTGCGCTTCAGGCCGACTCCACTCGGACTCCATGCGCGTTCCCGATCAACTTTTTCTTCTTCTTGTTATGAGGCAAGGACTTTATGTGCATTATCGCCACCCTCTTACTGGAGGACGACTCTCTTTTTACAGAATATCCAATAAAAATCGACGTTGGTCCATGCGTCATTTCCAGCTTTGTAACTTGGCGCATGGTCAGAGCCGACTGGCGCTGGATCCGAACCCCAGTGTTCAAGATGGCGTTGACTATGAATTGGCCGGATTTACTAGCCTAGCCTCCGCCATTCATTTGTATGGAGGGCGGGACTTAGTCACTCTCTCCAGTTATATATAATACCTCCATGGGTGTATCCTACCCGCCGACCGAAGCAGGATCAGTTTACAGCACAGAGGCAGGCTAACGAAACGCGAGATTGTTGCAAACGTGTGTATAATGGCAGAGCCGGCGAAGAAGCAGCGAAAACCCTTGACGGAAGACGCAAAGAAAAGGAAAAGAGCTTCAGACCGAGCGAGGGGGAGTTTCGTAGAGAAAAAGCATCAGGCTTGCCTGGTGTCCCTTTAACAGCTTCAGAGTCATTGGAATGGTTATATGACTTTTTTCGGGTTGAATGGTGGCCGTCTCGCTTCCCCCAGCGCCTGTGAGCGGAAAAACCACCCTTGCAACTGTGGGCCGGCGGGCCGACGGCCTCAGTGTCAGGAAGTAAAACGAGTGTAACAAATGGCTTTACTGCATTCAAATACAAATACACGCCAGGCACCGGCTAGAAAAAGGTAGCGATGGAGTTTCTCAGAATAGATATTCGTCATGACAGAGCCAGCGAAAAAGAAGCAAAAACCGAGAAAACAGTAAGGAAATTGTCAATACTGCATAGTTTCTCAATCTCATTGATAATAAAGTTGAATATCATATGAACTAAAGATGACTAAAATCTTGCATATGTAGAAGAAGAAACATTCACAAAAATCCATGGCATGACCTCTCTTCTTGATAGCTGTTGAAAACTGCATGGAAATGACAGGGAGTTTTGTTTGTTAATAAATAAATAGATAAAAGTAAAACTGATACCTTCTGCTTTCCCCAAATACAATGTAGCCTACAGGTGTGCATGACCTTTCATCAGTCCAGTTGCAATGGATGAACTGTGATGAACTGCCCTACTTGTGATTGTTTAGAGATTTTAAAGGTTTTATAACAATGCTACAAATGTTTTGGCTAGTGCTACAAATCTATTCACCTTCGCAGGGCCAGTAGGCTACTTGCTGTGCGGCCCGCACACACACACACAGGCATGCCAAACAAGCATACACAAAAGTTTCAAGAGTGGGGGATGGAGTTGAAGATGGATACAAATTGATTAGTGTGATTTATGTTCGCGGAACGGATGTACAAGACTGAGCGGCGGTCATATTTTGTACCACTATGCGGTACATCTAGTTCATACTGCAACAAACAATCGAAGATCCAAAAAGAGAGGCCGTAGCAGAAGCAATAAAAATGGTGGCAAAGAAGGCCAATGAAGAATTCCCTATGGCAAACATAATCTCATCACTCCTCCCCAGAAAAGATTTCCCCAACAATCTGCTCAACAAGATCAACCAAAAAATATCTTCGTAATTGCTCAAAAATCCCAAACACCCACATTGCCCACCACCCATCTCTGTCAGAGGAGCATCTCTAAGACCGTGTGCACCTATATCCTGATGCAGTTAGACAACTAGCAAAGGACAGAAAGGATACAACTCTGGGCAGAGTACCCTCTCACCTCCGATCCAGTCAGGCTCCCCAGCCCCACAACAGAAACCCCAACTCAATAGAGTTAATACACAAAGAGCCCACACCGGAGCCCAGCCCTCTCATCGGCAGACCAACCAATCCTGGCACAATGGAGCCCAACCCAGCAGAACCATGACCAGGCCAGCCCAACCAACCAGAGCCCAGCACAGCAAGGCCCAGGCTAGCAGGACTCAGCCCAGGAGTGCTCAAACCAGCAGACCCCAGCTCAACAATACCGACCCGGCCAAGCTGAACCATGCCCTCATGCAAGGAACTCCAACACCACAAGTACACATGAGGACAGCACTCTGCTGGACAACTGCCACTGCTGTGGAGCTTTACAACACCACACAACCTACTCAAACTCCAAGGTAAAAAAACACCCAGTCTGTACTGACATCGGAGAAGTGAGGCAACTGCTTCACGTCATCTTCAAGAAACTAGGCTAAAAAGAAAAAAAAAGATAGAAAAAGGATAAGGGAAGAATACCCATATCTATTTATTTGTGACTATTTCTTTCTTCTTAATTTCTCTTTCAATGACTCAATAACCAAGAATATACAGTTAAGAACAAAGATATTAATTCCCCTGGCAAATATTGATTTAAAGTTGATTTTCTCTTGACTGATGTTTGTTCTGACTGAAAATGACACTGCCTCATGACAAAAGGCTGTAAGACAACGTGGTAGAATCATGGAATAAAAAAAAAGAAGTGTTTTTTTTTCTTTTTTAAAATTTTTATGAAAAATGGCGTGTCCAAAATGATTCATACCCTTTTTTTTAACAATCACTGGAACCTGATTCTAGACCGCACCTTTTTAGCAGCAACCCGGGTTTTCACTCTATCCTCGTGCTCACTTTTTTGACGGATTAAGGTCTGGACTATGGCTGGGCCACTCTAAAATGTTGATGGGTGGTTGACGTTTTAGGCCGAAAAAAAGTTTTTGAAAAAAAAATCAGATATTAGGCATGGAAATCACTTAGTCCTGTTGTACTGACCCTTCCATTCACAAAAATATGTATGGTCTTTTAGATTTTGTGTTGAAATTCATATTTATTCACTAATTAGTTGTAGTAGTGACTAAAATTGTCATATGGTGTGACATGAAAGTTATTGTGTGTAAAATTATAATGGGGTATTTTGTTTTTAATGTGTGTCAATGTATTATACTTTTCTATCATTACTTCATCAAGATCTAGCATTTCCTTGTGCAAATTTATTACATTTTACAGTATATTTCTTTATCAATACACAGAGTAAGGCATATGTCCTCAATCTTTCAATAAACATCATATTCATTTTGACATACCTTGATATAAAAGAAAGAAAATGCTTGTGACTTTTGCTGACCCTATTTTCCATCTGTTCCATTGAGATTTGTATGATTTAGACCCCAAAAGCCTTTTTATTTTCATAATTTCTTGATGTCACACCAAATGATATGGTGTCACGCCATATGATAAATAACACCACATAACAATCTGTTAATACAAAAATGTGTATTATATGTATTTCACAAGCAACAAAAGACAGTTTAATACAGTTATATCATGTAAAGGTTCACTTTCAGAAATCACAACTATGTAAAACAGAATGCCACCAAATATTGTATAGCTCTTGGGTTCCCTGAGTTTTTCTCTTCTCAATGGTGGGCTTCAATCTGAATGTTTGTAGTTCCCCTTTGAGTTTATTCTCTTTACATCTGTTAAAAGACAAATTCAACAATTTATTCAGGTAATTTAAAAACATATCCTGCATTATAATCAGATTAAATTTTATGTTTTATGTGTGTGTGATTTACAATACATGCAATAGTTGCACATCTTAAATAATAAATGTTAAATCATGTTAAATATGTCAAAATATATATTACACTTAATTATGAGTTAAACATATACGAAAAAACATCATTTATGTAGGAAAATGCAGTTTCTATCATAAAGTGTGACAAATAAATCATATGGTGTGACGAGAAAACCCGGTCACACTATATATGTGGTCACACCATATGAGGTTTCATGCACTTAGCATGACATTAAGCAATGTGCTTTTATGCTAACATCCTAAAACCATGCTAACTGCAATATGACAATATAGTTTTAAAGGTAATATTGACTGAAAAGTAATTTCATTTGGCCATTTTTGTGTAAAATGTGTCACACCAAAAGACAGTGCAAAAGGGAACTGAAGCAGGAGTGCCGGATATACTTGATTTTTTTAAAAACATTAAGAGAGAAAACTCACCTTGTAACTTTCAGTGTCCTTCTGAGGTGTTGTTCTTCCTCCTGAAAGGAGGACCCCTACTCCCCAAAGGTCTCCAAACAATTGCCGGTTTAAAAAAAGTAATATGGCGTCACACCATATGATATCCATTTCTGGGACAAAGTGCTTTAGTTAAGGGTGGCTTCACAATATTATGCCTGAACTTTTAGTCAAGCAGACTCACAAGTAGGCATCTGGGTTATCAATATATGATTGAATAAACAGAAAATGAATTCATTTTCTTGTTTTTATTCAAAATCAAAATCTGTGAAATGTGCTTGGGACAGTCACGCCATATGAGCTTTTTCTGGTTTGGCTGAAAATTGTGAAAAAATGGAAGATTAATCCCATGGATGCTCTGTATGTTCATATAAAACAGCATTTCTGAACAATATCACCATAGTTTTTGACATATTTTTTTTTATAATTTACCTATCTTTGACACATTGGACCAAAAAAAGGCCATGTCATGTCAACCACCCTGATATTGTTCTCTGTTAACCATTTTTTGCCTTGTATGTTTTGGATCATAGTGTGGTTTAATGGTCAAATGCCGCCTATTGTGACAGGTCTCTCAGCACACTGCCTGATCTTTTCCTCCAGAATCTTAATGTAGCCTCTTGTTTTAGTGTACCTTATGGAGAATGACGAGAGCATTCTCCATAACTTCCTGGAATATCCAGGGGCTTCATTCATCGCTGTTTGGAGCCAAAAGTCTTAACTCGGACTTTCTACTCAGTATCAAACACCATGCCATTTTTATTCTATTGGAAACTTGGTGTAGATCAGATTTAAGTACTCACTGTCCCTCAGGATATAACGAAATTATTTTACCATCTTTAAAATACAAAAAACATAAAACGTAGCAGAGACTCAGGGGGTATAATAATTTGGTTTAAAGAATTTCTTACACCATATCTATCTGTCAAAAAGAAAGAACTTACACGAGTGTGGTTAAAGCTGAATAAAGGAGTTATAAGTCATGAAAATGATCTCTACATCTGTGCAGTATATGCCCCACCTGCAGAATCCCCATACTTTAAAGAAGAGTTCTTCAGTGACCTTGTTCTTCAGTGAACTCAGAATGCAGCCATTTCCAGGCTCAGGGAAATGTACTGCTATGTGGGGATTTCAATGCTAGAACAGGTTTGGAAAATTAAATAGTTGAAATAAGTGAGAAAGATAACAAATTCATTACATCACCAAACATAGAAAACCAGATGAAACCTAGATACAACCCTGACTCTGTCATTAATAGAAATGGTAAGGAGCTAGTGCATCTCTGTTGAGGCCTAGACCTGTACTTTCTTAATGGTAGGATGACAGGGGACTCATTAGGTCGGTTCACATACTGCTCAGCTCTTGGGTCTAGTGTAGTTGATTACGCAATTACTGACATGACACCCCTCTTCCATCAACAGAAATAAAAGGAAATAAAAATCAGACACTAAAAACTTCTAAAACTCAATCTGTCCTATAAATGCACATCTGACAGTGTGTTTGAATTCATCAATGCAACTCAGTTGAAATGACTAATCTCATTAGCAACTTTTTAATAACAAGATTCACAGCACTTCATGCAGATGTAATTATGACAATAAATCAAATAAATGAAATATATATATCACAGGACAGCCCTCAAAGCAAATCTCCTGAAGGGTAAACCTAAACCCAAAAACAAAACCCATAAAGAAAAATGGTTTGACAAGGAGTGTGAACTAATGAGGAGAAACCTCAGAAAAATGTCCAACCAAAAACACGCCAGCCACACAACCCAGAAATTAGAAAAAAACTACTGCAGCAAACTTAAAGAATATAAACATATGATTCAGAAAAAGACACTATAATGAAACCCTAGAAGAAATTGAAACCTCAATAAGCCAGAATCAGTTTTGGGAAAAATTGAATAACCTAAACCCAAAGCAAAACCAAGGCACACCTATGAAGATGGATGGAGAAACGTGGAATAATTACTTTGAAAACATTTACAACAAAATCCCATCAAATAACCTTATAATTGGCCAACAAGTCATTACACAAAAGTTACACTACCTTGAAAAAATCATAAAAGACCGTCAAAACCCACTTGACTATGAAATCACTCAGGAAGAATTAACACTCACATTCCATAAAGTAAAACCGAAAAAAGCATGTGGACCTGACAGCATCAGGACTGAAATGCTGATACACAGCACCCCTGAGCTGGAAAAGGCACTTTTAAAGCTGTTCAATCTCGTTCTTCAAGCTGGCTGCTTTCCTGAAGTCTGGAACAGGGGGCTTATATCCCCTATCTTTAAGAGTGGAGATAAATTTGATCCCAATAACTATCGAGGCATCTGTGTGAACAGTAACCTGAGGAAGGATCTCTGCTGTATTCTAAACACCCGTCTACAGGCCTTCCTTACCGAACACAATGTCTTGAGTAAAGGTCTGATTGGCTTCTTACCAAAACATCGTACCACTGACCACATTTACACCCTACACATCCTAATTAACAAACATGGTTATTCAAGCAAACAAAAGTAAAATCTTCACTTTTGTTGATTTTAAGAAAGCATTTGACTCAATTTAGCATGATGGATTATTCTATAAAACTTTACAAAGTGGTGTAGGGGGTAAAATATATGATATATGGACAACAAATGCGCTGTGAAAATTGATAACAGCAGAACAGAATACTTCACTCAGGGGCATGGGGTGAGACAGGGCTGTACTGTAGCTTGAGTCCTACCCTGTTCAATATCTATATTAATGAGTTAGAGGTGTTACTGGAACAATCTACAGCTCCTGGACTCCCCCTAAACAATACAGAAGTTAAATTCCTGCTCTTCGCAGATGACCTGGTGCTGCTCTCGCCCTCTGAACAAGGGCTACACAGCACTTCTGTCAGAACTGGGCCTTGACAGTTAATTATGCAAAAACAAAGATTGTAATCTTCCAAAAGAAAGCCAGATCCCAAGCAACCAGATACCTTTTCCGCTCTACAGCACTCACAATGTTACAATTACTTGGGCCTGAAACTCAGTGCCTCAGGAAGCTTTGACCTTGCAGTGAATGCGCTAAGAGAGAAAGCTCGCAGAGCTCTCTATGCCATCAAAAGGAATTTTAATAAAATACAATCCTGTATGCTCTTGTAGATGTGTAATTAAATTGGTAATGTTAAAAGAGTATCGTTTTACCCCTCCTTGCATCACTGGTACTTCACAAGTTTTGCAAATAGCAATTTATCTTTGAAAACCAATGAGTTAAATATTGATGCTAGCCTTCTCGTGATACTTTAAGTATTTTTAGAAAATATATATTTAATTAAAAATTAATTTTAACTGACCCTGACGCCTGCAAATGACCCGAATATCATTAAAATATTATTTTCTTTTTTTCTATTATTTATGACTCATAACGACCGCTCAATTTCGGGCAGACCGCACAACACTGATACCAATGTCAGGGCGATCGTGCATCCCTAGTTTGTTATTTAGTATATTTTCTTAATATTTTTTATATATCACATCATGACACATTTACAGTGCAGTTAGGCTAAAACGTTTAACTTTTTCACACTACTTAAATATATGTATTTTTCTTCAAAAGTGATATTTAAAAAAAACTTTTTTGCTGCCCATTTGTCAACTACCCATTTACAAATTTAAAGACCGTTGGCTAAATGTAGGCTGTTGGCAAAATGTTTCAACTTAATCCATTGTCATATCAAACTGAGAACACATCCGAGACCTTTTCTTAAAGAACTGCATTTATTATATATATTCTTAAAAGAGGCAGCATAAAGTGAGGCAACATTTATGAATTGTTTACCAAGACAACCTTTTCTTTAATGAAAAGGAATAGAGTGGCATTTCATAATCTCAGTCTCATTCCATGACAGTTTCCTAGCAATTAATTACTTTTTTGAAAAGATTAAGATGGAAACATGGAAACATTTCAAGAGGAAAAAAGTAAGTGGTTTATGTGATCTTTCCTATATCAGAACAGTCATAAATGGAGAGCAAAATGTCCAGTTCACACTTCAAAAGGCATACAAGAAATATCACATTAAAATAAAAAAGTAATGAAATGAGGGAGATTAACTTCTCACAGATTTAAATACAAGTATAAAACCAAACTAATATAACCTCTGCATCAGAAAATCAGTTTGGAGTTACTTTGCTCATCAGTTAGCAACTCCCTTGAGATGCCACTTTTTTAGGCCACAGTAATTTGCTGACCTTACCTCTTGCAGTACACTATTTGTTCTAGTCAAACCTCTCTATAAAAATGCAAACATCCTAACTCATATTCAACAATGAATGGCAGTATTTAAATTCCTTCTGTTGGAATTCAGTAATACATGTTATGCTTTGGAAAGGGCAACGACAGTGAAACGTAGTTCTTGTGGATCTCGTGCCATGAACTCTTTGCAAACTTCTGTGGCATCCTGTTAAATAAATAATCACAAACAAATTAAATCAAAATAAACTTAACAGCCACTTCCCTCTTTCATTGTCAACTATAATCAGCCAAATAACATTGTTGATAATGTATTCACTACAGTGGGCAGTGCTTCGACTTGGCTAGCTTCACTCGCGGTCCGCGCGTGGGATCACGCGGTATCACGCGACTTTAATTTGTATTTTCCCAGTGAGACGCTGCAACAACCCAAACAACCGGTAGATGGTTCAAGTGAGCAGGGTGTCTCGTAAAAAGAAATGGAGCCCTGAAAACCCTACACAGACTTCACTACAGACTTTAGCATACTGGTTTAGAAATAATTTAATAGCCAGAAATATGCCTGCCCTGCCCTAATAAAGAAATATTTGCGAGTGAATCGCGTTTGCAGCCGTAGAAGAAATGCAGGACAAATTAAACATTCTGGTTTTCTCCGAGTGCAACGATGATAGACAGACATCATTTGGACAAAATATAGAGCATATTAACCTCCAATGTCTTGCTGTTACGTCCTGTTATTATGGAGTTACAGGCGATAAACGATTTTTGATGGTCACAAGTTTACTTCATTAGCGGTTTATTTTTTTGATTATTAAAGTGTTTTTCATTTAAAGGTTTGACTTCGTGCTTATTCAGTAGAGCATTTAGTGCTCTTCCCGAACCCAGACGTTCACATTGCATGTTTGTTTGTAATGGATGCAACCGCGAGATAGGCTACGCGTTTGACCAGTTGTTAACAGACATGAACCAAGACATATAGCCCAGCAGCAATCTAGGGACTGTTCATTATTTATTGAAGGGGCCACCGGAGGAATTTTGAGTGCTTCAGTCAAAAGTTGCATGACCCTCCCTTGCCTGCTAGAAATTGTTCAATGACCCTCCGACAAAAAAGACATGACCCTCCCCTGGCAATTGTCGCTGTCTTCCGCCCGCGCTGCTTTGCGCCACAGCCACACGCTGTGATAACGTTCTTAAATCAATCTTTCCCGTGAGCTTGCATGCTACCAGTCCTTCCTTTTCAAATGTGTTGCGCCTGTTTGCACAATTTCACAAATAATCATATGTGATTAATAATATGACAAATAATCCCTATGCACGGGGACCGAAACAATGCATGCCAACTTTTTCCGTGTTTCTCATGTATTTTAACTTCCCCCCGCGTCTTGCCGTTTTAATGTTTTCCCCTAGAATATCCCATATTTTAATATAACAGCCCTGCCATCGGGCCTGTCTCTGTGTTGCCCTGTTGCTACCCCTTGCCCTTCCAACGAAACAGATGTCTTCAAATCATTGTTTTCCTTGCTTGAAGGCGAACTTAGTGTGATATTAACCTATTTAAGTTTAACGGCGTGATTGCCGTGAGAGCATGATTCATTGGCGCTTGCATGTTCGGCCTTATGTCTACGTGCGCACCTGAGGCTACTGAGCTACTAGAGAAAGAATTTCCCCTGTTTGTATGTTCACTCCAAGTAGGCCTACCATAATTTACCAACTCTGCGCTGTAGCCCCTAACTGGCTATTTATATTTTTCTGTGAAATAAGCAAATGTATTTGTTCAACTTTATGAAGCAGAATTACGCACTAGGCTACTTGGAACATAACACATTTGACAAAGGACAGATGTATGTTATAGTGACAAAATATTAACTTTCAGTGTTTTACAATGTCTTTGTCATGGGGAAGTTTTTTTCCCCATGCATTTATTCTAGGCTACTGTCAGTGACTGCCGTGAGAGAAGCGGGTTCTGTGTTTCGTTCATGTCAGTGACTGACGCGAGAGAAGCGGGGTCTGTGTTGCGTTGCGTTCATTTATTTTCAATTGGGCATGCCGTGCCGTGTCGTCCACAGCTCAGTTCTGACAAAGCCGAATTTACTCCTTTTGAAACAATGAGTGCGCACGTTTGTATGGTTATATTGCTTGATGGGGATCCCAAGCAGCTTTCAGCCATAAGGCTACTTTGAGAACATTTCCTAATTCACCCGACACTAATATTAAAAATGTTGAAAACTATTTCGGCATAGCCTATTAACTGACCACCTGATTCACGTTGACTGGGGGGCCCATCAGACATTTGTGCCCAGTTAATACGGCCCTGCCCCCAACAAATCACACCTTCCCACCAGCTGTGACCGCTTAAAAGAAGTCAAGAGGACTCCTAACTCACAGACCTATTCACAAACCGGTTTTGTGGCATTTCGCCTGTTTTGAAATCCTATGCAGCTAGGAGCTTCCAATCGTGAGGAAGCAATTTTGCATTGTAGGCATAACTAACATGCAATAACGCCACCAACAACGACCAAAACTAGGCTACTCATTGTCAACATGTAAATAAAATGTAACATTATTGTGAATCAAATTAAAATGTTCTGGCCCCAGCTGTGGCGCAACTGGCTGGGGCACCTGCACCGTACGCCGGCGATCCGGGTTCTATTCCCGCCCTGTGGTCCTTTCCGGATCCCACCCCTGCTCTTTCTCCCATTCACTTCCTGTCACTCTCCACTGTCCTATAATTAAAGGCATAAAAAGCCCAAAAAATGAATAAATAAATAAAAAATTAAAATGTTTTCTTTTGCAAACGTAGGCATAGTAACAGATTAATTTAATAATGTTACAAAGATACTACATCAATCCAGTATGTTTCATTAGGCTACTAGGCTATATAGGGACTATGCCTACTTGTTTATTTTTTACGTAGCCTACAATGGCCAGTTCAGACAAAGCCGAAATTACTCATTTTGAAATATTTGTATGGTTATAATGCTTGACTTAAATTCCAGAGAGTAGGCTAGGCTACCGCACCCCACAGTGATGGGCCTAGCGGTCTTACGCATTCAGTGTAATTTAGCGGTCACGTCTGCCTGTCACAGACGTGGGGAGCTGAAGCTTGGGATACAGTTACTACAGTAAGAGTATTTTATTTTACTTCTTATGAAATATATATTTTTTCACTTTTATAAAGGCTTTGTTTGAATGCTGTTGGAACAAACAGTAGTTGATTATAAAGGCAACTTTCTGTTGCAATATTCTGTGTGTTCTGGACTGCAGGTAACTTGTTAAGTCAGTTGGTTCTCAAACTTTTTCTTTCATTCCCCACTTTGATCAAGGAGGCATTGACTGATGATAGTGGAGATAACGTGTTATCCCGAGGCCTTTGCAAGTCAGCATCTCCGACGGTAGTCTATTAAAAATATACGTTTTCGATGTCCCAAACGGAGAGCCATACTTTATTGTTTTAACGATCTCTATGCTACTCACCAAAATGTAGGCATGGGAACATGATGAAGTATCCAACTGTCGTGTGTTAAATTATTGTGATTACAAGCCAGTGGTTTTTAAACATTATGCGTGACTCAGACATCTATGCAACAGACTCATATCGTCCTCGCATTCGCAAAATGAGGACATACAGACTGCTCAGATAACAGGTGTACCTCCAGTTATGCACGGTTTTAGTCAAGTCATTTAAATGTGCTGGTGAAACAGTTGTGTAATCTATTGTTATTTATCCCTATTCACCCACGCTGTCAATTCTGTGGCGCAGTGCGTTAAGGCTGGCTGATGATAGCCGCCGTTACACAGCAGTTATCAGTCCCCTGTCCAAGAGTTTGAATCTGGGTTAAGCCCATATTTTGAGAAATGCTGAATAGACCACAACCAATTTCAATTCTTCAACACGGTTAGACTAGAGGGGAGAAATAATGGGAAAAGATCTGGGCACAGTTCTTCCAGAGCTTCGTGCCAAGTAATAAGCGTTGAGTCGAGATGTTTGTGTGAATGAAACGAAGCGTATAGGCCATAGTGTGACATGCGTAAACCAATGGTGTAGAGATGACGCCACAGGGTTTTATTTAAAGGCCTTTTCACGCAGAGATCCCGCAAAATTTTGCCTCTTTTTGTGTCTGAAAGCGAGATGAAAATTTGCCGGCCTGCTGATCTGTTCACATGATGCGGCATTTTAGGGAGCCAGGAGGCAGGATCAGCTATAGTAAATTAAATTGTGACGTGCAACAGGGGGCGTGTAGAGTGATCGTCGTAGGCCTTATTATGCGTGCGTGGGGCTTCAGATACAGCAGGTGTGTGATTTCAAAAAACATGGCGGGAGAACCGACTGCACTTTAGTTAGCTTGCATTTGCTTTGCTGTTGCTGTTAGAATGTTAGATTCTTGCGATAGATGTCTTCAGACGATAAAAAGTAATTTGGAAGGGAAATTGAAGAGAAGAGCTGCCCCTTGCGTTCGCCGTGATTCCCCTTTGATCAGAGGTTTACAGGCTACTGTGGCCTTGGTCAGTGGCGCCGCCAGCCGTAATCCTGTACGCACTGCGCGTACAATTTATTTATGAAATCATTCAATATTACAACAATAAAAAATAGCTTGTGTATTGTCTTAATTGAAACATGCTTCGCGCACAAATGATAGCCTAGGGAAAAGAGAATGGACATCTCAACTTAAGGATGCATTAGAAGATGTTGATTGGTGTAAACTTTGTCACACAACGTGATAAGCAGTTCTGGCGCTTAAAAACGCAACGTTCCATTCAGTCATATATCATTTAAGCGTATGCGTAGTGCTCGTCATGAAAAGAAAACAGCAGCTTAATATTTTTCAGGTGTTTAACAGTAGGCCTAGGCGCACTGTAGCAGTTATGCCGAAGGCAGTGAGATTATTAGGCATTGCATCCTGTCACTCTGTTTGGAACATCGCAGTTCGGGTTGATAAGATTCAGTTAATGCGAGTATGGATCGTCTCAAAGTTTGGGACAACCAAACAGCAGTGTAGGCAAAGCAAATCCTAATTGTTAGGTTACCATTGCTTTTAAACAATGTTAGTGGTTAGTTGTTGTGGTAAACGGTTCGCGAGAAAAGTAACTTTAATCTAATCATATTTTTTGCGCCCGTCTCCCTACCCATTCATCTTGGTGGAATATTTTGCGAACTTTACCTCAACACATGACAACCCATATATCAGAATAAACAGCAGACCTTACCGAACACAAAGGTGTAAAACATGCCCCTGTACAGTTAGCAATTCCAGAGTAATCCGGTTTTAAATTTGCAGCAATGTCTTTATGCATGTCTCCAACTTTGCGGTTCCTAATGTGTTTAAATTGTTCAATAGGTCTACATGATTTTATAACAGGCCAAATACAAAACAAATTTTACAAATATCGCCTAGATATCTGTAAGCATTACAATCAGAGGATATACATCCAGGGCAGACAGACGCTTATGATAGCCTATTATGGCAACTGATTGCATTCCAAGCTACAGTCAACTCTAGCAGGCATTGAATGACTGGAGACTTTGTGAATTTATAGATTGACATAATGTAGTGTCTCTGCTATTGTTGCTTTTGATCAGATTTATTTGCAATCTCCTGTGGTGGGCTGGACATAGCATCGAAATGCCCACCCAGATTCCCCTTTCCGCCTAGTAGTAAATTTGGCGAGACACTTTGTCCCTTTCACATAGACCAAGGCGGAACGGCGGAACAGTCGTTCCGCGGCGATTTCGCCAGTGTGAAAGGGCCTTAAGAGAGCCTACGTTTGTATGTAGGCAATTTATATTCACAATACTTAGGCCTACTAAAATAAATAGTATTTTATTTGTATTGGTTGTTTAGAGTAAAAAAAAAAGAAATCGGTCGGTCTTAACGCAAGTTTACAACCAGCAAGTCGGTCGGACTAAAAGGGGAAAAAAATAAATATTTGGGTCGGTTCTAAATTGACAGGGTCGGTCGGGTTACGGCAAACGAAAATATTTCTAAGGATGGCCTGGCAGTGTTTTTTTGCGCGTCTGCAGAAGTCAGCCAAATATGAATGTAATTCTGTGGCATAAAGCAGATGTATTTGTTTATTGTACAGAAAAATAAAAATGACATGTCAAGCAGTCAATTGACTACATTGCAGTCAAGAAGTAGGGCAAATTAATTTACGAAACCAAAACGTGGGTCATAGTTGTCTAAGCCTCTATTGCGTAGCCTGTTAAAAACGTCAGATAGTATTAAATCGGCAACAACATTGTTTTCTGCGGAAGCCTACCCAAGGCTACAGATTAATTCTGAAGTTATTTCTCTACTGGCTCAATTATCACACCACTGTTTTGATTTGCGTAGCTGCGTTACCCCCAACACTGACAATAATGTAGACAGCAAATTTCGATTTCCGTTACCACCGTGTAGTCAAGCCTTAAGACATACCCAAGTAGCCTAAATCGAGGTAATGTTTAATTATGCATGATTTATTTTGTTATTGAATTCGTAGGCTGGGATTAGCCTACTCTCGGCAAGTCTCCTGCTTTTTCAGTAGGGGCGGCAGGCAGAGCGATGTACAGTGGCAGAGCGACGCACAGTGGCTGAAAGTGGTACTAAAGCTTCACGCAGCTTCACGCCTCGTAATGCGCGACTGAAGTGGTCATTTGAAAGCGATGCCCACTGTAAGTGTCATCTTTTTTCAATCACAGGAAAGGTATTTAGTATTTTAAGGCGAGACACTACAGGTGAATAGGGTAAAAAATGTTAACAAGCAGATATCACTATGAAACTTCCCCAGTTGATTACTTACATTAAGGCGAGACACTACAGGGGAATAGGGTAACATTTTTAACAAGCAGATATCAATATGAAACTTACCCAGTTGATTACTTACATTAATATGAGAAAAAAAATTTATTACAAGTTTTCTGTAATAAGTCTAGAAAGTTTGGTGTATGTACGTGCTTCTGAAGTGGAGTTTCCTTGCTCAGAGTGGGAGAGGAAACTCGTTTTGAGAAAACAGCCTTGAAAGAGATTCCGTTCTCAGCCTAGACTCGTCTTTAAACTTTCGCGATTGGTTGCTGATACAAAGGAAGTGTCCATATATGGATCACATAGCGTGATACAGGGAAAACAGAGCTTTCCAATGGTACTACACACGATATGTTTTGGGTCACAGTCGCGGGAGTGCATGCAAGGTTAGAATGCTAACTTTTGCTGAATTTAGGATAAATATACAGGCGCGAGTAGACACAATATAATGACATAAACACCTAAATGTGTAAATCGGACTTTTTTGTTGTAGTAGTGTGAGAATACATGCTAATGTAACAAACTAGCTCAATCTCGAAATTGACCAGTGCATGAAAAAACTGTTGTTTTTCACCTGCTGTGTCTCGCCTTAAGACTGTAGTTTCTAGAATGTGTGTCCTTACCTCAAGAAAAGTGTCTTCTGTGGTTTTTCCATGAACTATGGGGAATGGCTTGCGGCCATCTGTGAACAGATATAAGATTGTAGTATACAATTGTAGTGATACAAAGCCCTTTCCAAATTACTGAACTACAAAAATATTTGTATACAATGTGTCTTACCCAGTTCATATAGATGACCTCCAACATTCACGAATGCTATGAAATGCAAATCCACCTTTTCATCTGAACTTGGAGCCTGAAAGACGACGTCACAGTTAAAACGATTGCAAAAACATATACATTAGGGACGTTCATAATCAATATTTTCACTGTTAACCAATACTACGAATTTTGACCGATCAGCTAAACCATTCCATTTTCCATCAGCAACTTTTATTTTTACCTTAAGTGGTGTTTTTGCGTCTCTAATGGATTACAGGACAACAGTGAAAGAGTGTACTGTGTAACAGCATTTGCAAGGATGCCTGAGAATCAAAGTTAGATTGGAATCAAAGCTGGGAAAGCTTTGTTTGGCTGCCACTGCAGGCCACCTGCAGGGATGCAGCTGGTGGGTTTTAACTTAGATTAGCTCAGGTCATATGCAATTAGCCCGATAAGGTTATTAAAATATTTAATTTGATAGACTGCGTTTTAATCTGGCAGGTAACGTAATAATCAGCTAACAAGCATCAGTTCCTGGTCAGAAAAAGAAGTTGAAATGATCATTCTAATTACATTAATACACAGGATTAGATGTTAAAATCCCTTGTGCCAAAATCCAAGGTAAAAACACATTCAGAAGCCCCTGCTCAAGTTTAACTTTAAAAAGCACACTACCCACAAATCCGCCAACAAATGGTCACAAGCACAATATAAATGGCCCATCCAACAGCAGTATATAGTATGCGGCATGTCATTGGGGTTATCAAGTGGGCATCCTCATTCACCGATGTTTCGTTAAGTTAGGCCCTAATATACCCTAATATATACAGGGTGCGATTTGTAGGGGGGGATGGTGGGGATTTCCCCCCCTCTGGTTTTCCTATCCCTACCTCTGCTAAATTATTTTTATCTCCGGTGGGGACAAGGATTTTCCCCCCTTGATAGCGATGAATACAACTTAACTGCTAGCCTACTTAAACTCTTGAAATCTAACGATCTTCAGTGTCAATACATCAGAGTAGGCTATTCAGTAGCCTTCTGGCAGACGGCGCATATTTCTGAACGTCATCGAACACAAAAACATTGTAACATTTTAGTGCGGGAACTTCGCAGGGAAAACAGCGCTGAACCAAACATGAAACGCGTTCAGAGCAGCATATCGTCTTATAATTAAACAACTAAATTAACACCCGAGAGTGATAGCGAGTGATAGCGCAAGAAATGCGCTGGAGGTTGGCGCTCATGTAGGCCTACAGGACGATTCCCAGCCTCTTGATGATGGAAGAAACACCGATGTTGCTAGCGACTCTGAAACGCATGTGGTAGGAGGGTGTATTGAGCCGGGGCGCTTTGCTAAATGGAGGGAGGGTCGTGAGTGGCTAGCTGTCAGCACAGACGGGTCAGTCAAGTGCCAAGCTTGTTCCGGCATCAGGGACTTAGGGCCACACACACAGGAGAGGCTTCATATAGACTCTGCCTTCATTAAAGGCATAAAAGCCAAAACGGCAAAAAAATTAAATGACAAAATCATCAAGCACGGAAAATGTCTAAGCCATATCAAATGCATTGAAATTTTACAAAAAAGACAAGAGACCGCAATTGAGAAGGCAACCGAGAACAGTGCAGCTCTGTGGCGAAAGCATCATGAGCATAGTTTAAAAACCACAGAGAACTGCATTCGCACAGCGTATATGATCTGCTACACTGACCTGTCATTCAAAATGCAGCCTCACCTGGTCGAACTGCAACAACTCAACGGTGTTGACCTCGGTAACATGCTGCATTCTGACAAGGCATGTCGGAATATGCTGAGAAAATGTCAGTGCGTCTGGTGGACTTCCTTAAAAACTCACCCGACAAGTTCAGCATTCTCATTGATGAGAGCACAACAGTTTCAAATAAAACATGTCTGATAATTAAGTGTGCTTGCAAAGCAGCACTTATTGTTCTTCTTAAGTTTTATTTTTCCCGTCTCCCTAATTTTTTGTCAGCTCTAGCACCTAGGCCCTTTGAGACAGAGACACCGTTCCAACTTTAAAAAGATGACGTCAGGTGGGCGTGTCGTTCGTCCGCCATATTGGATTGAACAGAAAGCGAAACTACATTTTCACAGGTCACAAATTTGGTCCGACCGCCACGAAACTTGACGTACATTATCCTTGGACCAAGCCTCACAAAAGTTACCGGAAGGATTTTTGATTTTCGAAAGCGTTTGCCCGTCACAGCCAAACGAAATCGGCGGCGAAGTTCCGAAACAGGAAGTCGTCCATATCTCAGGAACACGGTCACATATCGATACCAAATTTTGTATATGAACTGGGGACTCCAATGTGAGGGTGCATAAGCTAAAAAAAAAAAGAAATATTCCAAAAGTTTCCATCATTTTGCAAACCACCCACAGGTATTTGGTAACTCTCTCACCATTCACCTTTGCACCATTCACCTTCCATCACAATGCCTTCCAAGTATGCTCAATGCCTCTGGGCAGCCACAATGTCTCCGGGCAACCTTGCCCAATCATGAAATCCTTGCTCTGCCATGGGATAGTATGGACTTACGAACTGATATAGCAAGGAGAACAGTAGCTATATATAGCTTACATCAGGGGTTCCCAAACCTTTCAACCCGCGACCCCCAAAATAACCGTGCCAGAGACTGGCGACCCACACTATCCCTGGATGTGACTCAAAAAATAAAATAAAATGTGCGCACCGGCCATACGCACTAGACTTATCCAAACACGGGCTTAACGACAACACAAAAGAACAGAGCAGCCCGTTATGATTTTACATATAGAAATGTACTATATGATAAAAGCAGAATACCTTAGTCAAAAAATAATATCCATGTAACATGAGTGCACATTATTGCTGTCGTGCAAACTTAACTTTGAAACATTACTTTAATTTTCATTTTAACAGAAGAATATCTCAGTCAGGGTGCCTAATATCCACAAACTGTTGTAGGCCTAATCATATACATTGTTGCTGCGCAAATTTACATTTTGGCAACTATGTTTCAGCGTTAATCTCATCCAATGAGATGGATGCGCGCTATGTGCGGAACACAGAAAGTCCATTCTTGGTTTAATTGTGGAGACGGCCACAGATCATCCTTCACATTTAGGGCCTGTTTACACGTATCTAGATATTTGAATAAACGCATACTTTTGTATGCGTTTGGCCCTTTCGTTTACACGTAAACAGAGATTTATCTCCCTCAAACGCATACTTTTACAAACGCACTCTAAAGTGAAGATTTCTTAAAACGATGACGCGTTCAATTGTGTCGTGGGTCAATTCGATTTAATATGTGCAGCAAATATTCTAGAGCGGAGCTTTTGACGTGCAGTGCAGTGCCTGGCCTGAACATTTACATTTCACACAAACTGTAGCCTACACACCACACGTGATATGCGATTATTTTTAATATTTCGCATACTATTTCATGCTCACCTCACACAGGTTCACACAGCAACTGTCTGTTGACTTCTGAGTTGTTATATTGTTAATTATAGAGTTGTTTAGTTGTTTACTTCATGTAGAAGTAAGTTAGTAAGTATCGTCTTGTGACGCTAACATAGCCTAGGCTAGGCCTATGGATTATAACATGTTGGATTAAATCATCTTCATTTCCAAACCTAGAGGATGTACATGTATGTAGAAGATAAGGTAGGCTATGTTTGTTATTCTGGCCCGCTGTGGCATGATTAATTACCGTATCTGAGAAGTTATGCTATGGTGAGTTTTAAATGGGTTTGCTATTCTGGTTAGTTTTGGCATGACGTGCGAGTTTTAGCGTTATTAGCACATTGAAACGTGTTGTGATGTTGGCTCTGCATGCTGCCAACACCGTCATTAAAACAGCCCCATTCCCCCGACCTTCTCAGTTAAAAGGCCCTATGTGTGCGTGCAGACTAGCTGGATCATTGTCCATGAACACTAGCCTAGCAACTCATGGATACTCAATATCCTACCACACTTACATCACGGCAGTGTTATTACATGTCTTTATTAAAATGCAGATATATTCTCATGAATTAGCCTAGGCCTATTATTGGATGTAATTAAGATCGCAGGATGTGTGGGCGTACGGTATACACGCACGGCATTCTAAATCGCCTGTTTACGTTGTGGATAGCTAAATAAATGTAGCCTAATGTTTTTAACCAGTCATGGGTGTCTTTTGGGTGTAAAACCAATGAGAGTGGCATTCGTCATTCCAGCAAGCAGTGCAACATAACAGCTCATCAGTGTTTTCATTACTGATTTGGTGTGGCGTTGATATAAAGCAGGCGCCAACCTATTTTCATCCAAGAGCTGCTTTGACAAAATGACCATGGGCGAGAGCTAATGTTTATAGGCTATTAGTAGGCTAGCATGTAATCCGTGCCCTCTTGAACTTTCCTCACTTTATACTGTACTAAGAGAAAGTAGCCTAGTTCTACCTCGTCGGTCCACATGTAGGCTATGAGTTGCTTTATGAGTCGCTTTTTGCCATAATTTCCCTTCGGTTTAATCAGCCTAAAACGCGTAGCCTTCTGTACATTTTAAATTTACCTAAGTTTATTCTCGGATATGCAATTGAACTTTGACTGGAATAGTGCAATCTGTTGGCCTGGCGTGTTACAGACGCAGAGTTGTGTAAAGTGAACAGTGAGATGTTGGTAGGCTTTTGCACATTTTAATCGTTCCTTGCCACGATATAACATAACTGACAACTCATCTCCATCTCATATTGTGTATTGTTGGCCTATCATAGCCTACTGTGTTGTGCATGTAATTTCTGCCAAACTGATAAACTAGTACTGGTAAACCAAAGCGTCTTTCCTCTCCTGCTATTAGGCTAATTGAGGGGAGGAGGGCAACGCAGACAAGTAGATGACCTAGACGACACTTTAGGTTCTACATAAACATTCGCCTTTGGAATCATTTTGCGTTCTAGTATATTTTATACTAGAACGCAAAAAAATATATATATTTTCTAATCGAATGTCGTGTAAACGCGATTAAAAAAACAAACGCATACAAAATATCCGTTTTTTAAAAAAATCTAGATACGTGTAAACAGGCCCTTAGACACGATCTGTATTTGTTTTTAAATATATGTCAGTGAAGAGAAAGTCTTTTCGCACAGGTATGTGGAGCCAAACGGCGTCAGTACGTTCATCGCGGCCTTGAATAGCTGTGGAAATTCCCTCTCGACTGAAATCCAGAACTCAGCAAGCGTATTGGAATTAAAATCTGTCTTTAAAGTGCGGTCAAGTGACCGCTCTTATTTTTCAAATTTATTTGATTTATGGAAATCATTTTGCGACCCACCCCTCGGCGTCCCGCGACCCCCCGGGGGTCCCGACCCCCACTTTGGGAACCCATGGCTTTCATAATAGAGTTGTTTTCACATTGACGGTATTCAAATTAAATTTTTCCTTATTGTTAAATATCATGATGGGAGAGTATTATTAAAAATGTTACAAGTATGCAAATGCATATGTTTATGGGCATTTAGATTTTACTGTGTTGTTTTGTTATAAAGACATGCAAGGCATTCTGGGCCGTAATGAACAGTGGTCGGCAGCACTCCATAGGCTACGTATTAATATGAATAGGTGTTTCTGTAAACCTAGGGACAATAAACCGCTATCTCTGTTACAAAAATGAGCTGGTAATCGCTCATTGAAGAGGGAACTATGATAAAAAGATTGTTTTCCTAAAAGCATGGAGTTGACGAAAGAATAAGCAAGCAATGTCACGTTAATGTTAAATACATCTGAACGCTACGTGGCAACGTTGTATTACATTTTACTAAATACGGTGGCATTAGTGAGCTTCATAAGTAAGGAAGGTGCAAATATGTAATTTATCATGGGAAATTATTGCAAATTGCTAATTGCAAACCACACACATCCATTCGTAATCACTCGTACAATTTTGATACCATTGGTATCAAAGACTGTCATTTCGTTTATTTGTTGTTGCCTAGCAACTCTGGGAACAACAGAGCAAAGATTCTAGAACAGAGCTTCAGAGAGACACGTTTTGAGTTCGTGGCCAAGTGCCTAAAATATCGGTTTCCATGTGTATGTGCTGGATGGTGTGCGTCCTTTATGAAAGTAAGTGTTTTATACAGTTACAGATATAATGAGTCATATGGTAGTGGTCAACATAAATGTGCCCCTTCTGTTATTAGCATGCTAAGCAGAGATTTAACATTATTCATTTCTTGTGTGGCTAAAAGCTAGGAAGGAGATGTTGCTGTATGGGATTTATGTTGCGTAGCGTGATGCCATGGTCATTTGATACGAGATGCTTGTACTCTTAACTTTAGGACTCCTATTTCTTTTTTACTAAGATCGCGAAGACTCCTAACTCACTAAGACCGAACAATTTTTTGTGGTGGCATTTCATGTTTTGAAATGCGTCTGCAGGAGCTAACAATCGCGAGGGAACAATTTTGCATTGTAGGCATAACTAAGGGATGCAGTAACCCCACCAACAACAACCAAAACTAGCCTACTCATTGTCAACATGTACATTAAATGTAACGTTTCATTGTGAATCAAATTAAAATGTTCTCCTCCTTGCAAACGTTGGCATAGGCATATGGTGACAGATTAATTTAATAATGTTGCTGAGTGGATCACGGTAAGTGTGAAGGAAGTGGCCACTTCTTAATGGGACTCGCTGTATGGAAGTAGGCTAAGTAAAATAGAGATGCTTCAAATAAGATAAGGTTAGGATATGCCCGCTTGACAACGGCAGAGATAGAACTGGCCTTTGGCCATAGCAACCATCCATTTAGAACGACTGGCCTTCATAGCAACCAAAGATCTTAGCTGTGATTCATGTAGCCTACAGTATGCATTCAATGTGATGCAAAGTATAGAAAGGTGATGAAATATACAGAGACAGGTCAATAAATATAGTGCAATGTAGACAGTAGTATACAGTTGATTTAAAGAACGTGGTTTAGAGTAATATGAATTAAATATAAATATGTGCAGTGTATTAGCAGTTACATCATACAATAAGTAGAACAGAGATGGGAAGTAACGAAGTACAAATACTTTGTTACTGTACTCAAGTAGATTTTTCAGATATTTTTACTTTACTTTACTATTTATTTTTGAGGCGACTTTTTACTTTTACTCCTTACATTTTAACACGAATATCGGTACTTTCTACTCCTTACATTTTACAAAACTGGCTCGTTACTTTAGTTTCAAATAATTTCAGCCTACCGTTATTATTTTTCTCGTTATCAATAGCGGATTGAAATATAAGCTACGTTGCACTTGACGCATCACTACAAGATGACTCGATTTGGGCGGCATTCATTCGTGGCAAATCATTGCAGCTTGATGCCAGTAACGTTAACGTTAGCACGTAGCAGTAGCCTATGTCTCAACTAAATTTAGTCAATAGCCTAATGCCCTCCTCTCCTCGCCTTTAACTTCTAGCTGCAGTGTAGCCTATATCCTTTGCAATAAGTAGGCTAGATGCAGCCTTGGGTCTTGAACAGGGATGTAGGCTAGTGGAGGCCGCTAAACGCAAGCAGACTAAACACAGTTTACCCACCACTAAAATTTCAGAAATAGTTTCTCCACCTCTTATTAGAGTTTATCCACCTCTCAAAAGAGTTTATTCACCGATTACAACTGTTAGCATTTAAAAATCACACTGTATTATCCACAATAACAATATGTACACTCATAAACACTATGAACCACTTAATGCCACTTGTATTGTTATCATACCTGTCAACACTCCCGTTTTTCCCGGGTTTCTCCCGTATTTCAAGGTCATCTCCCAGCACCCTCCCGTTTTGTTATTTCTCCCGGAAAACTCCCGTAATTTGCATGGCCATCAAACTTCATTTTAAAATCATTGATCCATTCAGGTTGCCAGGTTGTGTATGAAATACACCCTACACATACACGATCACTTAGTTTCAATTTCAACTGTTTTGTCATAGGCTAAAACCTGGCAACCCAATACCCAAATAAGGAAGCGGGTGCCAACTGCGCAGCCTGAGTCTCGTCATAAGCAAGCGGGCTAGTTGAATGGCCTACTCCAGAACTAGCTGTTGTGAAATTGTTGGGAATGTAATTGATTAACACATCACATCTGACAGCAAGCAGCTTTGGAGTTTTAGAAGTAGGCTGCAGGCAGGCAGCTGGTGGATACATAACTGGCATGCGTAAGGTAATGGTAAGGTAAAAGCAACGACCGAAATGCAGTGTTGAAACACGTGTATGAAACGTATTAAATATGCCAACACAGATCCGGTATAAACACTGCCCCCTCCCCCCCCCCGAAAAAAATCTCCCGTTTTTGGAAAGCTAAATGTTGACAGGTATGATTATTATAAACATTTGACAATAACTGCACCATCATCAAACATGTTCTGAATGCCTTTTCTAAAAATCTGATACCTTACTGTGATCACAGAATTCATAGTTTACCCACCTCTTATTTTACCACTACATTCCTGGTCTTGAAATATTCACAGGAATCCATAGGAATTAAATATTCATGTTGTTTTATCCAATATTAGCTGTGCAGATCCATCTTATACAAACACATGAAGCCAACAAAGAAAATGCAAAAATAGAGCCTTTTGTGTAATTTTTCCATTTTGTGTAGTCATTCAATATCAGAACCTGATACACCACCCAAATAGTCTACAAGAAACCTCAGAAATGCAGACTTTTATTGTCAGTATGCATTTTGGGTAACCAAAAGTCCTATGAGGAGTTTCCATAAGGCATTACAAAATGCATAAGCATACCTTGGCAAATAATGGTCTAAAATACTGATTTTTCCTTTTATATTGATCTACTTTTGCACACAGCTTCGCAAGACCTGGTGCTAGGGCTCAATTGTGTTTCTAAAATCATATCAAGTCACCTAGAGGGCTGAAATGTAGTCAGTTCAGAGATGCTTGTTATCTCGCAGAAAGAAAAAAAAACAATATTCTAGGCTCTGTAACTCTGTGCCAGTGCTTCCTAAGAAACTACAGGATCTTAGCTTTCTAAAGATGTCCAGCATTTGATGGTAGACCAAAATAACACACTGCCCTCTGAAGTAGGCAGTGCAATGTTGGGGGAGAAAGCCAATGAATGGCCAAACAGGTTATGGGAAGATTTAAAAAGAGAGACTGGCACTCTTGCACTCTGGTAACATTTGTGTGGTCCAGGTGCTGTTGCATAAAACATGGTTGTCATTCACAAGACTACTTTTACTTTTATACTTTAAGTAAATTTCCAAGCCTGTACTTTGTTACTTTTACTTGAGTAAAGAAGTTAAACCAGTACTTCTACTTTTACCAGAGTATTTTTTAACACAAGTATTTGTACTTCTACTTGAGTATGGAAAGTGAGTACTTTTGCCATCTCTGAAGTAGAATAATGTATGTAGATGTAGCAGTAACAGTATAATAGTAGAAATAATAATATAGATATATGCAATGTATTAACAGAATATAATAAAACAGAATAATTATGGATATTCAATATGACAAATATATAACAGATATGTACATAACATACAGCTATGTTCAGTGTGGAAACAGTGTCATTGTAGTGCAGAAACATCATAAGAGTAGTAAGAATAAGTCTATGTGCAGGATGAATAGTATGAAGATCAGTAGAATAACTATGTATAAATGTAATTACAGTAGGCCTATGTACATTTGTAAATAAATAGAAAACTATGGGTGAGAGGGATAAATTAATTTTATTTAATCGTAAAAGTAAATTGCATTAAATTAAATTTCAATTAAAAATCTTTCCAGTAGGCTTTATTGTCACGCAAAAAGTACAACCAAAGCTGAGCTTGATCAACTACAACGTCTAAAGAACCAGAACTTCAGTGTAGTTTTTTACTGGGTCCCAGGTAGAGCCCGACCGATTTATCGGCGAGCCGATATTATTGGCCGATATTAGGCATTTTCCAAACTATCGGCATTTATAATGGCCGATAAATGAATATTTTAAAAATAAAATAAAAACGGACGAAACACCCTTCAACCATGTCATGAGTGTTGGTGTTGTATAGTTTGTCCACCAGAGGGCACTCTACACCGTCCCTGCTGGCAACACTCGTGTATAACGCGCCACATATCCTGCAAAACCTGTTGATCCAGCCAGAGTCGGGCAGAGAGAACCAGTTATCCGCGAGTGAGATCATCAGTTAAGTGTGTTCATGGTGATTTGGTCACGAGACATACATTGCTTGAATAACAATTAAAAGAACATCCCCATCAGATCTCTTAACTCAAATAAGCATGACAAAATTCGTGAAAACAATGTCCAGTTTTGCTGCTGTTAAATAAGCCGAGAGTGAAGCGGAATTAGCTAGTAATTACGTTACGTTGTTACAGTGTAGTTGACTGTCTGTCCTTTTAACTTTTGACAATGTGATTGAAGATGTATTTCTTTAATAGCGTGACAGTTATAGCAGTGAGACGTATCATCTCTCCCCGGCCTGTTATTTTGAAAGCGTATGTTTTACAATTTGCAGTATGACATCCGTTGCTAAATTATGGCTCATCATAGACTAGCTAACCACAAAGCTAGCTAATGCCATGAATATCAGTGGAAGACCGCTAACGTTAAAATTAATGAGCTTGGAAACCACAACGAACTTATTCTGCCTAAATAAAGTAATGATTACTGTATTTATAACTAGTATATCTGTAGTTACAGTCCCTGCATTGTAAAATGTAAGTTAGACGTGCAAGGAGTGAACATTTAGACATAGAGGAAAAGTATCAAACGTAGCTTGTGCAAAACGTAGCTTGTGCATAAAAGTTAGCTTTTCTTTTACACGTGTGTGAAATCCAATGACGCCAAGTGTGCGTTTCAGACTGTCGTTCAGCCGCAGCATTAACAAGTTACATAATGGATTTAGATCACTAAATAGTAGGTTTTAGAAGGCAGGCAGCAACTGATGATTGAAAATGGTTTGATGTAGCTTGATGGAAATAATTTTAAAAGTGCAGGTAAAGGGATAAGCAAGCTGACATTGTAATTATAAGGTAGCTTATAAGGCAATAGGGACTAATTATTACACACGCAAACATTTAGGAGTGACCTTTATCTTGTTTAATGATAATACAAATGATAATGATAGTAATAATGTCATCATTATTTTTGGTAATTATTAAGTCTTAGTTCAAAGTTATATTTATGAAGCTTACCAAGTCTTTTAATACTGGTAACTTTGATTTGGTTGTTGTTATTGTGTTTTTGTTCAAAAGACTAAAGTTTCATATCTTAAGTTTCTATTTTTATACATTTTATTTATCAGAACTTATATATAATATAATATATTATATATAAGTATATAACTAATATATTTTGATGTTCCTCTGTTCCACTGTGACAATATTATTTAAAAATAAACAAGTTTGTTTTTAAAATGCATTATCATATTATTTTAGTCAATACTCATAAATAACTACAAATAACTAATGTTAGGGAAATCAGTTAATGTTTTGTTGCGCGTTTCTGAAAGAAAAAAATATATATCGGCCGATATATCGGAATATCGGATTTTTAAATAAACAAATATTTGTATCGGTATCGGCCTTCAAAATCCTTTATCGGTCGGGCTCTAGTCCCAGGCCATGTTGGTCTGAGGGGAAATGAGAAAGCGGACAGTGCTCCTAAGCAAGCCCTCAATGAAGAAGTCACAGAATGTCAAATCCGTGCCCCAGACCTTAAACCTATACTGAACTCTTACATCACAGATAAGTGGCAATCTGAATGGGATTAATGTACCAACATCAAGCAAGGAATGTGAATTTTGGCACGTTTTCATGATCCACTGGGTCGTTATGGGCCACACAAAATACGGTGTTGCTAAAATTACTCCTATTGTGGCTATTAGAGACATGCGTTCATGAGTATTCAGCTACATTTAATGAGTTAAGTAAAATACATTCACACACAAAAAAAAACATCACTAATGTTGTGGACATTACTTTATTCTGAGATACATCAATAGGCTCTCAAAACAATCCTAAACAGACATAAGGTCTTTATAGAGCAAATCCATATAGATTATTTGTCAAATAAACCAGTAAAACAGAATTAGGGGATGGAATATATAACATTCACACTCATAGCTCATATTTTTAAAATAAATCAGTGAAAAAGTATCCTGACAAACAAGCAGCATTTGAATTCCTTAGTCATATTTTATCATTTCAATTCTTCTAGGTTACCTGATAGCCCAGTTTGAGAGGTGCAAGACGCGTGACATTATTTATTTTTGCAGCCAATCACTGCTGTTGTTTTATTTTATTGATTTGATCTTAGTCATAGAAGCTAAATTCAAAGGCAGGCCACAGGTAAAATCCAACGAACCGCATTCACCCCGCAAGCCAATAGTTGAATAGCCCTCTCCTAGAGCTTTTGCGGTATTGCCACTGCTCCAACACTGAAAGGCACTGTTAGAATGCTTGGATTAAGCCAGGTTCAGCATAGCGTATGCCACTGTCTGCTCACGTTGGTGACCGGACCAGGGCAAGCACACTTTTGCAGTTCCCGCCGGAAATGCAGTCTAGTTTACATTAGAATTCCATTTGAAGGGGAGTATTGCAATTTTTTCTTCCAACTTGCTGAGTTGCAGTCGTGCACTGGATCGGTGATCTGTGACACTCTGCTTCAGTGCCTTGAGAAGCAGGGCATCTCAAAAGGCATGTTGCGCTCCCGACTAATTGGGTTCGCAATGGATGGGGCCGGCGCTATGTTGGGCCGATACAAGGGGGTCGCCACACTCCTACGCGAGGAGATTAACCTGATTGGTCATTCACTGCATGAATCACAAACTAGAACTTGCCGTCCATGACACTGTCAAACAAATTACAGATGCAAGTAATTTCCAGATGTTCACCGACTCCCTCTATGCCTTCTTCTCTCAAAGTCCGAAGAACATGCGAGAGTTAGAGATTGTCGCTACCAATTTGGAGATGCAAGCTCGCAGGATAGGAAGGGTGTTTGACGTGCGCTGGCTATCCTCGTCGTGCACATCTGTGACTGCTCTTTGGGAAAGCTATCCAGCCCTGGTCAAACTCTTCGCGGCACTGGCCGAAGACACATCACGATCAACCTAAGACAGGGCCAAATGTAAGGGAATTCATGCTAAGACGACTCAGTGGCTTTTTGTGGTGGAGATGGCATTAGTGAAAGACGCGCTCGAAACGATGCAGGCCCTGTCCCTCTTTCTTCAGAGACGAGATGCCACAGCTGTCACCGCCAATGCTGAGGTGGGCGTTGCCGTGCGGACACTGAGGTCCATGAGGAAGGCCGATGGAGTGAACATACAATGTCTGAAGGAGGAATTGGGCAGCAAGCAAACATTTAAGGGGGTTAATGTGTCTCAGCCGAGTGACAGAACAACTAAAGGCAGAGACCTTTCGTGAGCGTTTTTTCATCTCGTTGGCCGATAACATTCAGAGCAGGCTCGATGACAACGGCATTTTTTCTGTGCCGGCTGCGCTGAACCCCTCAAATTGGCCCTCCGATGAAGATGAACGGTTGCTCTATGGGGATGACAAACTTCTGACCATTCATAAAAGCCTTGCTATAGCCGACACAAATATGCCCACACTCCTCAAAGAATTTCATGAACTGAAATGCAATGTTTTCACAGGGGAGACTTTGAAAAAAGTGCTCACCACTGTCTCCACGCTCCCTGTGTCAACTGCTGAGTGCGAGCCTGGCTTTAGCGCGATGAACCACATCCTCACGGAGGAAAGAAACAGAATGCACGTCTCCACTTTGAATGGCCTACTGTTCATTGGTGTTAATGGTCCAGAGGTGGCATTATTTCCTGCGCACACATTTGCAGAATTGTGGATAAAAGAGGGCCGAAATGCTGCAGACAATGCCCTGACAGGAAAACCAAAAAAGCCACCACAAATTCGTCGCCAGAGCCAACTATTTACTTAGTCTAGTTTTCCAGACCTGTCCCTGAGTGTTGATAGCACGTTGTGCTATTTAGTGAATTATTTTGAGTGTTTGATTTAAGTTAATTGGAGGGTCTTTTCATGGAGAGCACTGATGCTGTTCTATGGTGCTTTCTGCCTGTTAGTTGCGCACGCATGTTTTCGTGACGTTGAATAGAAATCCATATATGGGTTATTAAAAGTTTTGCCATGTTGTGATGGGGACTAATCCACGGACCCGAAAAAGGGCCTGTCTACCCTTTGCGTTTTTCTCCCTAGTTATGCAAGCTAAAAGTCCAATGTTCTTGCCTAAAACACATCAACAGGGTGTCAAATGGCACCCTATATATATATATACAGGGTGCAATTTGACACCCTGTTGATGTGTTTTAGACAAGAACATTGAACAAGAACATACATATATATATATATATATATATATATATATACACACACACACACACACACACACACACACACACAGTGGGGAGAATAAGTATTTGAACCCATGCTAAAGTTGACTAAAAGGAAAAATATAAAAACATCTATTAGAAATTGATCTTAATGCCTTAATTAAAACAAATGGTAAAAATCCAACCTTTAAGGACACCAATTTTCTTAGCGAATGAAGAATGTATCGTAAATAAATAAATGTTCTTCCTTAAATTACAGGAGCAATAAGTATTTGACCCCTATGTTAAATTCCCATAGAGGCAGGCAGATTTTTTATTTTTAAAGGCCACTTATTTCATGGATCCAGGATACTATGCATCTAGGGATGTAACAGTATGAAAATTTAACCTCACGGTTATAGTGACCAAAATTATCACGGTTTTCGGTATTATCACGGTATTTTTAAAAGTGTGTTCAATATGTTCAGAAAGCACTGATAGGCCTACACAAGCTGAAATAGTTTCAAAAAGTGTCCCGTTCATGTTTAATTGGCTATGTGCTTATAGCTTAACTTACCCTAACATTACTTGGAGGTTGCTATTACCATTATTTGGATCCAATGAGTGAGACCAGGCTTGGAATTTCACCATTCTGGGGGCAAGGACACTTGGCCTTCAGTTGGGCACAGGGGCGCAGGAGATATTTTGAAAGTGAGGGGGACCAAATTGTGAACACAAACCCATAGTGAGATCAGATTTCCAGATATTGGATTGCCACCTCTGGCCCACTTTCGACCATCATATTTTAAACTTGCCAGAATATTAAGATAATACCATTGATTGTTTTCAAACAATTGTTTTCACTACTTGGGCCAATGGTAGAATACTGGTCACTACTTGGGCTAATGGTAGAAAAAAACAACATGGGATGTTGATATTTTATGAAGCCATGAATGAATCATCATGTCTATGATCCAAACATAGACTACATCAGGGGTGTCCAAACTACGGCCCGCGGGCCAACTGCGGCCCGCCACGCACTTTAGTCTGGCCCGCCGAGCATTTATTAGTTTATCATAGATCCGGCCCGCCACGCACTTTCATCCGGCCTGCCGAGCGTTTAATTAGGTCATAGGCGATAGACGACGTTGTGAGTAACTTTAGGCTACTGCAAACTGCTTTACGCTCTTCTTAGAGAGCGATTACAATGTCAATGTCAAAACAGCGGCCCGCCGGCCCACAGTTGCAAGGGTGGTTTTTCCGCTCACAGGCGCTAGGGGGAAGCGAGACGGCCACAATTCAACCCGAAAAAAGTCATATAACCATCCCAATGACTCTGAAGCTGTTAAATGAAGGTAAATTAAGCTTAAAAACGTGCATATTAAGCTAAAAAACTGGGAACACATTTGAGCGTGCATGCACGAGAGGGAGAACGCCGCAGGTTCCAGCTGGCTTGTCATTGTTGATAATTGATATCTACTTTTTAAATAAGAAACTTTTCAAAGGAAATTGCGATGGCAACAGTAGTTCCCACTACTGACCACTTATAAACTGTGAGAGGGCACGAGCCATAGGCACAGCACTAGCCATAGGCTATATTTGAGTGGAGCTGGGAAAAGAGTCTTAAAGTGACAGTGCACCATTTATCAATGAATTAAACAAATTAACAGTATTTCTTTAGAAATTAATTTTCTACAACAAAAACGTGTAAAACGTTATATTTAAGTTTGGACACCCCTGGACTACATGATCAAATAGCCTAGTTAGGCGTACTTAAATTGTCTGGTATAAACCAAATCAACTCTCCACTGTGTGTTTGCAGTTAATAAATGCAACGTTAGAACTTAACAAGTGTTGGCTTAACAAGTTACCAGTCCAGAACACAGAAAATTGCAACAGAAAGTTGCCTTTATAATCAACTATTTGTTCCAACAGCATTTAAACAAAGCATTTATAAAATTGAAAAAAAAAAAATTACATAAGAATTAAAATAAAATACTGTTACTGTAGTGACCATCACATTATCCCAAGCTTCAAAGAGCTCCCCACGTCTGTGACAGGCAGACGTGACACCGCTAAATTCTCAGCTTGTTTATACCCCACACTGAACGCATAAGAACGCTAGGCCCATAACTCTGGGGTGTGGTAGCCTACTCTCTGGGATTTATGCACCAAGGTAACTGAAGTCAGAGTCCTGCACGGGTTCGGGTACCCGCGGGTACCCGATGGGTGACCCGCACATTTTGCTGAAACGGGTGAAAAATATTCTACTGTGTCGGATGCGGGTGCGGGTCGGACACGGGGGTGACACGGGTCGGAATTGGCCTTTCATAAACATCACGTGCATATGTAACAATATTTTCTACAGTAACACATCCTAAATAATATGCCTGCAATTCAAGTTGATAAAAGCATTTGAAATGCACGTTTCGTACGTGCCTTCCCAAAACAGGCGCCTATAGGCTATTTCACTTTTAAAAATCACATGCGCAGAACAAAAGGGGCTGCACATTGATAAAAAAAATGCCTAAAGATGACTCTTTTGACATGTTGTCATGGTGGAGAGAGCATGCTCGTTTAATTCCCAATATTGCCTAGATTGTGAGATCTATTGACATCCCTGCAAGCGAGCGAGATTTCTCCTATGCGTGGGAAAAGGTATAGGCACATTTTCCCCATTCAATCTTGCACTCAAATAAACGGGATAGTGTCACACGTCTTATGCCTATTTCCATAAAGTTTCACAGGCTAATGCACAATCCGGTGTAGGTTATGACCGAATCATTCCTTCATTTAATGTAGGCTAGCCTACTACTGCTGTTAATTAGTTGTGTGTGCAAGCAGTGTTTGAATTCTAAATTAGGCATTTGCGTGGCGATAGCCTTGTAGACGCATCTGCTTGAAAAGTGGTAAAATGTTATCACTCGGGTGTTGAAAAGTAGCCAGGCTACCACAATACATCATGTAGGATATGCCTGTCAACTTCAGCTGAAGTTGGATCTGCAATGTTAATGGTTGTGTAATTAGTTCCTTAAACGTGTCTGTTTAACTCGGGTACGTGTCGGGTGTCAGTTTTATTTAATGCGGGTCGGGTCGGGTACGGATTTTAACTAGCTCTGGTGTCGGAAAACGGGTCGGATGCGGTTTTAAACATGACGGGTACGGGTGGGTGCGGATTTAAAAAATTGGACCCGTGCAGGACTCTGACTGAAGTATCCAATTTGTGTCTTGAAATTATGTTTAAAATAAATGTCTTCGAACAAAAACGTTGATAGACTTGTATTTTATAGTTAGGCTAGTGAAAACGAGTTGATAAGTAGGCTAGTTGAGTTTGTTATCATAAACATAACAGCTAACATCATGTTGAGCAGGAGGAGTTGAGCACTAGGCTACCATAAATCCTCAAATTATGCCCGGGATTGATTCTATTTATAGCAGGACAAATAAAGGCAGGTTCCCATACAAGACGGGGTAACAATTGCCTACCATACCAACAATTGCCATCAGTCCACTAGAAGACATTGAAGTCAATGAAATTTTCAAGTCAATGAAATATTTTATTATATGTTGTATTGTATTGTATTGTATTATGTTGGTTGGATTAATAGCCTACGGTTGGCAAAGAAAAGTCGTTTTCCTACCATGGGTCTCCAACACACGTTCTCAAGCTCATTCTCTTGCCGCCCCTTTCGAGCTAATTACCAGAGGCTGAAGCCTACTACATTTAAACACAATTGTTGCGACTCAAGGCATTCCAGCCTACGAATTTTTTTTTTTTTTAAATACTAAATCATGCATAATTAAACAATAACTCAATTTAGGCTACTTGGCTACGCAAATAGGTTTCCATTACAGCACAACCCCTATTCAATGAAGGGCTGCCTTGTCTCGCAATAAACAGCAGTGGAAATCCCAACACTTTTTCAACTGCATGAAACTTAACAGTGAACCATCAAATATCTTCCAGATTTCAGTGCCCATCAGTCCCAACATTTAGCAATATAATCAATCAGTCCAAAAGTACATTAAATCCCAAACCAAACCGAAAATGCTTTTGATAGCCTACGGGTATGCATGCCACTCCAAACGAAATGCATGTCTAAAGCCTGCCTCAAATACCAGCCTGCCTCAAATAAAGATGATAGATTTATGCTAAGCAAGTAGCCTGGATTATTTTATGATTTTTAGTAGACAAACTGGCTTCAGATATCCAACAGAGTGAATATGAGATTGTGCAGTCTTACAGTAGGCCTAATGCCCCATTGACATCAATATGTTTTGTGTAGAGTTACCACAGTGCCACCTGTGGTTGTATAGAGTAACCTGCGGTAGCTCTATACAAAACATATTGATCTCAATGGTGCATTTTGCCCATGTTCAGGGTGGAAAGTGAAAAAGAAAGATTTGCATAAGACAAGTCAAATTGGTGTTTTTAAAAAGAAAGGCTCATGGAGAATAAAGAAAGAAAAATAAAAAAAATCTTTGCATATTCCCACAAGGTGTTTGGGTGCTCTGAAAATGAGAACCAAAATGAGTAAGGTTTGCTGTTCAGACCCTGAAGGAATTTATTTTCTGTTCATTGCTTTTTGTGAGAGTGTTTCTACTTATCTCAGTAAGGAAAATAAATCAAGAGTCTATGTTGAGTACAAATGGCCTAAAAGGCCTAAACAGAGCCCAGCCAAAAACTCCAATAAAACTTGTCTCAACTTTGAGGGACAGCTATGACCATGCAGGATTATCCAGACCAAACATGACGATTTTGCTACATACTATTCTTATTTACGTACCAGCATGCAAAATTTGAGCCTCCTACATTGTTTAGTTCTTGCGCTGTGGGCTTGTGAACTTTGACAAAAAAAAGAGGCCGACCAAAATCGACACCCCCCTCCCCCTGTAAAACTGGCCGTATCTTGGAAAGTATTTTTTCAGAATTTTTTGAGACCTAAGTGCGTGAGCCCTGGTTCAATTGACGTGGAATGACCCAGGAAGGATTAAACACACGGTTTCAACACCGTGGTAATCAACCGTGATAATTATGATATTTCAAAAGAAAACGGTAATTGTTATCGTCAACATTTTTATCACGGTTTATCATTATACCGGTAATCGTTACATCCCTATATGCATCCTGATAAAGTTCCCTTGGCCTTTGGAATTAAAATAGCCCCACATCATCACATACCCTTCACCATACCTAGAGATTGGCATGGTGTGTTTTTCAGTTAGCTTACTAGCTGGTTTGATTTGCATTGAACCCAATGAGCATTTTAGTCAACTTTAGCATGGGTTCAAATACTTATTCTCCCCACTGTATCTATACATCTCTCACATGCAAAATTACTTAATCCACAAAGAAAATATTAGGAAAAATAGGAAGAAGAAATCGCGAGCTCCCAAGATTTTTTCGTATAGCAGAAGAGTGGTAGTACTCCTAGTTGCGTGTGTTACAGTGCTGGAGACGCATCCCATTCACTTTTCATGGGCTCACGTCATCCGTTGCCGAACTGAATTGTGGGTCCGTTGTGTCGCGTTTCTCCCGTCGCTCGCGTTGAGCAGTTAAGCTGTTACTGCACAGACAGACGGCACCAGCCAATCAATCACACCCACTGGCATGCATTGACGGAACGCAACTGTGTGTAGAAGCCGTAAGGCCCCAGCTGTGGCGCAACTGGCTGGGGCACCTTCACCGTATGCCGGCGACCCGGGTTCGATTTCCGACCCGTGGTCCTTTACGGATCCCACCCCTGCTCTCTCTCCCATTCGCTTCCTGTCACTATCATTAAAAGCATAAAAAGGCCAAAAAAATATTTTTACATTTTTAAAAAAAAAGAAGCCGTAAGAAAGCACACCTATGTCCAAGGATTCTATCAGACTTCTACCGTTCTACCATTGAGAGCATACTCACATCCACAACACACAGCCTATCTTTTCAGCCTACTCTCATCTGGCAGTTGATACAGGCGATTCTTTTCCAGAAGCTGTAACACTGCTTACCAAAATTACACCACCTGTCTAGCATTTGCACTTTAGCTGTTTACTTCGACTATCGACAGTATTCGGCGACAATTATCGATCAAGATCCATGTAAAAATCGGACGGATTTCTCCTTTAAATGGTGATCGAATGCAAAACAGAGTTTGCCTTGGCATAGTTCAATAACTGCAGTTCGGTATGTAAAATAAACACACAGGGAACTTCAAAACCCCATTGTCAACTCCTTTGTATGGAAATCTCACAACTTCAAACTATAAAATGGATGAATCGCGACGAAGCTAATAGATGACGACAGCTCGGCGGTTGTAACGCTCCCGTAATTTACATACACACCAGCCCACTTCCAGCTTCATGCAGCAGCTCCTTCACCGGAAGTTCTATGACACCAGGCTAGATGATCCAAGACGGCCGTATTTGCAGATATTTGTTTGGAATTTTAATTAGAGATTCACCGATAGCAATTTTTTGGGCCGATTCCGATATCCGATTTTTCATAGAGTTTGACCTGCCGATACCGATTTTAGCCGATTCCGATTTCATTTCTTCTAACCATTTTACAGCACACACAAATAGTTATTTTTTCTTTAATATAACATGTTAATATAGAAATGTAATCAACTTATCAATAATGAAATGGCTGTTAAAAAATGGAACCGGTGAGCAGACAGATTCTTCTTCAAGTCTAACTTCAGCTGCATTATCAAACTATAATGCTTCCCAGTGTGGGACATTCATTTCACAGACTACTAATATAAATGCACTGTTATGGAACACCCTTTTTTTTTCCCTTCTTGCATCCAATATCCAACTAAAGATATAAGAACATAGTGCTGGGCGGTATGACCAAAAATGTATATCACGGTATTTTTCAAAATTCTTACGGTTTCACGGTATATGACAGTATTTTTTTTCATGCATAATCAGTTGTTCACAGCATTATCTACAGGTTGAGAGAGGAATTGCTGCAGTACATTGACTAAGGATGGTCTATTTTACTGTCATGATGTACAATAACTCCACACAAGAGATAATGCAGTTTTGCATGGCCCCAGAAAATTATGCTGTTTACAAAGAGCCACTCATGATTCTAATGAAGAATCTAATCAGAATGCAAAGACAATTGCAGTCAAAATACAGAACCTTTACTGTGCAAATTTCACAAACATCTTGTATAAAACCAATACAAAAAGTAGTGCAACTTGCAATAATATACTTTTTTGAAAATTATACAATTTAAAATAAAACCTCTCTGATAATATGCTTACTCTGTCAAATAGGACCATCAGAAACATGCCTTATTATTATTGTGTGGTTTACATGACGTTAGTGGTAGGCTAACGTTAACTTGATGTGGATGTCTTGTTAGCCTGTCATGAGCTTCGGTTCGGTTCGCTAGGCAAAACATTAACAAAAAAGTTTGTTTTGGTGCACTGATGACAGTCAGGATCATTTCTAGCTAGCCAGCTAGTATTGCTCAGTTCATGTCTATAACATGCTTTACTTGCTACCTGGATAATTTCAGTCGATTCTTAAGGTGAGATGAATGATAAGTTCATTAAACTTCACTGTGTTGGCTGGGTTGCTAACTAACGACATCACCTACTAGCCAGCTAGTTACAGCTGTTGAACAATCTCAATAGAATTTTCGTGACGGTAAATCCCTTTCAATGCAGTATCCCTTAACGTTTTTCCTTAACTAAACAAACAATTTAAGGTATTCTGTGCAACACCCTTAAATAAACCCCTTACCTAAGGAGAAATTAAGCCTTAAGGGTCATACTTCAGGGGAAAAACTTAAGGTGTTTTGTGTTTACCCTCACCATGCCTCAGTCGCACCATGCGTGTGTGTGAAAAAAGTCCCGTCTGAAACATTGTTGCGCGGCGCAGCGTTCCAAACGTTGTGTAATCAAATACACTGGTATGGCGGTATATTACAAATTCATATCATAACGAAAATATACACCGGTATACGGTGTGAACCGGTATACCGCTCAGCATTATACGAACAATTTTCATGATATATTTGAACATCCTAATATGTAACATATTTTCATATGCATTGATGAATTTATAGGAGGGCAAGGGAAATGTGGGAGTAGGCTATCAGCAAACACAGGGGAGGAGAAGTGCTAATAGCGATTAGGTGCTCCTTCCACGCAATATGGCAAAACACCGCGTTCGCTGCATAGAAAAACTCAGTAGCCTATTAGGTATTGTTACAATTGCGGCGCGCGAGTGCATTTGACCGGCATAAAATCGGCATGTCTCAGACTGACCGGCCAGTCGCCGGTCATGGCCGATCACGTGAAAAACGGCCAATTCCGGTCACCAGCCGATCTATCGGTGCATCTCTAATTTTAATGTTTGGATCTTGTTAAAGTTAGCGAGAAATACACACTGTACATAAAAAAAAAAACTTTATTGTAATCCCAAAACAAGTGCTGTTCCCATAATGACACTTGGACTGTAGCGATTAGCTAACTATGCTAGTGTTCGAAAACTAGCATAGTTAGCTAATATGATCGCCAAGTTTCCAATGTTTCCCCCTCTACTATGCCTATACTTGTTGACTAGGGTGTTTTTCAAGAATCAGAATTACGAGTCATTATGTTTACTACATCTACAGTCAAACCTAGCAAGTAGCAACAAAAAAAAAAAATGATACAAGCTTCTTTGTGGTAATTTGCATACATTGGTATTTTGGGATTACATAGTACATATAATAAGAGTTTGCAGAGTCTCATATTCCCTCCATCTCCATACGAACTCCCTTTTACCAAAGATGGAAGGAGCCTACAAACTAAAAATAGCACACGCATTGGCACAGCAAACAAACTGCTGAGAGTATAAAAATTGCGTTACTTATGCTTCAGTTACTAATTGCTCGCCCTGTGCATGCACACTTATATGTGTAGGCTAAACTGGAAGACTGAAGTGAATAGTCTTCTTCAGTTAATATTGGCAGATTGAATTGTTCATTTGTTTCATACCGCCACCTACGGGACTGATTGTTCCTCAGTATTTGATCCCTTCTCCAATTCTGTCTCAAAGATTGGAATTAAGTGTGTAGTGGGTTGAGAAGTGAGTAGTCATTGGCTGCAAGTTAATTCATTATTTATGAGGATGTCCAGAAAACATTGAGGGGGCGCTAAATCTGCCAAAATGGACCATTTTATTCTCCAGCCTAATTATAGGGTTGTAACAGGGCTTGTGAAATAACATCTGAGCATTTCTTGGACTGACCTAAGTTGCATACCGCTCGGTCATCAGTACTCATTCTGCTTGACTTATCAGCTGCCTTTGACACGGTTAATCACCGCATCCTTCTCTCTATACTCGCTAACATGGGAATCTCCGGTTCTGCTCTCTCCTGGTTTGAATCCTAATCTCACAGGACGCTCGTTTAACGCATCATGGCTTGGTCAGCTATCTGCACCTCACCATCTCAACACAGGGGTCCCCCAGGGCTCAGTGCTGGGCCCCCTTCTCTTTGCTATCTACACCACCTCCTTGGGACATATTATCCGTTCGCATGGCTTCTCATACCACTGCTATGCAGACGACACACAGCTCTATCTGTCCTTTCCACCTGATGACCCCTTGGTTTCAGCACGGATCTCGGACTGCCTCTCAGACATAGCTACATGGATGAAGGCACACCACCTCCAGCTGAACCTCTCAAAGACTGAACTGCTGGTCCTCCCAGCTAAACCTACCATACACCACAACATAGTGCTGGGCGGTATGACCAAAAATGTATATCACAGTATTTTTCAAAATTCTTACGGTTTCACGGTATATGACGGTATTTTTTTTCCCCATGCTTAATCAGATGTTCACAGCATTATCTACAGGTTGAGAGAGGAATTGCTGCAGTACACTGACTAAGGATGGTCTATTTTACTGTCATGATGTAGAATAACTCCACACTAGTGGTAATGCAGTTTTGCATGGCCCCAGAAAATGATGCTGTTTATAAAGAGCCACATGATTGTAATGAAGAATCTAATCAGAATGCAAAGACAATTGCAGTCAAAATACAGAACTTTTACTGTGCAAATTTCATAAACATCTTGTATAAAACCAATACAAAAAGTAGTGCAACTTGCAGTAATTATACTTTTTTGAAAATTATACAATTTAAAATAAAACCTCTCTGCTAATATGCTTACTCTGACAAATAGGCCTATCTGAAACATGCCTTATTGTTATTGTGTGGTTTACATGACGTTAATGGTAGGCTAACGTTAACTTCATGGGGATGTGGATGTCTTATTAGCCTGCGATGAGCTTCGGTTCGCTAGGCAAAACATTAACAAAAAAGTTTGTTTTGGTGCACTGATGACAGTCAGGATCATTTCTAACTAGCCAGCTAGTATTGCTCAGTGCATGTCTAACATGCTTTACTTGCTACCTGGATAATTTCAGCGAATATTCTTAAGGTGAGATAAATGATAAGAACATTAAACTTCACTGTGTTCGGTGGGTTGCTAACTAACGACATCACCTACTAGCCAGCTAGTTACAGCTGTTGAACAATCTCAATAGAATTTTCGTGACGGTAAATCCAGAGAAGGTTAAAGCGGAGCTAGTAATCAAGGATCTTTGGTAAATCCCTTTCAATGCAGTATCCCTTAACGTTTTTCCTTAACTAAAGAAACAATTTAAGGTATTCTGTGCAACACTCTTAAATAAACCCCTTACCTAAGGAGAAATTAAGCCTTAAGGGTCATACTTCAGGGGAAAAACGTATGGTGTTTTGTGTTTACCCTCACTATGCCTCGCAGTGGCACCATGCGTGCGTGTGAAAAGTCCCGTCTGAAACACTGTCGCGCAGCGTTCCAAACATTGTGTAATCAAATACACCGGTATGGCGGTATATTAAAAATTCATATCCTAACTAAAATATACACCGGTATACGGTGTGAACCGGTATACCGCCCAGCACTACCACAACATCAACATCAAATTTGACTCCCTGTCTGTTTCACCTACCAGGACTGCAAGAAATCTAGGAGTTGTTCGACAACCAACTAAACTTCTCAGATCATGTTGCCTCAGTCGCCTGGTCATGCCGTTTCGCACTCTACAACATACGGAAAATCAAGGCTTACTTGACTCAAGATGCTACCCAACTTCTGGTTCAGGCAATAGTCATCTCACGACTCGACTACTGCAACGCCCTCCTGACAGGTCTCCCAGCCTGCGCAGTGAAACCACTTCAGATGATCCAGAACGCGGCGGCGCGCCTGGTCTACAACCAACCCAAAAGGGCACATGTAACCCCGCTGCTCATCCAGCTACACTGGCTACCTATGGCGGCCCGCATCAAATTCAAGACTCTAACGCTTGCCTACAAAGTAGTCTCCGGTTCTGCTCCCACCTACCTGAATGCCCTCATACAGACATACGCTACCTCCAGACCGCTGCGCTCCTCAGACGAACGACGTCTAGCTCTACCACCGGTACGCTCAGGCCAATCCAAACTTTTCTCATCTGTTGTTCCTCGTTGGTGGAACACACTGCCAGTTCCTACAAGGGCAGGGACATCCCTCTCTATTTTCAAAAAACTCCTGAAGACCCAGCTCTTTAGAGAACATCTCCTCTCATAGCAACACTTACAACAAGTCTTGCTGATCCTAGCACTCACCAGCCGTCTTAAACTGACACGTAACTGTTAAAAACAGCACTCACTGATGCACTTATTTCTTACTGTGTTTTTTAAATTGTCCTAAAATTGTTGAGAATTGCTCTAAAACTTAAACTGTTTACCATGTTGTTAGTCGCTTTGGCTAAAAATGCGTCAGCCAAATGTAATGTAATGTAATGTAATGTTCCATCACCCCTTTAAACTAGGGATGCACGATATATCGGCGGCCGATATATTATTGGCCGATAAGTGAAAAAATGAAAATATTATTATCGGTCCGATAACAGAATTCTGGCCGATAATTTGCGCCGATATTTTTTAAAGTCCTAATTTAGGCCTACATAAGGTCCGTCTGGCTACACTGAGCTACTTGAGCTTGGTTGGCTATACTTTTTCCTCAATATAATGTCAGCGGTGTGAATGTATTTCACCACTCTAACAAAATCTGTGGATATGCGTTCATTTGGGAATCTGTGCATCTCAAAATCCTCTCGTGAATGATCCGCCATTTAACCTTACCAGAGCGGAGCTCAGCCCTATCTAGAGTCGTCTTGTGCTGATGTGTTTGCACTTTACCGCGCTGGTCGGGGAAACAAATAAACAAACTCGTTAGTGGGACGAGTACATAAGTAGGCCTAGTTCTAAGTTGTGTTTTAGTATTATATTTGCATTACTTTAGCTTGGGTTTTGTATTATTACCTAGAAATATGCTAACCATTCCTGCTTCAGTTCCAGACAGGTCATCATAATAAGTTATTAAAACCTTCGGGGCGAACCCCTTTCATTTCTGCTGCAGCAGGTTGTGCGCAACAGAGTAGCCTAGATGGACATAAGATACAGTCTGAGGAGTTGCAGCTTTATTCAGTTACCCGCAGTTGAAACTAAACCTAAGTCTCCCTCACAAACTCTTGATTTGGTCACTATACTGTAGCTTATTCCCAGCTGAGCCGTTTATGAGTGTTTAGTCCTAAATGAAAACGATTCATACTCTCTAGCCACTCACTCGCAATTCATTGACATCAGGTTCACTTAAAGGAGCCACACATACTGTAGGGCTAGGCTACGGTTATGTTGACTGCTGTACTATTAAGGACTATTATGAGTTCTGTCCATCATTTGGTGGTAGGTAAAATTACTGCAATACAATTATGCTTATTAAATGCTTTCACCAAATCACTTTTCACAATTTTTACAAGAGTAATATTATCGGTTATCGTATCGGTATCGGCCACAACAAACCAATAAATATTGGTTATCGTTATCGGCCCTAAAATTCCATATCGGTGCATCTCTACTTTAAACGCTGTTACGAAACAGAACAAAATAGTAATCGATTTTTGGAATTCTATGAATCAATTTTAAATCGCGATACAAATGTGAATTTTTTGCTAGAATTGCCTGGCTTTTCATGCTGTGAGGTGAATGAAACAGAAATCTTACCTCAGTCTGTCCTTCTTGTGCACTTGTTTCATGCGTTACACGTATACTCTGTAAATACAAGGGAACGAATTAACCACTGCTTGGTATTTTTCGCCAGTGTAAGGTTACATATAATGCATGCTTCAAAATGAAGTACTTTTAATTATTTTTGTTCAATACCTCATCTCTCTCAAGAAAAATAGCCTTCTCATCTGGACTCAACTTGTATGACTGCAGTAGGAACTTCTTCAGAGGTGAGTCTGATTCTAAAAAATATGGTCACAGTTAATAGTAGCAGTGGCAATAGCCATGGGCAGACAGCTGTCTAAAGAAAGCAGATTTTTACATTTGACTAGAATGGTCTGTTACTGTCATCAAATCATTCTCCCAATTGTAATCCTCTAGTAGTACAAATAATAAATCAAGAACAATGGAATTTCGTACCACAGTTATGCTGATGACACCCAGATCTACCTAGCCCCATCACCGAATGACTACGGTCCCCTTGACTCTCTATGTGAAAGCATCAATAACATCAACAACTGGATGTCCCACAACTTTCTCTAGCTGAATAAGTACAAGACAGAAGTAATCATATTTGGGAAGAGAGATGAAAGGAGTAGAGTTACCACTGTTCTTGGATCCAAAAATCTGGGTGTCAGAATTGAGATCTTAATTTTGACAGGCACATAAAAGCCATCACTAAATCGGCTTTTTAACCATCTCAAGAACATTGCCAAACAGTGATTTTGCGTCACAGCATGACTTGAAAAAAACTCATAAATGTTTTTATTTCCAGTACGGTTGGCTACTGTAATGGACTCCTAACAGGCCTTGCCAAAAAGACTACCAAACAGCTTGAAGTCATACAAAATGCTGCTGCTAGGGCTCTCACAAAATCCAAGAGATTTGAGCATATTACTCCAATACTTAACCCTATAAGCGCCAAAGTGGTAAACTTGCAAGAAACAGCAACACTGATTAAAACAGACAATAGATCCAAGTACGGTGACTAATCTCATTTGTACTCTCTACCACTAGATGGCAGACATCCAGAGTTTTGATTCAAGCAAGTAGAGTGTCACAGAACGGGCCGTGGGTTTAACTCCTCCACTGGAAAAACTGACTCCGCCACACATAGCACTGTCGTGCACGGTTATTTATTGTACGGCACCCAGCAGTCACAGGCAAAAGTTGCACGGAAAAGTTTGGAAAAGAAAATGTTTTCAAAAACAAAGCGATTCTCAAGGGGGAAAAAAAATACTTCAAAAGGGAAAAAAAAACTACTGTCCAAACCCACAGTTTACCTTAAACTTGTTACGGCCCCAAAAAAGATCACAGGAACATCGTCTCCTAGTTCCCCTTTCTCCCCTTAGAATGAACAGTGTTCCCCTTTTAGGCCCTAAGCCCCTCCCCCGGGCCATACTAACTTACAACAATAATTAATCAATGTTACCCAGGTTACAATCTCATAAATGCACAGGATAAATCACACATTCTTTATCACACTGCACATAAATATCAGAATCATTGCACCTCTGCCCACCATTTACACAATATAACTATAATTCACATCACACCCCCTTCCACGGTAGCACTACCCAATCCCATGCAGCATTGCGCAGGCCAGACGCTACTGAAGTAGCCCAAGCTACCATTGCCTCGGTTTCGTTCCCCCCTCTGCTATGGCAGCCCGCGAACTATTCAAACAAACAAAAGGGAGTATGAGAGAAACACAGACACGGGGATCAGCAAACATTACATAGACACCCTAATGCTCCAATAATGGTGAGTATGCTAAATGAAAAATGTTGTGTTTATTATGCTAGGAAGCTATGGTGTTAAACTGTTTCATGACTAGTTAGCGTGTGTGCCGGTCAAAATGCGTGTTTGAGCTACAGGTGCCGTTGTGGTATGAGTGCTAGAGCTTAGTTAGCGTGTGTGCTGGCCAAAATGTGTGTGAGAGCTAGGGCTGCACGATTATTTTGATCAATATTGAGATCACGATTATTTATCACGATTATTAATTAATTTTAGTGACAAAAATATTTTTTTCCCTAAACATATTGGACTTGCTATCTGGCTCACCCAAATTCTTCCCCTCACATTTACTCCCCTAAATTACTGCAAATATAGATTTGACTGTGACTTCCAAACAACTTCCAAACAAATGTTTTGTGCGTGCTACTTTGTTAATATTTGGGAAAACGTTAACAGCCCACCGGGAATCCTCCCAACGCTCCCCATTAGCCACTTAAGCTCTGCTTCTTGTTCATGAGTTTACTGTAATCGTTTAGTCCAGGGGTGTCCAAACTTTTTGAAGGGCCACATTGGGTTTTGAAAATTGGCCAGCGGGCCACACACAAATAATAATAATAATAATAATAATAATAATAATAAAATATAGCTGCAAGCAGCAATGAGGGGGCCAAGCAGAATAGGCTGGAGTAGCCATGGCGATAAGATAGAACTCAGCAGACATCCGCGATCAACACTTTCAACTAGTGGCACATCAAAACATAACTGATTTTGTAGGGCTGAAACAGGGCTGAGAATTGCCACCGCCTCCGCCAGCCAGCCCCCCATCTAATCACCCCTGCCCATCCCACCCCGTCCTGCCCCTCCCCGCCCTTGCACGCACGCATTAGAATGAACTGGATGGAACATGTTGTCATCAGTTTCACATCAAAAAATAAAGGATCGATGAAACACATCAGCAACTACAGATCAAAATGCAAAATTGCAAATTGCAGCAACCTCTACAGGTCAAAGGTCACCAAATGTTTTGTGCGTCCTCCTAATGGGGTCATGAATCTATGTAGTAAGTTTGGTTATGATACATGGCAGGGTTGCTGAGATATGAGCTAACTTCCTGTTTGGCGGCTTCGCCATCATTTTTGATTGGCTGTTACGGAAGAATGCTTTTGTCAATTGTTCCAGAAAGCAATATATTGATAGGTTATGGTCTGAAGATAGTCTGTGCCAATTTTGGTAAAGATCAGATGAAATTTGTGACCTGTGAAAACTTTTTGATGTTTTTGATTAAATCGAATATGGCGGCCGAATCAATTATGATGACATCACAAGTTGGCCTGGGTTGGCCTAAGGACGTCCAACAGTATTACCTGAAACCACTAGTGCATTTTAATTCTAAGCACAACAGCAGCTACAGGCCAAAAGGCATGTTTCTTAATTACAGCGCCCCCTAGAGGTCAAAGGTCACCAGATTTCTTGAGTGTCCCCCTGATTGGGTCTTGAGTCCATGCACCCAGTTTGGCTTTGATACATGCAAGGGTTGCTGAGATATGAGCTCACTTCCTGTTTGGCGGCTTCGCCGCAAATTTCGATTGGCTGTTACAGCCGAATGCTTCTGTCAATTGTTCCAGAAAGCAATGCACAGATAAGGCATGGTCTGAAGATGGTCTCTGCCAATTTTGGTGAGGATCCGCTGAAATTTGTGACCTGCGAAAACTTGTACGTGTTTTTGATTAAATCCAATATGGCGGCCGAATCAAGTACGATGACATCACAAGTTGGCTTGGGTCGGCCTAAGGACCTCCAACAGTATTACCAGACACCACTAGTGCATTTTAATTCTAACCACAACTGCAGCTACAGGCCAAAAGGCATGTTTCTTAATTACAGCGCCCCCTAGAGGTCAAAGGTCACCAGATTTCTTGAGTGTCCCCCTGATTGGGTCCTTAGTCCATGTACTAAGTTTGGTTATGATATGTGAATGGGTTGCTGAGATATGTGCTCACTTCCTGTTTGGCGGCTTCGCCGCAAACTTCGATTGGCTGTTACGGGCGAACGGTTTGAGTTCCGAAGACGAAAAGGAATAACTTTTGTGAGGCTTGGTCTGAAGATCAAGTGTGTCAGGTTTGGTGTCGATCGGACAAAATTTGTGACCTTTGAAGACTTTTTAGTGTTTTTGATGAAATCCAATATGGCGGAAAATCCATCATGGCGGAAATTGACGTCATAGGGTGCGTTGAACTCGGCTTGGTCCAAGGATTCCAATGATATCTCATTTTTGACAATCGGCAATACGGGTCAAAAGTTACGTGCGTGAACGCACGTCCAACTTTGGCCTGTTGGTGGCGCTAGAGTGCTCTAGGTGCCATCATGAAACTTGGTGACATTAATCATGGGACTGTCCCTAATCAGTGTGCCAAATTTCACAACTTTTCACCAGACGGTTCTATGGGCTGCCATTGACTTCAATGGCGGAATAATAATAATAATAATAATAAATATAACCGCAAGCGGTGATTTACGGGGTCCGAGCAAAACGAACATGATAGCATAGCTTTTTAGTTTTACATATGCTTTGATTGTTTGGGCACAATTGTTCAAAAGAAACGTGATCGGATTTCGGTTATCGGATTTCAGCTATCGGATTGGATCAAATCTTGAAAATGGGTTGTTCAAAGGGAAACAAGGATCCTGAAATTGGATTAGATCACATAATCTATTCTTGGTTTTGATCTGGATAAAACCTTCACTTTGTGTCGTTCAAAATTTTTGAGTTGGATTGGAATAAATTTGATGCATAAAATTAGGATTACCCTGTGCTGTAACATTATAGTGTGCTAACCTCCACAACCCAACAGTATTCTAACAATACTTGATTCTACAGGACTATTTATTTGTTGTGGATAAACACAAACAACTTGAGAAACATTGCCAAAGTGCGGCCCTTTTTAACTCAACAAGATGCAGAAAAACTAATTCACGCCTTTATCACTAGCAGGTTAGACTACTGCAATGCACTTTTCACTGGTCTTCCCAAAAAACATCTAAAGAAATTGGCACTCATACAGAACTCTGCGGCTAGACTTTTAACTAAGACTAAGAAGAGAGAACACATCACCCCTGTGTTGGCTGAACTGCACTGGCTCCCTATTTCCTATAGAATTGATTTTAAGGTTATGTTAATTACTTACAAAGCTCTGAATGGCACAGCACCTTCATATATCTCTGAGCTTTTAATATCTTATCAACCACAAAGGAAACTTAGATCATCCAATTCTAATCTTTTAATCGTACCCAAAGTGCTCCACAAACAAAGTGGAGAAGCTGCTTTTATCCATTATGCCCCCAAACTATGGAACACCCTGCCTCTGTACATCAAGCAGGCGAGTTCAGTAAATATTTTTAAAAAAGATCTGAAAACATACCTGTACAGGAAAGCTTTTAGTTAACTCGTCTTATCCTGTAGACTACTTTTTCAGATTATTCTACATCTGCTGCTATTGGAGGGCGCAGCCAGCCAGAAGCAGATGGGCTCCCCCTATTAAGTCAGGTTCTGCTCAAGGTTTCTTCCTGGAATATGGGAGTTTTTCCTTGCCACAGTTGCCATATGGCGTGCTTGTGGGGGGTAAGAGGGTTAAGGCTGCCAGTCTTATGACATGTCATTTTCTATATTTTTGATATGTTGCTGAGTGGATCATAAACGGCCCCAGCAATGAAGAAATGTGATTGATAATGACTGACTGACTATTATTTTGTTACATGCTTCAAATGTAAAGCACTTTGAGCTGCATTCTGTGTATGAAAGGTGCTATACAAATAAAGCTTATTATTATTATTATTATTATTAAGATGAAGGGTTTGATAATGGAAGGCAGTGTTTCCCACAGAATTGAATTGTATTTGTGGTGGTGGGTTCTGTGTCGGAGTCAATAAGATAAACAGCGTATAATTATACAGTTATACTTGCCTTGCACTACAAGTCCATATTGACAAGTAGCTGTAATGCTGTAATGTTATAGTGTGCTAACCTCCACAACCCAACAGCATTCTATTCTAGTATGCTAACCTCCACAACCCAACAGTATTTTAACACTAATGCTTCAGGTGGGATTTGAACTCTCAACATAAGGATGACCAGTACAAGGCATTATCCCACTAAGCCACTGTCAATCCTACATCTTTGCCAGTCACATTCACATGGTGAAAATGTGTATTGGTAAACACACAAGAAAAACTCCAAGTATACATTTGACAATAAAATGAAGGGCTTTCCTGAAAGAGAACACCTGAAAACGTTTGGAAATTCTGGGACAATTAGACATTTGTAGAGAAGAACAGTAATGGATGAAATATAAATATGATAGACTTAATGATGAAGGAAAAATAGTAAAAAAGAAGTTCCCCTATATGTCTTCGAGTGTGTCAGCATTCTGATTCTTGGCAACTAATGAGTGTGAATGTTGATTGCCTGATGTCATTCAGGTGCTGTTCAATGGTGTGACTCTTCAATAACCAATAGCATGTGCATCTTGAGCCTAAAGCTCTAGCAGGATTTGAACTCTCAACCTAACAAACACCAGCACTAGGCATTATCCCTCTGAGCCACTAACAATCCGACATAATAGGCAGTCACATTCACATGGTGAAAATGTTAGTTGGTAAACACACAAGAAAAACTCCAAGTATACATTTGACAATAAAATGAAGGGCTTTCCTGAAAGAGTACACCTGAAAACTTTTGGATATTCTGGGGCAATTAGACATTTATAGAGAACAGTAGTAATGGATGAAATATAAATATGATAGACTTAATGATGAAGGAAAAATAGTAAACAAAGAAGTTCCCCTATATGTCAGAGTGTGTCGGCATTCTGATTCTTGGCAACTAATGAGTGTGAATGTTAATTGCCTGATGTCATTCAGGTGCTGTTCAATGGTGTGAATCTTCAATAACCAATAGTATTCGAGCTAGAGCCTAAAGCACTACCGGGGATTCGAACCCTCAACCTAACAAACACCAGCACTAGGCATTATCCCACTGAGCCACTGACAATCCTACATATTGGGTAGTCACATTCACATGGTAAAAAAAAAATGTTTGTTGGTAAACACACAAGAAAAACTCCAAGTATATATTTGACAATAAAATGAAGGGCTTTCCTGAAAAAGTACACCTGAAAACTTTTGGATATTCTGGGGCAATTAGACATTTATAGAGAAGAAAAGTAATGGATGAAATATAAATATGATAGACTTAATGATGAAGGAAAAATAGTAAACAAAGAAGTTCCCCTATATGTCATAGAGTGTGTCGGCATTCTGATTCTTGGCAACTAATGAGTGTGAATGTTAATTGTCTGATGTCATTCAGGTGCTGTTCAATAGTGTGAATCTTCAATAACCAATAGCATGTGCATCTTGAGCCTAAAGCTCTAGCAGGATTCGAACTCTCAACCTAACAAACACCAGCACTAGGCATTATCCCACTCTGCCACTGACAATCATACACATTCAGCAGTCACATTCAAATGGTGAAAATGTGTGTTGGTAAACACACAAGAAAAACTCCAAGTATACATTTGACAATAAAATGAAGGGCTTTCCTGAAAGAGTACACCTGAAAACTTTTGGATATTCTGGGGCAATTAGACATTTATAGAGAAGAACAGTAATGGATGAAATATAAATATGATAGACTTAATGATGAAGGAAAAATAGTAAACAAAGAAGTTCCCCCATATGTCATAGAGTGTGTCGGCATTCTGATTCTTGGCAACTAATGAGTGTGAATGTTAATTGTCTGATGTCATTCAGGTGCTGTTCAATAGTGTGAATCTTCAATAACCAATAGCATGTGCATCTTGAGCCTAAAGCTCTAGCAGGATTCGAACTCTCAACCTAACAAACACCAGCACTAGGCATTATCCCACTCAGCCACTGACAATCATACACATTGAGCAGTCACATTCAAATGGTGAAAATGTGTGTTGGCAAACACACAACATCAAGAAAATTCCTAGCATACATTTGACAATAGAATTAAGGGCTTTATAAAAAAGAGTACATATCTGAAAATGTGCACTGTTAATGGTATCCACCTAATGATGGTTGTATGGTTGTTATCCAAGAAAAAAAAATTACTCATATAGGAATATAGGTGATATAGGAGAAATGGGCTGAGTGGTCGAACTTTATTGGCCTATATCTCTGAAATGGAACAACGTATCCAAATTCTTTTGATAACTTTTGTGAGGCTTTGTCTAAACATTGTCTGTGAGAATTTTGGTGAAGATTTGATAATTTTTGAAGCCTGTGAAACTTTTTATGATGTTTGGCTTTTCTCTGAAATTGTGGCAAAAGTAAACATTTTTAGAGCATAAGACCAGGGTGAAAAAGATGCATCTGAATGTAGAGATTAATATGATGAAAGAATTTTGAGTCTAGGTGAATCTGGTAAGGAGAAATAAGCGTTTTTGACAAGAGCGCCACCTTTGGGTGCAGTACCCCAAATTTGGGTTATGGGTAGTGGGGGGTACTGGTAACAATACTTGAAAATGTCAAGTTTCTAGGACTTACGGTTTATAGGAATATAGGTGATCTAGGAAAAAAGGCCTAAGTGGTCTAACTTTATTGGCCTATATCTCTGAAATGGAACAAAATATCAAAATTCTGAGCGATAACTTTTGTGAGGCTTGGTCTAAACATTGTCTGTGAGAATTTTGGTGAAGATTCGATTATTTTTGAAGAGTGTGAAACTTTTTATAATGTTTGGCTTTTCCATGAAATTGTGGAAAAAGTAAACATTTGTAGACCATAAGACCAGGGCCAAAAAGATGCATCTGAGTTTAGAGATTAATATTCTGAAATAATTTTGAGTCTAGGTGAATCTGGTAAGGAGAAATAAGCATAATTAACTTTTTTTTTCAATAGCGCCACCTTTGGGTGCAGTACCCCAAATTTTGGGTTATGGGTAGAGGGGGGTACTGGTAACCATACCTGAAAATTTCAAGAGTTTTGGAGTTACGGTTTAGGCTGCAGTATGACTTTTACAGAATGTTGGCCAAAAAATGAACGGTACAGAAACAATAGGGTTCCTGCAGCTACGCTGCTCGGACCCCTAATAAGAACAAATAGAAACACAATGGGTGCCTTCGCAGCTTCGCTGCTTGGCCCCCAAATATAGCTGCAAGCAGCAATGAGGGGGCCAAGCAGATTCGGCCAGAGTAGCCACGGCAACAAGGTAGAACTCAGCAGACACCCGCGATCAACACTTTCAACAAGTGTCATATCAAAACATAGCTGATTTTGTTGGGCTGAAACAGGGCTGAGTATTGTCACCGCCTCCGCCAGCCAGCCCCCCCCACCTAATCACCCCTGCCCGTCCCACCCCGTCCTGCCCCGCCCCGCCCTTGCACGCACGCACGCATTAGAATGAACTGGATAGAACATGTTGTCATCAGTTTCACATCAAAAAATAAAAGACTGATAAAACACATCAGCAACTACACATCAAAATGCAATATTGCTAATTGCAGCACCCCCTACAGGTCAAAGGTCACCATATTTTTTGAGCGGCCTCCTAATGGGGTAATGAATATATGTAGTAAGTTTGGTTATGATACATGGCAGGGTTGCTGAGATATGAGCTCACTTCCTGTTTGGTGGCTTCGCCGCAGATTTCGATTGGCTGTTACAGCCAAATGCTTCTGTCAATTGTTCCAGAAAGCAATACATTGATAGGTTATGGTCTGAAGATGGTCTCTGCCAATTTTGGTGAGGATCCGCTGAAATTTGTGACATGCGAAAATTGTACGTGTTTTTGATTAAATCCAATATGGCGACCGAATCAATTACGATGACATCACAAGTTGACGTGGGTCGGCCTAAGGACCTCCAACAGTATTACCAGACACCACTAGTGCGTTTTAATTCTAAGCACAACTGCAGCTACAGGCCAAAAGGCATGTTTCTTAATTACAGCGCCCCCTAGATGTCAAAGGTCACCAGATTTCTTGAGCGTCCCCCTGATTGGGTCCTGAGTCCATATACTAAGTTTGGTTATGATAGATTAATGGGTTGCTGAGATATGAGCTCACTTCCTGTTTGGCGGCTTCGCCGCAAAATTCGATTGGCTGTTACGCGCGAATGGTTATAGTTCCGAAGACAAAAAGCAATGCATTAATGAGGCATGGTCTGTAGATGATATCTGTGAAGATTGTTATCAATTGGACAAAATTTGTGACCTGTGAAGACATAAGTTTTTTTGATGAAATCCAATATGGCGGAAAATCCATCATAGCGGAAATTGACGTCTTAGGGTGCGTTGAACTCGGCTTGGTCCAAGGATTCCAACGATACACCATTTTTGACAATCGGCCATACGGCTCAAAAGTTACGTGTGTTAACGCACATCCGAATTTGGCCTGTTGGTGGCGCTAGAGCGCTTGAGGTGCCGGCATGAAACTTGGTGAAATTAATTATTGGACTGTCCCCAATTAGTGTGCAAAATTGTATAACTTTTTACCAGACGGTTCTATGGGCTGCCATTGACTTCCATTGCAAAATAATGTGCATCAGCAACTACTGGCCAAAATGCATTTTTGTCAATTATGGTGCCCCCTAGAGGTCAAATGTCACCAAATTTCTTGAGCGTCCTCCCGATGGGGTCTGAGGTACATGTACTAAATTTGGTTTTGATACATGAAAGCGTTGCTGAGATATAAAATCACTTCCTGTTTGGCGGCTTCGCCGCAAATTTTGATTGGCTGGTACAGGTCAATGCTTCTGTCAATTGTTCCAGAAAGCATTGCACTCATCAGGCATGGTCTGAAGATGGTCTCTGCCAATTTTGGTGAAGAACAGATGAAATTTGTGACCTGCGAAAATTTGTACGTGTTTTTGATTAAATCCAATATGGCGGCAGAATCAATTATGATGACATCACAAGTTGGCTTCGGTCGGCCTAAGGACCTCCAACAGTATTACCAGACACCACTAGTGCGTTTTAATTCTAAGCACAACTGCAGCTACAGGCCAAAAAGCATGTTTCTTAATTACAGCGCCCCCTAGAGGTCAAAGGTCACCAGATTTCTTGAGCGTCCCCCTGATTGGGTCCTGAGTGCATGTACTTAGTTTGGTTATGATAGATCAATGGGTTGCTGAGATATGAGCTCACTTCCTGTTTGGCGGCTTCGCCGCAAACTTCGATTGGCTGTTACGCGCGAACGGTTTTAGTTCCGAAGACAAAAAGCAATGCATTAATGAGGCATGGTCTGAAGATCATGTGTGTCAAGTTTGGTGACGATCGGACAAAATTTGTGACCTGTGAAAAGTTAGTTTCACTTTCACTAAAATCCAAAATGGCGGAAAATCCATCATGGCGGAAAATGACGTCATAGGGTGCGTTGAACTCGGCTTGGTCCAAGGATTCCAATGATAGCTCATTTTTCAAAATCGAGCCAACGGGTCAGAAGTTACGTGCGTGAAAGCATGTCCAACTTTGGCCTGTTGGTGGCGCTAGAGCGCTCGGGTTGCGGACTTGAAACTTGGTGAAATTAATCATGGGGTACTGCCTAATTAGTGTGCAAAATTTCACAACTTTTCACCAGACGGTTCTATGGGCTGCCATAGACTTCAATGGCAGAGGATTTATAATAATAAGAAAACTAAGAAACACAATGGGTGCCTTCGCAGCTTCGCTGCTTGGCCCCCAATAATAATTTAAGACTCTCTGCCAGCTCCACTCAAATAGCCTATGGCTAGTGCTGTGCCTATGGCTGTGCCCTCTCACAGTTTATAAATGGTCAGTAGTGGGAGCTACTGTTGCCATCGCCCTCTCTCCCACGCTCAAATGAGTCCCCAATTAAATGGACTAGCATAACGTAGTTAGATCTGCTGCAATGGAGATACTATGTATCTCTATGTGACAAGCTGTTTTGACATTGACATTGTAAACGTTCTCTAAGAAGAGTGTAAAGCAGTTTGCAGTAGTCTAAAGTTAACCACAACGTCGTCTATCACTGGAAAAAAATAGCGAGCGGCCTATGATAAACTAATAAATGCTCGGCGGGCCGGATTAAAGTGCATGGCTGGCCGCAGTTTGGACACCCCTGATTTAGTCATTCGTTGATATGTAAAACACTGACGTGTAGGCTACATTTTCATTATTGTTCACTCGTTTTGAGTAGGCTGTGTCTTGAAACGCATATGCATTGTATAGGCTATCGGAGGAAGCAAACAAGGACTAAAAGTTAACGTGATAAAAAAGGCATGTGTGGTTTACGTCATGTGATGTGTTTCACGGTATGAGTTGAGAGCCCTGCTTTGCTTATATTTTTGGTTAACTTAACTTGCCTGAAATCAGAAATATTTTCGAACAATGGATGATCCGCTTCGAGGGACAAGCTCTTGGCCTTCTGCTGTGCCACACATTTGATTTTTGATCGTCGTTTATTGTATAGTCTAACTAGCCTACTAATAGTTAACATAATGTCACTAGTCCACAGTGCATCAGGCTGAACAGTGCAGGGAACAGCTGTCATTGGTAGGCTGCATGCAGGCACATGGTCAGACAGGTTTAAGGAGTGCTTGATTTGTTTTGTAGCGGAGCGTTCTATGGGTTGCCAGGTTGGTTCTATGGGTACGCATTTGAAATATCGCTCGATCACGCAAATTTGATCGTGGGAAGCCAAAATTGTGATCGTGATTAAAATTCGATTAATTGTGCAGCCCTAGAGGTGCCGTTGTAAACAGGGACAGAGCCCTCTGTCACATAGAGGAAGTAGTAAATCACACAAAAACGGAGAAGTAGTGCATTAACAATGCACCATAAATTAGCTAAAAATCAATACAAATGTGTTAAGTTTACACATTTATGTTATGGTTGAGATGAAAAATTAATCGCAATGCAATTTCTGAACATAATATCTGCTTTTGATTTTGTTCGACTTCAGACATCAGTAAAATAATTGGTAATAATAGTATAATTGGAGTCAGATTGGGCAAAAGATTATCCTAATTTAAAACAACCTCATCAGGGCGCGGATTACACAGAATACGCATTACCAAGACATTGTGTTCCGACGCATTTCACGTACTGGGTTCATCAAATTCATGTAAAAGGTGGTATACATCAGTGTTTCTCAAAGTGTGGTCCGGGGACCACTGGTGGTCCGCAAGCTAGCCCAAGTGGTCCGCGAGCAGACGTGGTAAAATATAATATAGATGAGTTGTTTGCAATATTGAACCAACTTGTATGTAAATCCAAACATTTCTGCAACACTGCCTATGTAAGCCATGCCAGTTTAAATCATATGAATTCTCTGACACAATAATACAATCAAAGTGGTTCAGTGAGTAGGCCTATTGTGTAATTTACTATTGAAGTAGGTCTAATTTATTTATCTATTTTTAGCTAGGTGGTCCGTGAGGCTTTTTTTTATTGATTAAGTGGTCCTTGGTCTGAAAAAGTTTCAGAAACACTGGTATACATGAATGTAAAAATGTTGCTTAAGTTTTGTGAAGATATTTTCCATATGTTGTAATTAGGGCTGTCAAAATAACTGATTAATTTCGATTAATTAATTTGAGAAAAAATAACTGATTAAAAAAATTAGTGCAGATTAATCGATTCCGTATGACCTTTGACCCCGAGCCGTTCTAGTCAGTAAAAATTTGAATGTAAAATGAAGGAGAGAGAAGAAAACATGCTGCCTGGATCATTGATTGGAACATTTACTTTTAAAAAACGACCTGATGGTGTTGATAAAAAATAAAGTCCTCTGCAATGTCTGCAGCAAGGAATTTGCATGTCACCGGAGTTCATCAACTCTATAGTCGCACATCAATGCAAAGAAATAAGTGTTGACATTGAGGGGAGTGTTAATTTATTTTCATTATGTCCCCTAGGTTATATCTGTGGCCTGAAATGCCTTGTATGTGAAAAAAAAAAACTTCTTCCCAAAGCACTTTTGAATTTATTTCCTCAGCATATTAGGTCATATCATAGATTATTATAGCAATTATTTGAACAGTGAAAATAATAATAAAAGAGTTTTTGAACTTTAATGTCACTAATGCTGATTATTCAATGATTCATTTGAATTTAAATATTTAAAATACTTTCACAGCAAAAATTATATATGCGATTAATTTAGATTAATTAATAACAGAGTATGTAATTAGTTAGATTAATTTTTTTAATCAATTGACAGCCCTAGTTGTAATACATTCAAATGGCAATAATAATTAATGGCATAATTTAAATATGTATCAACTTGATACATAGTGTACATCCAAGCACCATTGTCTTCAACACCATATTACCCACAGACAGGCAAGGTTTCATCATCAGATTCTCAATGTTTTTTTCTTGGGCTCATGGACAAGATAAGGGACAAGGAGATCACTACAGTGATTTTGCTTTTCATTGTGGCATGTTCTCTGCACATTGAAAAACAATGTTCTCTTGCACAGCTGATCACATTTTGCAACTATTAGACTGAACGATTTATAGATGCTGACTATTTGGCGTCACCTCTAAACCATAACTAATCAACTTTTACTCACTTCCACTTACCAAATTCCAGACGTTCTTGGTTGTTTGCCACAGCATGGATCATTCCAATTGTCCCACAAGCATTGCCAATGGTTTGTCTCATGAAATACACATCTGAAGAGACCTGTTGCCCTTCTGAGATGATTTTCTTCTCTTCGTCCAGTCTGAAAGACTCGTACTGTACATAGGAAAATCACACAGGTTAAGATACACAATAATTGCTTTTTATTGTTAATATGGATTCCTGAAAAGTTCAGAAATGCGAAATAATAGAATTTTAATCATGTGATAAAATATGTGATTAATCGTGATTAACTATAGGAATTCATTAGCGTTTGACAGCCCTAATATAACGTTTTGTATAATTTAAATGACAGTCATTTTGTTGTAGAAAATTAATTTCTTAAGAAATACTGCTAATTTGATGCTGTTTAATTCATTTATAAATGGTGCACTGTCACTTTAAGACTCTTTCGCCAGCTCCACTCAAATATAGCCTATGGCTAGTGCTGTGCCTATGGCTGTGCCCTCTCCCAGTTTATAAATCGCAGTAGTGGGAACTACTGTTGTTAATGATACAATTCTAATGATATCAAACAGGATGAGGGAGAGGGCAAGTTACCTTCTCTGTAACAGGGAACAATAACAGGACTGCGCAGACGGGCCTTGGAACAATGTTGAGTAGTTCTGGGTCCAAACCATACACATCTCCAAACTGCCATGTTGGTAACAAACCCAACTGCCGAAGAAACTTGAAAGAGGAATGAAAAATATCAATATACTGCACATCATAAACTTGTTTTGAATAAAGCTTAATTACAGCACAAAGCAAGCGTTCATTTAATATAAAAACATCTACGTAGGCCTCCCTACTTCTCAACAGTTAACTTGTAATTAACTTTTTGTTAATGTTTTGACAAAGTCGTTTTAAAAGAACAAACTCAGTCCACTAAAAGTGGACAAAAACATTACATTATGCACAAGAAGCATGAATCAGCCTTAAGTAAATAAAAGACCCTGGCCATAATTTGAGGATGTACGATAGTCTGTCGCCAAAACATTCCTCACCAGTTATCCAGACATGCATGAAAACATTTGAAAACAAAACTCAGTCATAGGTCATTTCGAGAATGATGACTTTCTCTTCAGCATTGTCCTGTTAAAACGAGGCAGATATGACGAGGCATTGCAGCAATGTTTACATAGATACACTGTAAGGTTGGCTGCAAAGATTATGCAGACTGTTACGATTGATTGCAGACTGATACATGCGCGCCATGCACACATTATCGAACTCATATGACGTACACTTTAGGCTATAGCCTTTCTACTAGGGGTGTCACGATTCTCCAAATCCTCGATTCGGTGTAATTTTCGATTTTAAAGTCACGATTCGATTCTCGATCTTTTTTTAAATATTACTATTAATGCATTCCTTATATGTTATTTATAATATTTTTTGGCCTTTTCCTTTTCTGTTTTGGGGGGCTTTTATTTTGAAACCGCATTTTATTTTGAATCCGTTCCAACCGCGAGGTTGTAATGTAAACAGAACTAACATTAGGCTAAAACAGAGACGTGAACATAGTGGAATGAAACAACACAGAATGTTAATTTAATTGTTTCAGCACACTCCAAAGAGACCCAAGGTTAGTGTTCATGGAATATGTACTTATCAATGTGCATTTTAAGCCTTAAAGTAACTTTGGACTGTAACTAGATCATCTTTTCACTTGCTAAGTTGAGTAGGCTAAGTTTAATTGACGTGAATGAACGAATACTTCCATACCGGTGATTTCAAAGTAGCAAGAGGGGCTTTGATTTCGGTAGGTTGATGTGTATATTTTAACTGGCTGCAGCCTAAAATTAGAGTGTTGACGCTGCAGTTCTGCACGTGCATGTGTGTTTGTGCGTCTTGGCATACATGCTGGACGTGACATTGGGGGTGTGGCTGCATCCTCGATTCTACTTTTAAGTTCGAAGTTCGAGACTTTCTACATGGGTTTAGTTAATGATCAGGCTATTATAAGGTGGTTAGTGTAAAGGTGGTAAGGTGTATGATCAGGCTATAATAAGGTGGTTGGTGTAAAGGTGGTAAGGTGGTTGGTGTAAACCGGGACATTTTAGCGTCCCGACAGGCTTTTTTCGACATTGCCCAAAATGCTTGCACTGCATTCTCCACATTTCTAGCTAAATTTTCATATACCACATCAGCATTTTTGTTCAGTGAATCTTTTGTAAATTGCTTTACAATTACCGTCGGGTCCTCGTTGGCCGCCTTCGTTATCGCCCGGCTCGCCTCATCTTGCAGCCATTCACTCCTTCGTCTAAACGTTCTTTTAAAACGTGCATCTTTTTCTTTCTCTCTCGTTCTCAGAGGTAGCCTCTCGAGCATTTGCTCTGCTGCCGGCTTGTGCCTCAATATCGCCCAAAATGTTTGATTGCATTCTCCACATTTCTAGCTAAATTGTCATGTACCACATCAGCGTTTTTGTTCACTGAATCTTTTGTAAATTCCTTTACAATTACCATCGGGTCCTCCTTGGCCGCCTTTGTCATCGCCCAGCTCGCCTCAGCTTGCCGCTATTCACTCCTTCGTCTTCATTAACATTCCCAGTACAATTCTCAATCTTTTTGGCCTCTATGTGTCCAGTTACATAGTCTGTCTGTTCTTGGTCTTGGATTTTGTGAAATACATTTCTAAATAAATGCGACTTATAGTTCGGACTTATACATGTTTTTTCCTCTTCATGACGGATTTTTTGACTGATGCAACTTATACTTATAGTCAGGAAAATACGGTAGCTTCAACTAGGCTACACTCTCCACCACCTGCTCACTGTCACTCTGCTCTGTATGCTTGCTTACATCTCATTCAAATTCAACAAACTTCAACCTGTTGCTTACATAGGCCGCAATTTCCCCGTGTAGGTTACTTCGATTAACCATTATGATGCGCTCACAGAATCCTGGCTCTGAGCCAAAAGGGGAAGGGTGGGGCCTGACAAGATCTGTTAGTGGATCAGTCCAGTGTCAGTATGGAAAATGAACCAGTGGGCCGCTGACTGTCCTTCATATGGGCCGATCGTTGGACAAATTAAATTATATAGCCTATTATATCGGCCCAAATATCCTTTAAGCCTTAAGTAAGTTAAATTTTTTGGAGGTGCATGTCAAGTGACTGTGTAGGGCTTGTACATGGCGACGCAGAGGGCTCTGCGGAGCTACACCGTCAATTCTACGTAGGAGCATAAATCAGCCTTCATTGCTCTGAGGTCGTGTTAGGTGTTTTTCCACCGACAGTGAACCCTTTCTTGAATTCTGTCCAGAATTATTTGAACCTTAGTGCTATCCAGTGAACCAGTCCGCATTTCCACCAGTTTTGAACCGAACCAAGGGTGAGTCATCAACAATAGGTGTTGCAGGCAAAACAAAAGTTAATGAGATGCATGAATGGGAGAATATGACAGTTGTCCCGTAAAAATGGCAGAAATCAGCTGTGTAAAATGCTAGTTAAAGTCTGCAGACTAGTTCTAGTTGATTAGATTTGTTTACTCATGACAACAGTTGATAACGAAGGAAAACGCATGGTTTAAGCCTTCTCCCATCTGAATGGTAAAGTGACATGCCCACTCCGGTTCACAGGAAAAAACAACATTTTCTGGTTCAAGCTCCGAACCAAAGTGCCACGTTCCGAACCGTTTTTTGTTTGGTCGAAATGCTCCGACTGGTTCAAATGTTGGTTCGAGAACAGGAACGGAGCTGGTTCTCTGTCTGTGGAAAAAGACTATCCGAGGGCTGAAATGGACCAATTATTTTAACTAGTCATTGTAACGAACCGAGCCAACATATTTGGCTACCATAAGCGAACATCATTTCAAGTACTGTCCAATGACGTTTGTGAGTAAACCTGGCGAAACAGTCACATTAACTCCCACATTCAAAAGAAGCAAATCAATAGCATACTTAATATCATACTTTGTAACCGGTGTTGTGTGCCTTCTGGTTTTTCCTCAACTACTGGTTTCCTTGCACTTACACGTTTGTGTGGGCGTAAAATTTTACTGTTAAAGGCTGCATCTGTATTGAACATCCTGTACCTAAATGGTAAGGTATAATAGGCTTACCTTTACACCCCTACTGTGTGTGCCTATTTTATATTTATATAATAGACATTGTTGTGATGCTTTATTTTTTGAGATGTTGTTGAATCTGTTTCAAATTTAAAATTTAAAAACGACTGCAAGGTTTTGCTCAATTGTTTAAATGAGCATAGGCAGTCCAATGGTCTTTGTCTGAACTAGCTCAGTTTGAAAGTAATGTCCAGGGAGGTTGGAGAGAGAGCTGTGGGAAAAGTAGCCAACTGTCTTCACCATACAGTTAAGAACAAAATTATTCATACCCCTGGTAAATATTGATTCAATGTTGATTTTCTCTTTATCAATATGTTTGTTCTGACTGAAAATGGCACTACCACATGTCAAAAGATTGTAAGACAATGTGGTAGAAACATGGAATCAAAAAAAGCATTTTCAAATGTTTTAAAAATTATTTTATGAAAAATGGCATGTCCAAAATTATTCATACCCTTTTTAAATAATCAATGGAAACATCTTTATTTGCATTCACAGCTCTCAAAATGGTTCTTATAATACCTACAAAGCCTCTCCATGTCTCCACAATGATTGTAGACTGCACCTTTTTAACAGCAATCTGGGTTTTGAGTCAAGAGCGATTATTTGCCACCCCTCAGGCCTTGTGCTAACTTTTTTGACGGATTGAGTTCTGGACTATGGCTGGGCCACTCTTCAATGTTGGTATTGTTCTCGGTTGACCATTTCTTGCCTTGTTTAGCTGTATGTTTTGGAACATTGTGTAGTTTAATGGTCCAATGCCGCCTACTGGGACTGGTCTCTCGGCAGACAGCCTGATCTTCTCCTCCAAAATTCAATTTGCCACTTGTTTTAGTGTTACTGTTTACTTTGAGAAGTTCACCAGGTCCCATTGTCTGAAAAACACCCAAAACTAATACATTTGTATAGCTATTCTCCACATTGTGGATGGTGTTTTGGTGGTTGAAAATGTTCACTCCATCTCAAAATGGATCACTTGGTCATCTTGGATGCTGATCATGGATCACTCTTCTCCAAACATGCACAACTCAGCTAAACCTTTATAAGGGCACACGTGGACAAAGAATTAAGCTTTTGCTGATTTTTTTTGACCCAGGGACATGGCCTGAGATTGGCATAAAAAAGAAGCATCAAATTCCAATGACACCATGTCCATTTCAATTGTGGGGGTTAGAAAAGTATTCTTTTGGAATGTTTTTCAACCAGGGGGGCCAGAGGGGTATTTCACAAAACCTAGATAAGGGAATAAGCTGAGATTTTTTGGTCATCCTGGATGAATTTAGCCTTGACTTGGTTTCACAAGAGATGGCACATAAGTTACCATGGGGATTTATTCTCTGCACCTAGCCTGGCTAGCAGCCAAGCTAAGTCAAGCTAAGACCAGGCTAACAGCCAAGCTAAGTTCATTCTAATTATGGTAATTATGTTGTCTTATTGGTTCAGCTAGCCGTCATTCAAATCAGACAAAGAAGCACTCACACGTGGGTGCATACGTAAATTTGCATTCAGTTGGTCTACCACGCCTACTCCTGCTGTTTTACAGAAATAGCCATGATTCCCCAATCCAAAAAGGACAACTTTACTTCATTGTTAGTCTATATCAAAAGCGGTTGTTCACTTTGTGTGAATAACACTATTTTCCGCGTCTTTTTTATTCCAACCGTGGGCACTTGGAGCAGAAACGAGAACGCGCACACATCCTGAATTACTTACACCTGGCTTGACATAGTCGCTCCTACTCATCCTGGATTGGCATTAGTGAAACGAGTTGAGCTAGGATGACCAGACAACGCTATGTTAAACCTCGCTTTATCACTTATCTTGGATGTCTTAACTCTGCCTTTGTGAAATACCCCTCTGGTGACCTTCTCAAAGTAAACGGTAACACTAAAGCAAGAGGCTACACTGAGATTCTGGAGGAAAAGATCAGGCAGTTTGCAAAGAGACCTGCCCCAATAGGCATCATTGGACCATTAAACCATACAATGATCCAAACACATACAGCCAAACAAGTCTCAGCAGCTAATCCCGGACAGACAGGCTACAGTCTGCCTGACGTGACTCGCGGGAGATATCGCAGAATTTTGTTTGCAAATACAGCATAACTTTCATTTTTACTCATTAAAATGAGCATGATGACTGACGAAATAAATTCTTATGATGTAATTTAAATAAACCACTGTTGTCATACAATACAGTTAACAGACCTGCATCGTAGCACATAAATTCAATATCAAGTGTTTTCCCTATATGTGTGTCTATCTATTTAACCAACAGCAGAAAATAACAGAATATCCAAACGTTTTCAGTAGGCTAGCCTACCATTGTTGCAGAAATCACATATAAGAAGGTATCCCTTCGATTTCGGTTCATTTTCGCATATTCCAACATAAGGAAGCAGTATGACACACCCGTCAAAATAGTCATGAGCAGATTCCTCCCAAATATCCCGCTCCGCGCTCAGGTCACTCGGCCACTCCTCCGCTTAGTGCTGGGCGGTATACCGGTTCACACCGTAAACCGGTGTATATTTTCGTTATGATATGAATTTTTAATATACCGCCATACCGGTGTATTTGATTACACAACGTTTGGAACGCTGCGCCGCGCGACAGTGTTTCAGACGGGACTTTTTTCACACGCGCGCATGGTGCGACTGCGAGGCAGGCATAGTGAGGGTTTATCCTTAGGTAAGGGGTTTATTTAAGGGTGTTGCACAGAATACCTTAAATTGTTTCTTTAGTTAAAGAAAAAACGTTAAATGATACTGCATTGAAAGGGATTTACCATCACGAAAATTCTATTGAGATTGTTCAACAGAACTAGCTGGCTAGTAGGTGATGTCATTAGTTAGCAACCCACCGAACACAGTGAAGTTTAATGATCTTATCATTCATCTCACCTTAAGAATATTCGCTGAAATTATCCAGGTAGCAAGTAAAGCATGTTATAGACATGAACTGAGCAATTCTAGCTGGCTAGTTAGAAATGATCCTGACTGTCATCAGTGCACCAAAACAAACTTTTTTGTTAATGTTTTGCCTAGCGAACCGAACCGAAGCTCATGGTAGGCTAACAAGACATCTACATCCACATGAAGTTAACGTTAGCCTACCACTAACGTCATGCAAACCACACAATAACAATAAGGCATGTTTCTGATAGGCCTATTTGACAAAGTATTTTAGGAAAAAAGTTTGCACACTCCTTGGTATTCTTTTGTTGAGTTTATTTTCTCATTTGGCACATGAGAAAATAGTCTGACAGTAACACTTTTAGCTCCAGCTCATTGAATCATATTAGACCGAGATGCTAACGGTCTAATCTGATTCAATGAGCTGGAGCTAAAAGTGCTACTGTCAGACTTATAGAACGGCTAGATGAACTGGGGAAAGGTAAAACTCAACAGTTTAACTCAAGGGGAGGTGGAAAACGAGTGTATTTCCCCAAATGGTGGAATATCCCTTAAATCCCAAAATAAATCTCACTGGAACAGTGTCACCACATAGTTGTTCTTGCTCTACATTGTTAGCATCTAGTTGTTTTGTAGGAATAGTACGCTTGTACAGTACGCTTGCAGTTAGCACAACCATGACCGCCCCCTCGCAGCAAGGGGATAGCTCTTGGGTGACTGTTAGGCGAGCTAAGCCCAAGCGAAAGCAGCCCGTTGGGCCCGTTTCGCCTGGAGCTATATCCAAACGAATGAGGCCCACTGCTAACCACCAACCTATTCACGTTTCTAATAAGATTCTCCCCCTTAGCGAGCCCTGAGAAACCTGCTACTCTGGTCATTGGCGCTTCTACTATACGAAACGTGAGGCTAGCGACTCCATCGGTTGTAGTAAAATCGATATCTGGGGCCAGAGCTAATGACATCGAATCAAATTTGAAAGTGCTGGCTAAAGCTAATCGTAAATACTCGAAAATAGTCATCCACACCGGCACTAATGATGTCCGATTGCGTCAATCGGAGATCACCATACAAAACTTTATCTCCGTGTGCAGGTTCGCGCAACAGATGTCTGACTCTGTACCTTTCTCTGGACCCATACCTATTAGAAGAGGTGATGAAATGCTCAGCAGATTTCAGACCTCAACCGATGGCTGTCAAAGTGGTTTGCCAATAACAATGTGGGCTTCATAGATAACTTTAGCTCATTCTGGGGGAAACCTGGACTATTGAAAAGAGACTGTATCCATCCCAATTCGAGGGGTGCTTATCTCCTTTCAAGGAACATAGACAGTCACTTAACCAAGGCTAGTTCCTGACGAACCAGAGGTCCAGAAAGCAGAGATAATGTCTTACACAGATCTCTGCCGTCCTAACAGCCACCCAGATATACAGGATATACAGGGCATACATAGCCAAATAGAGAGGGTGTCTGTACCAAGACTGTCAACTCTTATTCGACCCACGAGGGGAATTATTCGTAGCAATCTTATTACGCTAAAAACTTTTTCGGCTAAGCAAATTCCTCCACAAACGCAACTTACATTTGCTTTACTCAATATTCGATCACTGTCGAATAAAACTGCCTTGGTTAATGCAATTATTACAATCATATAGATGTTATGTGCCTTACTGAAACCTGGCTTAAACCAGACAAATACCTTCCATTAAATGAGTCTACACCTCCCTCTCATCTTAACTATCATGTACCACGCCACACTGGCAGGGGAGGGGGGAGTAGCTACAATTTATCAATCTAGTCTTCTCACATCTCCCAAGCACACAAGTTTAAATCTTTTGAAGTTCTAGTCCTAAATTTTTTACCCCCAGATTGGAAAACTAATCAGTCTGTAACTGTGGTCACATTGTACAGACCCCCTGGCCCCTACACTGAATTCTTAGAAGAATTTTCTGATTTCCTTACCACTTTAACCATCCAAACTGAAAAAACTTATATTGGGTGATTTCAATATTCATATGGATAATGTGAATGATTGTCTCAATTGCATTTCAATCCCTAATTGAACATGTTGGGTTCTGTCAAAATGTTAATTCACCCACACACCGAGATAACCATACTATTGATCTAGTCTTGTCATACGGCATAAGCATAGAGCAGTTAACAGTTCTGCGCCAAAACCCGACCTTAACTGACCACCATCTAATTACTTTTACAATGACATTACAATATGCAGTACCCAATTTAGCTGAATACTACAGCCGCGGCCTATCTGAAAAAAACTAATGCAGACTTTCTAGAAAAAATCTCGCTTACGTTTGCCCCCTTCCGGACCCATGTGGTATCAGAAGGCCCTTTCCTTAATCCAACCGAGGTCGACTTGTTAACTGATAATGTGATTAACTCATTACGCTCAACCCTTGATTCAGTAGCACCACTAAAAAAGAGAGTAAGGAAACAAGTAAGGCGTGCTCCATGGTACACCACACAGACAAAAACCCTTAAACAAGCAGCGCGCAAACTTGAACAAAAATGGCGTACTACTAAATTGGAAGTCTTCCGCAAGCATGGAAAGATAGCCTTATCACCTACAAAAAAGCACTCAACGAGGCTAAGTCAACCTACTATTCCTTGCTGATCGAAGAAAACAAAAATACAAAATTTCTCTTTACCACAATTTCCCGCCTGACGAAGAGCCACACTGAAGTAACCGAATCTATCCCTATATGCCAAAACAGTAATGACTTCATGAATTTTTTCAATGACAAAATTGAAACAATTAGAGATAAGATTAATAACCAATCAGTCTCACCAGATATTCGTACTCCATTGCTGAATGGTAGCGAAAACATAATTGAATCACAGATGAGACGAACAACTTTGAATTCATTTACACCTACCGACATATTAGACCTCACTTCCACAATTTCCTCATCAAAATCTACAACTAGTCTACTAGATCCTATCCCTACTCATCTTTTGAAATCTGCTCTCCCTTTCTTGGATAATGCTTTGCTCCAGATCATAAATAACTCACTGCTATCAGGGCATGTACCACAGTCGTTTAAGTTATCTGTTATTAAGCCATCCCTCAAAAAACCTACCCTTGACCCGAACAGCCTGGCCAACTATAGGCCTATATCTAATCTCCCTTTTCTGTCGAAAATACTAGAAAAAATAGTGTCCAAACAAATTACTGCCTTCTTACATATGAATAAAATCCAAGAATTATATCAGTCTGGTTTCAGAGCTCACCACAGTACTGAATCAGCCTTAGTTAAAGTTTTTAATGACCTCCTCATTGCTGCCGATAATGGACATATATCAATTTTAGTCCTCCTGGACCTCAGTGCTGCCTTCGACACCATAGACCATGACATACTACTTCACAGGCTTGAACATTTGATAGGCATTAAAGACTCAGCACTCGCTTTAGATCATACCTTTCTAACCGCAGACAATTTGTACAAGTCCACAATAAACCGTCTATCCAGACTATGGTAAAATATGGGGTGCCCCAAGGCTCAGTACTAGGGCCCCTGTTATTTTCTCTCTATATGCTTCCCCTAGGCTCTGAAATTAGGAAACATGGCATTAAATTTCATTCTTATGCAGACGATACACAACTATACCTTTCTGTAAAACCTGACGAATTAACTCCGTTAGCCAAACTTGACACATGTATAAGAGATATAAAGACATGGATGACAAATAATTTCCTGCTTTTGAACTCCGATAAAACAGAAGTCATGGTTGTAGGTCCTAAAAAGATGAGGGATATCCTATCCTCATCACAGGCTACATTTACTGATCTTCGACTATCCTCATCCACAAGTGTTAAAAATCTAGGAGTCCTAACACTAAGTAATCACATAAAACAGATTACCAAAACTTCATTCTATCACTTAAGGAACATTTCAAAGATAAGGAAGTCCTTATCCTTACCAGACGCTGAAAAATTAATCCATGCTTTTGTAACCTCAAGGATTGATTATTGCAATGCTCTGTATGCTGGCTGCAATAACACCTGTCTAAAGAGCTTACAGCTTATACAAAATGCAGCTGCTCGCACCCTCACTAGAACTAAAAAATATGAACATATTTCCCCTATCCTGGCATCTCTACATTGGCTGCCTGTTAAAAGTCGCATTGACTTCAAAATATTACTTCTAACGTACAAAGCCATTAATGGCCAGGCACCAGAATATATTAAAGATCTCCTAGTCCCATATAACCCGCCCAGAACGCTACGATCACAGAATACTGTCCTTGTAATTCCAAGAATCTCAAAAACGACAGTAGGTGGCAGAGCTTTCAGCTATCGCACACCCCTCCTCTGGAATAATCTCCCTTCCTCAATTCGATTAGCAGACACCCTCCCTATTTTTAAGTCTAGACTTAAAACATACCTCTTTACTGCCTCCCATAGTTAGATATGGTGCGGTGTGGAACTTCACCCATCTCGGGGATTTTGGAATGGACCACCCTGCTAAGTCCTCGTGTGACTGGCACCCCAGTCGCGCGTGAGATGGTGGTCACTGACCATACCTGCGCTGGTGTCGACTACCCCTCTCAACTCTCCCTCTCTTGCCCATTCTCACTACGATTTACTGTAACAATATATAGCACCACTGATCACTTCTTGACATTAACCACATTGATTTCAATTAATACTAACCCATTCTACATTTCTCTTTCTTCTCCCTTACTGTACCTCATTTGAGGTATATCACCACCAGTCATCAACCATCCGTGTGCCTGGCCCTCCTCTTACCCATCCCACCTGAAGTCCCATCCTTGACTGCTGTATTACTGTCCCCCTACCTGGATTCCTGGCCCGTACAGTCCCATCACCTGCCTATGACAACTCTGCCCGGATTCTGGCCTGTCTGCTGACCCACCACTTCCCCCCTGACAACATTCTTTCCTGGACAATTCCGATGCCGGACTATTGCACTTTCTCTCACTAAATCATGATTAATGCTTTATCATACTGGATACGTAATCATCCCACCTCTTGTAACTTTCACCTCAGGTGCTTTAAACACCATGTCCTATTCTCCACACCTGACTGTCATATGCATTTGTCATTGTCTACAGACCTTACTGTCCGTATTGACCCTAGGCAGATGGGTCAGGCCCTTGAGTCGTGGATCTGCTCGAGGTTTCTTCCGTATCTCCAATTCTAGGGAGTTTTTCCTCGCCCCTGTTACCCATGGGCCTTCCTTCTTTCTTTCTTCCTTTTCTTTTCTCCCTCTTTTCTTTTTCTCTGATTGCCTACATTCTGTAAAGCGCCATGATACATGTGTAATGTTTTGGCGCTATATAAGCACAATAAATTGAAATTAAAATTGAATTGTAAGCCCTATGCAGTGTTTCCCACAGAATTTGATTGATTTTGTGGCAGTAGCATGACTTGGACAACGGTGGGGGGTGGGGGGGGGTGTTAAGATTGTCTTGGTAGTGTATAGGTCTAATTGAGTGCCTGTCACTTTAAGATGTTTGTGAGGGAACCCTTGCAATTGTAGCACAGTTAAAAGGCTGCTGATGTGTGGATGCAATTCATAACGTTTTCTATGTAGTTAGTTAAAATAAAGGTTCGTACTTCTCCTTGGGACAAGCACTTTTGAGTCTTGGAAAACACTTTTTCATTTACATCGGGATTTTGCAAACATTCAGTGTCAGAGTCAATAAAATGAGCCCTGCATGAGTAACGAAACTGACAAGCAGCTGTAAGTAAGCATGCTAAACTCAACATCCAAACAGTATTCTAACATTAGCTTTGAGATACTGCTTGATTGCATAACTTAACTTAGTCTCCTCAATGTACTATGTTGTGATAAGACCTTGGCAGAGTTAACTTTAATGCAGCAGTTTTGAACAAATTTGCGCAGCATGGTCACGATGCTAAGCGGATTTAATAGCAATTTAGCCTGCCGTCTTCTATGCAATGCTTCTATGTGGCAACAACAATCCTTCAACAATCGTGAATGTTTTGTTAAATGCACGTGCAGAGGAGGGGTAGCGGGCTCCTTACAAGAGAGAGCGGGGCGGGGAAAGGCTGCGTGCGTAAAAAGCGCAGCTCAATGAAAGGATTTTATCCTATCTTTAATTTAAATAGTACAATATACAACATTAATGTGGCGGCCAGTTTTGATTTCATGGCGCCCCACCACAGATTAGTCAATGTATGGGAAACACTGCTATGACTTTCAGTTTCCTTTCTACAGGGTTCCCACACCTTGGTTAAGATCAAATTCAAGGACCTTTCAAGGACTTTCCAGGCCCAATATCCTTAAATTCAAGGACCTAAGCGTGGGCATGGTTAAACCATGTTACCTCAACAGACCAAGGATACCTTGTCGCAGTTTTCTTTTATTTTTGGTCATATGACAGATGGTAGGCATATTCTATTTTTCATGTTTGTATTTTGCATAAAACTGAGCTGAAATAAACTTGTCCTAAACAAGTTAAACTCGTTACCATGAACCTGTCAGTTTATTCATCAGAATGTTAAATTAAATATTTGGGCAACAAACACTACACGCGGGAAACTCGCAGAAATCATGCTGGCCGTGTACATGTTAATAAGCGGAATTGTACGTAATTGTATGGATTTTTTTTTCCTCAAAAAGAAATTCAAGGACTTTTAAGGACCTCCATTTATTTATGTCTCTTTTCAAAAACTTTCAAGGGCCTTGAATTATTTTTTTCAGATTCACAAACTTTCAAGGATTTCAAGGACCCGTGGGAACCCTGTTTCTAAAATATTTAACGACTTCATACCCAACAAACTTACTGTAACATCGCAGTGTTTCCGTAGTGTAGCCTCTCCCTCCAACAGCCTGGATTAAATTCACTTAACTCTAGTTCTGACTTATTGTGTTGCCTCCAAAGTCTACTGACTTAAAACTGCACTGTCTTGCCTTACTTTTTTGCACTTTACCAAATAATACCTGAACTCTCCTGTACCACAGGGTCAGTCCCTGCCCTGTCACCCTTATCACACACAGCCTCAGCACATTCATGTGGACCTTGTTTGTTATTTAGTATCTTTATTTTTATTGTCTAGTGTATAGGATCTTTATTCTTATTTTTCTATTGGATTCATATTGACATGTTATTGGGCCTTCTATTGGGAACTTCTAAATGTGGTTTATACCTTGGATTATGGGATTGTAACATCTTATCCTGTGTATTAATGCATGCTATTCAGGGCCAGTGAAGTGCGTAATGAAAATAACACTACATCAATATTAACAACACTACAATTCTTTCTGCCCTGCAGGCTAACAGATCCAGGTGTCACAGTGACACCTGTAGGGGGAAGGGCTACAGATACCAGATGTCACAGTGTGACATCTGTAGAGGAGGGCTTATCTCAATGAGATGCAAATGAGCACAATTGTCTTTCCTTTGACTCAGGTGAGGTGAGAATTTGCAAATCTATTAGGCCAGTTTTCTCAGTAAAAGGTTTTCAGAGGGGTATACATTTAAATGACCACAACTTATTCAAATATTATCAGATCTCCATGAGTGAGACATCATTGGATAGCTTTGAAACTACACTTTTTTAGAATCTATGAATAACTCAAAATGTCTCTGGGGAGACATGTGGCTGGTTTTCATATGGCTGGTCACAAATGTCCAGCACTAGCAAGACAGCTGCTGCCCTGGTGGAATCCATGTTCTTCCCAAAAGAATACAAACCCCAGCGTTCGCGCTAGCAACTCATTCGTACATGTTGTACGGGTGGGAGTATGAGGATTTACGATACAAAAGGAAAGGGCCATAAGTTCGCCAAGGTTACTTTAATTTTTCGCGCCGTGTCTCACATGTAAACATCCGGGGTCAAAGGACAGGCAAGATGGCTGCCCAGTACATCCTAATTGTATGCTTATGTCGCTATCCAGTATTCTCCTACACTCCTCCGCCCAAGTTGCTCTACGCGAGAATGTGACGTAATTCCCCAGCTATAGCGTTCCAGTTTGTTTTCACTACACAACGAGTCGGAAATAACATGTCAATGCAAAATCAGCATAATAGCATAAAAAATATGATATTTTTTACAAACACTAACATTGAGTCAACTCTGTTGTTGCAAGCCTTACATGTCAATAATATGTTGCCATTTTTAACTATTTCAATTTCAACAAGTGCAGTCACGTTTTTCTTGAGCCACGAGGGGCAGGCTAGTCATTGTTATTGTTAGCAACATAGCCTCTTCATTCAGCCGACAGGGAGTTCAGAACTGCGTTTGTGTTTAATATCTTCATGACTAGGCCTACAGGAGGAAGGCAGACCGAAGTATAGCCTAGCCTACTGGGTGTCTGTGTCAGTTTGAGGACAAGAAAAGGTGCATCAAAGGGTCAAAATATTGGCAGCCAAAGAGAATCGTTGATAACAGAACAAGTGACTGTGTAAAATTAAAAATCTTTGGCGGCACACATTAATGTGAATTAAACGCGTATGCTTGGTCCTTACTCGCATCGCGGTTAACACGTTATGGCTGACAGCCCTAATACAAACATAACGTTAACCATCTACTTGCTTAACTAGTTGTAGGCTAACTGTCACTAGCTAGCTGAAGTTTATTGTCGTATAGATGTAGCAAACCATGTTCAATCTTTCTGCCAAATAACATTAGCCTATAACTTCATTGAGTAAATGCCAAACTCCGATGTTGATCAGTCATCTCGCTTGTCCCACCGGCAAACACGCTGAGACCAGGTCGGGGGCCCCCTAGTGGCTCGGGGCTCCAAGCAGTTGCTTGGTTTGTCTGTTGACAAGGTGCGCCTCTGAGGGCATGTCTTGGTGAAATGACGTGAGACAACTGGGACATTTCACACTACTACATTACTACTCGCTCGCATACATAACATACTAAATTGATGGTTGAGTAGTAAGTTCTAACCGACATTAGTATGTACTGACTATTCGGATGCAGCCTTAGTCTTTTGTCCGAGTGGCTGTAATGTAGCACTCATGGCGTTACGGTCAGGGCTTGAAAACGAAAACCGTTCCGAACGGTTCAGGTAGGCCTATGTTTAACGTTTTCGCTCTTGCATGCGTTCCGCCACCAACATATCGGTCCTGAACCGGTTCGGAACGCAAAATATCGTTCGTTCTTAAAGTTCCGGCAGTGTTTGGCGGGCCTATCAAGTCTATTTTTGTGGACTTTACCTTAGAATAGACGTACTCATTATTTCCCCTTGATTTAGCCCAGTGTTTTTCAACCTTTTTTGTGCCACGGCACACTTTTGACACTTAAAATGTCCCACGGCACACTAACATCCTGTGTGAAGAAAAAATAAACATACCATACCATAGCCTAAAATTTCAAATAATACACAGATATGGCCTTATTATGGCTTCTATGCAAGACCCGCTCAATAAAACAAGCGCCCTCTGTTTCATTTGTAGGCGACTATATCTAATTTAATTGTTGTTATGATCTGGATATGTGATGATTCTGTGAATACTGGATATGGGGCCCCCGTTGTACAATGCCTGCATACCACAAATAGTGCAATCATACAATCAATGAGAGCATGTGGTTATAAATTCTTTGATGCAACAGTTGCTTTTCTGGACCAGTGAGTGACATTTGGGTAATTTTCTGCGGCACACCTGATGATCTCTCACGGCACACTAGTGTGCCCCGGCACAGTGGTTGAAAAACACTGATTTAGCCTATATCGTAGCTATGCCCAAAAATAATAAATCACAGGCGGCATCCAAAAACATTCAGATGGGCTATCCATCCCATAGCCTACAGACTTACTGTAGGCCTAACCTATGCCTATAAATAATTTCTTATCAAAAATATTTCTGGATACGTGCTAAACTCCTTACCTGGTTTTAGCCTAAGTTTTATCCATATGGAGATCTTCAAAGGCTTGCGCTATAATTCCAACCCTGTTTATAATCGAACCCGTCTTTTGCTGACAAGGCCTATCTCAAATTTCCCTTTTAACTCTTCTACATAGAATAGGCTATAATTGCGCAAACATTTCAAATCCCGACTTTAAAACGACAAGGCGTGGACAGGCAAAATAGGCTATTACGCATAGGCTACAAACACATTTCCAAATCAGTTTCAGTAGCCTATACGCTACGAGCTGGCCTAAGATCCGAAGTGGCAGACGGATAGGTTACATTACAAAGGCCTTAACCTGTCATTCTTCATGAGTTCCTGTTGTGACGTAGTCATTTAAGCCCAGCGTGGTAGCAGTGGTAGACAGATGTTTCTCAGGTGGACTGAATTCCTGCCACCATTTTTTGTACTGACGCCTCACCTGGAAAGGGCAAGACAGCATGCTGTAGTTACACACGTGAATAAGTTCTTAGTTAGTTGTCAGTTTTGATGTGTGACGGCTCCCGTAGTTCTAAACGAGGCAGCGCTTGAGAGGTCTGTGTTCGAGTTATCAAGGAACTGCACGATATCGCTGTTGCTAGCCAACTAGCAAACAAACGTTTAAAAGAAAGTTGACACCGACGAGCCCTCGCCGCGACACGATGCCTCCCCTCAGCTGTGCACCAGGCTGCGACTCATGCGTCCTTCTCAGCAAAAAGATAGTGGAACTCGAAGCCAGAATAGCGACCCTCCATCAGATTGAGAAGGATGAACAGTTCCGACACCATTCTCTCCGTAAGTAACATTACCTCTCTTACACACACTAATGCCAGATGCCCTGATTTCACTCTGTCCTCCAATACTTTAACCATGCCATGCACTAATGCAACTTCTGTCCCTGTTGCCTCTCCCCGGCCTCTGCTGAGAACCAAGCCTGCTCTGCTGGCCAGCTCCACTCCACACCAGCCTGAGCCATGGCGTAGAAGCAAGCATCACAAGCACGGCAGACGGTCTGGACGGCACTCAGGCCCAGCCCAACCTATACGACTGGAAAACCGCTACGCCATTCTGACCGAGGATGAGGAGCCCCTCCTGCCCCGAGACAACCATCCTGGTCCCTCCTCAAAGTCGGCGCCCCCCCGACCCCCACCTCCCCGGACCTCATCAACCTCCACCCTGGTCATCGGCAGTTCCATGGTTAGAGACCTCTGCATTCCCCCATCATGTAGCGGTCCCTCCCAGGTCTACTGCTTCCCTGGTGCCAAGGTCCTTGACATCCAGCAGAAACTCCCAAGCTTCCTGGCCTGCCACACCAAGGTCAACAACATCATCGTACACGTGGTCACAAACGACATCAGAGATAAGCAGTCAGTAGCACTGCAGGAAAACTACAAAACTCTCATCACCACCCTGATGGGCACAGAAAAACGCTTTGTCATCTCTGGGCCTCTCCCTACCTACAGAAAAGGTGCTGAGAGATGGTCCAGACTGTTCGATCTCCACACCTGGCTCAAACGCTACTGCGCTTCCCTAAGCATCCCCTATGTCAACAACTGGGGCTTGTTCTGGGAGAGGCCCAGTATGCTGAAGCGTGATGGTCTCCACCCAAACCAACATGGAGCCAGGCTACTCTCTGACAACATAGCGTCCACACTGAGGCATTGACATTCTGTAGAAAATATTACAGATTCACGCCCCCCAGGTATTGATTCGAATGGCATTATACATGTGGATGGGTCTGAGAATGTTTTCTGCAGGGTAACATATAATACCACTACCATAGATCAAGCTGCTTCATGCAATAGCATGACTTATGCTTATAGTTCTATTCCAACGTTGATTTCTACCAAACGTATAGTAAAAAGAAAAAAGACAAATTTAAAACTAGAAACCTAACAAATATTCTTTCCATACCTCAGCATATTCCTCAAAAGCCAGAGGCATTTTCAGCTAGCATGGGTTTACTGAATATAGGTGCACTTACTACCAAAACCTTTGCAATCAATGATTTTATTAGTGAAAAACAATTGGTTTTCTGTTTCTTGTTGAAACCTGGCTGACTTCAGACAGCGAAGCTGTTCTTGTTGAAACTTGTCCCCCAAATTATAATTTCTTCCACTCAATTAGACAAGGCAAACGAGGTGGTGGAATTGCCTCCATTCTCTCAAACAAATATAGTTGCACTAGAGTCAACTTTGGTGAATTCGCTTCCTTTGAGTACATTGCCCTCACTCTGAAGGTTGACCCAGCTGTACTCCTATTAACCTTATACCGCCCTCCTAAACTATGGGCTGGCTTTCTCGACCAGTTTTCTGAACTTATGTCGCTCATCATCACTAGCTATGATCGGATAATTGTAAATGGCGACTTTAATATTCATGTCAATAAGACAACTGATGCTAAAGCCAGTAAGTTCCTTAATGTGTTGGACAGTTTAGAGCTAAAGCAGCATGTTACAGGACCCACCCACAACCTTGGCAACACCCTCGATCTAGTCATTTCTAGAGGGATAGAAGTCACAGAGGGATAGAAGTCACAGACTTATCAGTAAATGATATAAATATGTCTGATCATTATTGTGTATCTTTTAATATAGTACTACATACTCCAAAAATTCATCCCGAAATTGCAATCAAATCACGACTCTTGGACATTAGAGCAGAACAGCAGTTCATAGCTCTTATAGACTCCATAAATTTAGATAATTTACATCATCCCATTGATCAAATGGTAGAGGCTCTCAATCATGAATTAGGCGCTATGCTTGATAGAGTGGCACCCTTAAAGACTAAAAAAAGGCCCTGTAGCAAACTGACACCTTGGATGAACGAAAATATCCATGATCTAAAAAGATCATGTAGAAAAGCTGAGAGAACATGGAGAAAAACTAAGTTACAGGTTCACCGTGCCATTCTAAAAGAAAAAATAGCAAATTATAATAGAGCTATTCGGAATGAGAGAAGGAACCACTTCTCTAAGGTAATTGCTGAAAACAGTGGAAACTCTAGGGTGTTGTTCTCTACCATTGATAGGCTATTGCATCAAACACCTTTTGATACACTCAGTCAGGCATCCTCTCTAAGATGCGAAGAATTTGCAGACTTCTTCAAAAACAAAGTAATTTCTATAAGGGAGGCTATTGGTAACACAAGTCATATGTTTGATAGTACACCCAAAAACAGCCCCCCAAAATTAAGGTCCTTTAGCACTATTACTCAATCTGAGCTTGGTAAAATTATAACTCAAACCGGCTCCTCAACATGTGTTTTAGATCCAATCCCTACTAGATTCCTCAAAAAAGTATATGATAGCTTAGCTCCCTTTATTCTCAAGGTAATAAATACCTCATTAGAAACAGGTATATTTCCAACTGCTTTTAAAACCGCTGTTGTGAAACCTTTACTTAAAAAGTCAAATCTTGACCATACCAATCTGAGCAACTACAGGCCTATATCAAATCTAACGTTCCTGAGCAAAGTACTTGAAAAAGTTGTTTGTAATCAGTTAAATACCTTCCTCAACAAAAACAGTATCCTTGAAAAATTCCAATCAGGTTTTAGATCAAATCACAGCACAGAAACGGCTCTAGTAAAAATAGTCAATGATCTCAGACTGGCTACTGACTCAAACAAAGTCTCAATCCTTATTCTTCTGGATTTGAGTGCAGCATTTGACACCATTGATCATAGCATCCTAATTCACCGCCTTGCGAAGTGGGTGGGTCTCTCTGATAATGCTCTAAACTGGTTTCAAACCTACATTACTGGCAGAGATTTTTATATCAGTCTAGGAGATCATGTATCTGAAAAACATGACTTGCATTTTGGTGTGGCCCAGGGGAGCTGCCTTGGTCCCCTGCTATTTTCCCTATATATGCTTCCATTGGGAAACGTCATAAGTCAGCATAATGTAAACTTCCATAGCTACGCAGATGATACCCAATTGTATATTTCTGTGGAGCCAACTAACCCAGATGGCCTTTGCTCCCTCACTGCATGCCTAACCTCCATTAATCAGTGGATGAGCAAACATTTTCTGAAACTAAATGATGACAAAACAGAGGTACTTTTGGTGGGACCAAAACTAAAGAGAGATATTGTTCTTAGTAATCTGGGGAACTTGGCACACCAGGTCAAACCAAAAGTAACAAGCCTCGGTGTCATCTTAGATGCAGAGTTAAGTTTTAAGCCCCATATCAGTAAAGTTACTCAAACAGCCTATTTCCACTTGAGAAACATTGGCAAAGTGCGGCCCTTTTTAACTCAACAAGATGCAGAAAAACTAATTCACGCCTTTATCACTAGCAGGAACCTGTTCTGCATAGCACAGGGTCGGTATCGACCCAAATCACTCGTTCAATCACTAATCTCAATGTAAAGTATATCGTAGCCGAGTCATTGTGCTAGCTACATAGTCATGGCATACACCATTGGAAAGCCATGAGCCTCAGGATTCATTTGAGATCCGTGTCGACTGAATGAAACCCATCCCGAACGGCTAAAACCTACAATTTGTATCACTAGTCACGTTCCCAAATGCCTCCACCACCACCGTGTCTCCTCACATTACAGCCTTTGTGTACATACCGGGCTTCAGGCTACCCCAACATGCTTGGTGTCATACTGTTCACAAGAAGCACGAGAATCCGAATATCCACCGTGTTTTGTCGACATTACGTTTAGAAGATGCATAATTCCACCCAAACAGTACCGTTTAGTTTGTAAAAAAACAAACGATAACTTTTCTCTGACAGAAAACCACATAGTTCGTATGCTTATCCTATGTATCGCCGGGATTCACACCACTTAGCGTGTTCAGGAAGCTCTCCTGAGTACGTAGACACCAGTGACAACTTTGTGTGACGTACCGTTGTCGAGAAACACGTGTTAGAAGCATGATAGCCATGCGAGCTGGCTAATGGATAAGTTAGCTTTGATTGACAATAGCTCTGGCCTATGACAAGCTACGAGGATGGTTCAAAGATCGTCTTGTAGCCAACGAGTAGACCTTTCGAATGACGTATGGTACAACCACCTCCGGTGAGGGGAACTCTGGGAAATTGAGTCCACCTTCGTTGTGCATAACGATAGCTTACTAGTACGACCGGCTCGTCAGAGGAATACAGTCGCAATTTTTACAGTTAGATAGATAGATAGATACTTTATTGATCCCCAAGGGTAAATTCAAGGATCATTTGGATCTTTTGAAGAAGAAGAAAGCAGAAAACATGCCGAAAAGACAGGCAAAGAAGAAGAACGTGGAGGTTGAACCAGCTGAGCATTTCCACACAAAAATGGCTCTAAAGGGGTCATACTTCATTGTACAAACATTTCCTTAGATATTTATCTTCACAACACCTGGGAGTGGGCCTCTGATGTGTTTCAGTGGCCCTTTTAGGGACTTTCACATCTGAAATGTGGCCATTTCCAGGGATTTACATAACCGCCTGAAAGAAAAAGCAATATTCCAGCTACTGTAGCACCTTGACAGTACATAACAGAGTCATTCTGACAGTTTCTAAAAATTCTACAAGGTCTCAGCTTTCAGGGGATACCAGGCATTTGATGATAGGTCACAGTATGAGGACACAGGAGCTATTACAATAGACGCTGTGCAATTTCGGGCAAAATCCCAAAAATAGGCCCATATGCATATCTTAGACTACTGCAATGCACTTTTCACTGGTCTTCCCAAAAAACATCTAAAGAAATTGGCACTCATACAGAATTCTGCGGCTAGACTTTTAACTAAGACTAAGAAGAGAGAACACATCACCCCTGTGTTGGCTGAACTGCACTGGCTCCCTATTTCCTATAGAATTGATTTTAAGGTTATGTTAATTACTTACAAAGCTCTGAATGGCATAGCACCTTCATATATCTCTGAGCTTTTAATATCTTATCAACCACAAAGGAAACTTAGATCATCCAATTCTAATCTTTTAATCGTACCCAAAGTGCTCCACAAACAAAGTGGAGAAGCTGCTTTTATCCATTATGCCCCCAAACTATGGAACACCCTGCCTCTGTACATCAAGCAGGCGAGTTCAGTAAATATTTTTAAAAAAGATCTGAAAACATACCTGTACAGGAAAGCTTTTAGTTAACTCGTCTTATCCTGTAGACTACTTTTTCAGATTATTCTACATCTGCTGCTATTGGAGGGCGCAGCCAGCCAGAAGCAGATGGGCTCCCCCTATTAAGTCAGGTTCTACTCAAGGTTTCTTCCTGGAATATGGGAGTTTTTCCTTGCCACAGTTGCCATATGGCGTGCGTGTGGGGGGTAAGAGGGTTAAGGCTGCCAGTCTTATGACATGTCATTTTCTATATTTTTGATATGTTGCTGAGTGGATCATAAACGGCCCCAGCAATGAAGAAATGTGATTGATAATGACTGACTGACTATTATTGTTTTACATGCTTCAAATGTAAAGCACTTTGAGCTGCATTCTGTGTATGAAAGGTGCTATACAAATAAAGCTTATTATTATTATTATTATTATTATTATTATTATTATTATTATTATTATACAAAATATACACATTTGGACCAAAGGTCCATTTATTCGTTTTTTTTTTTTTTAAACTGCAGAAATCAAATTATTAGGCTGTTCGCCTACAGTAGTTGGCTACATAGCGGCTTGTTAGATCACATTAACAGTGTAGATGCGGGCTTGTTTTTCGCACAACCGGAAATAGTCTCCCTGACATAGGATATGCTTTTGTGAAATTTGATAAAATATATAGAGAACGGAAAAAAAACGTTATTAACCAGTTTTGTGGATTTCAGAATAACGTTTCTGTTCCGGAACAGTTGAAGACCATTTTGTTTTCGTTCCCGCTCCTCGTAAAATTCCGTTCGTTTTCGGTTTTCGTTCCTTGAACCGGTTCGGAGCCCTGGTTACGGTACAGATCCACTTGCACTTCACTTCATTAACGGTACAGATCCACTTGCACTTCACCTCATTTTGTCGTGTCGCATTCCACTCTAGTCCTTTTTGACGCGCCGCAGCCACAGCACTCGTCGCACCGCGTACCCAGAATCCTATGCGGGTGCGGAATTCGCTTCTAATAGAAATGAATAGGGATACTGCGTCGCGGTGTTCGCATCGCGTGCTAGTGGATCAGGGGCGTTATAGTCAATGCCTTGCGTGCGCAAGAACTGGTCTGCCGCTGCAGCGCAAGCGGCATCTTGCTGCTTTGCCGCTCTTGTGCGCGCCGGGGACAAACTTTGACCGCGGCGCGCTGAGACGTTGGTATTTTGCGCTGAGCCCAGCGGCAAGCACAAAAAAAATCTTTGGGACGTTACCTCAACCAAGAGCAACCTAGCGGCGAGCGCAGCGCATACCGTGCACAATGTGATAGCCCCTTAAAACTAGGCCTGTTTGTGAATGTCTGCAGACAACTCCTGCTGCTGTGGTAGGCTACGAGCACAGCGCATGCACGCGCAAGGAAACCAGTATGTGGAGAAACCAGAAGGCACACAACACTAGGGATGGGCAAAGCGAGGCTTTATGAAACACTGAAACGTTCGAAGCAATTGTGCCGAATTGTTCCGAAGCTTTGAAACAATTCCGACACCTCAGAGCTGTTTAGGGTGAAACAAATCTGTCAAATGCTTCGTATTGGAGATGTAGTCTTTAAAGTTCATGGCTCGTTGTGTTACCTGTGTTCAGTCTTTGTCAAAAGCTAAGCAGCATGCCCTTGGTCAATTACTGGATGGGAGACCACATGAAGTCACAATAAAGAGAATCTTATTGCTACCACTGTGTGTTCTCTAAACCGCTTTCTTCTTATAAAAACTCTCGATTTTTGACCATTCTGAGGGTTTAGTTGAAACTGAGTGGTTAATGGTGAACTAAGAAAACATAAACAGATACGATCTGAAACAATACCTTACAAATCAAACGGGGATCGAACCACATTTGAGCAGCCTGGCTACCGTGCAAAAAACACCCTCACTAACCACTACACCATCATGGTTATTGCTTAAAAGAAAGCTACACTGTTAAATGAACGCGCGGGCACGCCTGCCGACACCGGTGAAATGCACCGAAGGTTCACTTAACTTTGGTCACATCATGACATGGGGATTTTGAACGATGTTTCGAAGCAGTGGTCACATGACATGGCTGTTTTGAACCACATTTCGAAGCAGTGTTTCGAAACACTTGTGCTTCGAAGCCTCGACACTGATTCGAGACGTCGGTTTCGAAAGTCACACCCCTACACAACACCGGTATTCCACATTTCGCTGACTTCAAAGGCAGACAGTCAGATGTCATAGGATGAAGTTAGCTTGCACACTAATATCTAAGCTATGGTATATGATTGAAGGGCCCTAACACTTAAGATTAAGTAACAGCTGACGACAAGTTAGTCAGGCAGCTAACGTATAAAGTTAGTCAGGCAGCTAACGTAAAGTAACTGCTCACTTAATCAAAACTTCCCATGCCCTAATGTTCTGTGTTTTTAATTATGTGCGTCTTACCGACACGAGTTGAAACATAACGTTACCTGGTTCATCACCTGAAAGACAAAGATACAACACGCTGATTAGTATTCTAATATCACAAATAACGTAGTGTTAGTGCTAGACAGATTGCTAGCTAGCTAGCAGCTACAGCAACATTAACGTTACATCAAAATACTGAGTCTGGAAAGTTCACCTGAACATTAAACAGTTCAGCCAAATGTAGTAGAAATGTTGTTTCGCATTGTATAAACTCATTTATAGAATTTTAGAATTTTATAACACAGGTTAATAATGCGTTTAAATTCATACATCAGGGTTCGCCTCCAGTGGCAACCAACGCTGGCCATCCATTTTCAGCAGACAGAATGCCTTCAAACGTTGCACTTCCGGCTGTGCCATGAGTCTCATAGATATATATGGGTGAGTCTAGTGAAATTAGCGAGTGTTCAGCGAAAATAAGACTTCCGGTCGAGCCGAATTTGCTAAATAAAAGTCGCGTAAAACACAACGTGTTCTAGACCAGAGGCCCGTTGCACAAAAGTAGGATCAAGACATCCAGTATAATCAGTGGCGGACCGTGCGTTCAGTGGTTAGGCCTTCAATGATGACTATTTTTTGTCAAAAATAATAATAGGGGGGCGTTACGGCGGAGATTTTTTTTTTTACATTTCAGCGTTAAAATGTTTGCAATTTCCCAGCATTTCATGGTGGGGGAATAGTTTTCTCTCTCTTACGCGAGTCGCACTAGAATATTCGTTACACAAACAATTAATGCTCCGATTGCTTATTGGTTAACAGATCACCCTCAGCAGCAAAGTAGGCTAGGCTATTTATTTACCACCAGAGGCGGACAGAGTACACAGCTTTATTACTTGAGTAAAAGTACAGATACCCTTTGCTAAATTTTACTCAAATAAAAGTACAACAGTCAGATGTTTACTTAAGTAAAAGTACTGAAGTACTTGTTTTTAAAAGTACTTGAGTATCAAGAGTACAAGAGTAGCCTACATTTTCTAAATATTGCATTACTACTGCCACAGTGCTTCCCAGCTAACAATTTATGGTTTCCAAAACGTTCTGGGAACCATAGTTTTTGGTTTCGGAAACGTTAGTTTTTGGTTCCCAAACGTTACCCTAAGGTTAGTTTTTGAGCAAGTTTTGGTTCCCATGGAAAGTTTGCTGAACGTTCCGGAAACGTTAGTTCTTGGTTATATAAAACGTTCCCTGAACGTTATCTAAAGGTTGCAAACTTTAGAGAACCTTCCCCTAACGTTCCCCAACCGTTGCAAACTTTAAAAAACCTTCCCCTAACGTTCCCTAACCGTTGCAAACTTTAGAAACCTTCCCCTAACTGTTCCCATAACGTTCCCTAACATTTAGGGAACGTTCCCTTCCCTAAATATTGCAACCTTTAGGGAACCCTCCCCTAACATTGCAACCTTTGCATACCAATTACTTTAAACAGCACAAGCAGGAATGCATTATTATATATTAGCAGGAAAGAATGAACAGGCAAAATTGATGGAACTTATAACTTTAATATAAAATTATCAAAAGACAAAAAAAACAATATAAAAGGCCTCACTGTATATATATATATATATATATATATATATATATATATATATATATATATATATATATATATATATATATATATATAAATTAGACTTAGTGTTAGCTAAGTATATTAACATAAGGCATTTGACTTTGGTAGGTGCTACATTCAACAAATAGACACACTGTACAATAGACAACAATATACATTGTGGCAGATACCAACACAATATACAAAGACATAATACCAATACAAGTACACATGGAGTGGGCTGTTGAGTGCAAAGTAATAGTGCAAATGTAGAGTGCAAGACGTATATTGGAATGATAAAGTATGTAATGGGCAGGTAAACGGTCAAAGTGGGGATGACCCCACTTATCTGCAGTTCAGGAGAGTGACGGCAGTGGGAAAACAGTTGTTCTTGTGTGTGGTTGTTTTTGTGTGCAGGGATCTGTAGCGCCTGCCAGAGGGGAGGAAGTTAAAGAGTGTGTGTGCAGGATATGTGGAGTCTTTGGTGATGGTCTCTGCCCGCTTAGGTCCCAGAGTACAAGTCCTGGAGGGAGGGCATTTTGTTCCTCCTCTCCTGCAGCTCAGTGACTGTCGAGCAGGACGACAGCAATATGTCATCGACTGGAGCAGAGGGAGGTGACTGGGAGCTCCTTAAGAGCATGAGCAGCTCATCCATCTTCTCCTCAAATGCGTCCATTCGCTATTCCATGCGGTAATGGTTGTCCTTATTGCTATGGAAAATGGATGGTGTTAGTTTTAGTTGTTAAATACATTATATACCTGCATATGTGAACAAATTAAGTGAGTGTTCTTACCTCTTATTTCCGTCTCCATGGCCAAGCCACCTCCCTCTGTGTGATGAGTCACTTGTGCTGTTTACAAGAACAAAAAAGTTACTTACTCTCAAGTTCCTTGTCATGAAATTGTATTTACTTGGAAATGGAAAATTCAAAGACACTGTACCTTCAACTGGGTCCCAAGATGAAGTGGCAGGCGTTATAATAGACCCATCCAGCTCTGGGCAATGAGCTGGTTGCCTGTGTGGTGTTGACTCATCTAAAAAGAAAGTAAATATGAATATTGGTCAGTTAATTTATGGTAGGTTTCTTGCACATGACATTTGCAAAAGATAAACCTATGCTGTTACATTAAACAATCGCTAAAAAGAAAAAACTCACATGCAGGTGGTGGAGGCAGTGACATCTGCTGACCTAATAAAAGGCAGGAAGAGACAAATACATCAGAACAGTAACATGATATGCACTAGGTTAATAAACATGAATGTCAGTAGTTCCATGGTAGGAAATATGACTCAACTGGTTTTCTTAAATAATACATGTATAAATGTTAACTTACAGACAGGGCTTCCAGGCACACGCACCATCCTGGAATGCTTTCTTGCTTGCGGAACGGATTCATCTGAAATAAAAGACCATACAATCTGCACTGATTGCAAAAAGAATATTTGAATTGTGCAAATAATGTAGTCTGTATTTAAGAGGTCTTACCATCACGTGACCATGCACTGCCTTTTGTGGACGCTCGCATCTTCTTCCGCCTCAATGCTAGAAGTGTCCATCAGCCGCTGACATTTTTCCATAGCTTTGGTGTATGAATCTACGTTAAGAGAACAACGTTTTTGTGAGCCAGTAGTAGAGCAAAGCAGTATTTCCATATAGAGAAAACTATTATTGATAGTATTGCAGCAATCAGTCATCTGTACACAACCAGATTTTCTTAACTGGATATTTGGCCCAGCTTTTGACTTGATTTTTGTATTGTAGCCCAGAGAATTTCTAATGGGGAGACACAGCATCCATAGAAATGCATGGGCTTAGTTTGTAAAGCCAGTATGGCAGCTGTGTATAGCCTACTACACACATTCCGCCCCTTCCTGTATGCTTCCCAACAGACCTCTGAAGTTCGCCTACAAAAAGGAACCAAAACTGCCATCTTTGCCTATAAGGAGATCAGGGTGTTAATTTAACCTAACTACCTATGACAAGTTACATTGCAAGTTAGGTCTGGGGTAGCAAAAATCTAAGTTGCTGTCTTAACGTAGGCCTGTTGAAGATCACAGTTAGCCTACCACTCGAAGGCAGAGGACAAACGTGTGTTGAGCAAAATGTCTGCATTTCAGACTTCTTCGTCCACGGGAGAGTGCAATAATTCTCTCCCCATGTTATTTTCCCATAGCAAAAATTGCAAGATAGGCTACCGGATCTCAGCTTTTTGAAGGCAAAATTCAGAGGTCTATTCACTTGAATCGTCTATCCGATCAACTGTGTTGCAAAATGGCCGCCGACAGTGTAGCCTGTACATTATCTATAGCCATCTCTATGGCTCTAGTGTAGCCTACATATGCAGGACTGTTCAGTAGGTTATACCAACTTAAAAAGCCTCACCATCTCAGTATACCCACTTAAAATAGACTAGGATACATTTGGGGTTGATCACAGTATAGCCTACCCACTACAGCTAACTAGCCTACATCCCAGTAGCCTAGATCCAGCTACATACAGTAGGCCTATATCCACTAGCCTACACCACTGCTGCCGGGTGACTTGCCTAAAAGGACTGACTGTACACTAAAACTAATTAAAAGAAACGGTAGCCTAGTGCTATTATTTGTAACATCAACGTGAGCAGGTTAACACGATGACACAAAACATACAATGCTGCAAAACATAACACGTTGAGAACAGCTCAAACAAAGACGAACGAGCAATGTGCTCTGGTAAATTACAAACTTGGCAGAATCGGAATATAACAAAGCCCTACAAGTGAAAGGACTTAAGGTTAAACCTCAAACCCTTGCATTACAACCACTAGGCCTACATCATAAAAAACTGTAACATATTTCACTTACTTTTGTGAGATCGAATTCAAGACGAGTGTAATCCATTCCAAGACTTCTTCCAGCGGTGTTCAAGAATCACGGAATTCAAACAGAGACCGTTTACGGAAGTCAGGACAAGACTTCAATCGATCACCTGAAAGCAGAGACGCTGTCTTCCCCCTACTGGCGTGGGGGTAGGCCTACGTGTAAGGGAGAGCCTGTCTGATTGAACTGAAGTGAATTGTGAAATGAAATAAGTGAATTTTCTTAGTTGTGAAAAGTGTTCTATTGATAGATTTTTGTTTAAAGTTCACCTAATACGTAAAAAAAAGCACAAAAGTATATATTTTTTATTTAGTAAAATTGATATTAGCCTAAAATAAATATTATCTTGATATGATGTTTACCTTACTTAGATTTTATAAGACCAATCATTTGAGTGGATCTAAATCAAGTGACTGCAAACATTTTGTATGTTACTTCAAAAACTGAAATGGAGCTTGTGTTGTTATTGTCTCCAGTTTCTAACGCTGATAGAGGCGCAATCAATCACACAATGCTATATAACACATTTAACACGGCATGGAATTGGAATGAATAGAGACGCATTACCATTGACGTCATTGCCACCTAATCAGATGCCTCGAATGCAAATAATGTAACATGTGTGAATGTAAAATGGTAATGGTAGGCTACAGGAACAAATTAAACATGTTCTGAATGTATTCTAGTGATAGCAGAAAACTATTATAAAAATATTTTATATTTTATTTACCGAAGTATTATTGTTTGTTTAATCCAACGTGAAACTGCAATCGGTTCTGAATGCAGACCAGGCGTTGTCTTCCCCCTACTGGCGTGGGGGTGTAACGGTTGGACTTTTATATTGAGCTAAGTGAAATGTGAAATGTAGAAGTGAAAATTGTTTTATTGATAGATTCGTGTTTTAAGCATTTTCACTTCATACGGTTACAAAACTGAAATCAAGCACAAAAGTATTGTTTATAGCAAAATTGATATCAGCCTAAAAATAAATATATTCTCTTACTCCTTTTCTTAATTTGATTACATAAGGCCAATCATTTTTAGTGAATATCAAGTGACTGCAAACCTTGTATATGCTAGGCCTACTTCAAAAACTTAAACGGAGCTGGTTAAAATAAACATGTCAAAACAGCACTCAGAACAACCAAAAACAACCAATAACAACCAAACGGGAACATTGTGTGAAGGTACTGTGCAACCATAGGAGAACGTTTTGGTTGGTTGGTTCCCTTAACGTTTATGAACGTTAAGGAACCCTTAGGTAACGTTCCCTAACCGTTAGTTTTTGGTTTGGTTCGAACTACCCTTTAGGGAACCATACACTAACGTTCCCGAACGTTCCCTTAACGTTTTGTGTTAGTGGGGTTACATTTATGTACGGAAACGTCCTACATGGAGTTATGAAAAATGTTAACGTTAATACCTTGGAGAATGTAAAAGGAATTGGAGGTAAAATCATTTCAGTCATTTTCAGTAAAATCATTTCAGTCATTTTCATCTTTTTACCATGTTGCCAGGGATGGGCAGTATTTCTAATACATGTATTTAAAATACGTATTTCAAATACAAATACTATTTTGTAATTAAAACACTTGCGAAAACTATCATTAACTTGTTCAGAAATTTTAAATAGTCTGGCGAGGTGGGGCCACAGGTTGGCACATTCCCGGGATGGACCTGCTAGGGTTTCGTCTCTTATCTAAATCTGACCATGGAGTTGACTTTGGCGGAAAGCTGAAGGTGATTGCTGATAGGCTGTCCCAATCAGTGGCGCCTGCACAATCCAATCACGTTTGAGAGGGAAACAACAAATTGAGGGTTTCTGAGATTTTTCTTTTTTCCTTTTTTTTTAGAAGTAGTAACGGGTACTCACGGTTATGGATAGAAATGTAGTGGAGTAAAGAGTACAATATTTGCCTCTCAAATGTACTTGAGTAAAGTCATGAGTACTCCCCAAAAATGATACTCGAGTAAAGTACAGATCCCTCAAAATTGTACTCAAGTACTGTACTCAAGTAAATGTACTCCACGTTATAAACTTAACCTAAATAGTCGGCTGCTGTAAGCTACAATCTGATTTTTTTGTATACCCCTGTTGTCTCAATGATAATAACATCTCATTTTAGTCTATATTTCAAAGTTTGACGTTCATTTGGATTATTAATATAACATTGTATTTTGTCATTTTTGGCGAAGACATGCATTCCGTTAGGGATATTGAACATATTTAACATTCTCTAACCATTGTGATTTCGAATTGGTGCAGTTTTCAGCACAAAAACTCATTTTATTCTTTTGCTTTTTTGCATTGCTCTATGCTGTTCTATGGTGCTTTCTGCCTCTTGGTTGCGCACGCATGTTTTCGTGACGTTCCATAGAAATCCATGTATACTAGGTTCAACAGTGGTGTTTGAGATTGCTGTGTTATTGTTGTGTGTGATCGCTAAACAATTCATAGGATCAAATCAGTTTATTTTGACATAGGCTACGGGAGCCTAACTGACATGTAGGCTAGCACATAAGCCTATTCTGTTTTCATTTATTAGCATTTGTTGTGATTATATAATCAAATGACACTCATGATAACTTGAAATAGAAGGACAGAAGGTGACTGATGTCCACAAGCACGAATTTCACAAGACAAATTAGAACAAACTGTTCCGGTAAAAATATTCTTGCCATAGACCTCTTCAGAATAAGTCCCGCCTCCTAACTTCCGTATCCATCCAACCTTCGGTCGTCAAATGTCTATGGGAAATAACATGGCGTTTTGAAAGATCGTACCTGTCAAACTCTGTTATGGGGGGTTTTTCCTGCCATTAATAAAATTAAAATGTAACTCGTTTTGCCATTTAATTTTCAAAGTGTCAGTGCAATTATCCTGCCAAATTTGAAAATAAAATGAAATATATACATTTGGCTTTTAATTTTCCTGATAAACACAATACATTTGTGACAAAAATAAAAATAAATTGAAAACGTCTATTTGTCATTTCATTTTTATTACCATCCTGGTATATTGCTGCCAAAAATGAAAATGAAAATGTTAGTTGGAAAATGAAAATGCAAACTTCACTTTGACTTTGCCTTTTCCTGACAATGCGTACAATGTATGCCAAAATGATAAATAAAATGAAAACTGACACCTGCCTGCGATTTATTTTCCATTTCTCGATTTTCATTTTCATTTTCAAGTTCACAACATGCAAATGAGCTGCATTGTTAATGAGATGTATGTGGGTGGTGCTCTGGTGACGACAAATTAAATGCCTACCATGATCATGATTTAGCTTTAGATCAATAAACGCGGTTGGTTGACGGCAAGATGGCAGCCAGATCGGTCCAAGACGAGGCCGTAGCGGTCCCCTTGTATCACACGAGGCCGGCCCAGGCAGGATATCCCTGCCGAGACGATTACAGCCTATGTGCAGTTAGGAATGACAGCAACAAAAATCGCGAGCCTGCTCAATTCGTCGGAGAGGACAGTACCTAAATCCAAGCTCCTGCATTCTACGCCATACTGTCCTCTCCGACGAATTGAGCAGGCTCGCGATTTTTGTTGCTGTCATTCCTAACTGCACATAGGCATGTTGTGAACTTGAAAATGAAAATGAAAATCGAGAAATGGAAAATAAATCGCAAGCAGGTGTCAGTTTTCATTTTATTTATCATTTTGGCATACATTGTCAGGAAAAGGCAAAGTCAAAGTGAAGTTTGCATTTTCATTTTCCAACTAACATTTTCATTTTCATTTTTGGCAGTAATATACCAGGATGGTAATGAAAATGAAATGACAAATAGACGTTTTTTTTTTATTTATTTTTATTTTTGTCACATTTTTGTATCGTGTTTATCAGGAGAATTAAAAGCCAAATGTATAGATTTTCGGTGCCGTTTAAGTAGTATAGTCGGCATCCCGGTCAATTTTGAAGCTATTTGTAACTATGTGTAGCCTATGCAACCCGACTGTTGTAGGCTTGCCTACCACTCTGCAGTGCCTTGCCTACCATTCTTGCCTACCACTCTAGTTGTAAACAAACGGTGACGTAACATTAGAACGGAGGTAAAGCAGGAATCATATATGCCCATGGTTGGCTGAACACAGACTAATGAGTTGCTTACTGATTCTACTTAGTTTAGGCCAGAGGTCTTCAACAGGGGGTCCGCAGAGGTACTGCAGGGGGGTTGCGAAATCTTTGGTTGATTAGACATTTTTTTATTTTGTATGCCATATATATAGTAGAGGGGATCCCTGCTCCTCTCCATCAGTTTGGGGACCCCTGGCGTGAAAAACGTTTAGGCTATATGATGGCCTATGTGATGGCAAGTGACACAACTTGCATTTTCAAGCATTGCTACTTACCCATATCCTCTTCATCACATTTTAAGATCAATGGTTGCCAGTAAAGAAAAAAATTTGCCAGTAAAGAAAAATGTATCAGGATATTTTTATGTCAGGCAGGTAGTAGACTCTAGCATAACATTCTGGAATGAAGTCATGTTTTTGGCCTCATCAGTGAAAAAAAACCTACTGTACTGAATGTTGAAATTTCCCTGTATTTTGGGTGAGTAACCCGTAAAATCTCCCTTATTTTCAATGCTCAAATATAAGCCCGGGCTATTATTTGGAGTTTTACGGTATGTATGGATTTGCGCACCTACAAACAGTCCCTCCAGGATTTCGCGAGGATTTTTTGAGATTGTTGCAATCTAAAATGCCTGATTTCGCGACAACTTTTCTAAAAAAATGTGATGGAAGTTATGGTGTTTTTAGCTGTTTGTTGCGAAGAAATTGCGAGAGGAAGTGAAAATTGCAAAAATAGTTCAGATTTTTTTTTTTTTTTAATTGAGGGTAATTAAGTTTAGTAAGACCAAAATTACACGGATCATCTTGATGCTTATTAAAAAGGATAAGTAAAGGTAAATAGTAAGGGTTACAGAAAATCAAAGTAGGCCTACTTTATTTGTGTAAATACTTTGACTGGGGTAATTCACAAAGCAGTATAACCTTTCGTAGAACTGTCCAAAAAAGACCCCCCTAAAGAGATGGCATAATGTCATATGTTTCAATACATTCATATATGTTGTAATTCATATTAAGTTCATATCTTTTTAATAATTCATATTCTGTGACTTGCATAATTACTAATAGCCAACTAAGTATCTAGTAATTTCATATTGATTTAAACTATTAGACTACACTTTTCTTTAATGTTATTACATTGGTCGTGTGTAAGTCTAATTGACTGCCTGCCACTTTAAGGACGTGAGAGTAGCGTTATAACCATAGACAGTAAAAGAAATGGACGAACAGACTCTGTCGTTTTCAATGGGAGGGCACAGAGTCAAATAGAACGATTTTTCAGTTGGTCCCCCCAGTACTGCGCAGACTCACACTTAACTTCGTGACGTTAGCCATCGAACTGAATCTTGTAACTCATATGATAGATACACAGACATTCTTCTCACACTTCCTTCGCCTTCAAAGTCATCAAAGTTAAACATTTATTTATGTATTATTATTAATATCATCCTCACAAGTGATACCAAGTCGTGTTAATGTTGAAGCTACCACACATGATCATCTTCAAAAACAGTCATGCTAAAACAAAACAAAAAAGTTATAGCCTTGAAGCTAATCTTCTTTCCACTTTTCCGACCTACGGTCAATCCATCGAAAACCTCTGAAATGATTATTGTTAGTGCCGTTTTTCATTAGGTTTACTTGCCTCTATGAAATGCTTTACTTGAACATACAATGTGGCTACATAGCTTTGTTCATGAGTTTCCGTGCTGGCTGGAGCTTCTTATCCAAACAATACGGTTATCCCCCTACCGCTACCCCCTACCCCCGGTTAGCTTCACTACAACCGGACATGCTAAACATTCTTCTTACGGGAACCTAACGTTACGTACGAGGTAGTCGAGTCTTGTTTTGCCTTTTATTGTTTATGTAGATTACACAGAAGCTACAATATCGGCACAGGATATACGTTATATGAAGTTATGGTATTTTAAAAAAATCCTAAAATGAATGGGCTTCTATAGGGGTTAGCAGAGAAGTGGTCCCTCCAGCTTACATTGATTCTTCTACTTCCGGGAATTCGCCTGCCCCCTTGGTTATAAGTGGATTGGAACGCTTGCATCTCACTGTGTTCGGCTACGACTGGAAATAACTTTTTGCATAGTGCATTACGATATGTGGATAGAATTCGGGATGTTTTCTATGTCATTAGTTAAAATAAATGTTAAAAAATAACTTGTATGAAATCATTCTTGGATCATAGAAGAGGTAAATGTCTTACAATGTTATTAATTTCTATGATTTTGGTAGCACTGCACTACACAAACTGAGCCCACAAGCTAGCAAACATGACACGAGCTAAAAGGACATCTCCAGGTGTAAACGTTTGCCAATGGGTTGCATATTGTAGCCTATTCAAATGTCAGTAAACCAAGTAGGCCTTAATTAACTTACTTTCATAGCTTAGGCAGGTAGCACGGGAGAAGTTGGTTATGTCGCCGGACACTCTAAGTGACACACTAAGCGAGGCTTTAAAGATAGAGATGCAGATTGAAACAGCCAGAGTTATCCACAAAACTATCTTCCCGCGCTTCCACGCAGCCCGCCTTAACCCTCTAACGGCTCCCACACACAGCTGCGTTCCGTCAAAGCATGCCAGTGGGTGTTCCCGATGGTAGCTATGCAAATGAGTTGAAGTAAAACCGTAATGTGATTGGTTGGTACCGTCCGTAGATTGGCTTGATTGGCCGGTGCCGTCTGTCGGTGCAGCAACAGCTGAACTCCTCAATGCGAGTGGCGGGAGAAACGCGACGCAACGGACCCACAATTCAGTTCGGCAACGGATCACGTGAGCCCATGTAAAGTGAATGGGATGCGTCTCCAGTAACGCGAAGCACGCACAAGGGGGCAGGCGAATTCCCGGAAGTAGAAGAATCGACGTAGGCTGGAGGGACCACCTCTCTGCTAACTCCCATAGAAGCCCATTCATTCTAGGATTTTTTTGAAATACCATAACTTCATATAACATATATCCTGTGCCGATATTGTAGCTTCTGTGTAATCCACATAAACACTACAAAGGTTACCCGTACGAAGAATGGTTAGCTTGTTTGGTTGGAGGGAAGCTAGCTTTGACGTAATCTCTCTTTCGCGCCGTAGGGAGATAACCGTATTGTTTGGATAAGAAGCTCAGTCCACCTTACTGTCTATGACGGTAACTCATAAGCAAAGCCTAGCATACACGACCGTATGTTAAGGTAAAGCATTACACAGAGGCAACCTAATAATAATAAAAAAGTAAACCTAATTTAAAAAAAAACGGCACTAATCATTTCAGAGGTTTTCGATAGATTGACCATAGGTCGGAAAAGTGGAAAGAAGATTAGCTTCAAGGCTATAACTTTTTTGTTTTGTTTTAGCATGACTGTTTTTGAAGATGATCATGTATGGTAGCTTCAACATTAACACGACTTGGTGAGGATGATATTAATAATAATACATAAATAAATGTTTAACTTTGATGAATTTGAAGGCGAAGGAAATGTGAGAAGAATTTCTGTGTATCTATCATATGAGTTACAAGATTCAGTTCGATGGCTAACGTCACGAAGTTAAGTGTGAGTCTGCGCAGTACTGGGGGGACCAACTGAAAAATCGGACTCAGTGCCCTCCCATTGAAAACGACGGTACATAGTTAGGTCTGTTTGTCCATTTATTTTACTGTCTATGAGCACGCAGCTGTGTGTGGGAGCCGTAACCGCCCATGTCGCAATATTGCGACAAGCGTCATTACTGAATAAAACAGACGATAGACGCGAGTACAGTGTAAAATCTCATTTGTACTCTTGACCACTAGTTGGCAGACACCCAGAGCTTCGATTCAAGCTCAACCTTTTTTTTCAAAGTTTTCAGGAAGCATGCGAAAAGACCATAGACAGTAAAAGAAATGGACGAACAGACTCCGTCGTTTTCAATGGGAGGGCACTGAGTCAAATAGAACGATTTTTCATTTGGTCCCCCCAGTACTGCGCAGACTCACACTTAACTTCGTGACGTTAGCCATCGAACTGAATCTTGTAACTCATATGATAGATACACAGAAATTCTTCTCACACTTCCTTCGCCTTCAAAGTCATCAAAGTTAAACATTTATTTATGTATTATTATTAATATCATCCTCACCAAGTCGTGTTAATGTTGAAGCTACCATACATGATCATCTTCAAAAACAGTCATGCTAAAACAAAACAAAAAAGTTATAGCCTTGAAGCTAATCTTCTTTCCAGTTTTCCGACCTACGGTCAATCCATCGAAAACCTCTGAAATGATTAGTGCCGTTTTTAAAAAAATTAGGTTTACTTTTTTATTATTATTAGGTTGCCTCTGTGTAATGCTTTACCTTAACATACGGTCGTGTATGCTAGTTTTTGCTTATGAGTTACCATCAGACAGTAAGGTGGACTGAGCTTCTTATCCAAACAATACGGTTATCTCCCTACAGCGCGAAGAAGAGATTATGTCAAAGCTAGCTTCCCTCCAACCGAACAAGCTAACCATTCTTCTTACGGGTAACCAACGTTACGGACGAGGTAGTGGAGTCTGTTTTGCCTTTGTAGTGTTTATGTGGATTACACAGAAGCTACAATATCGGCACAGGATATATGTTATATGAAGTTATGGTATTTCAAAAAAATCCTAGAATGAATAGCCTTCTACAGGAGTTAGCAGAGAGGTGGTCCCTCCAGCCTACGTCGATTCTTCTACTTCCGGGAATTTGCCTGCCCCCTTGGAAAAGACGCGAGAAACACACGAAGAAGACGTGCATTTCCTCCATAACGCGGAAGCGATGCGGGCCATAGTTTTGCACAAATTGAAGCAGAAATACACCAATACACGTGTGACGAAGTCTTGGATCTGTTATTCACCTATTATGATTCTGAAGGAGAATATCTGCCTTTTGGAGAATAAGATCGATCGTCTATTGACTGATAGTCACAGTGCGTCTGTGAATGTAGGTACGTCTTTGCGACAGTGTCCACTAAGCATACCATGCTTATTTCGACCGATTTCGACCCTCTGCCCAACATAGCTGGAGGTGCCAGTGGCAATAGTGATGATAGTGTCCGTAATGGACGTGGTATAGACAGCAGGGGTTGTAAAAACAGGGCTCTGAAGAACTACAAAGTCACCCGCGATATGGAACTGATTTGACCAGGCTACTTTATTGTATAGTAGCATAGGGTTTGCGATTATAGTAATAGTTTACTATTGTTGGTTTACATGTGACTGTATTCCTGTTCATTTGTTATGTCGGTGAAATGACAAAAAAAGAAAGAAAAACTGCTCAAATATGTTCAACATCTAGTATTTACTGAAATGTGCATAATTCACGGTGGTTACCATCCAGTGACGTCATAATATGCAAATTAGATGAGTAAATTTACCCCCTTCATAAACTTCTGTTCATACTAAATGATTTTCACATTAACAGTAGGACTTTATCTCTGCCCACTTGCAAGCCATGGCCTTTTGAAATTTTTATGTACAAATCCAATTTATTCTTTTTAAACCCTGGTGGCTAAAGGGTTAACTCAACAGGTCGAGGAGCCTGAGCACCTGCCTAGCCCAGCATCGTCTGAGGGAGACGCAGGGATACACTACGCGGACCGCACACGTGGCGAGCGGCGCCGCGGCTGTGGCGATTGTGGTTCTTCCTTGCACTCCACCAAAGCCCACGAGTGCCCCGCCAGAGGACAGGTGTGTCAACGCTGTGGGAAAAGCAACCATTTTGCCAGGGTTTGCCGCTCTGCACCAGCCACAGCGGGACCGCAGGCTGGTCCACGACACGGGAAAGGTACCACTACAAGCCCCACTCTCATACATTCAGTCAGCTCTGCTCGTGTACCGTGCACTGTGGATTTGGATGGAGTAGGTGTACCGCTGCTGTTGGATACTGGGGCGGCCGTATCACTTCTCAACTGGCTACACGGGTACGGTAATGCAAAGATCTCCCTAGTCGGCTCCCTAAACTGTGCAGTACGCCATGGGAGCAAATGCGTCCCGACCTTCACCTTCCAGGTGGCAGAGCACGGTGCTAACCTCATGGGGCTGGACCTCATCACCAGCCTGGGTTTCACATTCCTGGACAGCGGCGGGGCACCAATCCTGCAGGTCAGCTCAGCATGGGAACAGCGATGGCCGCAGCTCTTTTCAGGCCTGGGCTGCCTCTCAGCCTTCATGCATTAACCTCTCCTGCACACGGACACGCACGCAGTCATACAGCCCCTTCGACGCATTCCCCTAGCATTGCGCGACTATGTCAAAGCGGAGCTGACAAAGTTGTTGGAAGCAGGCATCATCGAACCAGTCGACGCCTCACCATGGATCTTGAATCTGGTGATTGGCAAAAAGAAAACAGGCGGCTTGCGAGTGTGTGTGGACCTGAGGGCGGTAAACAAGGCTGTGGTACCAGATAAATACCCGCTGCCCACTGCAGAAGAACTGACCTCACAGTTTTATGGCTCCAAGACATTTTCCAAGCTTGATCTCCGCCAGGGCTACCTGCAGGTTCCCCTGCACCCAGATTGTCATAACCTCACTGCCTAACCTTTGCTACACCAGGATGCCTTTTGGCCTTTGCTCTGTGTAATGGAACCGAGCGGAAGTTAACATTAACCAATGTGGGTGTGGCCAAAGAAGCAGAGGCAGTAGCTGAAGATGGACAGTAATTTATTATTCGACTTGGATCGAACCACCAAGCAGAAGAGTCCATAGAAAAATGCTAACAATGATAATCTTCCAAAATTGCAATATTGAACCAGTATGAAAAATCAGCTTAAGCCTCTAATCAAAATGCAGGGGAGCTGTAACAGAGTCATAGTACTCAGTACACATCACATAGACCAGACAAGACTAACATCAGACTAGACAGAGGGGAACATATACCTGGCGACCAGCACCATTTAACATGGACAGGTAAACACTAAACGATCAATTAACACCCAATAGACAAGACAGACTCTGGGCCACAAGCATAAATATATTACAGATGTCACTAGCAGAATTAGCAAAATACATTGTTAAATAACAGACTCGGTTACATGTGGAAAGACTAATCATCGATGCGGCTTGATCAGGACCGTCTCGAAATCCCCCACAACAAATTAACATAATGGAACGGTCCAATGCCGCCCGGAAACAATAAACAGTCCATGGCATCCAGTCGGCCCTCCTTTGCCACCGGACCTTCAGAAGCCGGAACAAGAGGACGACTCCAAGAACGCAAATCGGTAGCTATCGGTTGACAAACATTAATACTTTACCCAAGCTTACGCGTCTAACTCAGACAAACAATAAACGTGCCACCATTTCTAATAGCTCCGTCTTGTGTTGTTTTGCACATATCTAGCCACATAGCAATGGCCCATGTATGAGTGTATGTGTTGTGTGTGTGTGTGCAAATATCAGCTGATGCGTAGAGGACGAGTGCCAACAGGTCACCAGTCATGTGCGGTCGTAGCTAGACCATCACACTCCGCCCCTAGCTGTTTTCAAAAGATAATGTCTACTATCTTTGCTGGCATCCCTGGAGTGGTCGTTTTTCTCGACGACATAGTGGTGCATGGACCAACACCTGCTATCCACGACCAATGCCTGACACAGGTACTGGACACTCTGGCCTCTCATAACCTCACACTGAATGGGGAGAAATGCATCTTCTCTGCATCTGAGGTGGAGTTTGTGGGGTTTCGCCTGACCCCAGAAGGCCCTCTACACTACAATGTGGAGGCCATCCAACGGCTGCCCATGCCATCCAGTCCTGCCCAACTCGCCTCCTTTCTAGGCATGACGGCTTATTATCTGCGCTTCCTACCCCAGTATTCTGCCACTACTGCTCCGCTCCGTCTACTCCTCAAGAAGGACGCCCCATGGACATGGACCCCGGCCTGTGCGGACACCATCACACAGCTGAAGTCTCAACTTATCTCACCACCTGTGCTCGCCCACTTTGACCCGTCCAGCCCAACTCTTCTCACCTGCAATGCCTCAAACTTTGCAGTTGGGGCTGTGCTGTCTCAGCTCCATGACTGCATTTAGCGGCCGGTTGCGTTTGCCTCACGGGCCTTTAATCCAGCAGAGCAGAAGTACTCAGTGGGGGAGAGAGAGGCCCTGGCCTGCGTCTGGGCATGTGAGTGCTGGCACATATACTTGTATGGCCGTTCATTCACTCTCTGTACAGACCACCAAGCGCTCACAGCTCTGCTTGCTACATCCAGATCAGGACACAGGCCTCTGCGCATCCATCGCTGGTATGTTAGACTTCACCAGTATAACTTTACACTGCAATATACGCCAGGCCAAGAGAACGTGGTGGCAGACCTACTGTCACGCTCTACACCCTCTCTGGCTACTTTTCCCTCAGCCACAGACTTCAGTACGGACACCACAGACTCTGACCTTATACAGCTCTTCCACTCTCCGCAGGAGGCAACGGTATCACTGCAGGAGCTTCGGCAGGCCTCTGAGGAGGACTCAGTGCTGGCACAGCTCCGCTCCTTCATCCACTCGGGGTGGCCTCCAGTCTCCAGCCTCCCTACCAGCCTGACACCTTTTCACCGCTTTAAGGATTAGCTTTTCTGCTGGAACGATCACTGTGTGGCCCGGGGCCACCGCACCAGTTGTACCCCTTGCCTTACGGGCCCCGGTGCTTGCCATGGCTCATGAAGGCCACCTGGCCGTCGTCAGGGTGAAGCAGCGGTGCTAAGAGGTGGTCTGGTGGCCAGGAATAGACAGGGACATCGAAGCCATGGTCATGGGGGTTGAAAACACACACAACAGTGTACAATAGCAATTTTTAGACAATGCGCCAGGCCACTCCCTAGGTTGTTAATTAACACACCCCTGGGCGCATTGTTTAAAAAACAGATGTGCAAAATAAGAAAATAAACTTGGAAAATAGGGGCCAAAATCTCAAAAACTTGCAATACATTTTTTCTTTGGCTGTCACTAATCAACTGGAGAAGTTTCATAGTGATAGCTATTAATTATGACCGCCGCTAGCGAAGCGGGATTGTCAAAGTTTTTTTTTTTTTTTTTTTCCCGTCATCTACTTCCTGAAATTTTGGTCAACGATACCCGGGGCACCGAAACACCGGGGCACATGAAATTTGGTGGGTATGTAGCCCCACTAGACTTTTACGGAAAAATTTCGTTTGGTCCCCGGGGGCCACTCCCCCTCCGCGCTGGGCCCCCCGAAACCCAAAAAATGCAGTTTTTCCTAAATAACTACCTGAACCGTGGCACCGAGGATGAAGAAATTTTTATGGTATGTTGGTCTCAAGGGCCCACATCAACTTAGCCCATAATCACTCATTTGTGATTTGCACCCCCCCGGTAAAAAATGAAAATGCAATATCATTCTGCTTTAATCGCCCCTCTCTTCAGTAAAGACGTTCAGAACTGCACCAAAGTTTATGTGTATGATTAACCTGACATTCTCTGGGGGTATGCCAAGTTTCGTAGAATTTCATCCATGGGGGGGTCTAAAAAATTAAGTTATGTGTACATTTAGTGACTCTACACTCATTGGCCTGTAGATGGTGGTGCACACATATACACATGCACACACACACACAGGCACCCACATACTATCGGTATTAGAACGGCTGATACATAATTACAAATTCAGTAGGATTAAAAGAAAGCCAAAATAAATATTCATCATCATCATCATGGCTGCATTTCCAGTATTGGCGATAAGTAGTCGTTTGTCCACTAGATGGCGCATCGTTGCAGTGAGACGTAATTTTGTTGGAAGTTAATCTAAAGTGGGTTAGAAAGACACTATGCTTCCTACAAGGACAAGACTGTAGGCTACAGTAGTTTACCGCAGAGAACGTCTAAGGGTAGGATGATTTCTGCATGAAATGTAATTCCCATTTCCTCTTGAAGCCGAAATAAATCTGAGAATGTTTATCGGACATGCTTGTTTTTTACTGCAGGTAGGCTACGTTAATCCTATCAATAGCAGAACGTAGGTAAAATAATTTTACCGTTAGCATGGTTGAGTGATGGAGGCCAATTTGATTATTGATGTATTTGTAGAAAACCATAAATGCGTTTATAGGCTACCAAGCAAATCGATAACAGCACTAATTGTATCTTTCGACTGTCATCTCATTTGCTTATGACCATAACCTAGGCTACTAACAGGAGCTAAGTGAGTTAGCCACAACACGTTCGCTACGTGATGGTTTTTAAATGGAAAATATATAGGCCTAGGCTACCTGAAAGATAACCTGTCTATGATCCCGTGATGATCTACATCTCCATTTAAACCAGATGTTTTAGAGCGCACGTTGAGATGTATTCAGGGCAGGGCTGTACCTACACATATTTGTTGCACGTGCTACAAAAATCATTCTTTGCGATGGATGATTTAATACCAACGTTACACCGGTCAGATACAGTTTTGCCTATGGCTATTCCGTGAGACTGAGGCGCTTTTTGTTTGTTCGAAGTGCGTGTTTAGGGTGTGAGAGGGGAGTCGATGTGCTTTGATTCCAGCTTGGTAGTTGTAGTCTATGCGATTAAAAAACACGTGTGTGTGAAGTATCCAAACAATGATAACGCTTTCATTATGGCTGCTTTAGCCACAGACCTTGAGTTACTGTACAGTGGGTTGGGTTCCATTTAGAAGTGTCCACTTCATTCGCCCTTTCCGTGATTCACAGCTACGTGAAATGTATTACTACTGATATGCAAAACTATTAACTTTTCGCCAAGAGGTGGCAGCTTGATACTGTAAGGTGTAAGCCATTGGTTCCAACGGAGATTTTATTTGGGTCGCCAGCATAGCCTGGTGACAATTTGTGTTGTGTAATAGGCCTAGCATAGGGCCTACCTTATATAGCTTATAGTTTGTTAACAGTCACGGTTTTGGCATGCAATGTCTATGCATTTTTGCATTTAGAATAGCTCTAAAACCGGGGGGCGAACACGTCGCAGGGGGTGCGCCAGTGCGTGGATATCTCAATCGCAAAATTAAACAACCATGGACTAGGCTGGGTGAAAATCAAAAGATTGCGTCAAAAGATTGAGCTTAACCATGGACCTCATGGTTGCAAAATGCAAGGGAACATGAATCAGCATATTATTTGCACAAACAATAACGGAGTAGCTCTTCAACTTTGCCCGTTAAAATGTGTATTAACAGTCTCGCAACGCATTTCATGAAGGCCCTTTTGGACATGTCAGTTATTTGCACCACTGGGTAAAACGGCATTTTGTTTTAGACTACTGGTATTTAATTTGTGCATTGACAATAAAGCTGAATATAATTTGAACTAGATGACTAAACCTATGCATATGTAGAAGAAGAAACATTCACAAAAATCCATGACATGACCTCTCTTCTTGATAGCTGTTGAAAACTGCATGGAACTGACAGGGATTGTTTTAGTTTAATAATAAATAAATAAATACATTATGCTGCTACCTTCTGCTTTTCCCAAATACAATGTAGCCTACAGGTGTACCTTTCATCAGTCCAGTTGCAATGGATGGACTATGATGAACTGCCCTACTTGTGATTGTTTAGAGATTTTAAAGGTTTTATAACAATGTTACAGATTTTTTGGCCCAGAAACAAATCTATTCACCTTTGCAGCGCCAGTAGGCTACTTTGTGTGCGGAATGTGTGCAAACACACATTCCAAACAAGCATACACAAAAGTTTCAAGAGTGGGGGATGGAGTAGAAGATGGAGACAAATTCATTAATATGATTTATTTTCGCGGAATGGATGTGCAGGACTGAGCGGCGGTCATATTTTGTACCGCTATGCGGTACATCTAGTTGAAAATGTTGTTCCCCTATTGTAGCCTACTCAATTTAGTGTTGGGCGCAACTTTGACTTTTAATCTCGAAAATATGTTCCACTCCATCTACGGCGGTAGACTTTTAGTAGCCTTATGATTCAGGAGGGTAGTCTATTGGACCAATTAAGAGTCATTTCTGTTGTAAATGTTTTGTCTTTTTGGGCTAGATTGACTGGCCTTATTGGTCCACGAAACGACGTGCTAGTGTTTCGTGGACACAATGCGAACTAGTGTATTCCGTGGACAAAAGGCGTTATGTAACATGGTTTCGTAATGAATACAGGCCTATTCACAAAAGGCATAGATGCGCCCCTGAGCGTTCAGTGCACAACTTAAAAGTTGTTGATATGCATTGCAGCGTTTCGTCTGTCTTTACCTCAACCAAGGAGACATCGAGAAAGGACTGAAGAGGCAATTAACCAGAATCTCGTGACCTGGACAACGTGACACGGATGTTTATTAAATTATACGGAAGTAAACGGAAAAGTCCGTAGCTAAAGCACCAGCTGATAACAGCAAACTTCTCTGCCAATTCATCCCTTGATATGAAATACACGTTGTTTTGTGCCTATTTACTTACTCAGCTAACATTGGAGCAAGTAACGGAGTCACATCTTCGTAATGGGAAGAGAAAATGGCCAGTACCGTACAGGTAAGGCTTATTGGCTAACGTTGGGTCATAACTTTACTAGCGTGTTAAACGGGCTCTGCTCTAACTTAACATAACGTTACCGAACTCAAGTAGGCTACATTGTAAGGTCGGTGTTGCTTCTTGTTTTTCCACCTACTGGTTCCTTGCTCGTGTTCGCACAGCTGCAGGAGTTGGCGTACATTCACAAAAAAGTTGTTTAGGGCGGCGGATTTGAAGTGAAGTCGCATGCGCCACGAGCACTACACACTACAGCCACTCGGACAAAAGACAAGTAATATTTTGCAAGCTACATCATTAAACTGGATTCGATCCTGCTATAAACAAACGTGCCTATATATCAAGCTCCTTATCTCACGGAGCATTGATTACAAGACTGTAACTATCCTTGGTATGGGTATGGGATTCTCTTTTTGGCCTTTTTTGCAAAATCACTTGAAATCCTATTCCTATTCCACACTTACTGTACAGCCACTGAGTTGGAAGCACTGAAATGGAAATTAAACAAGTCAATCACCTGACCTGTTATTTCCAAGACCACCTAGAATCATTGGACAGTAACGGCTTGTGTCCATTATCGCGGCAAAGCCCACCGCCAGGGAATTTCAAGTAATTTGGGGGCCCCAAGCAAAATGGACATGGAGGCCCCCCCACACACACACACACCGCACGCAAAGCCTACAGGAACCACCGCATAGCCATACAGTTCAAGTTCAAGTTCACCCACAGTTTATATAAATACAAAATTTTGACAGTGCAAATACTGCAGTTGCATATATATACTGTGCATTAGATTTGAACATTTTGAACATTTGAACATTTGCAAAAACACCACCGTACCATAAAATCCAATATAAATGTAAAAAAGTGCACAATAACTAAATCCAACATGCTTAAACACACACACACACTCACATTAGCATTTTTCAGTTCTCACAAAGTGAGAAAATAAAACACTGCCATCTTATGCAGAAAAAGGATGCATTGTTCAAACTATAAAGAGTGCAGGTTGTATAGCAATTTAAACATCCAACATAAATACAAGTACACACACAGTCACACACACACACACACACACACACACACATAAGATTAACCTTTCAGGCTATCTTCATCAGTGGAGGTATCCTTAGGAAGAGCCTGAGGGCTGAGAAATGTAAGCAAAGCACCTTGAGGGAGAAAGAAAAGATATGTTAGCATTTCCATATTTTGATATTTAGAAGGGATGCAGCTGCTTTCACAACTACCAATGCTTACTGTAAAAACATCCCAAGCTAATGTTATACATTGACCTAGGCCTACTTGTAGCTTAACATAGCATTTAAGCATTCTGCTGTTTGAGAATTAGACAGACGCACCTGGTGCTTTAAAGACAGTAAACAGCTGGCGTGCATGAATACTACTAGACATGAAAGTTCCAGTCTGCTTTGATGCATGGAATTTATCGTGTGGTTTTCCTAACCCCCATTTGGTAAATCGATTATCACGGTCGAATAGTTAGTATAGCAGAGAAGCTATGCCACTTTCATCAAAACCTATTACAAAGCTATAGCAATGTTATGTCATTAAATACGATAAACAGTAATTCTGGAACAGATCTGCGTCTTCCTTATCCCGTTAATAAACATATTACAGTATGTAACCATATTCCGTCCGTTCGGGAAAAAAAAGTTGCGCTAACTGTTCTAGTTTGTTACAAGCAGCATGGGCCGTCAGGCAGGTAGTTAACATAAACATTTTTTGCTAGGCTAGCCTTCCTGCTGCGACATTATACCATTTGTACAAGACAAGTAGAGCTATTTTATCCAGTGTAATTTATCACTTACCACTATCTTGTTTTTTCTTGTCATCCTCTTCCTTTCTCTTTTGGCTTACGGACGCATAACTCCGCTTCATTATGACTGCCGAGGTTTTATATTTTTGCGGCAGCAGCAGAGACCACAAACCTGGCTGGCTGGCTGCTGTCAGCGACTACTGAGAAGGGCCCCCTTGAGGGGCATCCCGGTATTGCCGGTAACAGTGTCGTTGCACTTTACTGCATTGACTATCAAAGGGGCGCTCACAGTTTGTCGTTGCATTTTATTCTTAACCAGTCGTTGTTTTGAGGCCCCTGGCCAGCTCGGGGCCCCAAGCAATTGCTTGGTTTGCTTGCCTTCTAGCGACGGGCCTGCCTCATCATCATTTCCTATGGAGAGCGGCAAGGCGGGGTTTACGCTTCCGCAATGCACCTTGGGAAGGCGGCGCGGCCATTCGAACAGAAGCGGCGCGTCAAGAAGTTGGGCTCGGCTGAACTTTATGCAAATGAGAGCGGCTAACGCGAGGCGATTAGCCAATGAAATGATAGCCAGTGAAGTTCGTCTCTTGCGGGTCCTACCGGAACGATAGTGCCGGAATTGAACAGTTTAAACTACACGCCCACAAGCGGCAACTAATTTCAGCCAATATACGCCCACAAGCGGCGAACGCGAGATGGGCTAGGCATCTGCAAGCGTCTATGCGCCGCAATAATGGACACGAGCCGTGAGTTCGTCAATAAACGCCCCCCCCCCCCCCAAATCCTCCTCGCGTACGTGAGGGGCTATCACATTGTACACGGTATGCGCTGCGCTCTCCGATAGGTTGGTAGGTAGGTCAACAGGGCCACCTGCCACAGAGGTTTTTTACCAGCCAAATTCAGAAAATGCATAAGAATGGTTCTTGAACTTGTACAGAATACAAATTAAACTCCTGTCAAGTTATTAACCAACTTAATCTCATTTATGACTAGACCTACATAATGACTTACAACTGTATCTGACCTGGTGTGACAGGCATTTACTTGTAGAATAGAAAATAACAGAAATACAAACATCCAATCATCTCACTGATGGTCTTATTTATTTAGTTAACACCCAACTGCAATTCATCACTGTTTCTTTGTCACTGTAGTGTATCCAGGTTCAACATTTATTTTTATTTTTTTACATTACATTAATATCAAAATGGTATTTTAAATTTGTACATATTATAAGTTTATGTTGCTTTTTAAGACTAAGAGTCTAATATTTTGACTGGATAACATTTAGATAAACAACAACAATAACAATCATAATAATTAACAGAAACCAAACCATATTACATTGTAATGTGAAGGTCAGGCAACAATTGAAAACCCCTTTCATAGAACAGAGACTGAGGTCTCGGAGTCCTCAAAAGAGGAGGAGCAGACACTCCCCTCTGATTCCTCCACCACTTCAGCAGCTGGGTTTTCCATGAGGTCTGGTCTCTGTGACCTCAAGCTGTTAGCATGCCACAACTGGACCGCTGGGCTTGGGTCAAAGTCTTTTATTGACGGAGAGGACCGGTGCACCATGAGCAGGTCAGACAGTGTCTCACACCTGAAGTGATCTATGAGCCTCTCCACCTCTGAATCGCCAAAGTCTGAAATTATATGAAAAGAGGAAGTTTGTACTATAAGTTTTTGTTTATGTTTCAAGACAAGAGTCTAATATTTTAACTATTTGACAAATATTTGCAGTTTGATGGTTCTGATTTTATTGCAACAGTTCTAAAGCTCTGTAATTCTGTTGTGCATATACAGTAATACCTATTATTGGGGGCCAAGCAGCGAAGCTGCGAGGCAACCATTGTGTTTGTTAGTTTTCTTATTATTATTCCTCTGCCATTGAAGTCAATGGCAGCCCATAGAACCGTCTGGTGAAAAGTTGTGAAATTTGGCACACCGATTTGGGACAGTCCCATGATTCATTTCACCAAGTTTCATGTTGGCACCTCAAGCGCTTTAGCGCCACCAACAGGCCAAAGTTGGACTTGCGTTCACGCACGTAACTTCTGACCCGTTGACCCAATTTTCAAAAATGAGGTATCGTTGGATTCCTTGGACCAAGCCGAGTTCAACGCGCACTCTATGACGTCATTTTCCGCCATGATGGATTTTCCGCCATATTGGATTTTAGTGAAAGTGAAACTAAAACTTCACAGGTCACAAATTTTGTCCGATCGTCACCAAACTTGACACACATGATCTTCAGACCAAGTCTCACAAAAGTTGTGGTGTTTTGTCTTCGGAACTATAACCGTTCATCCGAAATATCCAATCGAAATTTGCGGCGAAGCCGCCAAACAGGAAGTGAGCTCATATCTCAGCAACCCATTGATCTATCATAACCAAACTAAGTACATGGACTCAATAAGGGGGACGCTCAAGAAATCTGGTGACCTTTGACCTCTAGGGGGCGCTGTTATTAAGAAACATGCCTTTTGGCCTGTAGCTGCAGTTCTGCTTAGAAAAATAAAACACACTAGTGGTTTCTGGTAGTACTGTTGGAGGTCCTTAGGCCGACCTAAGCCAATTTGTGATGTCATCGTAATTGATTCGGCCGCCATATTGGATTTAATCAAAAACACATACAAGTTTTCGCAGGTCACAAATTTCAGCGGATCCTCGCCAAAATAGGCAGAGACCATCTTCAGACCATGCCTTATCAGTGCTTTGCTTTCTGGAACAATTGACAGAATCATTCAGCTGTAACAGCCAATCGAAATTGGCGGCGAAGCCCCAAACAGGAGGTGAGCTCATATCTCAGCAACCCTTGCATGTATCAAAGCCAAACTGGGTGCATGGACTCAGGACCCAATTAGGGGGACGTTCAAGAAATCTGGTGACCTTTGACCTCTAGGGGGCGCTGTAATTAAGAAACATGCCTTTTGGCCTGTAGCTGATCTTGTGCTTAGAATTACAACGCACTAATGGTGTCTGGTAATACTGTTGGAGGTCCTAAAGCCGACCCAAGCCAACTTGTGATGTCATCGTAATTGATTCGGCCGCCATATTGGATTTAATCAAAAACACATACAAGTTTTCGCAGGTCACAAATTTCAGCGGATCCTCGCCAAAATTGGCAGAGACCATCTTCAGACCATGCCTTATCAGTGCATTGCTTTCTGGAACAATTGACAGAAGCATTCGCCCGTAACAGCTAATCGAAATTGGTGGCGAAGCCGCCGAGCAGGAAGTGAGCTTATATCTCAGCAACCCTGCCATGTATCATAACCAAACTTACTACATAGATTCATGACCCCATTAGGAGGACGCTCAAAAAATGTGTTGACCTTTGACATGTAGGGGGTGCTGCAAAAAGCAATATTGCATTTTGATCTGTAGTTGCTGATGTGTTTTATCGACTTTTTATTTTTGGATGTGAACACAACATGTTCCATCCAGTTCATTCTAATGCGTGCGTGGAAGGGCGGGGCGGGACGGGGTGGGACGGACAGGGGTGATTAGGTGGGGGGGCTGGCTGGCGGAGGCGGCGGCAATACTCAGCCCTGTTTCTGCCCTACAAAGTCAGTTATGTTTTGATGTGACACTTGTTGAAAGTGTTGATCGCGGGTGTCTGCTGAGTTCTAGCTTGTCGCCGTGGCTACTCCGGCCTATTCTGCTTGGCCCCCTCATTGCTGCTTGCAGCTATATTACAAAATGAAGTTGTAGTTTACAATTATTTTAAAGTTTTCTTTACATCAATAATTTATAATTATATTTATCACAATACCATCACCGTGAACATATGTATATGGTTCAGTGGATACATGCTGTGAATGAGGTTATTGCTGTATCATTTGAATAAATCTTCCAAATACATGTGCTTAATCATGAGTCATTACAGCAGAGGGAGAGGAAAGGGAGGTCACATTTGGAGGTAAAATAAAATTTGAACTATGTGTGCAAAGGCCTTAAGGGGAGGGACATTTTTGGAAGTGAAGCAATGATTAATACCACATTTTAAATTACAAACAGTAAGCAATATGTACCTGGATTTGTATTTGCAGATCACAGCCTGAGTGGAAGTAAGACAATTGTCAACATCAGCCACTGTCAAACATGACTGCTGCAGTGTCACTGACAGGTTGCCAAGATGAGTCAAGGTGTCATGCATGAAGCAGCAAAACTTCAGAGTGGCTCCATCTGTTGCCCACTTGCAGAATCCTTGTGCCTGGTTCCGTTGACTGGCATTGACTTTTTCAGTGTCTGGTGATTTGGTCTTTAGAACACAAAAACAAAATGTATTAGACTGAATTGAACTGCATTTGATGGGTTAAATCAAACTGTTGACAAAGATTAATAGTACTTGTACAACACTACCTATTAACTATCACTATACCTGCTCAAGGTGGTGAACAATTCCTTTATACCCCTTAAGGAAATGGTCCAGGGCTCTCAAAAGGTGAGAGACCCACCTTGTACCTCCTACTCTGGTGGGCATCAGGGGTTTCATGCCCAGCACTGTGAAACTGTTCTTTAATGTGGCTCTGTTAAGTGGGCTTCTGTGATAGAAGGTGTATAGGCCGGTCAAGAGATCCTCAACTCTTCTACACCAATTGTTTTATTTTATTTTTGTTATTTATTCTTTCATTACATCTTTGAAGACCAACTCTAAGCGGTGTGCCATACAGTGGACTCCTAGAATGTAGGACTTGTTCCCACGAAGCCGACTGACCACTCCTGTCTTGGATCCTGTCATTACTGCAGCTCCATCTGTTGCACAAGCAACTAGTTTCTCCTTCCATTCCTCACTGCCACTGACTGCAGACATCATGGAACATATTGCACCTGTAACATGTTCAGCATCTGCCTTTTCTAGTGCCTGGATCCCCATAAACTGCACCTGGACTTTTCCTGCTCTGCTCGATCTAACATGGAGCAACTCCTCTTCCATTACACTGCTGTCTGTGGATCCATCAACCATTATGGAGATGAACTTCGAGGCCGATATCTCCACTTCCACCTTCTTCCTTTCAACCTCTGCTATGGATTGCATGAAGACTTGGGGCCTGTTTTGCGTTTCTGTATGTCTTCCCTACAGCTAACCCTTTCTGTTCATCAACCCTAAAAATACGAATGACAATTCACAGTTAACGTTAGCTTGATCACACATACGTAGCCTAGCACTAATAGGCCTACACTGTACCGTACGTACATACACACGCACGTAGCCTACACACACAGCTAAGTAAACACGAGTTAAGTTAACGATAACATAGCAGTCATTGCACTGTGTCACTGTGTTGTACTTTAGTTATCTACTAACGTTAAAGCAGGTTGGTAGTTACTCGCACATCCACACGTAGTCGGAGAAGTGTCTCATCTTCTTTCCGATGGCGTGTACGTTCCTAAACAGGAGCTTCATCCTCTCCAACTGCGATGTTTTCATCGAAGTAAGCGCCTTGACTGCAGCTGTATGCTCTGGGGGAGCCGTCTTCCCAACTTTAAAAGTGAGTGTTTGTAAGTGGCTTTTGGAGGACTCGTGGTCCTTAATGGTCTCCAATTTTAAATTTTTCGTTCCAATTACAAACGGATTCGTTCTCGCTTTTTCTGACCCATATCTCCGGCAATCACTACAGTGCATCTCTTCGGTTTTATCGTCATACACCAGCCAGTCCCTCTCCAGTTCGAATTAAAACGTCGTTTTTTTAATCTTTTTTTTTTAATCATCCTCATCTTTTTCTTGGTCTGTAACAGCCAACGGCCTCTTCACCCCGGTTATATGCCGCCACATTTTCTTTCGAATATCCAAGAAAATGGTGGTTTGGCGGGCTTGCTTAACAAAAACAATAGGCTACGTGATTGGTCAACAACACAACACTTGCTCAGTCTTATTGGCTACCCGCCAACGTGGCAGGTAGATTGACAGTTTCACCCGCCAATCACAAAAGTTACCCGCATTTGGCGTGTGGGCGGGTGCCAATTTCATGCCCTGTAGGTCAATACCAATGACTGACGGCTCATACACAGTTGCGTGCGTTGCAGCGCTGGAGACGCATCCCGTTCACTTGACATAGGCTTACGTCATCCGTTGCCGAACTGATTTGTGAGTCTGTTGCGTCACGTTGAGAAGTTCAGCTGTTGCTGCACCCACGGACGCCAATCGACGGACGGCACCAGCCAATCAACACCCACTGGCATGCGTTGACGGAACGCAACTGTGTGTAGAAGCCCCTACAGCGCGCCGCGATCAAAGTTCAACCTGATTGAACTTCGACCATGGCACATGCAGGAGCGGCAAAGTGGCACTGCGCTTTGCTCAGCGCAGCGGCAGACCAGTTCCTGTGTGTGCAAGCCATTGACTATAATGCATGTCATGTGATAGGCTCTTGACCCGGTCAGAGCAAGTGCGAAGTGCAAGTTGCTTCAGTTTGACATTATCCTGCGGTACTGGAGCTAGCTGATAACTAGAAGATAATGGCAGACAAGACGCCACCACTAGCAAATGTAGAAAGGAAATCTATATTTGAGAGAGCAAACAAAACGGCTGAAAGAAAAAAAACCGATAACGAGTCAAGAGTGAACAAGAGGCGCTGCTTTCCGACGTTGGCGACAACTGTCTACAAACTGATGCGGCTGTAAAGCCGATGAACTGTTAACCCATGGGACATGTTAAGTATTTTTCACTGCATGAAAAGTGTGATTTTCGTCCCCGTAAACGACCGGAGATCTCCCTCATTTTCGGTAGTTGACGACAATTTGCAACCCGCGCTTGTCGCCGTTTGTCTGTGCCACAAATTGTCGGAACCGAACAATGACGTATGTGGAGAGCTTGCAGAGTGCTAATGGCCCTAATTAGCATATGAATGCAGCGAAACCGCGGCTGGCAAGGCCTGGCTTGAATATCCTTACTCAGTATTGGATGAAACCACTACTTTCAAACAAGTAAAATCACTCCTGATTGGCAGCAAAACCACAACTGGCCAGGCCAGGCTTGAATTTCCTTATTCCGTATTGGATGAAACCACAACTTTCTAACAAGTAAAATCACTCGTGATTGGTTGGCAGATCTGTCACTATTCGTCACCCTGCCTCATAATAAATGTATATATATAAATATATATGTATTTATTTATTCATATTAATCTGTATATTCATGTCATTGTTATCCTATGTAGGCTACTACACTATTATTAGGCTACCATAAAGGACATGAATGAATTTATAGAGGAAATGAACATTTGCCAGGAACATGTTTATGCAAAGAAAGAGCTTTATTAAAACAAACACAACTATATACAAAGCGAGGATCTGCCCACACATGGGTAGAGGATGATCCAAAAACTACAACTCTATGAACTGTCCGTTTGCCTCCTCGGGGTTGTAGGTAACTGGCGCCGTTCTTTCCGAGGCAGGTCCGTTGTGCAGACGCGTGGCTCTGTACTTCAGATGTCGCCTCTTACCGGGACTGCAGCTTCGCACAGAGTTCAGAGAGCTCCGGCCTACGAAATGACGGCGACCGTACAATCCATCCAGAGACCCCACCAACAACGCCATCTTCTTCGTCAGACAGTTCCACCTCGTCATCTGCTAGCACACTCTGTCTCGATTCCAGCAGCTGTAAAAAAAAACAATGAATCAGTACTGTGCGATGATGCACTGCGTATGGACACAACACATCTATCAATGCACCAAATAAAGTCTTACCCTCTTTCTTCTCGCTCGACTCCGAGCTGAACTCTTCGCAGCTTCCGCCCGCAATGAGTTTTCTGGCTGGGTAGGCCTATACCTAAAGCTCCTGCGTACCGTCTCGTAATATGTCTTACAGGCGGCTGGAAAACAATTAAATGAGAGTGGTATGAATAAAAATCAAACGCAAGCCACAGTAACATTAAACAAGGAAGGACAAACAGTAAAAAAAAAAAAAAAGTCACTTACACACAATGTCGTCTTTCAACATAGTGTAAATCTAGACTTGCAGATATTGCTCCGAGCAAATAGGAGGCCACCGCCTCATTATGATTATGATCGGTATCTATCCTATGGTATCTATACGTATCTATTTCCTTATACCGCAGAATGAAAGCATATTCTTTAAATCTTACCCTTGCTCCGGTTCGTAGCGCCTGCAATTTGTCTCCGAGTTGTGAAGACGGTGTACTGCTTCCTGTAAATGAATGACGACACAAAAAAATACACTTTAATAAAGCTGGTTCTGCTCACTTGTTCTTTTGCAAGGCTACTAGGCTACTCTTAGCTTTGGTTTTAGGCTAGGGTACTTTTAGCTTAGCTAGCAGTCATCGAACATATTCTTACCGCAAGCCTTCTCTTCTTAAAGTTTGTCTCTCCCGCACAGTTTTTCGACTCCAGAGCAGCCAACCGGTCCTCTATGGACAGCAACCTAGAGTTTACCTAATTGCCTGAATGACTTGCAGACAGCTCCGAGCAAAGAGGAGGTCACGACCCCATTAAGAGGCAAAGTTAGTCTGTGAAAACAAAATGTACAGTTAAGATCGGTATCTATCAACGTAGCCTATCTATTTCATTATAGCCTACAGCAGAATGAAAGCATAGTAGGCTATTCTTTAAATCTTACCATTGCTCCGGTAGCGCCTATGTGTCTCGGAGTGAACCCTGGTAGGCTACGGCTGGCTCTGATTTCCCGAAAGCAGATGTCCATTCTCCTGGCGAGACAAGTAACCACTCATCTGGCACTAGATCCAATGCTCTCCATTCTTCCAAGCAAAAAGGGAAGTGCTCGTTTAAAGGTCCCCTCTTCTAGAAATGAGCGCAGACGATCGCGGGCGCGTTGTTTATGATTCACATCCACATACATCCAAATAACGTGAAGTAGGCTAGTAGCCTAATGAAACTGTAGGCTAGCCTTTCTGTTCTGCTGAATCCAAGTACAGCTCGCTGCAGCCTGTGGGAACGCGAGGCTTGGAGATGCTCCTCTCTGAATTTGCCGCCGCACACTGACTGTTGTTTATCCTATCAGCTGTTCTGGTGGAAGCGCGACCACAGTGCAACCACTGCTCACTAGAGGAAGTGTCTCCCCTGCTGGCGTGGGGGCGTAACGGTTGGACTTAGTGGTTTATTGAAGTGACCCTGCTGTGGCGTATAGACTGAGAATGTTTTGGACTATTTACACAGTCCAAAACATTGGCTATTTCCCTGGTAGACTATTTACACAGTCCAAAACATTCTCAGTCTATACGCCACAGCAGGGTCACTTATATAGGTATATATTTTTTATTCAACAAAAATATATGCAGTTTTGCATATATTTTTGTTGAATGAAGATAGTGATAAAGACAATCATTTATATATTTGCCTCTGCAATTCTCATTGTGTTGGTGTGAAGGGAAAATCTGAATCTAAACTCTATCGACTGTTTTAAGTCAGGTTACATTATTGGAGCTTGCAGGGAACAGACATGTCATACCCAGCATCATTTCTGCCTGTTGAGCGTATTACTGGAAGTTGTTTAAGCAAGACCAAAGGCCACAGTCATGCCAGCATGCACAGTTCACTCTCCCTGCTACCCTGATTTGCATTTGTATAGCTCACAGCATTTTCATTTACATGTTAAAGCCTCCCCTAGAATTAGGAGGAGGGGGGTCGTGGGTGGACGACTGCCAAGCAAGGACCACGTCAATTTCTGACAATTCATGGCAGTTTTCGGCATTGCCTGCAAACTGCCGCGAACAGCCATTAAACTGAACTTCCACGACAATCTACAGTGCCGCATACTGACGGAAATCACACTTTTCATGCAGTGTTTGTCATTTACACGACAGTAAAACCACAAAGTTAACGGGTCTTTATGGACTCTTGCCGTCAGCATATTATGTGAACACAAACAATTGCAGTTTTGTGGTCCTGGCTATTGGCTTGTAATCTTTTATAGTCAACGTCTCTTAGTTCATAAGTCTGTATTTTCTTATGTGCTGTATTTAAAATCATGCGCCTTTGGCCATTTGTGTAACTACAACCCTTTTGGAGGTGAATAAAGAACGTAGAACTAGCTAGCTAGGAAGCTGATGTGAGCGATTGTATGTATGTATAGAGCTCATATAGTACAACCAACCATGTTCTTAGAATAGGTGGAGTCAGGGCCAGCGTTGGAGGAAAGAGCATTGTTTCCCACAGAACTGAATTCTATTTGTGGTGGTAGGTTTGCAGAATTAACTTGAATGCAACAGTTTTTAGCAAATTAGTGCAGCGTGGTTATGATGCTAACCAGATTTAAGCACAATTTAATACAACCTGGAAAATCATTGTGTGGTGGTCAATGTTGATATTGTGGTGGGCCGCCTGCAGGAATGAATGCTAAGGTACGCACACCCATCTAGAGACCCCCCCCTCCCCCCCCAGCCACAACGAAACATTGAAAGCCTTGATAATATGTGTCCGTTTTCCGGTTTCGTTCGTGCATTGGTCACCTAAAAAGTAGCCTAGTACAACATCCACATGCAATATACAACAACGCCTAATAACGACCTATTCATTTGGACAACTTTATACAGCCCTATGGGTAAAGTTACCTTTAGTTTTGTTATAGTTCACTGTTGTGTATGGCTTTAAACAGCGTGTACGCTTTAACATCAGTAAACATTATTCAGTACAATCCAGATGTAATGCTAACGTTTTGACAAACATACCAATTTTTGCCCTCCTTGTTCATCTGAAATAACTGCTCTAACTGCCTCCATCCTTTTGTTGGTTACAAAAAAATGTTTTATATCCATGATAGCCTTGAAGTCTTGAGTTAGTGAATTAGCTTAACATGGTGTGCCGATAACAGGCAACCACAGATAGTAAAAGAACGCAAGTAGCCTATATAGCCCACAACTTCTGTAATTGCTGCGTACATTCGTTGTTATTCTCTCTACTGCTCAAACAAAAGGTGCGTGCATTAAGTTGATTTTGATAACTTTAGCCTACTAAATTGTAATTAGCCTATTGTCGAGCAGTTAATGGGATACTGCGCAGTTGGGAAGTTATGGTGGGCCAACTTGGTGTAAATACACACACGGGAAATTCTCTCTCGTTGTTGAGTTGCCTGATGGTACGCACCGTGGCCGTACACCTGCAGGCGCACCTGGGCCGCCATAAATAAGTCAATGTATGGGAAACACTGAAGAGGGTAGGACCATTTGAGTTGTGCATTTTCAAAATCTTCAGAACAGGCTTGTCATAGTGTCACCCTGATATGACGTACGTAAAGTAGCCTATAATGTGAATGACTTGTTATTTTATTAAGGATTTCTTTCTTTTTGCAAAAAATAAAGTAGGCTACAATAGGCATTAATTAGTAGGTTAAATAGCAGCATGTTGAAATTATGTGGCAAATTGCGTTTTTTATTACAATGATAAAATTGTAGGCTACAGGCCGATGTGTGTTTTATTTGGAGACTGTTTTGCGAGACAGAGACTGAGTTTGCTGCTGATATTCTGGGGATAGGCTACAACATAGCCAATGTAGGCCTTTTAATTTATTTGCTGCATTGGATCAGTCTTTCTAGAACAGGAAAGAGGTTTTCTAGCCTCACGTCAGCAGCGTTGCATCACCCATATACAACCAGCGGATGGCGGGCGGGTGCGGTTTTGAAAATTGGTCAAAAAACTTTGGTGCGGATGGATAAGTTTTGCTATGCAGTTACGGTTGAAATAATAGCCCATCCGCGCATCTCTAGTGTGTGTGCCTCTCTCTCTCGCTCAGAGGCTGAGGGGTCGAGCAAGCATGGATTCTAAACTCTGTGGTGGATAGGATCTACAATTAGGTGTTAATTAATATTACTACGCTAGGTCGCTAGCCCGACCCATCGCCCCCCCCGCAAAAAAAATAAAAAAATACGCGTGGACAATATTTGTCCGTTTCCCGGTTTAGCCGTGCATTGGTCAGCAAAAAATTAGCCTACATAGCATAACATCCACATGCAATAATACAACAACAACGTCTACTATGACCTATTCATTTGGACAACTTGATACAGCCCTATACAGGCTGAAGTTACCTTGTTTTGTTCTTGACGTCTGGCTGTAATGCAGTCTAACGTTCTGACAAGCACACCAATTGCCTACCTTGTTCTTGCCCATCTGGAATAACTCCTCTAGCTTTGCTGCCTCCATACTTTCTGTTGTTTAAACTTGTGATCCATCATGAGTATTGAATTAGTGAATTAGCTCAACATTGTGTGCTGATAACCACATATAGATAGATAGCCGAGTAAAAGAAAACAAGTAGCCTACGTGCCTGCATGCGTATTGTGTCTCCTGCTCAAACAAAATGTGTGCGTGTTCATTTTGAAAGTGAAGTAAAGTGTTCACTAAGTTACGTAATAGAAAATTGTAAATAGCCTGATGGCAGCTAATGGGATACTGTGCATAGTTGGGAAGGTATGGTGGGCCAATTTGGTGTGAATACACACACACACAGGGAAATTTTCTCTCGTTGTAGAGCCTGATGGTACGCACAGTGCGTACGGACGTACACCTGCAGGCGCGCCTGATGTTGGGTGACATACTTAGACGGGAGGCCAGTGATTCACTGATATTAAAGGAATTATCCGGAGTAAAATGCACTTTAGATCGATTTCCGGATGATTGGGGGGACATACGTTGAGTTGACATCAAAATTATGTCATTCGGATGTGTTTTGAGAAAGTTCGATTGTACCGTTTTCAGTCACAACTCGTAGCCTGGAAGTGAGCGGGGCATTTCAATTGTGCCGCTACAAAACGCTCCCCTGCATTTTCGCTGGCTCTGTTATGATGAACATCTAGAAAATGAAGCCATCTTATAGCTAGCTGGCATGGCTAACTGGTGCTTCAAAAGGAGGCATGCATCCAGAGAATTTTAAGCATTTCTTTTTTCTCGCTCATTCTCGCGGGACTTTGGGATTCAGACATTACCGGGACGTAAGTGCAGGTCTTGCCAGGCTGGTTTTCTGCTAGGAGACGGTAGGGGGAGCAGGCCACAACAGGTCATTTTACCAGCACAATGATTTCTAAACTGTGTTTTTAAGTTGAAAATGTTGCATAGTTCTCCTTTAATCCACAGATATGGTGGAGCACTGTTTTGTTATGGTTTTCTAAGGAGTAACCCTTTGCTTAAAATAGTGGAGAGCTGGGAGGAGAGAATTTAATCTAATTGAACATAATTACAGAAAACTTAATCAAGATTGAAAGGTGTTATTATGTGTATCGGTGTTGCGTTAATCCCACATAGTCGTTTGGCCGTCCTTTTCAATTCACATCACTATAAAATCCCATTAAACCGGACAAAAATCACGGCTCCCAATGCATTTCTATGGAGCCGTAAAGTGAAGTGGCTCTTCTGCATTCGATGGGCAGGATTTTGCGATCGGTCAATTATGCACTTAAACTAACGCCGCTGATTTATGCCAACAACTTTTTTCATGGCGGTTGCTTTGTCTCAATTGAAGTGAATCCATAAGCTACTTCAAATATTCTGGGTCGTAGCCTTCTTGCATTTACCGCTAAAAAAGAGCACTTACCAACTGTCCCCCCTACCAGCTCCTCCAACCCCATCACGAATAATAGATTAACCAGTACAACAAATTCTTGTGATACTGGGTTGGAGGCAATGGCGTAGCTATGCTGGGCCCCGGTGCAAGCACCTCCCAACACCAACCCCACCCCCCGCAACACAAACACACACACACACACACATAGTTGCATGTGTGTGATGGAGATTCACCAAAATGGTCAGAAAGAGCCATGGACAGTGGCTACCTGACTAGTCATTTGCTGAAAAGCAGTGAAAATATGCGAGGGAATCTGAAGTTTTAGGTCAATATCTCAAACGGTTTGCCCGTGGCGTCCATTTGAATTTCGGGTGCCACGGCCGTAATTGACACATTGAAATTTCACATTTCATCTTTTGCCATTTTTGGAAGCCCATAACGTCTGTTCTAATAGTGGTAGAAGGCTGGAAACTGGTGTGGTAGTTCATTGTAGCCTGTACTACACAATTCAGAATCAACATTACTTACTGTTTGGGTGAGAGGTGGGTACCAAAGTCCTAAAAAATGTTGACGGCATGTGTGATTTTTTCACTTTTTGGGTGGCCTTAGCACCACAATTAATGATCATATTTATTCTAAACAGGATTATTTGTTATATGTGTAAATTCAAACTTGACCAAAAGGACCATGACAACATTATGCCACTGCTTCCACAATTTCTTGGATAATAGTTAAAGACACTATTCAATTCAATTTTCAATTCAATTTTATTTGGAGAGTGACAGCGGCAAGGAAAAACTATTACACTATGTAACATTCTTGTTATTTAGTTCTTACACTATGTAACATTCTTGTTATTTAGTTCTTTAAAAGTTTGATGGCGGGTCTCTTTCATGGGGGATAAGGGGTTAATCCGTGACAGTCTCAGTATTTAATTGTTTGCCATCACTGAGCATAATACTAAGTTCTTTATTAATAATAAGTTATTTCCACTATTTTCATGCTTTATCATCACTAAATTCTCCCTGATCTACATTCCAGACTTCTGGAAACAATGTCCAGAATGGTGCATTATGAAGAATAAAATTCATATTATGGAGCTTCATAGTCAAAAATGTTATTTCATTAAAAGAAAGAACAAATATGTATCTTTATCTGTTATAAATCCCATTAGGAGTGCCCACATGGTCATTTGGGGGTCCAAATATGGGGTTCCAAAAGAGTCACCTCTGCCGGAGAGGGTTTTTGGACCCCCATAAAACCCCCGCCAGTGGTACCATACCCTTCAAATTCATTTTGGCAAAAGCAAGGTTCCCACATATAACAAATAATCCTGTTTAGAATAAATATGATCATTACTTGTGGTGCTAAGGCCACCCAAAAAGTGAAAAATCACACATACCGTCAACATTTTTTAGGACTTTGGTGACCCACCTCTCACCCAAACAGTAAGGAATGTTGATTCTGCCACCAGAATTGTGTAGTACAAACTACAATGACTACCAACTACCACACCAGTTTCCAGCCTTCTACCACTATTAGAACAGACGTTATGGGCTTCCAAAAATGGCAAAAGATGAAATGTGAAATTCCAATGTGTCAATTACGGCCGTGGCACCCGAAATTCAAATGGACGCCAAGGGCAAACTGTTTGAGATATTGACCTGAAACTTCAGATTCCCTCGTTTGGTAACATACCATGTACATGATACCCCGAGTTTGGCTGTTTTCACTTGGAATGACCCATATAGAAGTATCCACCTTTCTTTGGAACTCCTTGCTCTCACTGAGACTTGGATCACACCGTAGAACACTGCCACCCCGGCTGCACTCTCCACTAACTTTACCCTCTCCCACACCCCTCGCCCATCTGGACGAGGAGGTGGGACTGGCCTGCTGATCTCCAACAAATGGAAATTCACCCCACTACTGCCTTCAAACAAATACGTCTCATTTGAATTCCATGCCATCACAGTGATTGCCCCAGCAACACTCTACGTGCTGGTCATCTACCGCCCTCCAGGCCAACTAGGCGACTTTACGGACGAACTTGACATTCTGCTGTCCTCCATCCCTGAGCATGACTGTCCGCTTCTCGTTCTCGGCGATATGAACATCCACTTAGATGCCCCAGGCTCCGCGGACTTTTTGGCCCTGATCCACTCCTTTGACCTCAAACTGGTTCAAAGCCCACCTACTCACAAAGCTGGCAAAGAGCTTGACTTGATCCTCACTCGGAACTGCAGCACAAACACCCTCATGGTGACACCTCTCCATCTTTCTGACCACTTCTTCATCCAGTTCAACGTCAGCCTGACAGAACAGCCTCCGGCTCCTCAGCCGATGGTCACGTTCCGCCGCAACATCCCGAACCTGTCTCCAACGCACTTTTCCTCTGTGGTTGCCTCTGGTCTACCTCCACTCAACACCTTCTCCTCTCTGGAGGTTAATGAGGCCACAGACTTGCTCTGCTCCACACTGAGCTCGTGTCTAGACGAGCTGTGCTCTCTTACCACAAGGCCAGCTCGATCCAAACACTCTCATCCATGGCTAAATGATACCCTCCGGTCGCAGCGCACCAAACTCAGAGCCGCGGAGAGGAAATGGCACAAATCCAAACTAACTGATGACCCTTAAAAACTACCAGACACTCCTGACCTCCTTCTCAGCCAGCATCACTGCTGCTAAGAGGGCTTTCTACAATGACAAAATCAACAGCGCTACAGACACTCGAAAACTTTTCTCAACCTTCAAATCGCTACTCAACCCTCAGCTGCTTCCTCCTCCATCCAGCCTTACTGCGGACACCCTCGCCTCATTTTTTACAAACAAAGTGGCGGCAATCAGCAGTCAATTCTCTACATGCCCATACAACGCATCCGACTCGGATACCGCACTCCGACAACCTCTAGGGGCTGCTGAAACATCTTTTTCAGCATTCGCGCCTCTCTCCGAAAGTGAAGTATCTAGACTCCTGACATGCAGCCGTCCTACCACATGCTCGCTGGACCCTATACCTATGAGCCTACTTCAGTCCATCAGCCCGACCATCGCACCAGCTATCACACATGTGATCAATGCCTCGCTAACCTCCGGCACATTTCCAACAGCGTTCAAAATGGCCCGGGTAACACCGTTACTTAAGAAACCTTCCCTCAACCCTGCTCAAGTTGAGAACTACCGCCCTGTCTCACTCCTGCCTTTCCTATCCAAAGGCGTTGAACGAGCAGTCTCCAAACAGGTCTCTGACTTCCTTTCACAGAACAACCTTCTGGATCCAAATCAGTCTGGATTCAAAAGCAGCCACTCTACCGAAACGGCTCTGCTGTCTGTAACAGAAGCCTTAAAAGAAGCCAGGGCGACCGCTCGGTCATCAGTACTCATTCTGCTTGACTTATCAGCTGCCTTTGACACGGTTAATCACTGCATCCTTCTCTCTATACTCGCTAACATGGGAATCTCCAGTTCTGCTCTCTCCTGGTTTGAATCCTACCTCACAGGACGCTCGTTTAACGTATCATGGCTTGGTCAACTATCTGCATCTCACCATCTCACCACAGGGGTCCCCCAGGGCTCAGTGCTGGGCCCCCTTCTCTTTGCTATCTACACTACCTCCTTGGGACAGATTATCCGTTCACATGGCTTCTCATACCACTGCTATGCAGACGACACACAGCTCTATCTGTCCTTTCCACCTGATGACCCCTTGGTTTCAGCACGGATCTCGGACTGCCTCTCAGACATAGCTACATGGATGAAGGCACACCACCTCCAGCTGAACTTCTCAAAGACTTAACTGCTGGTCCTCCCAGCTAAACCTACCATACACCACGACATCAACACCAAATTTGACTCCCTGTCTGTTTCACCTACCAGGACTGCAAGAAATCTAGGAGTTGTTCTCGACAACCAACTAAACTTCTCAGATCATGTTGCCTCAGTCGCCCGGTCATGCCGTTTTGCACTCTACAACATACGGAAAATCAGGACTTACTTGACTCAAGATGCTACCCAACTCCTGGTTCAGGCGATAGTCATCTCACGACTCGACTACTGCAACGCCCTCCTGACAGGTCTCCCAGCCTGCGCAGTGAAACCCCTTCAGATGATTCAGAACGCGGCGGCGCGCCTGGTCTACAACCAACCCAAAAGGGCACATGTTACCCCACTGCTCATCCAGCTACACTGGCTACCAATGGCGGCCCGCATCAAATTCAAGGCTCTAACCCTTGCCTACAAAGTAGTCTCCGGTCCTGCTCCCACCTACTTGAATGCCCTCATACAGACATACACTACCACCAGACAGCTGCGCTCCTCAGACGAACGACGTCTAGCTCTACCACCGGTACGCTCAGGCCAAACCAAACTTTTCTCATCTGTTGTTCCTCGCTGGTGGAACACACTGCCAGTTCCTACAAGGGCAGGGACATCCTTCTCCATTTTCAAAAAACTCCTGAAGACCCAGCTCTTTAGAGAACATCTCCTCTCATAGCACCACTCACAACAAGTCTTGCTGATCCTAGCACTCACCAGCCATCTTGAACTGAGACGTAACAGCACTCACCGATGCACTTATTCTTACTGTACTCTACTGTTTTTAAACTGTTCTTTAAATTGTCCTAAAATTGTTGAGAATCGCTTTAAAACTTAAAATTGTTACCATGTTGTAAGTCGCTTTGGCTAAAAATGAGTCAGCCAAATGTAATGTAATGTAATGTAATGTAATCTAAATAACCTGTTAAAATGTACCAGAATTCAGGAAATTGCATCTAGTCCAAAAAAGTTTTCTGGGGGAGGACCCCCATACCCCCCGCTACAATGTCCCACCCACTTTCAGAATGCCTCTGACGCCCATGGTCCTACTAGTAGTCTAGATCCCTTAGATACCAATGTTAATTTAACTCTGGGACCCTGGTCCCAGGGATGGATTACTGCACGGGTCCAGACCCAGGGGCCCAAGGTGTCAGGGGGCCCTGAAGCCCAAGCCTTTGCATGGAATCATTGCCTCAATATCAACACATCAGGATGTAGGCTATGAATCTGATTGAATTTAGTATTGGCCATCCCCAAAATGCACCAGAATACAGGAAATCACATCAAACAAATTTAAAAAATTCTGGGGGAGGACCCCCAAACCCCTCTTCCACATATGCGACAATTAGTGGGGAGCCCTTAATACATGTGGGCCCAGGGGCCCGAAAGTTCATAATCTGTCCATGCCTGGTCCCTACACCTGCGAACCACTGATGTATGTTTTTTTTACTGTACGGTATAATGCTGAATGAGCCAAACAAAAATTTCCGTAGCAAAATTTGGGTTGGCCCCACCAAATCTCACTCCAAGGTTTTTTGAAAAGTTGGCAGCCCTGGGATATAAACACAATGCAAAAAATAAGGTCACCATGACTAATAGTTATAGGGCATCAGACTGGTATAAATAGCTGTCAATCCCATTGAAAGAGAAATACTGTAGTGTGAGAAAAAAATATTGATATCTGACAACTGCCGATGTGATCGCAGCTTATGTACAATGTTATGCGATGAGCCGGAGTACTGACAGGAGGGGGCCCATATCGGGGGTGTGGAAGTGGGCCCCCTGCACCGCACCGGCTGCACCGTCGGTAGTTACGCCCCTGGTTGGAGGAGCTGGTAGGGGGACAGTTGGTAAGTGTTACTTCTTACGTCTTCTGTAATAAACTAAATATTACTGGTTAAAAAATCATATTTGGGAAGCGTTTGGCTCACCGCCCACAGCTAATCCACTGTTTGCAATTTTGGGCTATAGCGTATACTGGGGCAAGTTAAAAATCGGGCATATACGGTTCAAAAGTTAATTGCATGGATGCAATGTCAACTTTGACCCATTGGTGGTGCTAGACTGCCTGTGGTTCAGACGTGAAATTTGGTGAAATGGATTATGGACCTGTACTGAATCAATGTGCCAAATTTCACAACTTTTTACTGTACGGTTCTATGGGCTGCCATAGACTCCAATGGCAGAGGAAAGATGTGTAATAAATATAGCTGCAAGCAGCAATGTGGGGGTCTAGCAGTACTAGTAGGAATGGCATTGCCATGGCATGAGCAAGCACTCACAGCAACTTTGATGGCAATTGGATAAAGAATGGCTGAGATATAAGCTCATTTACTTTATTAAAGCACCCCTAGAGGCCAAATTACAGACATTTCCATGCACTTTCTCACAGTCAAGTACCTAGTCCCTGTACCAAGTTTTGATCTAGTACATCAAAGAGTTGCTGAGATACAAGCTCACTTCCTGTATTGCAGCACTCCTTATAGAAGCCAAATAATGCCAATTCCTTACTGTGTCATCCCAATTAGGTACCAAGTCCCTATACCAAGTTTGGATTTTTTATATCAAAGCGTTGCTGAGATACGAGTCCACTTCCTGTATTACAGCACCCCTAGAGGCCAAATTACACCAATGTCCTTGTGCGTTCTCACAATCAACTACCATGTCCCTGTACCAAGTTTGGACTTCATACATCAAAGCGTTACTGAGATATGAGCTCACTTCCTGTTTTACAGCACCCCTAGAGGCCAAATGATGGCAATTTCATAGTGTGTCCTCACAATCAGGTACCAAGTCCCTATACCAAGTTTGGACTTTGTACATCAAAGCGTTGCTGAGATACAAGCACACTTCCTGTATTGCAGGGTCACCTAAAGAGGCCAAATGATGCCAATTTCCTAGTGCGCTTCCCACAATCAGGTACCAAGGGCCAGTCCCAATACTACCACTTCACCCTAGCACTTCGCCCTTTCCCTTCGTTTGCGCGTTCATGTGAAGGGATAGTGTATCCCAATTCTTTTAGAACGAAGTTGAAGTGTTGTTCAACCCTTCAAACTACCACTTCACACGGAGTGCGATCAGAGGCAGACTACGGCTGAAGGGAAAGATTACATTTCCCAGGATACCTTGCGAACACCTTGGTAACCGATCGACTCCAAACATTTTGAAGAAAGATGGCTGCCAGTGCGGAAAAAGAAGTTTGCAAATGTAAGTATATCTTCGCAAATAAAGATTTAAAAATTGTGAAACACATCGGGATATCTAGCTGATCATCATGCAAAATAGTATTCCTTACAGTTGAGTTGAATATGGTTGTCAGAAAAAAATCGCTATTTCGACATGTAAATGAACGCCTGTCTAACGTTATGCTGCTGAGAGTAGCCTAGCTGATTAACGTTAACGTTAGGATGTCCAAAAACGCTATTTTATTAGCCTATGTCATGTGGGTAACGTTAATAATGTTTGTCAAAACCTGAAAACCTGACGTGTGTTCATATTTGCAAACATAAGCTGTTTGCCTTGAGCTTTTGGCAAACGTAGCCTACAGTGTAGCTGGACAGGAGCTGGACGAAATGTTAACGTTAGCTGCTGCCGTTACAATGGAATGTAACTAAAATAGTTTAAATGTAACGGTTGAAAGATAAGTTTATCGCAAGCTAACAAACTGTGTCTATGTTACAATGTTAGGGACTCCCGAACAGACCAGGGCACTCATTAGGTTCAGGACAGAAAATGAGGAGCAGTTTACAAAAAAGAAATATGCATCCAAGCAGCTATATGAGTGAGTGACGGTTGTTGTTTTCTAATGAACCATGAATATCTGAATATTCCTATAACCAGAGCCTAATCTTCATCACTGTTTGTTGTCTGAGTCAGGACACTAATCAAACAGCTGGGCCTGGAGGGAAAGGTAAAGCAGGTTGGAAAGAAATGGGAAAATTTAAAAAAGAAATATAAGGTAATAATTATTTGGTTAGATATATGCTGCATGTTATCGCCATCTTCCTTTACAAATGAATGCATAATCTATATATCTTGTATATGTATCTGTATGTTTGCTATTGCAGGATCTGAAAACGCCAAAGACTGGTTCAGGGACCGAAAGCGGGGAGAAAACAGCTGCCAACTGGCCATTCTATGAGGACATGCATGAAGTTCTTGGAGCCAGACCATGCATAGAGCCCCCTGTATTAGTGGCATCTTTTAATGAATGCAGTGATGCCACAGCATTACTGATGGTAAGTTGTAAGGAAAATAAACTAAAATTGATCACTTACATTTAACCAATGCAAAACTTCAATGACACTTACATATCTAAAGCCTGAAGTACATGTCATGTCTGTAGATCTCCAAAACATTCAGTCTGAATAGACCTTCAGGCCCTGGTTTACTGCTGTAGCACGCTTACAGTGTGTACAGGATGTTACGGTGTATGGTACTGAGCCAATATGGTTATTATTTTTTCTATTTACAGAACATTGTTGAACCAAGAGAAGATTCTGCCTCTAGTCCTGGTCTTCAAACTACTCCTGTTCCCACAACACCCTCTCCCAGAAAGAAACGCACAAAGAGCAATCATGTCCTGGAATTTCTGAAACAGGAATCTGCAAAGGAGCAGAAGAGGCACGAGGAGACTGAAGCCAAAACTGAACGTTTCCTCAGCCTATTTGAGAAGCTAGTAAATAAAATGCCAGAGCAGTAATTTCTTTGTTCTATTCTGTTTTTTTTATTTATTTATATATCTTATTGTAGATGTGTAAAAACCTGTGTATGGACATAGGAGACCCAAAATCTCAAAGAAGTTGTCCAAACATCATAGTAATTACATATTATTTACAAACATTTTATCTACAACAAATATAAAAACAATAAATAAGAAAATACAGCACAAAATTATAGAATGAGGACATGTGCATATGAACTATTTACAAGTTTGTAGAAGCATTCCTACTGAGGCACCTCTATATTGCCAGTGATCAGGGCAGCAAGCCTGTCCCTTGTGGCATTCCCTGGCCTCTCACGTGGTGCAGGGGCTTCCTGCAGAGGTTCTGGATCCAGGTCGTCCTGTGCCACAGCATCATCATCAGGTTCAAGGACATCCCCATTGTCTATGCACACATTGTGCAGGAAGGCACACGATGCGATGACCTGTGGCGCAAATGTGGGCTTCACCTCCAAGGCCTTGAAAAGTGTACTCCTCCATCGGGTCTTCATTATACCAAAAGCTCTCTCGACTATTGAACGCCCCTTTGATTGATGTTTATTAAATCGTTTCCGCTCCCGTCCATTCACTGGCTCCTTGTATGGCGTGATTAAACAGATTGGAGTCTCCAAACAAGGATATCCACCATCACCAAGAAAAAGTATCCATCGGGAGGGTACCTTTTAGACATGTAAAAGGGGCTATTTTTTAAAATTCGGGTGTCATGTACAGATCCTGGATATCCAACAAATATATCTAGAAATCTCCCAGATGCATCACAAATGGCCTGCATGTTTACAGAGAAAAAGCCCTTGTAATTCAGATAGTCCAACCGGTGTAGTGATGGGGGCTTGATTCGAATGTGGCAGCCATCAATGGCACCCACAGCTTTACACAGCACAACACTGGATTTTTAGATATCTGGCCAAATCTAAGTCCAATATTGTCCAGATCTGCAGGCTTTGGGAAAGAGATGGCTCGATGTAAATTGTTCCAGATGTTTTGAGCGGTTTTGTGAATGACACGGTGGACTGTTGATCGGGGTACACTGAATACCCGTGGCACCACACGATACGACAGTCCATGAGCAAGCCAGTAAATGTACATGAGGACCTCCAGTTCATGGCCCCAGCCATGATCCTGCTCACTTTTCAGCAGTCTCTGCAGAGCATGTATGGCCCGTCTACTCAGTCTGAAGTCCTCCTTTAGCTCCAGCTCTTCATTCAACCACAACTGCAGGATGGGTACGTGGATATTCAGATGACAGTAGGTCATAATACGGCCACTCTGAAGAACAAACAATAAACATTATTGACCAAAAGTCACCAGCTTTAACATGCACAAACAGTAGCCTAGGCTAAACTTCACTGTTTTTACCAATTAAATTCACAATGAGTGTGCTTTGTGAAGCCTCTAAAATAGCCTACAAACGAAAAATGAAAAAGCAAATCAAACATTCAACTGAGTTACATATGAGCTTGAGTAGGCCTAATCACAGGAAATGGCAATAATAACATAGAAGAACAATTAACTTTTTGTTTTGTTTAAAGCCTAACTTTAGCCAAAATGCATCATAGCCTTTCTTAGTGTTTTAAAAAATAGCGATTTTGACGTGATCATGTATCAAAATAGTAGGACGATTCCCATTCACAAAAACACCCTGCATTTTGGCGAAAGTTACGCTTTAACCATGAGCGTCACTATAGGCTACTACTACTAAAACAGGGAGGCTAACTGTTTACACAAAAGTTAAATTTAACTGTAGGCTACAGAGAAAACTTGTTCAACAGAAACGTTCGCAAATTTTGAACCATAGACTGTAACGTTATGATGTGAACGCACGCACCTCTCGAGCAGGTAAGACCAACGTTAACGTTACATCCAAGTTCAGGACAACCTTACATTAAAAAAAAAAAAATCCACATACCTGAAAGACATCTGACATCGCTAGTAGGCGTCGAAGACGTCTTCTGTTCGTCTCATTTCTTCTCCGTTGGTTGGTTAAACGGAGAAGGATGATGAAAGCTAACATAACACCTGGAGCCGGCATTTTCATCAATGAAACGTCTACTACTAGGCTACTTTCGTTGATGCGTGTGACGTAGGAGAACTCGTTAGCTACTAATGACGCATCGAGTGGTATCCCATTTCGTAGGTAAAGATTTCAATCCCTTAACACTTCTCACTCCGTTGTGAAGGGGCACTCCCCAGTGAAGGGCACTTCAATGAAGTGGTAGGGTGAAGGGAAGAGAATTGGGACTGGCCCCAAGTCTCTATACCAAGTTTGGACTTCGTACATCAAAGCGTTGCTGAGATACAAGCTCACTTCCTGCATTGCAGCGCCCCCTATAGAGGCTAAATGATACTAATTTCCTATTGCATCATCATAATCAGGTAACAGGTTCTTATACCAAGTTTGGACTTTGTACATCAAAGCGTTGCTGAGATACAAGCTAACTTCCTGTATTACAGCGCCTCTTATAGAGGCCAAATGATGTCAATTTCCTAGTGCGTCCTCACAATCAGATACCAAGTCCCTGTACCGAGTTTGGACTTCCTGTTTTGCGGCTTTAACGGCATATTTGATTGACTGTCACTGGCGAATAAACTTGAAATTGAAAAATCTGGCAAATATTGTTTGTGCGGCTTGGTCTGAAGATCTCCACCAAGTTCCGTGAAAATCGGATGAAATTTGTGACCGCTGAAACTTTTCGTAGAGTTTGGACTAAATCCAATATGGCAGAGGTCTAATATGGCGCAAAAGTGACGTAATAGGGGTGAACTCAGGTCGGTCCAGGTATTCAAACAGTGCCTGATTTGTAAAAATTGGACGCACCGTTCAATGGTCACATGTGTTAATGCAAGTTCAGTATCGACCCATTGGTGGCGTTAGAGTGTTGGGCATAGAGTTCAGTAAATTGGTGAGAGTGATCATGGGACGGTCCTAAATCATTACGCCGAATTTCAGAACTTTCGACCCAGCGGTTCAATTTTCGACCAAATTTTGACCCATGGTGGTGCTAAACGACTGGGTTTAGAGATCCATAAATGAGCGTGAATGGTCAGTGGAGTGTCCCGAAACTTTCTGCCCCGAAAATGTCAGTACTTTTTAGCCAGGCGTTTTATGGTTATGGTTTTATGGTTCCCTAATGATAGGAAAAGGGAGTAAAACAATGGGGTTAGAAAAAAAATCTAGAGGAAACACTGTATATTATATCGGTATGACGATATTGTCTCAACTACATATAGATTTAAGAAATATATCGGTCTTAGTCGTAATACCGATATATCGCCCAACCCTATGCTAGTTTGCAAAAGTATATTTTTTTATAGGACTTTTGTCCGAGTGGCTGTAATGTAATGCTCATGGCGTATATATGAAAAGCCGATTTCAAATCCGTCTAAAACAACTTGTTTGTGAATGTCTGACAACTCCTGCTGTTGTGGTTGGCTATGAGCACAGCGTGTGCACGCCAAGGAAACCAGTAGGTGGAGAAACCAGAAGGCACACAAGACCGGTAACGTTAAAACTAAAGGTTATTTTGAGATGCACCTGAAAACCCCTGTAATTGATTCATGTATCCTTGTTGCCATTAACTTTAATAATGATCTGTGTGTGACAGGCGCTTTGATCGACGTCCAGAAGTGGATCCGTTCTGCCAGGCGTTATATCCCTTCTGTCCCACTGGTGATGGCGACAGTCGGATACCTTACATGCGAGATTCTGATATTATCTCAGTGTTTCGACTCCAAGCTCCTGTGTGGGAATTTAAGTACGGCAACCTATTGGGGAAATTTGTAAGTAGCCTGTCGATTCACCCCTTACTCGTTACTCTAGTAACAACTGAAATGTTTATTTCAACCGCCCTGGTGCCAGTGCCTCATCTAGAAGTTCTGCGCATTTCGACCAAAATATGTCAGGTGTTGGTGCCCAAAGTCGGGCAAGTGTTGAGGAATTTCCAACAACAGAACATGTTAATTCAACAATTTTGTAACACGTAAACCATTTAATGTAAATGAATGCATACCTTCATGTCATATAGACCCTTTTACTGTTTATAAACAGTGATGGATGCGTGCGCAGCATGGAGCCTGATGTTTTGATGCATTTAGGCAGAGCCTGTTCACTCCCTATTGACTGTCATTCATCAAAACTGGTTGTAGTTTACCCATAGTTTCCATAGGGGCGTTGGTGAGTGAGTCCCAAATGAATGGGAGTCTATAGGGCTAGAAGGCAAAATTAATTTTTTCACTTGCTTATCATCATATTTTAACCTCACATTTTATTGTTGTTTCCACAGTAGCCACTCTCTGTTGGCTCCCTGGCTTTGTTTAAAAATATAAATTAATATAATTTCTTAAAAATGAATATTAGAAGATTAAAATATTTGTACAACAGTGTTAAGCTTTAATACATCCTTACGTTATAAACTTGTGGAAATATGTAGCCTGTAGTCTATGCCGTGTAAAATGTGTAATAACATGTTTTTTTGAACGCATCGTAGGCTATGTCACATTCTTGCGTCTCCTCTGCCGTGGCTTGAGTGGACAAGCAAGCGATGTTGTCAAACTTTCCAAAACGTCGTGGAGTAGGCTAAAACAGATCAATTTAATAATCAATTATGCTTGGACGAATGTTTGCCTTCACCACCACTGCCACTGAATTATCGGTGGGATGTCTGATCTGCAGCAAGAGGACACACAAAATAAGTATAAGTATATATACTCTTTTGATCCCGTGAGGGAAATTTGGTCTCTGCATTTATCCCAATCCGTGAATTAGTGAAAAACACTCAGCACACAGCAGGGTTGTGCACAATTCAAATTGCAATTCTGCTTCCTGTTTTCTACCTCAATTGAAATGCAAGTGCAATTCAAGAATTGAATTGGAATTTAAGAGCCAGTTTCAATTCAATTCTGGAATTTTGCACAAGCCTGGCACACAGTGAACACACAGTGAGGTGAAGCACACACTAATCCCAAAGCAGTGAGCTGCCTGCAACAACAGCGGCGCTCTGGGAGCAGTGAGGGGTTAGGTGCCTTGCTCAAGGGCACTTCAGCCGTTGGTCAGGGTTCGAACCGGCAACCCTCCGGTTACAAGTCCGAAGCCCTAACCAGTAGGCCATGACTGCCCCAAATGTAGTAATAATAATAATAAATAATAATAATATTTATTTATAGCACTTTTCAAGCACAAAGTGCTCTACAGACAAACAAACAAACAAAACAAAGCAAAAAACAAAACAATAGTAATGATAACAACAATAATAATAATAATAGTAATAATAATAATAATAAAAATGGTAAAATAGTAAACTACCAAACTACAAACACAAACTTAACTAAATATATATAAAAAAGAAAATAGAAAAGGTATACAGTATAGTACCCAAGACAAAATAAACAAACAGAATGATAATAAATTAGCAGAGACATGAGTGGAATCATTCACTATTTAAGGAAAGCAATTTTATATAAGTGGGTCTTTAGACTAGATTTGAAAACAGCCACAGATGGTGCAGATTTGATGTTATAAGGAAGGCTGTTCCAAAGCTTGGGTGCTCTAACTGCAAATGATCAGTCACCCCTAGTTGACAGTTTACTTTCTGGAACAACTAAAAGTCCCAGGCTGGAGGATCTGAGCTGGACAGTAGGGGGTTAATAAATCTGTTAAATAGTCAGGTGCCAAACCATGTAATGCTTTATAGGTAATAAGGAGGATTTTAAAATCAATCCTAAAACTCACTGGCAACCAGTGAAGATTGTCCAGAACTGGGGTGATGTGTTCCCTAAATTTAGAATTTGTCAAAAGTCTGGCTGCTGAATTCTGAACAGTTTGTAAACGACAGATGGAATGACGATTTAAACAGGTGAATAAGGCGTTGCAGTAATCAAGTCTAGATGAGACAAATACATGTATAATTCTCTGTGTCCTTTAAAGAAAGCATTGATCTGATTTTGGAAATGTTTCTCAGTTGATAATAACAGGACTGCACAAGGAGTTTTACATGTTGGTCAAATTTTAAATCTGTATCAAATAAAACCCCTAAGTTTCTAGAAGTAGTCTTGTTATTTGAGGCTAAATTTCCAAGAAAAGTCTTAGCTTGATTATAGACTTTGTCAGGGCCAATGAAAAGGACTTCTGTTTTGTCAGAGTTAAGCTGTAGGAAATTCTGAGACATCCAGTCTTTCACATCAGCTATGCAATCCTGCAGTATAGTTAGCTTGTTAAGCATGTTTGGTTTGACTGAGAGGTACAGCTGTGTGTCATCAGCATAGCAGTGAAATGATATGTTATGGCGGCGAATTATGTGGCCTAGAGGTAACATATACAGGGAAAACAATATTGGTCCTAAAATTGAACCTTGGGGAACACCGCAAGTAATAGCTGAGGTAGAGGAAGTAAAATTACCTATTGAAACAAAAAAAGTCCTGTTGGATAAATAGGATATGAACCAGTCCAAAGCAGGACCCGTTATGCCAACCCATTCTCTTAGTATTCTAATTAAAATAGCATGATCAATGGTATCAAAAGCAGCAGTGAGATCCAGCAACACCAAAACAGAGTGCTCACCAGAATCAGCTGCCATTAGTAGATCATTGGTTACCCTGATAAGAGCAGTTTCAGTGCTATGCATAGGACGGAAACCTGACTGAAATTTCTCCAGGATGCTATTGCCCGTAATGTTGAAGACGGCAGATATCCATGCAGACCAAATAGGCTACCATGCCATGCAACATTGTGGAAGTTAAAATTGCCTGGGTCGGGCAGCCCAGCGATTCCCTCGCTAAATTCCTCCAGCTTGTAAAATTGGGCTTGTAGTTTTGTGTGATCCTCAGGGAAACAATGAAATCGCATTGGAACATTGCATTTGGACACTGAGCAAAAATGTCAAGGCATGCTTAGCCTACAAAGCCAGCAGCAATATCCATATAATAATTGTATTCTTATGATTATTATTACGATTGCTACTAGGGAAAACGATTGCGATTGCAAAAGGGAAATGGGAATAAGAACCATTTAGAATCAACTTAAAGACGCAGCAGACTATTTTGGGCCACTCAACTGTTTGATTAGTTGACAAGTTCTGGGGCCTATTGCACAAAAGCAGAATTAAGACATCCGGGATAAGTTACTGAGCTGCGCTCAATGAATCCAAAACAAGAGCGTACAGGCTTAATTGGTTGCACAAAGACCAAGCCAGGATGAGCAGACACGGATTCATCAAGCAAGGTGAAACTTATACTGGATAAGTGCGCGCTCACGGCTCCCTCAAACAGACCCCGCCACTGATCACAGATTCACTGATTCACATGGCAACTAGAGCGGCTTCATTGCTTCTTCTACGGTTCTAAAGTAGGTAGCGATAGCATTTTTTACAATTGCAACTAGTGTCGCGACCACCACACGTGAAATGGTTACAGCGCTCCCGTAGCGTCACATTGTAGCATGACAGGTCGGGAATGGTGAGTATGTAAAAGTTAATTAATCATCACAAACGTTTAAATAATGACAGTGGGTCTAGTTATATGTGATAACAATGTGTAGTGGGCAGTGGAATAACTATTGGTTTCTGTTTGTGGTGACTGCTGACTGAGATAAGGGATGAGATTAAATAGATCCTGTAACTTAGCCTGGGCTGGAGCAGGCTAGCCACAGAATAAATCGCCATCGCTTATACCATAACATATCCTGCTGCCCCCTATCCCGCTTTTGTGCAACCGGATCACGGATAAATTGAGCCAGGATAACCAAGATATCCCGGCTTAATCCCTTATTCTAGTTTTGTGCAATAGGCCCCTGGCCTGTCATGCAATAAAAACGCATTGGCTAACCCTTGATTCAGGTGATGTTGATAAGCTTATTCAGACCAATAGGCTGAAAACTGCTTGTATTTAAAGGGCTTAATTTTTTTTTTTTGGTCAAAAAATGTCTCTTTTGAAAGTAAAGGTTGCGGACCCCTGGGTTAGTCCATCAACTATACACCTGGAGCATAATTTAACAAAATGTAGCAAAATGTTATAATATTAAAGCTGCAGTTGGCAAGTCTGACAGATTGAGGGGATTTAGCCAAAATCTTAAATGTTTACAACTCTCATGCCCCTCCCCAACTACCACCGAGCACCCTCTCATCGAGTTTGTGCTCGTCAGTGCGCACCAGACTGCACCAGAATGTGATTGACAGTCAGATCTCACACAGCCCTGCTCTGATTGGACCAGAAAAACCAGGAGCTGTGGATTTTTGCAAACCAAATAACAGGCTCTAGGTGGAGGTAGAAGTGCTGATTTATGTTGTTCTGTCGGAGCATAGTGTTGGTTTCAGTGAATATGATCAAAAAAATCTTGCCAACTGCAGCTTTAATATGACATTAAATATCGATAAAATATCATAATTATTTTCATTATATTAATTATTTTCATCATAATAATTATTTTTCTCTTAATCTCAGTTCCTTGTGGGGCTGGGTAAAGCAACTATATTGATTATTATGGAAGTTACTGCCTTTTGCCTTGGCACGACTCTTAATTTGTTGGCAGATAATACAAAGGCAGAGTACAGTAACTTCCAAATAAGTATGTCCATAAAAATTCTAGCAGAGGTGGCAATAATTCTGTATGATTAAATCAGTTTTCCCCTCATGGTACAGACCAAAATGTATTAGGTGTACACTTTTTTCACTTATATCCATAAAATCCCATTCATTTCAATGGGAAATTTACTCAAGAGGCTGTAAAAATATTCAGCTGTGAGTTTGGAAAGTCCATCAGACATTTGTCATATGGGGGCATAGACAAACAAAATAAAAGGTTTGTTTTGGTGCCCACTCATGGCCACGACTTCTCCGCTGGCTCATGGACTAATGAACAAAATTAACGGATCCCGTCATTAGCTCAACTCTTATTATACATAAGAGGAAGCAAGCAAGGACTTAAAGTGAACGTGATAAAAAAAAGGCATGTATGGCGTGATGTCGTGTGATCTGTGTTTCACGGTATGAGTTGAGAGCCATGCTTTGCTTATGACTTGTTCTTGGTTAACTTCACTTAAATCTGAAGTTCGCCTGAAATCGGAAGTATTTCCTAAAGTGGAAGATCCGCTTCGAGGGACAAGATCTTCACCTTCTGCTGTACCGCACATTTTTTTGCATAGTCTTTTAACAAAATGCTACTAGTCCACAGTGTATCCAGGAAACTTCAGGCTGAGCAGTGAATGGAACAGCTGTCATTGGTAGGCTACATGCTGGCACATGGTCAGACAGAGTGCTTGATTTGTTTTGTAACAGAGCGTTCTGGGTGGAGCACCATTTTAATATTGCTTGATTTGATCGTGGGAAGCTGATTAAAATTCGATTAATTGTGCATCCCTAATGTCTGGTCCACCCTAGTTAATGCTGTGCCATTATTTGAGGTCTTGATAAATCATATGGGCATGAATAAAATTTGTCTTGCATCTAAAGAATGTGGTAGCAATGCAGCATATGACCTTTTGTGAACTCTGAACCATTACCCCTACTTGCTAAAGTATTGCCACAAAATAATTTCTGTGATTGGTTGTTTGCAGCCATTTTGTTGTGTGAGTCAAATGATTGAGTAAACCATTAGATATGATATTAATAACATATGAATCGTTTGGCAGTAAAAACAACATCAGTTGGTGCAGTTTTGAGTTAGGCTGAAAATGCATTCACAATGAAATAGCTATGTAACTGAGGCTTGGGGGAAATGGTGTTACAACAAAATAAATCGCTCTACTGACTAGGCTCAAAATACACATCTATGCTACTATAGAGAGGGTCCCTGCATGTAGCTTTTTCGGAGCAACTTTTTTTTAAAGTTAAGTTTAAATATATTTTAACATTTCAACTCGTGTCCAACTAATTCAAAAGTGTCTGGCAGGCGTCAGATTCCTGAGCAGCAGTCATATCGAACTCTGTAGGCAGGTTTGTTTTAGTTTTTCTTAACAGTAGTGTTTCTACCCTACACTCTGAAGTTCAACAGCCGTTTTAATTGTATTTCATTAAGGTTGTGAAAAACTATACCAATGTATTCCACAGCACATCATGCATGATGCAATCGGATTCAGCAGCACAGAGACTGGGAAAAACTACACCATGGAGTGGTATGAATTGTTCCAGCTGGGAAACTGCACCTTTCCTCACCTAAGGCCAGGTGTCAGTGCCCCCTTCTGGTGTAATCAAGGTGCTGCATGCTTCTTTGAGGGGATAGATGATATGCATTGGAAACAGAATGGAACTTTGGAGAAAGTGGGTGAAATCACAGGTTGGTTTTATAATTCTTTATACCTATACCAAACCCATGTTGCGCATGAATGTAGAATTGCACATAAAGAGTTGAAGTCAGAAGTTTGCATATACCTTGGTTAAATACATTGAAACTCCTAAATATGTTGATAATCCAAACCTTTCATTTATATACACTATATCCCCTCTGTTACTACTTTTTTTATCAAGTCACATTCTAGGAGGTTAAAGGAGGTTCAAGTCCCATTATCAGAGGTATTCCGTGACTAACTTTAGTTTGTCGCTAGGGTAGCCTTACACAAAACATTCTGCAGGAGGTTTGTCCCATTTCTCTAGCAGAACTTGTGCAACTGAATCAGGTTTGCAGACTTCCTTGCATGAACTTGCTTTTTCAGTTCATCCTATACATTTTCTATTGGTTCAGGGGGGGGTTGTTACTATGATTGCTAAGGTGACATGTGCAGTGGGTAAACCTAAGTCAGATAACTTGACATCACGGGCGTTGTAGAGGGATGAAAGGTCCTTTTTCCAAAGTCCAAAATGGTTTAGTCCAGCTGCATGGCCAAGATTCATAACTAAATTAATTTTGTTTATGATAGTTGAGCTAGAGCTGCAGCGCAAATTGTAGTGCTGCTAGTGTAATATGTCTCTATATCGGGTACATCAGAAAAGAAAGGATAGACAGGAGAAATGGAGAAAGCAAGGGAAAACAGCTGTTGACAAACTTCTTTCCAAAGAAAGGTGAGCACAAACTAGTGTTGCATGGTGCACCGATACTACATTTATTTATTTACGATACATTATTCATTCACAAAGAAAATTTGTGTGCTTAAAGGTTGGATGTTTCCTAATTTGTTTTAATTAAATGGGAACTATGCAGTTTTTTTTAGCTTAAAGGGACACCAGGCAACGTTTATGTGTTAATTAATCATCTTCGTAAGTCGGTAAATGACTCATTACATGGCGAATGAAGACTCTCGCCCGCCCCTACTGCCTGTAGGAAGAATATCCTGCTTGCAAGTTCGGTGTATCGTACCCGCCGACCTTCAGTCTCACAAAGTCTCAGACATCGCGAGAAGCAGGATCAGTTTACATCCTGCATCCCCAGCACAGAGGCAGGCTAACGAAACGCTAGCGATCGTTGCAAACGTGTGTATAATGGCAGAGCCGGCGAAGAAGCAGTGAAAACCCTTGACGGAAGATGCAAAGAAAAGGAAAAGAACTTCAGACCTAGCGAGGGCTCGCACACGTATCGACACGTACAGACGCTAGGGGTGCTTCGTAGAGAAAAAGCATCAGGCTTGCCTGGTGTCCCTTTAATTTACCTTAACTGAACAGCTTCGGAGTCATTGGAATGGTTATATGACTTTTTTCACCACATGATTCAGTTAGTTCATGCAAGAGAGCTTTGGTCAAACACTGACTTTGCCCAGCAGTTGCTTCCATATAGATTATTTTGGTCCCTACTAGCTACCCCACATACCATTTTAGACTGAAAAACACATCCTTCCCTTGTTTTATCCTTAATATATTTGTGCTCGTTAGGCTTTATGTAGAGAACTCAACTATAGGCAAAAACCCATAATTTCCTTTTGTTGATTACATCAATTAGACATATAGTTACTGTATTATGTAAAGCATTGTTGTGAGTCTTGAGTTACCACTACAAAATCTTTGCAATAGTCATCTCTTCTTTGGAATCTCAGGGTTCCCACGGGTCATGGGATTTCTGTAATGTCATGGAATATTTATAGAATTCCCTGGCTTTCCATGTCTGGAATAGACATCACATTTGGGTCTAGATGTAGCAGTTTAACAATTGTAATTAATAGAAATATATTTCCACACAGAATTTGTGTATATCTGGTTATTAACTTTGAGTGGTTAGCCCAACTTTATTTAGGCCTATTCAATGCCCATTTATTCATCTCCTGCTCTAAAAAAAAGTAAAAGATTCTTGAACGCTACACAGCTGCTCTGAAATCTTTGGTCGGTATATTGTACTATTTATACTATTATTTATTTATTATATAGCAGGTCATGGAAATTCAGGTTTTTTTGTCAGGGAAAGCCAGGGAAAAGTCATGGAATTTTACATTTGACTTAGTGGGAACCCTGGAATTTTCAAAACTGTGTGAATGACTGAATTGCTTTTACTTCTGATGACATGTAATGGTTTTTTTACATTGTCAGGTGACCAGTTCAATGACATGGCTCGTTGGGTCCAAGAGGACAATGAGACTGGGATTTACTATGAAACCTGGACTGCACGTTCTGACCCAAGTGTGAATGCAACTGTATGGTTTGAATCCTATGACTGCTCCCAGTTTGTGCATCGAAGTTATCGAAAGCTATCCGAGTTGGGTGCTAAGCTCACAAGCAAAACGCAAACAAACTATACTAAGATCTACTTGTACAGTGGAGAGCCCACCTACTTGGGAGATGACGATACCATCTTTGGTCAAGCCTCCATGAAATCTCTGGCTTGGGACATAAGGAACTTCTACCATGCATTTCAGCCCCATCAGTCTATTGTGGATACCATTATTAGCATCATTTATGTCTATGAAAAGTTGATCTTGGAGAAAAGCTTCTATTTGTTCTATAACTTCCAATATTGGCACCTGCCCATGAAGCCACCATATGTTCAAATCACGTATGAGGAAATTCCTTTGCCTTGACTGAGAATCAAGTTAGAAGTGAGGTTTTACATCTTATATGTGCATATCCATGTCATTGTTTTTATTGAACGTATGCACTGTGAATATGTTTCATTAACATTTATTTCTTTGGCAGCCCCTGTATCCACCCCCACCTCAAGCCTTGTCTACGGTAATGGATATGTGCATTGTCTATGTCTAGTCAAAGAGTGTTGAAACCAGCAGCGAAGGCCTCACAATAGCTAGTCTTATCTTTGGTGTGCTGACAGAGCAATACCTAAGGTTAGCAAGCTAGTTCATATTAATTGTTCATCTTGGAATGATTTGGGAATTGTTGCCATGAAAAAAATAAATGCATTAAAATTTGCCTGTGTCCTTTTGCCAATCAACTCAAAATATGTATGTATGTGTGAAAGCATTTCTGAGAAATATCCATTTCTAATGGACAATAGACTCAAGTTTACTCACTTTACAAAGTCAGTCCAAATATTTGAATGACTATACCTACCCCTTTATATGCAGCTGATTATCAGTGCCAGAAGAAGCAAAATAGGCCTAGAGCAGGTGTCAAACATATGGCCCAGGGGCCAGATCAGGCCCGCCAGCAGGTTTCATACGGCCCCCCATGTTTAGGTACAGTAGGAAGGGAAAATTAGAAAAAAAGATTCACCTCTAGTTGTCTTCAATGAGCAACATCTCTATGATATGATACATTGATTAAACCTAGCACTACAAACCATCCTCAGGAAGGAAGAAGCTGAGAAACTAACATGGAAGTAGGGCATTTCAAGAGAGAAATGGCAGTATATGACATTATTTGTACTTGTTTGCTCATAAGTGATATCTCAAATAACACTCTGATACCCATGCAGAAAAATGTTAATTTCCATGACAATGACAGGCCCCCACAAGGTCTCATTCCAACAAATCCAGCCCACTACCTAATATGAGTTTGACACCACTTTAAACATGGTGCACCTTTCAGGGTATTCATTCTTCCTCATCCAAACAGACTACTGTTGTATATAAACAAAACAGAATACTGAACTAAAACCATATAAATGAGTGACAATAGGGTTGGCAGTTAATTCTGTGGAGCGACGGAACAAAACTAGAACTTTTTGGGCCTCCTGACCAGTGATTATGTCTGGAGGATGAAGAATGAAGAAAACACCATTTGCCCTCAATTTCTATCTATCAACAAAAGAAGCAAAATATTTTTTAAATTAACTTTTAAAATGATAACCCAATGGTATTATGTAAACTATCTGTGATGTTTTATGAGCAAATAAAAAATAGCAAATATAATACATAGGTACATGGAATAAAGTTCTTAATTAAAAAAACTAAAAAAACATGGAGGTCTGATTGGAGTGAACCAATAAGACAACAGAATTAACATTAGAATGCAAACAAATATTCACAAAAATGCATTACTGTTTATTGCAACACCCCCAGAGGCCAAATATTGCAAAATTCCTTACAATGGACCTTATGCACGGAAGGCTCTTTAGCCTGCTCATTTATCTTCGGTGGAGCCAGGTGTGTTGTAGCTGCCTTTATCGTTAATGTAATTAGTGTCTACACGGGCCCAGTTGGGTGTTGCACCTAGTGAATCAGCATGTTGCAATGTATAAGGATTTATGTGTGTGTTAAAATTGTTATTGTCCCAAACAAGATATTGACGCTCCACCGGAAATAAATGAGCTGGCTAAAGAGCCTTCCGTGCATAAGGTCAATTGGGTTCCAACTCCATGTACCAAGTTAAAGAAGCCCTATGCAACAATTTTAGCAAAGGTAGCAGGTTGACAGTCGTTCTGATGGTTCTACAACACTTTTTGGGTCGTTTGGTGGGTGCTTCGTCTCCCTCTAGTGCTTCTCCGCGGAAAAAACGAATATGCAACTTTATGGTCGCGGTCCGAACACATCCGGATGTAACTCGGCGGAAGTGTCCAATCGCGCCTCGAAAATTTAGTCAGATTGTAGTTTCTAAGAAGACTGCAAAACGGACTCCGACTTGGCTTTGTTGCTGTTGAAATTGTAAGTAGCCTACCCTTGGGTGAACTTCGTTTTTGTAATGTGATTTGATAGTCTCTTGAACGATGTGTTTGCTCGACCGTGTTATTGTGAGCCCTATGTTTTAGCTTGGTTTATTGATGGCTAGCTCGCTAGCTAGTGGTGGTTTAGCGTAGCACTCACTTGCTACCGAAGCTGCAGGGGGAGCTATGTCGTGAAAAATGCGAGCCCAAATCAGGCGAAAACCCAGAAACAGCGAAGGAATAACCAGACCTGCATAGGGCTTCTTTAAGATTTGATTCATCAAAGTTTTGCTGAGACATACACTTGCTTCTTGTTTGGCGGTTTTGATCGGCTGTATTGGGTGCAATTGTAAATCAAAATGGCAATTAGTAACTTTTGTGAGGCTTGGGCTGAAGATCATTTGTGCAAAATGTTGAGAAGAATGAACAAAATCTGTGACCAGTCAAGACTCAACCTTTTTTAATTAGATCCGATATGGCGAAAATTTACGTCATTGAGAGCACTGAACTTGTTGAGTTTGACCCAAGGAATCCAACAGTGCACCGTTTTTGAAAATCAGGCTTATGGTTCAAAAGTTACGTGCATAGATGCAACTCTAACTTTGACTTATTAGTGGCACTAGAGATCTTGAGCAGACATGAAACATGCTGAAATGAGTCAGAGGACTGTCCCCAATCCGTGTGCCAAATTTCACAATTTTTCACCATAGGGTTCTATAGGTTGCCATATGGGTTCATATGGCTTGCCAGAGACTCCCATCACGGAAGAAAGAAGCTTCACTGCTAGTCCCCCAATAAATAAATACAGAATCAAATGAACAAACAAACACTCTTTGAATATTCCATCATGCTTCATTCCAATCAAACAAGAGCATACAAAATGCATATGACTGCATTCACTTTTTACCTTTTGGATACTTGAATATATTGCTATTGAATCTGATGATATCAATTGAACTTCTATGAGGCATTTCAACACTAATTTCTTTTAGTCTGTAGTCTTGGGGGGGGGGGGGGGGGGTGTTGAAATAGTTTTAGCTATTTATTTTTAAACACATACAAACACACACATCGTGTGACAACCATAGTGCAATGTGGGCTAAATGTGGGAATTTATGACATTTTAATCTCATCCTGAGGGTAAGGCTTGAAGGATGACATAAAAAATCCAGAGTACAGGAAGGATCAAGTCTTAAGAATTGTGTCTTAAAGGGAGAGCTTGTAGGTGCATTATTTAAAAAAAAAAAAAAAAAAGGTTTCTGACAATGGGCAATCTGAAGTCTGGTAAATCATGCCAAAGTCTTGTCTGACCCTGGGAGCTTACATTTTGGGCCGAGTTTTTTTGGTGACTTGTAGAGAAACCTTCACCTAACATTACTGGAATTACATGTCTAACAGAGTATGATTTGTGTAAGGTCATCAAATTTGCTGTGTGTTGAGATTTTTCCCCCTTTTTTTTTGGACGTCTGCCCTGTTTCAAAAATTCAACTTTAAAGTTCAATGATTTCACAAATGACCATACGGCTTCAAGAAAAGAAATCAGCTTAGTTAATTGCTGGTAGAAGTTTGTGGTGAATCATCGTGGCAGTTCCAGGAGAATTACACTCCAAATTAGTCTTTTATTGTCTTGTTGATTTTCATGGCATCACTGTATTAACCCATATAAACATCACACATGTTCATCACATGGTGTTATTGTTGTGGAGGTGTGATTAAGGTTTAATTTAAAAGCCACTGGGTTATGAAACCCCATCTGTGCAGTCTGCCATAACTGTAAGTCCAAACATAATATTAATAATTGTTTTATATAGGTTTTCCCTTTATTTGAGTGTAGGAAGGAGTCCATAATGAATATGTATTGTGACTGTGAGAATAAGTATAAGAATCAGTTGTCTATTGTATAGCATAGCCACATGGTACTCTCTTGCTTTAGAGAATGCTGTGGTTGTCTTTGCTGCCTCAGTGGCTCTGATTTTAGTGAGACTGGCTTCTTGGCCTCTGATGGTTTTTGGACCTCAGCTGCCCAACTCAAAGTAGCCAAGGACACTGTTGTTAGGACTGTCATCAGTATCTAGTCGCCTCCAGAAAGACGCTGGCTTCTTATGTAGTTCCCGTTGCACACAACGTGGACATGACTGCCCTCGTAGACAGCACTCAGCATGGAAGACAGCACCACAGCCCTCACACCTACAAACACACAGAATCATATTTTACAGGTACCAAAGTTAGAACTGTCAGGAAGGCTCTATACTTACTGTGCAAGCACTAAGGATGGGAATGGATTTCATCAATACTGATGCCATTATTGATTCTGCTAATAACATGTATGATCACATTTCTCAGAGGGGAAAAAAGTAGGCCTACAGTAGTCTGAACAGTCTTCCTAATAAAATCTGAACTTAATTATTGTTCAGTAACATAAAATGGATCATCAAATATTATTGAGCTGTACAGTCTGTGTGGGCAACCCGCTTTGATTTTGCAAACCTGTGTAGGCCTACTTTTTTCCACACATTAGGAATTGATAGAGTTGTATTGATAAGCAAAATCAATAATAACATTAGTGCTGTTAGAATCTTGTCAATCCTTATCTCAATGACTAAAAAATATTGAGTTAAAAAATGACAAACTTTCTATTATGCATCTCCTACACACTGACTTGCGATTTACGTGCTCAACACTTCTCTCTACATTCTAAATGTACTTTATTTAGGAGAATTGTAATAAATATAATAATAATACATTTAAAGCGCCTTTCAAGTCACTCAAGGACATTGTACAATAAGACAAGAGGACATAGACATAAGAGTAGCATAATATTAGCATAAAAGCATCAAACAGAGACAGTATACAAGAGAACATAGACATAAAAGCAATATACAGGCACAGTACACTTAGTAAAACACACTATACATTCAGCAGGAGACCAACATTGCCAACAAAAGTAGAATAAAATAAAATAAAACAGTAATAGAGGAGCGAGTGGGATGGAGGAGGCATGGTTATAAGTAGGAAGGAAAAGCAAGAGTGAAAAGGTGAGTTAACATGGATTTAAAGGTGGACAGGGAAGTGCTTTGACATAGTGCAAGTGGGAGGGAGTTCCAGAGTTTGGGGCCAGCCATGCTAAAGGCCCTGTCACCCATGTAACGGAGATGTGCAGTGGGGGTGGATAGCAGTGGAGCGTAAGGTGCGGGTTGGTTGGTAAGGGGTCAGGAGGCTTGAAAGATAAGAGGGTGCAAGATTATGTTGTGCTTTGAAGACAAGAAGGAGCACACTGTAGCTTACTGGTAGCTTCGTTGTCCTGCACCACATACAATGAAACTGAAATATCTAGCTTTAGATAACAATTTATTAGTATGTAGGGCCTCCTTTTGCAATACTGCATCAACTTATCTTGGGAATGAGAGATAAAAGTCCTGCATGGTGGCCAGAGGGATTTTGGACCGTTCCTAAACAGTGGCCAGAGGCCTCATTTATATATATAAAAAAACACCATAGATTTAAACATAAAACACTGCATATGCCCAAAACTTACAATGTACATACACACAAAAATATTTGTATTCATAAAACCCTGCGGTACACACCTTTATGCAGGCGGCTGCTTCTAAATACCAACCCACGTTGGATTGTGCCTGCACAAGTGATACACTCCTCCCACTGTCGCCTTACAATAATTCATAAGCGGCCAGTGCAAAATGGTTCATGATAATCATAAAGCATAATCCAATAAATGCTTCTTATACATCTTCATAATCATCAAAGATGGAAACATAACATCAATTTGGAGAAGGAAGTCCACATGCATTAACATTAAAAGTGCAAGGGGAAATATTTTCACCAACGTGACATCTAATTATGAATATGCCACGTCTTTGCACATGTTATAAATCGCCAGAATCATGTGTAATAAAGCCAAATAATATCACATATGCTTACATAGGACAGATGTAAATTAGACATTTTAAGAGGGCAGCAGCATTGTTCACGAGTTATAGAAGTTACAAAATAATAAGAGTGCTCTATCGTGAAGTTCTAATCTTTCTAAGCAAACTTTGTGACAATACTCACAACATTACTGGCATACATTGCTCTAAGGAACATAACATGATGACAAACTTTAGAATACATGTAAATAATTAAGGCTATTCAAACTGGTTTTTAAATGCATTTTCAGAGACCACTAGCTGGCTTATAGTTGGCTAGTAACTCCATAGCTCCATAGCTATAGTAGGCAAACAACATCAAGGGGGCAGGCGAACGTTCGGAGAGCGTAGACACTATGGCGGATCTTAGGCTAAATAGTAGACCAGTTCCACCTAGCCATCCCATTGAACCCCATACAATTTGGCGCCACTTTGACATCAAATAACGTTACAGCTGAAGCGTTTTAAGCCTTTATATGAACTTTTTCTATTTTCGGAGTAATACAACATTGTGTGATTGGCGTCATAACCTCGTAACTGACTTACCGGCTGAATAATAAACTTTTTTCCAAAATCAATGCTAACGTGACGTAATTTACGTAATGAGCATGCGACCATGAAAGCATTGCACAGGAGCAAAATAACCGTATTCTCTGGATAAGAATGAAAGCATCGGACCACAACATTTCAGAGAAGTTTAAGACAGTAGGCTATGAATGTGGCGAGTGTTGTTTATATGAAATCACATTTATCTACGAACAACTAGGACATTTAAGAAAAGTAAATGTAGACGTGGTGGTAACGAAGTAAGGGGCTACATACCCAATCTCTCGCTGCAGCTATCACAAGAGTTACACGAGTCAGACTACGTGCCTACGCATTTACGTCCCCTGAGCCTGCGCAGAAAGCCTTGTCGACCAATAGGAAACGGTTTAAATTTGCTTCACCCATCTCGACTGACGTCTACGTGATGACTCTGTCCATATGTTTTACTGTCTATGAACAACATCAGTGTCCAAACATGTCGCCTTAGCAAGATAGTTTGATTAGGAAAATAGCCTACATTTTCAGAGACCACATCCCTCCTAAAAGTAGGCTAGTAAAGTTAGCCCATTCATTTGCTTTGTTTATTAGCATTAACATTGATAATCGTGATTTTTATGCTAACACATCTAAAGCATATTTAACCCTTAAATTTCGACTCCATGCATTAATAATAGTAAAAGGCATAACAGTGGCATTAACTTTACCAGATATCAATAAGTATTTTTTCCTACCAGTTTGCTGTTTTAGTTGACAACTGCTCTGAACTCTTGCCAATTCCAGTTACAGTTCCTGCTCGTTCTATCGTCTAGCTTCAGGGGCAAACCTTTGATGCTCAAACCTTCGATGCTCTAGAGTAGGGATGTCATGATTAGAGATTTTGGTGGTACGATAATTGTCTGAAGGATAATCATGATTTTACGATTATTACGATTGTTTTGCGTGAATATTTTTCACAACAATACTAATGTATAAAATCAAACAAACACATTCTTTAGAGGTTTTGATCTTTAAAGGTTATTTATTGCTGTTTTTTCACAGTAAGACACTGCATAGTAGTAATAATAAAATAATCACTCTGCTTTGTAAACTATATCCGCATTTCCCTTTTGGATAATTTAACACTAGTGTTCTAGTATTTTCAGTTTGTGCATTCAACATTTGTTTTGGATGTAGATAATGGAAACATGAAATAGGCTAGATCAGGGCCGGCGGAAGGCATGGCACCCTTCGCTAAGTCCCGCCCTTCTTAGTTACTGTTGCTATGCCTGACAAGCTTTAGCACCCTGCACGTCTATTACATAGGGGGAGAACCGGGACTTTTCAATGAAATGTAATTTACAAAGACATCGTACCACACTGAAAGCTAATATTTTGTCACTAGCAACCTACATCTGTCCTCTGTCAAATACAGTTGGAATTTCATCTCTGAACAAAACCGTTCATGAGTTATTTAAGCAGAAGTCGAATGCGCTTTTGTTTCATTCGACTCTCCTGGCCAGAATGAATGGAACAGGCATGGGGGACGAAAGAAACATATAATTTAAGATGTACTTCCCACAACTTCAATATCATGATGACAGATCATGAATGGTACTTCAAATAGGTGTTATTTTTAATAGATTGCTGATGGGCTATACATCTTGGTGAACGTCTGTTAACAACTTCTTGCCGTTATCGTGAAGCGTGTATCTCGCGGTTATGGAAATATCATGCAATATGCCATTTTTTATAGTTAGAACAATATGTGTTCGCAATTATATTATGTTTCTATAGTGTAACATGTTATTTTACTGTGTCTTTACGTGGGTTAGGGCACCACACATCCAAATAAGTGCCCTTCATGACCCACAGGCCTTCAGTCTCCACAGGTTAACATGGCAAAACTCAAAAAGCTTGTCAGACCTCCCGTGTCTAGTGACGGGTTGCTAAGCCACGATTGGCCTGTGGCGGTTTTTGGGTGTGGCTTAGCGAAGGGTGAAATGCAGCGAGCTTAGCTATAGAGTGCGCAAGTGACGCCACTTCCACTTGCCTCCATGGGACCTATCTTTCAAAAAAATTTGAACGCCAGTCTATGGCGAAAAAGAAATTATTTTCTGGTCCCGGTTGAGTGTGCCAGTGACTTCCGTTTTACTTCCGCTACAAGGGACCTGTCTTTCAAAAAAATTGTTTCAAAAAAATTGTTATCTCTCCATTAACGGGAGTTAATGGAGAGATAACAATTATTTTTTGGTCCCATTTGAATTGTGCCACGAATTTCACATATGATGTGTGTGAATTTAAAAGATAATTTTTCACGTCAAGAAAGTACTGTTGTTCGATAGACTTCAAAAGTTATGTTGGTTTTGTACGAATCCGCTCAGTGGACTACATCTCTCGTCTCGAACGATGTACGTCACCAACGTAATGAAACGATAAGATTAGAAGCTAGCTGATAGCTGTTATGCTAGTTAACGTTGCATCTTGCTGCCTGCTATGTCACTTAACAGTATCTAAGGTACAGTCTAGGTAAGAATATTTAGTAATATTTAGATTTAAAATAATCTATTACCCTTAAGCATATCATTAATGTGATGTGTAGGTTTAATTGAGTGCACATTTGTGGTGTCTAGGTCTAATTGAGTGCCTGTCACTGTAAGAAATATGTGAAAGTAATTAGCCTTCAGTCGAACAGTTTTAGGCTAGTGAAAAATAGTTACGCATAGTACGTAAGGATATGTGGATGCAATTCATTGTGTTCTTTTTGTCATTAGATAAAATAAATGTTCAAAAAAAGTCGAAGAAAATCTTTCTGGGATCATAGAAGAGATAAGTGACTCACAATGTTCCTTTATGATTTTGGTGAGCAGTACTTAAATGACATGACGTGAGCTAGCGAGATAGTTAGCGAGTAACTCCAGATGTAAACGTTTGCCAATAGGTTGTGTAGCCCATTTCTGAAATGTCATTAAACCCAACAGTAGGCCTAAATTAACTAAATCTCATAGCCTAGGTAGGTTAGCTAAACAAACTTGACAGATGCAAGTGAGTAAATTTAAAACTTAACATTGGCCTATTATTATTTGTTGCTGGGCAGCCTCAGCACCACTTAAACTAGCAGCCATGTATCACTGTATTTGGCATGACAGCTGCTGCTTGAAAGTGTGTGAGGAGGACGCAGGCTAGGGGAGGCAAGGCAAGGCACTAGAAACACACGCCTAGGCGAGGCAAGGCACTAGAAACACATTGTACTGCAAAACAACACTGTTATTCTTAGTATCAATAAAAAATTAGGAATTGTAATATGTTTAAAATGTCAGGGTATTGCTGTGCATCGTTTTTTTTTGGGGGGGGTGGGGGGTGGCTGATCTCATTCGGAACGGAAAGGTGGTGTAGGAGAGCTTTCACGATTTATTAACTGTGACGTTTCACACTGTGGTTAATAGTAAAACCGGTTTACCGTGACATCCCTACTCTAGAGTAAACAACCTTTTTTATCGATAGTTTCCCTCTTCAGTGAGTGATTACCAGCTCGTTCTCATAACAGAGATGGCTGATTATTGTCCCTAGGTTCCTATTTATATTCATGAGTATGGAAATTAAGTTAAACTCTGGCGACAACTGCTTGTCTATTACATGGCCCAGAATGCCTTGCATGTCTTTACAACAAAACAGCACAATAATACATAATTTCTTGTAAATGAATTTGCATACATTTTAAATAATACTCTCCCATCATGACATTAAACAATAATCATAAGTTAGATTTGAACACCATGGATGTGAAAATTACTGTAATATGTCAGCTATATATAGCTAATGATCTCCTTGTTCTTTCAGTTCGTAAGTCCATACTATCCCATAGCAGAACACTACATTGATGAGCGTGGCAAGGCTGGGTAGAAACTGTGTACACTTGGAATGAGTCACGTCAGGAATAGTTGAGATGATGGTCATTTAAAATAGCTGTGTGGGATTTGTCAAAAGATTTTAGAATGTTTTTGTTTTTAGATCTTGTGCACTCACATTGGAGTCTCGAGTTCATGTACAAAGTTTGGTTTCGATGCGTGAAAGCGTTCCTGAGATAATACCCTACTTCCTGTTTCGCGGCTAAACCGGCGATTTAGTTTGGCTGTGACAGCCAAACGCTTCCGAAAATCAAAAATCCTTCTAGTAACTTTTGTGAGGCTTGGTCCAAGGATCATGTACGTCAAGTTTGATGAAGATCGGACCAAATTTGTGACCTGTGAAACTTTGGTTTCACTTTCTATTAAATCCAATATGGCGGAAGAACGACATGGGTCAGTGACGCCATCTTCTCAAGCAACGTATTAGAGTTGGAACGGTGTCAATATCTCAAAAGGCCTAGGGGCAGGAGCTGGCCAAAAAAGTGGGCTGAAAGGAATAATAATACAAATGTGTGCTTGCGTGACTGATAACAATATGCTGCTTTCAGCAAGCACACTTAATAATAATAATAATACACAATTGTTATGTAATACATAAAATACAGCACACATTTGCCTAAAAATTACTGATTAAATTGGTGTTATAGAAATGTAGCAATGTCATCTCTCTTTTGCTCTGCTGTAATCCTCTGTGTTCCCCTAGTTAAATCTTCAGCAGGAGGAGATTCATCTGTGCACTGTCCACACTGACAGTTTCATCTTCTCCCTCAAAGGTCAAAATTAAATTGTGTAAGACACAGGTGCTGGCTATCACTTTGGGGATTGTTTCCAGAAGAACCATGTCGAGATATGCAAATAGAGACGACTGCACTTTCAGGATTCCAAATGCACGTTCAATGTGGACTCTTGTCGAACTATGCACATTGTTATATCGCTTTTGATGCTCATTTAGATGTCCATTGTCCCTAGGGACAAGCAGGTTGGTATCTTAAAGGTAGGCTGAATCACAGAGTAAATGGTATTGGGGAGGGAGAGGTCGTGCAGTCAACATAGCTTTTAAGTCACTGTTTCTGTAGACACGTGAATCATGTACTGACCCTGCATTGCCTGTGTGGATGTATGTAAACTCTTGGCTCCTGTGTGCTGCTTGTAATTGAAAGTTTGCATAGAACTTCCTGTTAATGTAGGAATCTCTGTATGTTGATGGACCTTTAATGGGTATGTGGGTGCCATCAATACACCCTATCACACCCAGGAAACCTCCTTTTCTGTCAAACTTCTCTGCAAGAACAGGGTTCTGATCAGGTGATGGCCAGCAGATATATAGCGGAGCTAATGTGGTCAGAACCCCAACCTCCAGAATGAAATAATGGTGCAAACTGCCCTTGCTTACTCCAAACCTGCGAGCTGCCATGCTCTGCTGCCTGGAGTCTGGATTGAATAACGTTAGAAGCAAGTTTGAAGAACTCTGACGACAGCGATCTCACTAAACAACAAACGGTCGCTGTCAATGTCCACCGAGTTGCTGATCTATAGACTTCAGATATATACGACTTCAGACTGTTCATTGCTTCCAGTGCTCTCCAGACTGCCAGGATAATGTTAAATCCTCCGGGTTGGACACAGTTGTGTGCCTTCATCATTGCCCTTGGACTATACAGCCGGTTAACTAGATGCAACCAACTGGACTAAGTTAACATGAGTTTTCTTTTTAAAATGTCTTTTTATTTGTTTATTTGTTTTTATTCATTTATTTTATTATTTGTTATTTTTTTGTTTGTTGTCCGTCTTGTACGTTTCGCCACGTGTACGCTGGCGATTATGCCGCTCCGGTAGGCATTTTTGTTTGTTTGTGTCTTTTGTATGAAGCACTTTTGTTCCACTTTGTGCATAGAAAAATGCTCTTCATGTTTGTCTGTAAGTACTTTGTGCTCAATGCTTGAAAAGTGCTATATAAATAAATATTATTATTATTATTATAATTATAAACTATCAGCCACTCCTCGAAATGACTGTTGATTCTCCAGCAGCCACAACGTTGACAGAATTTGCAGTTCAATAGGGGGTTCACTATATTGGCTGAGAATTGGTCCAAAGTCTTGATAGAGTTTCTGAAATAAACCAGGTATGAACTAGTATTGTGTTTTTATTTTATTTTTAATAAAGACATGTAATTATTTATATTTATTTTGCACTGAAGTAGGCTACAGTAGTCTAGCCTAACTCAAAGCCTAACATGTTATTTTAAGCCTAGCCTATTTTGTTTGGATAAAAGTTTTTGATAAACAACAATAGCCAAACCATACTGGTAAACCTAATTTCCATGACTGTGTCAATCAGGCATAAATTATATTTCCTACGTTTGGGTCACAAGCATTTTAATATCTATCTCTACTACAGTCTTACTTCAACTGTAGTCTTATGCATCCAAAAATGCTCCCTGAATGTGACATTGCAGTAGGCAGGGACAACCACGGAGACGTAGCCCTCTATTCTTGTAGTGTCACATTCTCTCCGTGTCTGTAAGCAACTTTGTATCAAATCTACTACGTCAAGTCCGTTTTCTTCTGTTAATTCATCGATAATAATTGCGGCTGTAGCTAATAAAATGCACTTTCTGTTTGCCATTTTTGTTTACAGTTTAAAACAAACTGGAACATTCAAATTTAAAACTTAAAAGAAAACTGTGGCTTTGCCACCAACGTTTGCCACTGTTTGACGACGAACGCACTTCAGGTCACACAACATAGGCTTGAAACCTCAAACATTATTTTGGCCAGTTTTTCAGTTCCATTGTCCAACTCCTGTACAGGCTGACGTGCCCACAGGAAGTAATTTTCCAAACCTACTCCCCATCTCTCTCATTCCAACTAATTTCCGTCATATAATGGCTAGAAATGTCCAAAAATAAAAATGTATTTTTTCTACTTAATAAATTACACTTATTTATGACTACTCCTACTAAATTTAGGACCAAATTTGCGCACTGACTGTTCAGTTGCTCCAATTTTCTTACCAGGAGAGGAGACAGTAGGTCTGTTTTGCACTGTTTACATCTACCAAAACAAGTAAACCTGCATGGTCACATGCAGGCACTGTAACAAACATGGCTATTAACAAACATGATCATAATGGTGGGAATACAACTCCAAACTTGTTTTGCAAAGCATATTCAGTGGAACACTTAACATCATGCATACATAAAATCATGCAGTCCTGTAGAAAGAAAAGAGCCTGTAAGAACAGATGCATTGGGCACTAATATAAGGAGATAGATCTGTATGAAGCCAAAAGTCTGAATTTGACGACTGTTCCAGCGCTGATGACTCACCTCTTGGAGGCACTTTCTTGGAAGGGGTAGATGACTTGGCTATTTTGGCAAATCTCACAGATGAAGCCCTTTTCACTGCACAGACTGCAGCTGTAGACATGAGAGGTTGCAAACTTGATCACTTTCGACAGGAATGGGGCTAGCTTTCCATCAATAACCTAAATAAAATAATAGAAACAGAAGGAAGAGAAGGAGAAAGATTAAAGAACAAACACACATACAAATAGCATAAATCAAAGACAAAAAGTACTTATTTTTCATTGGTCATGCTTTAGATTTGAGATGTGATGTGCGTTCAATTTCCTTGAACAGAGGTGAATGTTTGTGGCGAATATGTCTTTATGAACAGCTCAATTTGAATGATTTTGTGTAAACATTCCATCTCAATGGTAACTCCGTCCAACTTCCAACATGTTCACGGAGAACTACCTCCTCAAACTGTTTGCAAGTGTATTGTGTAAAAGTTAATTTATTTCCGTAATTTAGATCAAAAAGTGAATGGGATGTTGATTTTAACTGCTAAACCCACATTGTCAGGGTCAGGGAATCCAATGGTGTTAGTTACAAAGCTACAAGACTTTACCCCATTAATCCATAGATGCAATATCATTGTACTGAAAAGTTCTTAACATTTAATATTCCATGTTCCTCAAAAACCATGTTTTTTTATCATCCCATTGAAATACATCCACAATATGGGTAAAACAAAATACATATGATAACACTAACAATTCTAAGGCCTTAATAGAAGTCAGTGGTGCCAAACATACTAGAAGGTCCACAAAGGTAATTTGGTATTGGGTGATGTAAAATGTTTCTGGCATGTTTCCACACCACTGATGCCGAAATAAATAAAAAAAATATTTCCCATAGTGCTCTACAAAAAGAACAGAAGAGTCATTTGTCAAAACTGCATGTGCACAATAGCTGACTGCCAACCTTTAACACAAGGCTCTTTCAAAGCTATGTATCATGCATAAAATGACCCCCAAATATGCATGCATTGTCAAGGTGACAAGTTTTTCATAACAGTAATAATGTACCAGTACAGTGCTGGTGATCACTAATAGTGCTAGCTGTTGGCAGCAAATATTTCATTTCTTTACATGGTTATTGACAGCATACGTGTTCTTATTATACTTACAGCTACCTGCACACAACATGTACAGCTGCACAAAAATTACATGCCATTGTGGAACAGGTCTCATTTTCTGGTGAAGTACTTCCATGCATACGAATGGTATCACCAGACTCACTCACTTCGGACAAGCGTCAGATCAGATTGTTAGAAGTTTCCCACAAACAAAGGGTGGCTCTGGTGTGTACATAGATATCAGTCGCAGGTATAATTAACTAACAAATAAGTTAAGAAAAGGATTAATGGAAACTGAAGTGGCTGTTTTCTTAGGTAATGTTATAACCCCAAAATGAGCTACTACAGAAGATGAAGCATTGTGGGCATAGTGGAGCAGCGTTAATGTCACCGCCTGACAATCGGTCAGGTGGAAGCCCATGTAGCTTTGAATAGAAGCATCTGCAAAATACCAGTCAACTTAACTTATATGTGTCCTCACCATAGTATACAATATATAATTGTGGTATGATGCATACAGTGAAAATATTTTGCATTGAAGCATTATGCTATTTGTAACCCTACCATTATCCAAAACCAGAAACATGTATACAATGCAAAATGCTATTTATTCACTTGTATGTTAGTTAAACTCCTGTAAACCTAATATAGACATTGCAAGACATACTGGAATATTTGGTAACCCTTTACTTGACAGTATCGACAGAAGAGTGACATGACACTGTCATGAGACATGAAACCTAACCCTAACTCTAACCCTAATTTATGACAAAAACCGAATGTCACTTAATAACAGAAGCGTTGTCATAAACGTTTATGACTTGTTTATGACACGTTCATGACAGTGTCATGTCACTCCTATGTCTACTGTCAAGTAAAGTGTAACCGAATATTTTGAGTAAAGACAAAACATAGCGAACATAGCGGGGGGTATTTCTTATTCCATTCCACAACTACACCTATGTTTAATGAATTTGTTAAAAATACAGCTCATTACTGAGGGAAAATACTGCACATTGGCATTTTTTCGACCGTCAGAGAATGCTTTATTGAACCGGTTCCATTCAGAATTCTTTGAACCTTGGTGCTACCTAGTGAACCAGCCTTTGAACCAGTTTCCACCAATTTCGACGAGAACCAAAGATGTGTCATCATCAATGGGTGTTGCATGCATTACAAGAGTCAATTAGATTTAAACAGAAGGATGATGACACTTGTCCTGTGAAAGTGGCAGAAATTACTGTATCTGTGCAAAATGCTAGTTAACTTCTGCAGTGTAGTGCTAGATGACCAGTTTTGTTTACCCATTGCAACAGTTGATACAGAGGGAAACCTCATGCTTTTAGCCTTCTCCCCTCTGAACGGTAGAATGGCACCCACTCAAGTTCACAGGAAAAACAGACTATTTATTGGTTCCAGCTCAAAACCAAAGTGCCACGTTCTGAACCGGTTTTTGTTTAGTCAAAATGCTCCAAATGGTTCAAATGTTGGTTTGGGAACAGAACCGGTTGGAAAGGGCTAAGAGTGGCAAAAGGACTAATTGAGTGACACGAATTGAGTGGCAGCATTTAATTTGAATCTCCTGCAACAAAAACAAAATTGAAATGGGAAAGAGCTGTTATGCAATAGACTGTATGAATAGGTTCAACCGGAATTTGGAGCTTTCTTTCTACAAACTGTACCTATGCTATTTGACCTGGTTGTTTTGATTGTTCCAGAGCTCCAGGAGTTCTATCAAAGTTTTTCTCTCACCTTACTGTTTTACAAGGAATGTTCTGCTGTGAGGCTGGGTATTAGAAACATTCTGAATTGGTCTTTTTATTTCAAAAGCGGCAAGTAACATCAACACCCAGTAAGGGACACACTCAACCTCCACAGCTGCAACAAATGCACATAGCCTACATGGGGAGGCTCATGATATGAGATATGCCAGTGACGTCACAATATTTTTCAGTGTGTTCAATATGCGTCAACCACCTTTTCCTTTCAAATTACCCGAAATACCTTCAAATGTTTGTATTGGACGCAACAACATGCTTGCACTTACCTTGCACACTAAAGAAGGCAGTGCGTCTAAATGTGTCAGCAATAATTAAAGTAGTATATTATGCAAAGTGCAGCCTTCTTTTGTTTTTCTGCTTATATAATTTTAAATTACAATAATATAGTGTATTGCATTATTTCTGAAACGTTATCATTCAATAGTGCTTTTCAGTAGGCCCAATTGCAAATATCAGTTTGAGTTAAAGGTCCAGTATGTAGGAAATAATGGAAAATAAACTGTAACCATTCCAAAAATGATCACCATATGTTATCAGAGAGAGTAAGGAAACACGATGAATTGAAGCAATGGCTTATTTGACAACATTACTCTAACCCGTAAAACCCCGTAAAACACATGAAAAAAAATGAATTACGGGGCGGAATCTCCTGGAATTTTCATTTATGTTTTGAACGATTAATTCTAGAATAGCGTATTAATAATGGGCTAGCGCGTCCTCCTATTTGGGTTGCCAAATTAGCAAAGGCCAACTGTCAACAGCTGTCAGTTAGTCATGAACGCCTACGAGAGGCAGGCATACGGAGTAAAACTTGTGTCACCTTAAACCGAATTTGAATATGAATTTGAATATACATTTGAGCAATTGTATAGGAAAAACGAATTTGAATAGTATATGTTGAAACTGAATTCATTAGATTGGAACTGAATCCCAGTCAACTTGAAATTGAATATAATATTTTGAAATTGAACTCATTTGCTCTGATACATAAATTATCCTGACTGAAAATTTCGCTCTTGGAATTTTCACATTCAGTTCTCACAATTCAGTTTCAAAACGTGAAATTCAATTTCAGTCTACTGAGACAAAAACAGCTGGTAGCTAAGGAAGAGCAATCGAGTGCAGAGCTATTGTGATCACGTGACTAGTGCCGAGCGCGAAGCAAAGAGCATAGTGTGGGCACCTGGTTTGCACGGTTATTAGATCTGCACGATTCATAAAACACATTCCGATTGTAGGCCTACTGTCTTACCTACCGTTTATATAATTTTAAACAAATAAAACATCTGTTGCAGTATTATTTCAAACTTCTAGCTTGTCAAGCCTTGAAATACAGAACTAGCCTAGGCTACCCAGCCATCAAACATCGATGTAGCTGCTAGCCTACTTACCTACCGTTTTTGTAATTTTAAACAAATAAAAAATTTCAATCCTTGAAATAAAGAACTACCCAGCTAGCAATCAAACATCGATGTATATATATATACTTACAATTTAACAGGGAACAAATTAAGATGTTGGTCAGACTATAATAAAGAGAATAGCAATAATAAACAACCATGTCAATTCAATCAATAGCCTAATGACACAAACAATGAGAAAAAAGGGAAAATAGCAATAATAAACAATAATGTACATTCAGTCAATAATATAATAAAAATAACAATAGCATGGTAACATTATGGAGAATATCAATAATAAACAACAATGTCAAATTAATCAACAGCCTAATGAAAATAAAACAATACTATACAAACCATAAGTGTTAATGAACTAAGTGCATGTGTCTTTAGACCCCTGTTAAAAGACCCAAAACTATCACAGGAACAGAGCAACTCATTCCACCAACATGGAACCAATGAGGAAAAGTCTTGAATTTGATCTATGACTGGTCGACACAACAGACGCTCTTCAGAAGGCCGCAGTGGGCAGTTGGGGATGTACGTCTTGATCATTGAATTAAAATAACAAGGAGCAGATCTGGTCAGTGTCCTATAGGCCAAAGTGAGAGATTAAAATTTAATTCTGGCTACTATAGGGAGCCAATGGAGAGTAACTAGGAGAGGAGTTACATATGTCCTCTTTGGCTGATTAAAGACCAGGCGTGCTGCAGCATTCTGAATCAGCTGTAACAATCTTACTACACAAGCAGGTAAGCCAGCTAATAGTAACAGCTTGGAGATGACCATGGCCTGAACAAGAAGTTGTGTGGAATCCTGTGTCAAATAAGGTCTGATCTTCCTTATGTTGCAAAGGATAAACCTACATGATTTTGCAATTGCATCATATCTAATATCAGCTGATTACACACATAAACTGTAAAATTTAGATTGCCCATACATTTGGAAATCCATTTGGAAATCCTTCACCACCAATGGCAAACAAATAAATTCCAGAGAAAACAACAGTGGACATGTTTATTAGTGTTTTACAATATGTGTTTCATCTAGCAAAGATATTCATTAAGAGAAATCAAGTTTCGGTGTCCATGTCTGGTCGGTGCAAGTCCAAAGGTCCATTGTCCTCAGTCTATCTCACTGTCCACTGTTCATTGAGGCCTGTCAACCTATGAAAATAAAACCAACAAACAATCAGTGTTTAGCTTAAAGGTCTACTGTGAGTTTTTCTCGTTAATAGTTTATTCATCTCTGGTCAAAGAGGTCTCATAAGCATCAGGCAATCAGGATACAGTCTGTGCACCTCAGAGACAATCAGTTGTTTCTCACACACACATTCATACCTTGCATCGTATACATCATACTATATCATTACACCTTCTCTGCACACACACATGACTTGGTCAATACAATGAGTTAATTAAGAACCAAGGACATTTCTATCGTCATACAACACATGATTTGCAATCTACACACAAATGACTGAAATAGATGTATCAAGACAACACACGGTTAAAGTATTACTAGTTAGGTTACTGTAATATACTGTGTCTATTTCTCAATAACTTTTACAAAATCTGCATGGAGTCGATAAAGAAGCATAAATCAGCCTGTAGAAATACTGTTAAACTAGGGTCTCTTGAGTCTTGATCATATTATCGATATAAAACATATTCAGTTTGAAACTAGTTCTATTAGAAGCTAGCTACCATTTGCTAACAAAGTTATTGCAATCCAGTTGCCTAGCAACATCACGGCACGGCAGCATTGCCCAAAAAATGGCCCCATGTAGCATCAGCTAACAGACAACACAACGATGAAAAAAGCTTAACTAGGGGGATATATCCAGTTTTGCTCCATGAATGTTACAGTTTAACCAGAGATTGTAACGTGTTCTTACAGGCCTAAAAGGCACAATGATATGACAATGACCAATCATATTGTTCTATCAAAGAGTAACGTTATAGTAGCCTAGCTGCTAACTGGTTCTGAACTATGGAAAAAAACTTTAACTTAGCTGCTAGTCGATGAAACTATGCTGGCTAGCCAGCCAGCGCTAGCATAATGTACATTATATTCACGTACATATAAAGTAATGTTAACAGACATGCCATATGATATCAACTTACTTGGAGGTTTTCAGATGTGCCAGTCGCTTCCATCTCTTCTTTTTCTGTCCGACACTGTAAGGAGGTTCAGGCACTGATAAAGATCAGAGGGTTCTTTATAGATCAGTGGGTTCAGGAGACAGCTCGCTAAGAGGGTGCTATGCTCTTTGCTTCGCGCTCGGCACTAGTCACGTGATCACAATAGCTCTGCACTCAATTGCTCTTCCTTAGCTACCAGCTGTTTTTGTCTCAGTAGACTGAAATTGAATTTCACGTTTTGAAACTGAATTGTGAGAACTTAATGTGAAAATTATTCCAAGAGCGAAATTTTCAGTCAGGATAATTTATGTATCAGAGCAAATGAGTTCAATTTCAAAATATTATATTCAATTTCAAGTTGACTGGCATTCAGTTCCAATCTAATGAATTCAGTTTCAACATATACTATTCAAATTCGTTTTTACAACACAATTGCTCAAATGTATATTAAAATTCATATTCAAATTCGGTTTAAGGTGACAAGTTTTACTCCATACAGGCACATTTCCAAAATTAAAACAAGAAACAAATTAAGTGGACATCGGAGGAGCTTCCTGAGATGGTGACGTCTTTGTCAAACGAAGAATATCAAGTCTGACGCAGAGCTGGCCATATTTCTCCACAACAGGTAGCCTAGGCTAAACTTCATCTGCATCGCTAACTTCAGCTAAATATGTTACGTTGGTTAGAGAGGTATTTTTTGTTTTCACTGTTTCCGTAATGTGTAGCTGGGTCATGGTTGGAGAAACGTTAAAGCAGCTGCAGGTCAACTAACGTTAGCTAAGTCTTCATTACATCTGGCAACCCAGAAGAGGCTCGCATCTGGTAGTCTTGAGAACGTTCACCAGTGTTTTGATTTTGGCCTACAGAACGTTCGGTAACAGTCCTACAAATCGCACCTTTAAGAACCCTGAAATGCCCTAGACTGAGAAAAATCATGGTTAAGAAGCAAGTACATTTTCAATTTACAACTTATCTACTCTTTCTATTCATATAAGTGAGGCTTACCTGCTGGAGGTCTGCCATGGAGTACAAGTGGATGTGCTGAAGGAGGTACTCTCTTGGGAAGATTCTAAAAGACATATGTATATTCAGTTATGATTACTTAAGGACTTTGCAGGAATGCTCTGAGTGGGCTAAAAACCCAAGAGAAAAGACGAGAATAAAAGTGGTGATGAAGCAGTATTGCTTTGTTTCTAGATGGTGGCACTATAACATAGATATACTTGTTACATGTTGATGGCATTAAGGTCAGTAGAGCTCAACAGTCCTGCCCCCCTCGGATTCCAGAACTAAGAATTTTCTCTATTGAGAACTGGATTATAAGCCATAAAATCTTAACTGTCCACACATAACATAAACTGGCTGACTGTTGTAAAGTTAGTTTGATATTGGATATTTGCCATATATTCAATATATTACACTGCCTGCCAACACTGGGTGAAATCGGATGAATATCTAACTTCACCACAGTAACTGGCTGGCAGACACCTCGCAAATAACCTCAGATTTATTTTTCTGGTTACAATAACTAGGTCATTGGAATATACTGTGTCTATTTCTCGATATCTCGAAGCAAAAGGCCAAACAAATAAGATTAATATTTCAGCACGGCAGTCTATGTAGTTTGCTGACTACCATTTCGGTGTTGAGCAACACAGTCGTGGGAGTGGCCTTGCATGCGGTGCATTCTGGGAGTTGTTGGCTTTCATCCACATGAGCCAAAAATACATTTTATGCCTTTTCTCGGTCAAGAAGGCACCGGAATAGTCACATTTCTACTATATAAATTACCCAACTTCAATACAAATTCATCTTTCCAGCGGTGAAATATTCTTATAACCCTTAGAACCCGATTGATGCAAAGTGCGTCAAAAAACACACCCTTTCTTCTCTGTTACATTGTCCGTTCATCGCAGCGAGATGAAAACTTTATTGTGTGACAGAGCAGAAGTGGGGCTTTCCAATGAGACTAGGCACTTTTGCATCATATTTACAGTCTATACTTCTCTGCGTTCACCTGCGCACCCATTACTCTCGTTTGAATTACTCGCGAACCCGTGATCGCATAGATATGGCAAGCATATCAGGTGAAAGAGGAGACACAGGGCTATCCATTGTTACCATGTATATCGATCCTTCTGGCTTATAAAAACGGAAGAAGTGACTGCAAAATAATAACGTCATGTACATAAACCAACACTGCACACCCATTACTCTCGTTTGAATTACTCACGGACCTGTGACCGGATAGATACCACGCATGTCAGATGAAAGAGGAGACACAGAGCTATCATTTGATACCAAGTACATCCTTCTGGGTTATAAAACAGACGAAGTGACAGCAAAATAATAACTTCATATAGCTGGACTTACCCCACGTTTTTGTCTGTTTTTGTGGCAAAGCATGTTTATAATCCAGTGCTATCGTGTGTTTCTCTATGGCAAAGCATGTTCATAATCCGGTTTTGAGATCCTAGCAAATTCCTGCATGGCATCCAATTCAAGGCTCACATTGCATCCCAATTTGTTCAACAAAGAAACACCTTTTTTGCCTTTACTTTGTTCATGGCAATGCATTAAAAAGTTGTAGAGAATCATTATGAGTGCATACACCATAGGCACACACAGGCTAACACGCAAACTCGGGTCAAGTCAGGTCAGATCAGATCGTGTCACAGATATGGAGCGCAGAAAGGTCATTTTTCATCACTAAATATAAAAATGCCATTTATTTCTGTAAGGCGCACACCACATATGTCTACATTGCTCAGCCCCAGAGAATACCTCCACCATGGCAATGATATTGCCAGATTCAGGACAGTCTGCTCTACACATACATGTAAGGCAAGTCGAGCTGCCAGCTTGCAGTGGTGAGATACATGTCAAAATATAAGAATTTTTATAATACGCTTTTTGTATTTTTTTATTTAAAAATCAATTAAATCAATGCAAGTATTAATACATGAAATTGTGGCAGATTTGGGTAGCCTAGACTCTGCTGAAAAAACAATATATAGCATGTATGTATGGCACTTACAATGAACAGGATAAATCCTTTTAACTAAACATAGTGAAAATGCCCTTAAAACAGTCTAGGGTTCTAAGGGTTAAGTACTTTTTACCATGATTTCCTAGAGCATGCCACATAATCCAATGAAAGAAGAGGCCTAATAATTATAAAATTAAGTAAAGACAGAAGAAAAGTAAAGAAGATAGCAACTACCCTGGGGTCTGTTTCCCAAAAGCATAGTTGCTAACTATGATAGCAACTACCTTGGTAGTGTCACTGCCAAATGTGAGTTGAGTTACACATGCACAAACTCTAAGCTTCATATTGTCACATATCATGCTTATTTGGAAAATAAAAAAATATGAGCATATTTGTTAGCTCTTATTAAAAATGTGACCGAAATACGTCTGAACATCAACACCGCATTTCTGTATCATTTACATGTGACTCAAAAACGGTCAACTCATATTTGGCAGAGACGACTACCACGGAAGATGCATCGTAGTTAGAAACTATGCTTTTGGGAAACGGACCCCTGCTTGGCCCCTAATTTGAGACACTATGGGTGCCTACACAGCTTCTCTGCTTGCTTCATGAGAAAAAGTAGACTCATCATGGATGTCTACATAGCTCACTGCTTGGCCCCCAACAATTGAATCCTACCAAAACATCCAAGTTACTGCAATATTGGGAAATTATTACATTTATGGGTGTCTGAAACCAACATTATATTACATTATTATATGGCTCTTCACAATGCAGGTAGAACGCTCAATTGACTTAAATGGGATTTCCCAAAGTTCTACCGGTCATTATTTTCGCCTAATGACCTCTAAATAATGACCGCTGTCAATGGTAACGGATCTCATTCAAAAGTGAAGGCAGACGGTTGATCAGCTGTGTTCTAAAGAACGTTTGATTCAAGTTCAGCGCGTATTGCGAACTATTTGTTTCTCAGCAAAAGCCACAACGAAACAGTAACAAATAAATGTAAAGAGACATATCGGAAATCCCCCGCCCGAGTTGGAAAGTGTAAATCTCCCAGCTATGTCAATTTTAAATGCTCTTTTACACTTGATTACATTACTGCTTTAATCCGGTCACCAAGTTATGCATTGCCCGGTCTTGCTGTGTGTGCAATACAATGTAACGTTTTTGCTACAAGCCAGGCAATTAAGTCACGTTTGCGAGTACAACATCGGGCAGTACGAGCCAAATGGAAAGAGGCATCATTATTCATTCAATGAAGAATATCTTTTATATGTTTGAATTTCATTTTTACAAAAAATTTAAAAATTTGTGCCTATCCTTATTAATGCCTTTGTTTTTTATAAGAAAGACTAGACACTGAAATAAATAAATAGATAGATAGACTATAGATAGATAGATAGATAGATAGATAGATAGATAGATCGATCGATAGGCAGGCCTACATATGAATTAAAACATCAGACCAAGGGGGACCAAGATGGGAAATATAACGTGGAACCACAATGCGAAAATAATATCTTAACTTCACCATTTTATTGGAGTGATGAGGTCATGTGGGACTTGAAAATTCCCCATTTCCAAAGTGGGGAAAGACGGAAAAAGTTTGAGTACCCCTGCTTTAAGCTATTTACTGTATGCCTACTGAATACAAACAAAAGCATTTGGTTATGGTTTCTAAGTGGACGCTTTACATCATACATGGGCAACATACGGCCCGCGGGCCACATCCGGCCCGTGGGCTTTCCCTGACCGGCCCGCGTAAGGTCCGTGAAAAAACAATAGTCAAGAGCCTAGCATAGAGATAATGCACGCAAATCAATATCGTTGCTTTTATTTTGAAAGCGACTGCTATTTGTACGCCCATAAATTTGTGCGTGGATGCATACGACGTAAACACCTCCACTGATATGCTGGTGAATAGAATTTATGCTTCTGCGTCGACACAATGCAGTTGCCTTTACGTCGGCGTAAACCTTTCAAAGTTTTGTGTCTCTTGTGTCTGCGTCGCTCACCACCGCAAAGGTTGTTAGAATGTCGAACTCCTACTGCTGCTCGTTGGCGATACGAAGTGTTAATTTCAAAACGTTACTGGCAGAGACAGTTTACAATCGGATAACCCCGTCATTGTAACCAAAATATGTCTGAGTTTATTTGCAAAGCTTATGTTAGCGAACTAGTATGATACCCACAGGTTGCTTGAAGCAGCCGGCTCAACACACAGGGCGAGTTGACCAATCACAGTTTTGTACATAAAGTTAAAGCAAAAACATAGCCTACATTTTCAAAATAGTTTTCTTTGTGCATGTTGATTAACTAATGACAGCCTACTATTGTCTGCTCCACATTTTCAGTCTAATTCTGCAAAGAGTTAATTTAATGATGCCAATGATTTAATGATGAAATATTGCTGAGTGTTGATGAAATGGGAAATGTGACACAGGGTTATGGTTGTACTGACTCCTTCACATTTTCATAACCTAGCCTAATTATATAGATATTGTAGTACTTTTTTATATCAGTCTTTGAAAACTGAAAAAAAATGTCAATGTCAAAACATCATTTTCGAGAATGAGGATTAATAGCCTACTGGACATAGATTAAATATTGCTGTTTTTCCTTTGTCTCCCTAACATTTTCATCTGTTCTTACGAGTAGTAAACAAAACCATATGATTTACTTAATGTTATACAAGAACAGAATAGAATTGAACAGAATTGAGTTCAGACTTAAGTTCGGTATTTTGGGTCCGGCCCTCCTCAACAGTCCTAGTTCGTCATGTGGCCCCTTGGGGAAATTAGTTGCCCACCCCTGCTTTACATCATAACAAAAAATCTAAATGAGAAATAGGCCAATAATAACATGGTAAACATCTTTCTATTCAGTGCTTACCTGCGGCGGAGGTCCTCAGCAATGGCAGCACGGCAACTGAATAGGTAAGCACGCAGTGACTGCAATCTTTGCCGGAGTGTCAGCACAGTGGCCAATAGCTCACAGTGCCGGTAGAGACAGGGGTTCAGTTGCTGAATATCTAGTAGGGGCTCCTCATACACAAACTCCAGAAACTCCTTAGCCTGCTTGGACACCTGAGGATAATCAAAGAACAGGAACAGAGCCATAAAGAGCAACAAAAGACTTTGGTATCAATATGATCTTAATGTGGGCAGCTCCACAATCAGGGTAAGCAAACTGCTTCAGGATCAGATTTAATAAGCTTCTTATTTTTCTACCTTCATCTGGTAATGGCTCATCCATTCCTGGTATTCAAAAAATTACCTCTCTAATGAAGTGAGCCTGAATGAGTTAGCCTAGAAATCTAGACGCACCCTAGCAATTTAATGAATAAACTTCTATCAGGCCAAACACATCATGTATAGAGCAGTCGGCGACGGTTCCGCGTGAATTTCCTGCTACTTGAAAACAAAGATGATGGTTGCTGCTGCCGGCGAACAGCGGTCTTTGAATCACTAGTTAAGCTTTTTTTTAAATGGGCAAAAGTTTGATCAATTAGCCAACTAGCTCCGTTGGTGGGAAAATGCATGGGACTCATGGGTTGTAGTGCTATCCTATTGCGTGGAGAGGAAATTTGAAAGACAACCATTTATCCTGCCCCTCAGATTGAGCAGTGCCACTAGTATGTTCCCAGACCCTACATTTTGAAGTAGGTCTGGCTCGTCAGGCTAATAATGAGTAGTAATTAGTCATGAACAACTTTCAAACATGTTCTGTGTTACATAGTCACTCATAGTCATGAGTAGTTTCTTAATTTTCTTGATACTATCAAATCTATTATCTAAAACACTATGGACATTTGCCAACCTGTATACAAACTAGATGTACCGCAAAGCGGTACAAAATATGCCGCTCATTCCTGCACATTCTCTCCGCAAAAATAAACACTGTCAATTTGTCCTGCAACTTTTGTGTATGTAAATGAGTGTGTGCATAGTTTTTGTGAACATGTGTGCTTTTCTGTGTGTGTTTGTGCATTTGTGTGTGTGTGTGTGCGCATGTACCTGCATGTGTGTTTTTTATGTGTGTGCTTGTTTGTGTGTGCGTGTGCCTGTGTTTGGTGTTTGTGTGTGTATGTGTGTGTTTATGTGTGTGCGTGCATTTGTGCGTGGGTGTGCGGGTGTGTATAGCTGATATGTGAGTGGGAGAGTCAGTCGGGGTGGGATCCGGAAAGGACCACCGGGCGGGAATCGAACCCGGGTCGCCGGCGTACGGTGCAGGTGCCCCAGCCAGTTGCGCCACAGCTGGGACCTGACTAAGACCATCTTAAGATGCATTATTGTTGACGAAAAAAGACGAGACTAAAATGTTTTGCATGAAATAAAAACTAAGATAAAAGTCTACAAAATGAGAAGACAGAATATCTAGCTGTTACGTTTTCAAAATATTCTGAATGAGTTCATGTGCAACAGCTTTCCAGTAGGCTAGTCTACGTACTGTTGCTATCTTCACCTTTTTCCCTTTACAACTGTCAAAGAAATCCCATAAACACGGGAAGGCCTAGGGTAGCCTACATCAGATGGCCTAAAGATTAGGCCCCTCTGCATAGCATTCAGTGATTTGCAGGCAGTAATTTTAACACTGACCTTGATCTAGCCTACTTTGGCTATTTAAAGGTACTTTATTGCCAAAACACAACACAATGCAAATTAACTAGCCTATAACAAACAATAAAGGACTTAAATCACACACAAACTGCGATTTTACTGACTATAAAAATATTAATTATGTAGGAAGTTTAGAACCCAGAATTGACTTGCACACCACAAAAGTGCACCAAATTCAACACAAATGACTTAATACACTTAGAGGAGCTTTCTTTTACAGATATTTTAGGATTTCGCCATGGTATCGTTTCAGTATCGAGACATTACAGTTCTTGATATCCCGTTGAAATGCCAGTCTGAAATCATCCAGCTTGTTATCCAATGATTGGACGTTAGCAAGGAGAATGCTAGGAAGGGGAGGACGATGTTGTTTTTTCATCAATCTGATCTGCTCTTTTCCCTCTTTTCCTCCAGCGCCGCTTCTTCCCAGGTAACCAAGGTAAACAACCGGGTAAACAACTTTGGTAACTAGCAGAGTGAAAGTCCCTCGATATTGTTGCAGATTGCAGATTTAGCCTAATAATAAGAGAGTCTATCGTAAGTGATTAGCGTTTGACACACTGATGAAAAGTGTGAAAATAACACTAGAAAGATGAAAAAAACAACAAGTTGAGGAGGACACTAAGCGATGGAAGCCATATGTCCGGCGCTGACATCACAATTCAGTGTACAAATAAGAAAATTGATGTCTAGCATTATTGCAAAGCTTATCTTCTGCTCTTTCTTGTGATATGTGCTCCATATTTATGGAATGAGGAGTTAATGAAAACAGTACAGAGATGGACGTAGAGTTGAACACAGATTATAACGGTTTCAATTTTATGTAAATTCGGAATTATCTTTCTCGCCAACACGTTGTCACACAGACAAGCAGCTGCTATCCTTGGAGAGATCAGACAGTGTGGTTTCTTGAGTCAAATAAATAAATAAATAAATAAATCGAGAGAGATAGATAGGTAGACAGATACATATATAGAGTACTTATAATTTATAAATGTTATTAATACCTTGTATCTGTTGGTGTCCCAGTTGTGAAGCAATCGTGCAGGTATAATGAACAAGTTGTCCTGGTGACAGTTTTGGCAGTAATACCTTCCACTATAGTAGCAAACCTTTGCTTTGTCTTGTGATAAACCCACTGGTCTTTGGCAACCTATAAGAAATACAAAAACATCAAAAATCACTCTGAAGTATTAATCAGTTTGTTAAAATAACTTTGATAACAAATAACTTGTACTATTTTAAACCTCAATCATACAGCTGTACATCCAGACATTTTAATGTGCTGGGAATGCTATACACTGAACTGTTCATTAACCCATTTGTGCTGGATGCTGCACGATGCAACATTCCATCTCCCGCCTGTTGCTGCGTAGCGCAGCATTGACTCTCCCGCTGGTTGCTGCGTAGCACAGCATGCTTATTATTTCATGTTTCTAGGTGTACAGAGTAGGGCTGAACGATTTATTGCATTTGCGATAATATCGCGATATGATGAAACGCGATTTTCAAACCGCAAAGCCTGCGATTCGTAATATGTGACGTCACTAAAACGCATTTATACTTGCGCTTGCCGACGCGCCACCGACTCTTCACACTGACCACTGAAGAAGCAAAAAACGTAAACAAGAGGACCAGCTAACAGTGTCAAGAAAGGTCTGATCAGTAGAGCTACTTTGGTTAAAAATAAACCTCTTCATTACCTTTTGCTCGAACCTGCCATGTCTCTGGTTCTAGTTCATAATTCCCCTGTGCTGCTACTCTTGCTGGTAACTTCGTTCACTTGTCCAGCTGACGATTAAAACTCCACAACTGTTTAGGCTGCACAGCAGCCATTCACCTGTGCACTGGGGACTTTGTTTACTGGAGTACAGTGACAGTGGGGGCATTTGCGATATCCAAGGGGGTTGGCGGCACAAACATTTCATCTCACAGGTAATGAATTGATGCATAATGTTATCCGCAAGTAGTTGACACAGCTAACCACCAAAAACCCAGCTGTTCTAACATTAGCTTACCAGCTAAGGCTCTAGGCTACATACATGCTGCTAACTGCTGCTAACTTTGCCTGTTTAAAGAGTTTTGTCTCCGCGATTGGCTTTGTTGTGATATGAACAAACTAGTTAATTTGCATGCATGCATATTGCGCTGCGGTGTTGATGATGCTAACCTTTAGTTAACACCGAGCCGAACGGTCATTCGGCCGCATTTATCTTATTCAATGACCTAATGCCATAACATAGGCCTGGGCTCCAGGAAAGAACAGTTTATGTTTAACTTATCTAATTTTGTGTTGGTCATACTATAGAACTAGATGTACCGCAGAGCGGTACAAAATATGACCGCCGCCCAGTCCAGGACATTTTTTCCACAAAAAGAAATCACGCTGAAAGGCCTATATGATTCTAACTGTCTCACTAAATTGCATTATCCACACTCAATTCTCACTGGTATCTGCTAGACAACAAGTACCAAAACATGATTAGTTCATAGATTTCACATGTAAAATTCATTTTATACAACCCCACCTCCATCTTGCCTGTTCATAATTCTGAGAAATTCTTGATTGTTTGTGTTATGTTTATGTTATGTGTGTGGGTGTGTGTGTGTGTGAGTGTGTGTGTGCGTGCTTGTGTGTGTGCCTGCGTATGTGCCTGTGCATGCAAGCGTACATATGTCTACTGTGTGAGTATGTGTCATACGTATGATTACTGTGAATGTGTGTGTGTGTGTGTGTATCATGTGTTTGTGCACATGTGTGCACATGAAATGGGTTAACATGACCCCTGGAGGCAAACATACGGAAAAAAATGGTCATCCTAGGCCCTACAGTTCTCAAGATATTCACAAAGAACTGTGTCTGCCCTACCCTCCTTTCGGGGGGTCCAGTCCAGCGGGGGGGCTACAGATCAAAACGAAAAATGACGGTTCCATGCTATCCATGTGGGGGTACATGCCCACCAAGTTTTGTGTACCCCGGTCTTTCAGTGTCCCGGGAATCCTTGTTGGTGTACGTCATTAAATGTACACATAAATTATTTTATTGTAAGGCCCCCCATGAACGAAAGTACACAAAACTTGGCATGCATTCGGAGGGTGTCATAATGATCCTACACTTTTAATTTTGTGCAGTTTTGACCTTGTCTGCCAGAGATATTGTGATGAAAACACCTACATTTTTGCTTTTTAATTTTTAACTAGGTGGCGCTATACATGAAATAAGTGGTAATGGGATGGGTTGACATGCCCCCTTAAGACCAACATACATAAAAAAGGTGGACCTCATAGGCCCTACGGTTCTCGAGATATTCACAGAAAACTGTCTCCGGCCACCTACAGGCCAGTTGGTGTATAGTAACATAAATTAATTTATTGTGTGGCCCCCCATGAACGGAATTCCACAAAATTTGGCGTGCATACAGAGGGTGTCATAATGATCCTACACTTCTAATTTCGTGCAGTTTTGACTATGTTAGGTCACAGATACCTTCAATTACAACACCTCATTTTTACTTTTTTGTGTTTAACTAGGTGGCGCTATACATGAAATGAGTGGTTATGGAATGGGTTGACATGGCCCCTTGAGATCAACATACAAAAAAAAAATGGTCCTCCTAAACCCTACGGTTTTCGAGATATTCACAGAAAACTGTGTCTGCCCTACCCTCCTTTCGGGGGGTCCAGTCAAGCGGGGGGGCTACAGATCAAAACGAAAAACGATGGTTCCATGCTATCCATGTGGGGTTACATGCCCACCAAGTTTCGTGTACCCCGGTCTTTCAGTGTCCCGGGACTCATTGACGGAAATTTGGGCATGCGAAAAAGAAAAAAAAAAAAAGACAGAAGATAAAGAGCTTAAAAATAATCGCATATCGCATCACAATCGCAATATTGGTGAGAAAAATCGCATCTTAAATCTTATTCAACAAAGACAAGCAATATATTATTATGACCGCCGCGCAGCGAAGCGGCGGTCATATAGGTTTAGTCAGATTTTTTTATTTTTTTATTTTTTAATTTCCGTTAATGAGTCCCGGGACACTGAAAGACCGGGGTACACGAAACTTGGTGGGCATGTAACCCCACATGGATAGCATGGAACCATCGTTTTTCGTTTTGATCTGTAGCCCCCCCGCTTGACTGGACCCCCCGAAAGGAGGGTAGGGCAGACACAGTTTTCTGTGAATATCTCGAAAACCGTAGGGTTTAGGAGGACCATTTTTTTTGTATGTTGATCTCAAGGGGCCATGTCAACCCATTCCATAACCACTCATTTCATGTATAGCGCCACCTAGTTAAACACAAAAAAGTAAAAATGAGGTGTTGTAATTGAAGGTATCTGTGACCTAACATAGTCAAAACTGCACGAAATTGGAAGTGTAGGATCATTATGACGCCCTCTGTATGCACGCCAAATTTTGTGGAATTCCGTTCATGGGGGGCCACACAATAAATTAATTTATGTTACTATACACCAACTGGCCTGTAGGTGGCCGGAGACAGTTTTCTGTGAATATCTCGAGAACCGTAGGGCCTATGAGGTCCACCTTTTTTATGTATGTTGGTCTTAAGGGGGCATGTCAACCCATCCCATTACCACTTATTTCATGTATAGCGCCACCTAGTTAAAAATTAAAAAGCAAAAATGTAGGTGTTTTCATCACAATATCTCTGGCAGACAAGGTCAAAACTGCACAAAATTAAAAGTGTAGGATCATTATGACACCCTCCGAATGCATGCCAAGTTTTGTGTACTTTCGTTCATGGGGGGCCTTACAATAAAATAATTTATGTGTACATTTAATGACGTACACCAACAAGGATTCCCGGGACACTGAAAGACCGGGGTACACAAAACTTGGTGGGCATGTACCCCCACATGGATAGCATGGAACCGTCATTTTTCGTTTTGATCTGTAGCCCCCCCGCTGGACTGGACCCCCCGAAAGGAGGGTAGGGCAGACACAGTTCTTTGTGAATATCTTGAGAACTGTAGGGCCTAGGATGACCATTTTTTTCCGTATGTTTGCCTCCAGGGGTCATGTTAACCCATTTCATGTGCACACATGTGCACAAACACATGATACACACACACACACACACATTCACAGTAATCATACGTATGACACATACTCACACAGTAGACATATGTACGCTTGCATGCACAGGCACATACGCAGGCACACACACAAGCACGCACACACACACTCACACACACACACACCCACACACATAACATAAACATAACACAAACAATCAAGAATTTCTCAGAATTATGAACAGGCAAGATGGAGGTGGGGTTGTATAAAATGAATTTTACATGTGAAATCTATGAACTAATCATGTTTTGGTACTTGTTGTCTAGCAGATACCAGTGAGAATTGAGTGTGGATAATGCAATTTAGTGAGACAGTTAGAATCATATAGGCCTTTCAGCGTGATTTCTTTTTGTGGAAAAAATGTCCTGGACTGGGCGGCGGTCATATTTTGTACCGCTCTGCGGTACATCTAGTTCTATAGTATGACCAACACAAAATTAGATAAGTTAAACATAAACTGTTCTTTCCTGGAGCCCAGGCCTATGTTATGGCATTAGGTCATTGAATAAGATAAATGCGGCCGAATGACCGTTCGGCTCGGTGTTAACTAAAGGTTAGCATCATCAACACCGCAGCGCAATATGCATGCATGCAAATTAACTAGTTTGTTCATATCACAACAAAGCCAATCGCGGAGACAAAACTCTTTAAACAGGCAAAGTTAGCAGCAGTTAGCAGCATGTATGTAGCCTAGAGCCTTAGCTGGTAAGCTAATGTTAGAACAGCTGGGTTTTTGGTGGTTAGCTGTGTCAACTACTTGCGGATAACATTATGCATCAATTCATTACCTGTGAGATGAAATGTTTGTGCCGCCAACCCCCTTGGATATCGCAAATGCCCCCACTGTCACTGTACTCCAGTAAACAAAGTCCCCAGTGCACAGGTGAATGGCTGCTGTGCAGCCTAAACAGTTGTGGAGTTTTAATCGTCAGCTGGACAAGTGAACGAAGTTACCAGCAAGAGTAGCAGCACAGGGGAATTATGAACTAGAACCAGAGACATGGCAGGTTCGAGCAAAAGGTAATGAAGAGGTTTATTTTTAACCAAAGTAGCTCTACTGATCAGACCTTTCTTGACACTGTTAGCTGGTCCTCTTGTTTACGTTTTTTGCTTCTTCAGTGGTCAGTGTGAAGAGTCGGTGGCGCGTCGGCAAGCGCAAGTATAAATGCGTTTTAGTGACGTCACATATTACGAATCGCAGGCTTTGCGGTTTGAAAATCGCGTTTCATCATATCGCGATATTATCGCAAATGCAATAAATCGTTCAGCCCTACTGTAAATATTTATATTAATTTATACTACTCTAAACCACCTTCTGTAAATCAACTGTATACTACCGTTTACACTGCACTATATTTATTTTCCTGTCTATGCACCACCTGCCTATACCTTGTATATCACATTGCACTTTTCTGCTTTTTTTGCACTTCTGGTTAGACACAAACTGCATTTCGTTGTCTTTGTACTTGTACTCTGCACAATGGCTTTTGAATCTAATCTAATAAAAAATGAGTATTGACATTCAAGCTAGCTTGCAAAGGACACCTTAGGTAGCAATAAATGCTACCAGTGGATGAGGGTGCACAAGTTTAAGTGCTAGAAGGAGAAGGAGGTAGACAGAAGTAGTAGAAGGGAAGAATATAAACAAAAACACACACGCACATTACACTTACACAGATACAGACACACACACACACTCGGATGCGTTTGTGCATCAAAAGCTTCCCTCAGTGAGCTAGTGCATACAAGTTTGTATGGGGGTCATTCCGAGCCAAATCAGTTAAGGTTGTTGCAGCACCATCTCAGATTTTGTTCAAACCATGTCTATATCAAGAATAATTCAATCAATTTGATCCCAAAACAAAGGCCTGTAAAATATTTCTGTTGAAATCCTATGTCTTTATTTTCAGTTCTTGAAATTACACCAGTTTTACAGCCTGAAAATCACATTATCTGGGAAGCAATGTTTGGACATTAATATCATGAAAACTATTATTCATAGGCAGCCCAAACTTTGTAGGGTTTGCACGGCATTCTCGTTGATTTTCTACAAGAACCTAGATTTGGAAAAAAGTGATTCATTAAGTCATTAAAGGTAGTATAAACTTGTTTTTGTACACATTTGGTATCAATCATAAATTTCTTCTTTATATGCTATATTTTATTAACCCTTTGCAGATGGCCCATTCTAATTTCGGTATTCCAGTACCGATGACATTCAGTCTAATAACTCTGCCATGCCCCAACTGATTTAATTATTGAAAACTTCCTCAAAAACATCACATCATAGGCTTTCTGGCGATATGATTGGTTAAGCGATTTGTGGCAGAAATTTGTTTTACTATGCGAGAGAAAAATCAAGACTTGACGTCTCCTTCAAATGGAGGAAAAACAGCAGTAAGCACTATGCAAGACTCATCTTCATGTTGTCTGAAGGAGAAACTGCTGGATCAACTAAGGATTTTTTTTTATGTTATTAGTGTGCTTGCTGAAAGCAGCACACTATTGCTGAAAGCAGCACACTATTGTTGGGGGCCTAGCACCAAAGGTGCAGGACCCCATTGTGTTTATGTATTTTTATTACTTTCTTCTGCCATGGGAGTCTATGGCAGCCCATAGAACAAAGAAGATTAATTTCACCAAATTTCATGTCTGCACCTCAAGTGCTCTAGCGTCACCAATGTGTCAAAGTTGCCATTATATTCATGCGCTTAATGTTTGAACCGTATACCAGATCTTGAACATTGAGGTATATCTGGAATCCTTGGATGATGGGTATAACATAACAGAGGGTATAACAATTTCTATTCATTACCAAGTGGGCCAAACAGGAAAACCACTCAACCACCCAAAATACGGTGTTGCTAAAATTGCTCCTATTGTGGCTATACATGCGCTCATGAGTATCCAGCTACATTGAACGAGTTCAGTAAAATATATTCACAAAAAACACTGGATGTGGCGGACATTCCTTTATTCTGAGATGCATCAAATAGGCTCAAAACAATTCCAAGCAGACATAAGGTGCTTATGTAAATATCCAGTCCAAAACTAACATCAGCAGAATGATTGATGCTGGATTTGAACCAAAGATCCTTAGGTCAAAGCTCGCTCCTCTAACCACTGTGCTACGGCACATCTCGCACATAGTGAAATTGCAATAATTTTGAACACTTAAAGCCTCAGTTGCTAGGTAATGATAAACAAACTCAAAGATCGTAATTCTTGATTTCGCTTACAAACTGACGGTTTTATGCGTTCACTTAACAAAGATTATGGAAATTAAACACCACTTTTCCATCAAAAAGCTTGTTGTAAAAGGCACATAACTTGTTAGATTCAAGACCTAAGTTCGCTAGCTCTGTGCCTTCCTGTGCGCGCTATGGTGCCCGCCGACCCTGGCCGACGAGAACCCGCATGAGATGTGACGCAGGACGTCCCCTGATTAGCTAGTCGGTAGGCGATGCAATTTGCTGATGTGGCTCTTCAGAAACGCTGTCAAGACAGTGCCAAAATTCGCTGATTGGCTCTTCAGAAACGACAACAAAACACTGCCAAAATTCGTGTCTGTAAAAAGTTTTGTAGCTTTGTAGATCCAGTTTGCACACAAACGATGGATGTCGCACTTCTCAAAATTTCTGCCTAATTGTATGCGCAAAGACATAAGTTCCTTTATTTCCTGGAGCTATAAAGCTGTTCCACACACGTTCAAACTAAATCCCAGTGGACAAATGTTTTTCACATTTCACAAAATATTTCTGCAGGTAGGCCTTTTTTTCCACACAGAAAAATTAATTCCACAGCTACAAAACGGTTCTACACATGTGCAAATCATATCCTCCATGCACAAAATATTTCTACAAGTACAAAGTTTCCGTGCACAAGCACAAATTGTTTTATACAGCTGCAAAACTCTATTACACATGTGAACATCTTTTCACGGGCACAAAATATTTATGGCGTTGTTTTGACTCCATACATTTGGTATCAGTCAATATTTTTTCTTGAAATTCAACATTTTAGAGGTTAGCAATTAACTAGTAGACACATGAAAATTTATTTGGAAGTACAGTGCAACCGGAAAGTATTCAGACCCTTTCAAGTTTTCCACATTTTGTTATGTTTCAGGCTCATCTTAAAATGGATTCCGTTCATTTTTTTTCCTCATCAATCTACACACAATACTCCAACACGCCACAAAAATTCAGGTTTTTGGAGTGTTTTGTACATTTATAAAAAATCAAAGTCTGAAAAATTCAATTTACATAAGTATTCAGACTCTTTGTTATGACACTTGCAATTGATCTCTGGTGCATCCTACTTCATCCTACTATCAATGGTCTTTGAGATGCTTCTACAACTTCATTAGAGTCCACCTGTGCCTAAATTAATTCATTGGCCATTATTAGGAGAGGTAGACATCTCTTTATATACAGTCTCACAGTTGATGGTTTATGTCAGAGTAAAAACCAAGCCACAAGGTCAAGAGAATTGTCCGTAGACCTGTGAGACAGGGTTGTGTGAAGACACAGATCTGGGGATCTTCTGGGGAAGATCTGAGCACGGTAACCTCCTTTATTCTATTCAAAGCCCTTTGTCCCGGATTACTCAGTTTGGCTAAGCGGCCAGATCTAGGAAGACTGTTAGTTGTTCCAAACTCTTCCAGTTGAGAATAATGGAGGCTACCGTGCTCTTGGGCACTTTCAATGCTGCAGATTTTTTTTTGTATCCTTGCCCAGATCTGTCTCTTCACACAACCCTGTCTCGCAGGTCTACGGACAATTGTCTCGACCTTGTGGCTTGGTTTTCACTCTGACATACACCATCAACTGTAAGACCTTATATAAAGAGATGTCTGCCTGTCCTAATAATGGCCAATGAACTAATTTAGGCACAGATGGACTCTAATCAAGTTGTAGAAGCATCTCAAGGACCATTGACAGAAGTAGGATGCACCAGAGCTTAATTGCAAGTGTCATAAAAAAAGGGTCTGAATACTTATGTAAATGGAATATTTTAGACTTTTTTTTTCAAATTTTACAAAACACTCCAAACACCTGATTTTTTGTGGAGTGTTGGAGTATTGTGCGTAGATTGATGAGAAAAAACCCCGAATTGAATCCATTTCAAGATGAGTCTGAAATATAACAAAATGTGGAAAACTTGAAAGGTCTGAATACTTTCCGGCTGCACTGCATCTTCTTGTTTTGCCTCAGGGACAAAAATAAAAAAGCATAAGTATACAATATAACTAATAAAGTGTAGTTATCTATAAATGAAACATAATTGTACACATAATTATAATAAACTGAGCTATTCCCACATTGGTTTTCATGTCTACTAGCTACCCCAACTACCATTTTAGTCCTATGAAAATTACAAATGCAATCACACCTAATTTTATCCTTAATATCTTCTTGTGTATTTGTTCCAGAGACCTCAACTATTGACACAGGTCACACAACATTAATTAAAGGACAATTCCGGCGCAAAATGAACCTAGGGGTTAATAACACATGTGTACCGAGTTCGACCGTTCGCTGGGATTTGTTTTCATGCTAGTCGAATGTGACCAGTTTTATTGCAAACCGCTTATTAGCGTTTAACGCTAGCCTTCGGGGCACACGTACAGTAAAAAGAAATCACTATTTCTATACCACTAACAAGGCTCAAAATAGCACCACACTTACACAGTAGCATAATGAGGGTCTCTACATGTAAACCGAAGCATTGAAAACTTTGTAAGTGTACAGGCAGTTTATTAAAAATAAACACATTACCGTGAACATCCCCAATCATTCGTAAATCGATCTAAAGTGCATTTTACTCCGGATAATTCCTTTAACAAAATTTTACAGGTCTTAGTTTTGGGACTTAAACATTATTTACACAAACTCTGAGTAAAACCTGAGATGGTGCAGCAACCATTTTCCTGGAGTATGTCTGATTTGACATGGAATGACCCAATTACTATTACAGTAACAAATACAAATAGGAAGACATTTTCCCAGACAAGTAGAATTATGGAACAGACTGGATACCTGCACACCTGAAGTTCTGGGCAGTCAGTCCCTTCTCCACAGCCAAGCATGTAAGGATGCTGAGGAAGCTGGTGGTGACTGACTGGTGATTGTCTTTCTGAACTTGCCCATGGAGACGCTCTTGAGTCTTAGTTAGAGTTGAAAGACCAGGCTTGCTGTCCTCTCCCAAAGAGCCCCGTCCTCTCTGTGCAGCTACTGCAGAACGCAAGGCCTCCACCCAACTCTGTGCCTTAGGTTCATTCGCTGCCTGCATACAGAGTACCTCATTTGCAAAGACTGCCTGGAAGCGTAAACAGCCACTTTCCTCAGATGCATCATGCTGTACAGCAAGGCAGGATGCAAGGTGATATTGGAGCAATGGTTCAGACAGACAACATTTATCCTCAGTTGGGAAGGCTTGCAGATGGGTATGTGTGAGCACAAAGTTAAAGGCCCTCCAGTTATTGAGGTCACAGAGTTGTTTTAACTGGCCCACCTTGAGGACACTGGTGCACTGTTCTATGAACAGAGGTAAGGTGGTGGGTCGCTTGGTTGGAGTAAGCTGTGCCAGCAATGTGGTTGAAGCAGATGCTTCAAAGGCAGTTCTACTGGAATAGGTCGGGTCTTTATGTGGTCGGGTGGCAATTACACATGCCCATAACAACCTGCTCCACTCTTGTGCCTCCCACTGGCAGGAAGCTCGAAGCTGCAGGAGGGTACTGTTAAAAAAGAGTGCCTCCAGCACATGTCCATCTTGGCCTTGCAACGGACCAACTGCCTGGCAGTGAGAGAGCGACAGTGCAGTACAGAGTTGCCTGTTACCACTACTGTCCAGGCTGTACAGGCGAAGTTCACAGTTGGTAAGTTCGACATGACATGAAGTCCAGCGGCCCCTAGTGCCCTCTCTCTGTTCCAGCGCTCCCTGTTTAACCAAACTGGAATCCCATTCTGGATTTGCTGTAACAGAAAACAAAACAAAAGATCATGGAAAAGAGAGAGGCACTTAACTCGGAAACAGAGTAATCTCAAAATGTATGTAAACTTAAAGCATTATACCAATTTAGCATAAACACATTTTATCACTATTTTTATTATTCATACTAGACTTTTTGAAGAGCTCCTTTCTGATGCCATAAAAACATCTCAGAATGTCTAAGCAGGAAGAACAATGACCGTGTTGTATGTGTTGGGAAAGGAGATGATAGTTTAAACAAAAAATTGCAGCTGGCAACATGATTTGCCAGCCAATTTGCAATCAGTGTCTAGACACAGTATAGTAAATTGATGGAAAGACACAATTAGTGTCTCTTGTGTGTTTTATCATAGAGGGTGTGGATGCAGCCCATCTCCACAAAATCAATGAAGTGACCCATATGGCAGTTCGTTCCATTCGGGCCATAGCAGGCGTCCCACATCAACATGGGCCCAAGCCCAGAATTTTTAGAGTGAGAAGCTCTCAAAGGGGGTTAGTCCATGGGCCAGATGAGATGTCGGTACCACTCAAGGTGGCAAAGGTTGCTTATACTTTTTGAAAAGATACATGTCTGTAGTTAACATTTTTGTCTGATAACCCTTCTGGTCACAGCTAAATTAGTGTTATCAGCTGTTAAAGTTACCCTCCCCCATTGAAAAAACACATTTTTGATGCAGGTGCCTATCTTGCTATTGGCCTTTGTTAAAGACATATTTGCATATTTTGTTGTTTGGTATCATTTTAAAGGGGACAATCTGAGCTTTCATTCAAGCCCATTTGTGAACACTTTGAACAAATACAGCCGACCCTGGAGCTCTTCAAACTTTTAATCACACAATGTTTTCTGCCATTTCCGCCTAAATCATATTTTTTCTTTTAATCCTGTGGCATCGGGGAGCATCAGAGATACAAAATACAAACACTGCAATACTGGCATGACTAAGGATTCAGAAAATGTATAATTTACCCATATTATCTCATTCTGTATATCAGGCATGGCGTTTTTTCGAAGAAAGATATTTTTGCCAACCTCTGAGGTTTCCTTTGCTATTGGACTCTGACTTTGTGATTTTGTAGTTTATTTTGCTATTGCTGGTCCTGTCCGTACTGTCTGACCACTACTATTTGATCTGAGCTTCAGACAGTGACACATGTATGCTTGTTTGTGCGAGGCCAAAACAAGTGCTTGAACATAATTTCTTGTCCATGAAGGAGTTGACCAGACCAGGGTCAAACTGGAAACCAAATATGATCGGGCCAATGAGGACAGCGTGAGCCACAGATGGCGTACCAGCCCCACCAAATGGCCCATTGCTCTGCCCTGTGCCAGGTCCAGTGGTATTCCTCCATTCCTCCGCAGCCAGCCTCATGCTCTCCCCGGCGTAGACCTGGCGGAAGGCTGTGGTGTTGAGGGCACGGCATGCCTGCCCCACACAGGCACAGTAAGCCTTAGCTGACTGACCGGCAGTGGCCCTGCGCGGCTTAGATGGCAGAGTGGCCGGGCTACCTCGCCAGCGCCTCCTCCACCTTGGGCAGGTGGATCAGCCCCTGCTCCTCTCCCCCGTGCAGGGCAGAGAAAGGCCCGAAGCCGTGGACGGGTGATCGCCCTGAATAGGGTTTCCCCCAAGAGCGTATCGTCCCTTACACTCTCCTCCGGGTTTGCTCCAGTGAGCTACTCTCGGAGGCCATGAAGGACACCTGGTCATCATCATGAGACCCCAGAGAGCTCTGCAGCCAGCCCAACCGGCACATTCACCTCCCCCTGCTCGACCAGCAGCCACTCAGGAAGCGCGAGTGGCTCCCCAAGAGAGGCAGACTGGGAGGGGGGCGAATTCTTTTTTTGTAGGGTGGTAGCGGAAGACTGTCTGGTATTGGCCAATATCGCCCTACTCTGTCTGTGATTGGCTGGGATATGCATGAGAATACGCCCTACTCTGTCTGTGATTGGCTGGGGTTATGCATGATTGACAGTTGCTGCCTCTCTGGCTAAATCGGACGAGAACGTTAAAAAATCAAAAGACAAATCTGATGGGCTTCTATCACTAGTATCAGCCATCAGCATCAGCCAATTAACATTCTAAAGAATATCTGGGTTCATTGAATTCAACATAGAATTTTAGAACCTTCATTTGTTGCGGAACTTAGAATGTTCAAAAACCTACACCTTTAAGGGTTAATCAATGCAATGTTAGCTACAGGTTGCTATGCTAGTTGTCAGTTAGACTCTGGCTCACGAAGTTTAGGTAGCAGTACTACTACCCATATATAGAACACCTATCAGTAAGGAATTAAAAAAAATAAGTTGGGGGGTAACCCCCCAAATACAAACAACCTATTTTACAGTCTTTGACAACTTCAACTATCAGTTGCGTTAAAATTGTTTCAACGTCCACCACCAGAATGATGATTTGATTACTACCCATCTCCATAGAAACGGACGCGGTAGTAGCCTTCTAGCCTCAGCTGGCCAATCACAGGGCGAGTAGGGCGGGACTCTTCCGCTACCACCCTACAAAACAAAAAAATCGCGGGAGGGGGGCCGTTGGCTTCCATCTCCTCAAGCAAGCAAGCCCGGAAGGGGACAGCCTTCGGCCCCAGCCTCTCGCAGTGCGAGCAGAATTGTGGGACCGCCAACTCTGTCCGGGCATGATATACCCAGACAGTTTATGCAAATGGGATGTGGGTCCAGGGCAGGGATGAACTGCCCACACTGCTTCATTTGGGCGGCATCGGACATACTTGCTTTTTTATGATTTGATTTATTATTTTCAGAGAAAATGTTTATTCTGTCATCCGTCAGTTGTTTCAGATTCTATTCTTCCGTTCTCAGACGAGTGGCAATAGACGTCGCTGAAGAATGAAAAAGGGCTTTCAGACATAACCTCCGGAGTATACGTGGAGGTTTGTCAAACGGAGGTCTGACCCTTCGGGTGATTCAGATATTATGCTAACCTGCGGACCTTATACTGACCTATGTGTGAACGACATACACGCACATTACAGAATCTCCGTGTGGCTGTCGAGTGAGGAGTGGGGGCTTGCAGAGTTCGCAAGAGGCGTGTTATAACGCAAAATATATGTGGCCGCTGTCACAGCTGTTGTTTTTGTTTACAAAATCTATGCATTATGTAGGCTAAAGAAGAAAAATCTATTGTACGTAGGCTAATACTTGAAGTAGTCATGTAAGTGTGCATAGGCCTACTTGAAGCGGACCTACAGTATTTGTATGTGTGCTTCAAATAAACACATTTATCTGTTTTCAACGTCATGTAGCAGAATTACTTGGCAATGGAACCCAAATCTGGTTTGCGTTGGAGAGAGCATGCACAAACTTGTAGGCTTTATGGTACCAGCCAATTCAGAAACTCAAGACTTCAAGGCCATCATATACAACGTTTTAAAAAAACAAACAAAATACTAACATAACGGGGAAGTGATTAGTTTTTTCCAAAAGCATCTCCCCTGTCCCAATGGCAGGTGCCTTTTGTGGGATACGCACCTGCTAACTACAGTCTATCAAATGTGATTAATGATAATCTGCCATTCACATGCCTTTTGTGTGCTCCTGCAAACTAGTCAAATACTATTGCATTTAAATAAGGAGCTTGTAATAAAGTTGGGTTTTCTTCTTTTCATTTTCTCTAGCTAGGCATTATTCATTCTCAAGACATCCAGTATCAACAAATATCGGGCTCAGCAGTGAGGTCATGAGAAGGCTATCAATGAACAGAAAACCGACCGTGTTGGCTAACAATTTATTAAATACTCTTATATTAAACTGTAATACTGTTATTGTCATCAATGACGTCGTTGTACTGCCTTTTCAGCGCCTTCGGCTTATGAGGATTTGGTCTTCTGAATTTCTTTTGGCCTTCCGATGCGGTTGTAGGCCTACATCAACATGTCTTTTGCCGTTCCCTTCATGTATTCGATCACGACACTGTCTGCCCTCATGTAGCTCCGTGACGTCTTCGTCTTTCCAGGTCGGCGATTTTCTGGACCGCATTGTGCCACTCCATCATGGTCATGACCCTGGCATTTAAGTGCTCCCGCCACATGGACGCACAAAAGAAACGTCATTGACACGTCCTCACGTGGTGTGAGGTGGTGCCCAACCGTTTAACATCCGCAGAACCTCCGGTCTTACACGTATGTCTGAAAGCCCTGAAAGAGTGTTTGCTATTGGCCGTGACGGCTAATATATAGCCGAGCCGTTTCGCGCCAATAGAACCTATTAGAGGAGTTCAGTGGTGATCGAGGAGTGTATTCCCATTGATTAACGCTGAGTAGTTCGACTGATCGAGAACCATTAATTTTCATGTGAAGCACCAGAGTCAGTGTTTGTGGCCCTGCCCTGAGGCTTTTTAAGTTTCAGGTTTGACCCAAACAAGCATACATTTGTCACTGAAGCTCAGGCAACAGATGCAGATCAAATAGAAGTGGTCAGACAGTGCTGACAGGACCAGCAATAGCAAAATAAACTTCAAAATCACAAAGCCCAGAAGATGGTTGAGTATAAATTAAAGTCAGAGTTAGGGGTGGGCGATATATATCGTCTGCGATAATATCGTGATTGTTGTTTTAACGATGTGCAAATTGACATTATCGAGTATTTAAATTTACTTATGGGGGGAAAACACTCGAAATCACGCATTGAAGACTCATACATTCCCAGGAGGTGTATGCGGGAAAAGAGCAAGTGTCACGTGATCACTGGTGGGTCACAACGTTGTCACACGCACGCCTAATGTTTATTTTGTGCAGCGAAAGTATCCTACTTGGGATTTTATGTGGCTACTTCTGTTCAAGTAGAATTGATGAGACACATTTTTTCCTACACTGTATTATATGGAGAGAAAACATTAGCCTTTGAGTATTTTAATAGTCAGTTGTAAACAAAGAACTATTCTCATGTAACTCTTTTGTAAATGGACTTAAGTTCGCTTTAAATATCTACGGTTACCGATTATGCTAACCGTTAGCAACCGAGATGTACTCTGTTGGTCTGCTTAGTTTTACAGTGAATCCTATGCAAAGGTTTAAAAAGGAACTTCAGCTTCAGACTTTCTCTTGGGCTCTGTTAGGCCTATTCATCTTCTCTAATGTAGCTGGCTAGACCATGTCATTGCCACACACACAAGTGGGGGCAGAATTGGAAATGTGTCAGAGTGACAATGCATTGGTTGATTTGGTTAAAAAGTCACAGGTTAGGTTACTGGTTATTATTGTAATGATGCTATTCATAAAGAATGAGCTGTAATGTAACTCAGACTTTGACAAAAACAATGTTTTAAAGGATATCGACTAATTATCGTTATCGTCAAAATCACAAAAAATATCGAGATATTATTTTTTGTCCATATCGCCCACCCCTAGTCAGAGTCCAATAGCAAAGGAAACCTCAGAGGTAGGCAAAACTATCTTTCATGTATTTTGTATCTCTGATTCTGCCTGATGCCACAGGATTAAAAGAAAAAAGATGATTTAGGCGGAAATGGCAGGAAAATGTGTGTGATTAAAAGTTTGAAGAGCTCCAGGGTCGGCTGTATTTGTCCAAAGTGTTCATAAAAGGACTTGAATGAAAGCTCAGATTGTCCACTTTAAAATGATACCACACATAATAAAATAAAATATGCAAATGTGTCTTTAACAAAGGCCAATAGCAAGATAGGCACCTGTGTCGAAAATGTGTTTTTTCAATGGGGGAGGGTAAATTTAACAGCTGATAACACTAATTTAGCTGTGACTTCAGAAGGGTTATCATACAAAAATGCAAACTACAGACACTACAGACTTTTCAAAAAGTATAAGCAACCTTTGCCACCTTGAGTGGTACTGACATCTCATCTGGCCCATGGACTAGGTGTCGTTCTATCCCATTTCTTAGTTTTCAGCCATTTTTAGAGCCTTGTCAGAGAGAAAGTACATAAAGTATACCTGATTTAGATTTTGATTACCACTAAATACATTTTGGAATTCTATGGAAAATGGCCCTCATCACAGAATGTCAAAGCTGTACATACTGTACCAAAGGAACCATGAATATCAGAAGCTGGAAAGGCACATTCAGAAAAAAGCACAAAATAGATTTGATAGGGTGATCTAGAACCTGGCAGATTTGATATGGAATCTCTTTGAATAGAGGCAATTAGTTCAACAGGCTTGTGTGACACTGGTTCCACATGAGGGTAAAGACAATAAAAAGGTCGTCGTACCTTCTCCTCTTGTCCTGAAGGCCAAGGTTTTCAACATATTTCTGTCAAGTACTGGCAAGCCATTATCTGTGCAGGTGCTGTAGTTCATATCTGAGTGTGATCGGTTGTGGCCACGCTTAAAGCTGCCATTATTGAGAGTACTGCTATGGACAGCAAGGTCGTTGGTCGAGTGGGCCCGACACCTCTTTCCATGCCTATAGCCCAAGATACTGTGGGTGGTTGTCTGCTCAGTCCAGGCCCAACTTTTTGAATCTTCTTGATGCTGTCCAGCCAGAAGGTTCCACATCCCACTTAGTTTGCACAGTACGGACACCTCCTCTAATCTACATGGCTGTAGTTGGCCATCACCCTGGCTACTTTCAAGAAAGTCTTCTGTGGCCTCCAAGGCAGGGCTGACATCCTCAACTTCCACACCTTCCATCACTTCCAGACTGTCACGACAAAACTAATCATAACAAAAGAAGAGAACACATTGTAAGTTTTCATGAAGCCAAGAAAAATTAGCTAAAAACTCAAACACAAGTGCTTTATTCATCGATGAAATGCTTCATGTGCGCCTGCAGAATGTTAAAATTGTTGAGAACATGTCCTGACGTGTTTTAGTCTGTGAATTTGTCCTGTTAGCAGAGGGATAGCAACAGAAAACCCAATATTGAAATCCCTGGGGAAATCTCCCTTATTTTCAAGGCTCAATGTTGACAGGCATAGTATGACATTGTATTATGATAGCATTAAACTATGTACTCGAATGGCTTATTGCTTTTCTAAAACTGTTACTATAAATACCTGGCAAAGTTTCATAAAGTAAAGGCACAGCAACTATAAATATAACGAGTTATTCCTAGATAATCATTTTTCCGCCAAGAAATATATTTCCTCTATCTGAATGGTTGCCAAGCAACGTCGAGATGCAGCTACTATCAAGTTATGGTAGCGCAGTAATATAGAACGAAATGCGGTCAAGGTGTATGTTTATGCTGGATTTAACAATGCCATTGAATGCGATTCAGCCAATCACAATCAAGGACCGGAACTATCAGTTTTATTAAATAAAATACTTTGAATTAGGATGTTAAAATACAGTTACTGTATGAGTACAGAGTAGGAGAGAGCAAACAGGTATAAAGGGCCATCACGTCTGGCATTATTAAATGAACGCCAACATAACATTATTACGTCACGAATATGCTAATTGGAAGGTGGTGTCACCAAGCGTTTACTTGAGACGATGCGCTTAACCCATTATGATGATGAGGAATTCTACGCTCAAAATAATAATAATCAATTCATTGGCTAATACAATAACATAATTAGCTGATGTGTACAGTCCTTTATCTTTTTATCCGCCAGTTGCATTGATTACCAGTTCACGCCTGATTGTTTTAATGATACAAATACTGCAATAAGTTGTAACAGTAAAACAACCACATACAGTACACAACTAAGTTGTTCATCTAACTTTCATTTGATGTCAAACACAGTGGAAATTGTTTCAAGTTTAAGAGTTAGAGTGAATAGGCACTAGATTAGTAGGGAAATTTTGCTAATTGAGTTTAATGACACTATTGACTTCCATAAATAAATCAATCAGGAAAAAATTCACGTTGTAGGCGAGGTCAGTGTTATTGTGCGTGTGTATGTGTGTGTGTGAGAGAGAGAGAGAGAGAGAGAGAGAGAGAGAGAGAGAGAGAGAGAGAGACACCGTGAGAGAGTGAGCATGTGTGTGGTGTGTAGTGAGACTTATTTGACTGGTCATGTTAATAATAATGTATTTTCTGTGTGTCAGATTCTGTTAAGTGTGTGTGTATATATCTGTGTGTGTGTGTGTGTGTTTGTGATGCATGTGAATATAATCACAATAATGATATCTTATATTTAAGTTTCAGATTAATCAGTTGAGGCATTACCAATTTCTGGCACATTTCCTGCTTGGCCAGGTCCCAGGCCCATTGGGTGTCTGAATATCATCATAATCATAATATCTATTAACCTGTTAAGTTTCAGACCGTTCATTCAAAGCATAGAACATTTCTGGCACATTTCATGCTTGGCCAGATGGTGGCGCTATGCTAGGCATCTGAATTGCACATGTGAATATCACCACAATAATGATTTCCAATATTTTATACCTACTAAGTTTCATATAAATCAGTTAAGGCCCAGGCTACTGGCTCACATGCCAGCAGCACTCTTGAGGCATCGGGGAGTGAGGTTTACCAACGTTCCACAAGCACAGCTAAGCTAGCTGGCATCCGTTACACAAGATACTAAAATCATAACATATAAGTAAGTATGTGAACCTGCAAGGCGAAACCAGTCGTTTTGTGCACGGAGCTATTTTGAGAAAATCCACGATAAACAAACGTACAGGTTAAAATGTCGAATTTCACATTTTCGCATAATTCGACAGTATACAGTCTACACTTTCATATTGTGAACAAATTTCACGGACTGTTAAACCCTTACTTTATTTAGGTGAAGATTCAACACATTAGCAGTCATTCCCTTTGTCCACGTCGCTATAAGGTTTTACGGTAGGCTAAAGCTAAAATGTACTCATTACTCGTTACTCAATGTGTCAGCTCGTTCTCGTTCTTGGCAGATGTAACCGAATATAAATGTAAAAAACTTGCCCTTCAGGGCACAAACGGTCAAAAGCACAAACTTTTTGAAATATCCTGGCGTCATTTTAGGCACCAGGAGAAGTTTTGATGCTCTTTGTCTGTCTCTCACAGAGGACTGCATTACCATGCATATAGACTTTATAACCAGCTGGCTAGTAATTGGGGGCCAAGCAGCGAAGCTATATATCGGCTAATAATATATCGGCCGCCGATATATCGTGCATCCCTACAAAAGAGTATACTACTTATATATTTGCCATTGAACCATACAGTAAAAAGTTGTGAAATTTTCAGGTATGGTTACCTGTACCCCCCCCTACCCATAACCCAAAACCTGGGGTACTGCACCCAAAGGTGGCGCTATTGCCAAAAAAAGTGAATTATGCTTATTTCTCCTTACCAGATTGACCTAGACTCAAAATTCTTTCATCATATTAATCTCTAAATTCAGATGCATATTTTTCATCCTGGTCTTATGCTCTAAAAATTTTTACTTTTGCCACAATTTCATAGAAAAGCTAAACATTATAAAACGTTTCACAGGCTTCAAAAATTATAAAATCTTCACCAAAATTCTCACAGACAATGTTTAGACCAAATCACACAAAAGCTATCAAAAGAATTTTGATATGTTGTTCCATTTCAGAGATATAGGCCAATGATGTTGGACCACTCAGTCCTTTTTTCCTATATCACCTATATTCCTATATGAGTACTTTTGTTATTGTATGGAGGTGGATACCATTAACAGTGCAAATTTTCATAACTGTACTCTTTTTCAAAAGCTCTTAATTCTCTTGTGAAATGTTTGCTTGGAGTTTTCTTGTTGTGTGTTTACCAATACACATTTTCACCATGTGAATGTGACTTAGCAATATGAAGGATTGTCAGTGGATCAGTGGGATAATGCCTTGTACTGGTGTTTCTTAGCTGCACATGCAGGTCATTTAAGATTCACATTGATCACCACCTGAATGACATCAGGCAATTAACATTCACGCTCATCAGTTTCCAAGAATTGCTGAGACACAGTATGGCATTAAGGGGAACTTCTTTGTTAACCATTTTTTCTTCATAATTAACTCTTTTAGGAAAGGCCTAAATTATATTGTCACATTTGGGCTTGGAGATTTCTTGATGTTGTTTGCTTACCAATACACATTTTCACCATGTGAATGTGACTTGCCAACATGTCAGTGGGATAATGCGATTAGGGTTGCAAAATTCCCGGAATTTTCAAAGTTGGAAACTTTCCATGGGAATTAACAGGAATACATGGGAATTAATGGGAATAATCTGGGAATTTTTAATATGGCAAGTTAGTTTATAACAGGGAACTTAAATGTAGTGGACAAAACCCCATCTTGCAGCATAATACTAGTTAAAACAACCTGATTTAATGCAATTTCAGTCAAATTTCTACCCTGCACATACGTCAATCCCATGCACACAGCAATCAGCATAGGCTACTAGACGTAAAGGAAACCTAAGGAAGGTGCGTTCATGTGCATGGGGAAAATAAATTCCCAGTGAAAACGTCATCTCATGTGCGAATAACTGGTGTGAAACTGGGAAAAGTTTGCGAACAGAGTTGCCCAGTTATGTGCTTGTCGTCACTTTTGTCCTCATTCAAATTGGTGAACGTCATTTTGCACTGTAATTAAACTGTAATGGGACGATTAATCTGTCTGATTAAGCTAGACAATTTATATATAACTTACATAATCTATAAGGTTTAGTTGGTATGTGTCATTTTTTTTTACTTGTTTTACCATTTTCTGGGATTCTAACTGAACAAACTGACTCAGTTTATGTTCCAACCAATCGGATTTTGTTGTTAAGTGGCGTGGTGTATCTTGGGCAGTTCAGTGGTTTCAGTGTTGCTAGCTTAGCACGCTAGTAAACCATAGGCAGAGAATGGAATTCCCGCTAGCATGGTAGCTAGCTTTGTATGCTAAGCTAAGCGAAAATTTGAACAAACAAATCATATTGGTTATTATGAAACAAAATGTTAATGTTTGTATATGAAAAAGTAAGAATTACCAAAAATTCCCAGTTAATTCCCGTAAATTCCCATAATTTCCTTTAATTCCATTAAATTTTCCAATTTGGAATATTTCCAAAATTCCCCATCTTAACTTCCCATGGAAAGTTTCTAGTAAGTTTCCGGAAATTTACCGGAAATTTTCCGCCCCTTTGCAACCCTACTGGCGATCCTTAGGTTGAGAGTTTGAATCCCAGCTAGAGCATTATGATCAAGCTGCACACTTTTGGTCATTTAAGATTCACATTGAACAGCACCTGAATGACATCAGGCAATTAACATTCACGCTCATCAGTTCATCAGAATCTCAAGACAGAGCTTCTTTGTTAAGCATTTCTCCTCATAATTCACTCTGCCATATTTATATTTCTTCCATTAGTGTTCTTGACTACAAGTGTTTAATTTCCCCAAATTTTCAAAGATTATCAATACACATTTATACCATGTGAATGTGACTTTCCAAAGTTTAGGATTGGCTGTGGTTCAATGGGATAATGCCTAGTACTAGGGATCCATAGGTTGAGAGTGAAGTAACCTATGTGGTAAGACGCGCAAAGTGCCTGTAGCCTACTTGTTTTGAACATGCTGATGTTAGGCTCATTTGCAAAGTCCTCAACTCCTGTCGCCTTTCAAAGTCCAGCGTTTCTCAAACTATGGGCCGCGCGGACCAGCACCGGCCGTAACGTGGACATTGCTGGTCCGGAGCCGCGGAGTGAAATTATTCCCGGGGCTTTGTCTGATAATTTGCTGCGCAATTGATCAAGGAACCGCGGACCGACAGAAAAAGAAAACAAACTTTTCTGCAATCAGTATGAATTACTTGCTAATTTGGTGTCATCAAACATAGAGGCCTACAATTAAATGGTGGTATGAGCGTTCATTCAATGCGCGAGAGAAACTGAAACCACTTGATAACGTTGGTAGCAAATCTCCAATTCAACCTATTGGAAAGCTATTTAATTATGAAACTACATTTAATAGAACAATGTGGATTTATGCAACTTCCATAAAAACAGAGCACAGACTATAATACACTATCTAGAGTATTGTATAGTCAAATTTGAATAACGTGGCCAAAAGCTTGTGGCATAATTAAATATGTAAATATTCTTTCCATTTGCCTACCAGTATATGATGCTTGCATGAGGGAAACATCCCAAAACGATGACACCCATATAATTGCTGCTGTTTTGAGAAGTATTTATCATGCAACCATGCAAAAGCAATGGAACTATTCTAATTATATTTTACATTAGTAAAGCAGTCCTCTGATGTGCATGTTTTCAAACTTTTTGTGATCAATGTTAGCACTTTAAACACTGGCTGCTTTGAAGTGCATGTATAACAATATATCATAACAATAATAATTGTGATGTGATATAATGATAATTTGATGGGGGGTGGGTTCATGTAGGTGGGCCCTATGACCCCAAAGTATGCCATGACCGGGCCTCAGGTCAAAGAAGTTGTCTATGTCGATGGCAACACTGGCATACAAATAAAGTCTATCAAAGGTCTGACATTACTGTAGATCTGAAGTTAGCATTTTAAATGGGTGTTTTTTTTTAATACATAATGTTTTTGAACAGTTTACTTACAGTAATACAGCTTCTAACAAAAGTAGGGTGATATATATTTTACGTTTTCCCTTTAGTTGAGATCAAAATAAAACGTACACAACAAAATAACAAACACTTGATTTAAAAAAAAAAAATAGTCGTTTAGATTAGTCGACTAATCGAAAAATTAGTCGAAAGATTAGTCGTTAGAAAATTAGTCGTTAGTGGCAGCACTACATTCAAGACCCATTCCCAATCAAATCCAATCCAATCCAGTCCAGTCCAGTCCAGTCCATTCCAGTCTAGTCCGGTCCAGTCCATTCCAGTCCAGTCCAATGCAATCCCAACTCCTGCTCAGCTGCTTGGCCCCCACATTGCTGCTTGCAGCTATATTTATTAAAGTACTCGCATAGGCACTGATAGGTTGAAGCTGTTGTTGAAAACTCATAAAAGATGGCAATTATGCTAAATCCTCTTGCTGCATGTATGATGACCAGTCAGTCTTGTGTGTATAATTTACTTGATCAGTTTATTTTCTCTAAATAAGATTTATGTATGAGTAGTATGTTGTTAATGTTGCAATAATTATTTGGAGCAATTCAACTATCAACCATAAACTGTGTGTTTAGATTGGATATGTGCAGCAAACAAGTGACTCTCCTACTCTTACATTGACTTCCATTGTATTAAAAGAGCACCACATGTGGTGCAAAGTGGTACTGCAGATGAAGTACAAATTCAGTGGATTTATAGACAATATTTTTCAAAAATCTTTTCTCAATAAAGAAACTCGGCAACAAGCCCAAATTTTGGGCAGATGATCCTCACATACAGAATGATATATGGTAAAATGTAAAAAAAATCCTGTTAACTGTCCACGTGGTGAAATGAGAAGATGAAAACAGGCTTTAAAAAAATCAAGCCCAATTTAAAAAATGTTCTGACAATATGATAATGAAAACAACCAAAGTTAATGCATGGACATTACCTTATAATACATATATGAGTGGGGAAAAAATCTGATGAATTTGTGTCACATACTTTTTGAATGAGAAGCCCTCAAAGGTGATGTTTTTTCACATAATGAATTTATAGCCATTTTCAGAGCTTTGCAGAGGAGAAATTATACAAGATACACCCGATTTGATCGGATTTTTTAATTTAACAGGAAAATGTACTTCTATTCACATAGTTTCACTAATGTGTGTGAAATACCAAAATAGCCAATAATGTTGGAAGTTGAACAAAAAGGATTGTTCACGACGATGCTTAAAATGAATTCAAACTTCAAAGGGCTGTAGTTTTGGAACCATTAGTGATACAGATATACTATTTAAGATTTATGCATAGGTTTGGTCTACAAACACTTTTTTGGAGAGGGTGACCTGTCAGCCACTGGGTGGTTTGACACGGAATGACCCCCTTTAATCAAACCACACACACTTAATCAATTTATCAATTAAACAAGGTATTTTCCAAAGGCCGTGGAAAACAGCTGTGGTAACCCCCATTTTCAAGGCCGGAATAAAACACTGGTGGAGAAATACAGGCCCATCAGTAACCTGTGATATGCAAGGTAGCCGAGAAATGGGTGGCAAAACAGCTGATTACTCATCTTAGCAAAGGCCATTCACCACTGCACCCAATGCAGTTTGGCTTTCGAAGTAATCACTCCACAGAAACAGCCAACTGCTTTTTTATCGAGAACATCAAAATGAATTTAGACAAAGGTGGTGTAGTGGGTGCAATATTTTTAGATTTAAAGAAAGAATTTGACACTGTCGATCATGACGTTCTTTTGTCAAAACTATCCTATTTTATTTTTTCTGGGGATGCAATCAAATGGATGGAATCATATTTAACTGACAGAAAACAAAGCACACACATTAACAACACTCAGGGCTTTTCTCAAAGCCAAGGATTAGTGCTTGGTAGAACGGGTCCTGCTGAGTCGAATCCTTCAAAGACGAGGCAAGGCTTCTTCCTAGCATACGGAAAACACACAGTAGGCTTGTTTGAAATGAACTGCGTCTGACTTTGTCTGGCTTTCTACGTCAACAGTCTGCCTGATGTGACTCGCGGGAGATATCGTGGAATTTTGTTTGCAATAAATACAGCATACCTTTCATTCTTACTCATTAAAATGAGCATGATGACTGACGAAGTACATTCTGATGTAGTTTAAATAAACCACTGTTATCATACAGTTAACAGGCCTGCATTGTAGCACATAAATTCAATATCAAGTGTTTTCCCTATATGCGTGTCTATCTATATAACTAACAGCAGAAAATAACGGAATATCCAAACGTTTTCAGTAGGCTAGCCTACCATTGTTGCAGGAATCACATATGAGAAGGTATCCCTTCGATTTCGGTTAATTTTCGCATATTCCAACATAAGGAAGCAGCATGAGACACCCGTCAAAATCACCATGAGGAGATTCCTCCCAAATGGCCCTATCACGTCTTTGAACTGACGTCATGAGGAGGGGTTTCCGGTCGTGCAGACCGTGTAAGGCAACTGCAAGATCTGTCTGCAGGCTAAGACTCCGGCGATATTTAAGGTCATGTGACATGGTGACACGGTGGTAAGTCCCTCCCCGGCCGACAGAAGTCGGACAGGGTTTCTAACCAGTGAGCATTGCGTCCATCCCAGTATGCATTGTGTTCAACCCAGCATGCATCACATCAAGTCAGATCTGAGCAGATCTGCATGAAGTCGAACAAGCCTAACGGCTCCTACACACAGTTGCGTTCCGTCAACGCATGCCAGTGGGTGTTCCCGACGGTAGCTATGCAAATGACTTGAAGTATAACCGTACTTTGATTGGTTGGTGCCGTCCGTCGATTGGCTTGATTGGCCGGTGCCGTCTGTCGGTGCATTTCTCCCGTCTCAACGCGAGCAATGGGAGAAACGCGACACAACGGACCCATAATTCAGTTCGGCAACAGATGACGTGAGCCCATGTAAATTGAATGGGATGAGTCTCCAGCACTGCAACGCATGCCACTGTGTGTAGGAGCCGTAATGAAACAGACTAGCGAGTGTGCAGGAAGCTGCAGGTGCACACAGGATTTTGGGTATTCCAAGCACGCAGAGGATACATGCATGCATCCTCGAAAATCTCAGAACAAAGGACTCAGTACTTGATAGACATTGGAACAGTGCTTGGCGTGATTTGATGACGTAATATCCTTGAAAGAGCGGCTTTGAAGGACCCATCCTTGACTTTGAGAAACGACCCCAGTCTACATACCTAAATTCTAAAATAGGTGTCCCTCAAGGATCTATACTGGGCCCCCTTCTGTTCAGTCTCTATATAAATGACCTGCCCACAGTTTTTCCATCTGTAAATTTACAAATGTATGCAGATGCAGCCTCTACGTGCATGCTAAAAATAAACAAGCTGCACACCAACTCACTGAGGCCATGAGCAAGGTATCCATCTGGCTAACTAATTCATGCTTACACCTGAACATAAGCAAAACAATATGTATGTATTTTACAAAACAAAGTACTGTGTCTCATGACCCTGATGTAATAGTTAACCAAGAGAAGGTTAGAATGGTGCCTGACTTTAAATATCTGGGAATCATTCTAGACTCACAACTCTCATTTAAAAAGCATGCAAAAAAGGTTGCCAATATGGTCAAATTTAACCTGGCAAATTTTAAGAACATAAGACCATATGTCATATCTACCGATGAAGGCTCCAAAGCTCTTCTTGCATGCGATGATCTTCTCACATTTCTCTTCCCGTTTAACTAGCTGGCCGCAAACCAATAAAACAACATTGCAAACATTGGAGTCACTCTATAAACAGGCATTAAAGACATTGGATCGTAAGGGTAACAGCTATCAACATTGTCACATAGTCAAAAAACACAACATGTTTAGCTTTGAAAACTTCAGACACTTTGCTGATGCTCATCTTGTCTTTAAGGTACTCCGCAGGCTTGCTCCACCACTGGTCCAGTTCATAAAACAGAAGGACAAGGTCAATAGAGTAACCAGAGCAACCACCAGAGGGGACTACATAGTTCAATATAGACAAAGTAGGATTGGAAAAACAGCCTTTTCTGTCAGAGCCACAATTTTTTTGGAATAGTCTGCCCAATGAGTTAAGGGAGTGTAATAGTCTTTCCATTTTTAAAAATCAGCTCAAAACCTGGATTAGGGGCAATTACAATTGTAACCATACACCAAATACTTAAGTCTATAAACATACTTTTCTTTTTTCTTCCTGTATTTATACTGTATTCTTACTTTGTACTGTATTTAAGTGGAGGGTTAGGTGAGGTGAGCAATATCTGTGTCTGTTTGAGGGTATGCTCATATTTTTGCTACTGTATTTTTAAATCAACTTTTGCATTTTAGGGTGCCTGTTAAGATCTGGCTAGGGACAACAGATGAAAACTAGCACTTGTAGCTAACTCTGGCTTGTTTACAGCAAGTTCACAGAAAATGTAATTTTGAGGAAATTACCAGTGCATGAAAAAGCAAAACATACATTTATTTGGAAACAGTTGTGGGCAGAGGAAACAGTTGGCGGGAGTCATAGTTGATGACAACTGGCAGTTGAAATGGCTGAAGTTAAATAGTTGAATAGTTTAAATTGTTAAATTATTTAATAGGGAATTATTGTAGTGAGGACTTTTATTTTGAAACAGTTGTGGGCAGAGGAAACAGTTGGCGGGAGTCAGTTGATGACAACTGACAGTTGCAATGGGTGAACAGTTGGATAGTTGAAATTGTTAAATTATTTAATAGGGAATTATTGTAGTGAGGACTTGTATTTTGAAACAGTTGTGGGCAGAGGAAACAGTTGGTGGGAGTCATTGTTGATGACAACTGACAGTTTGAATGGCTGACCAGTTAAACAGTTGGATAGTTTAACAGTATCCCAACCTGCAAAAAATCATTTCATGGAGGTATCACACTAACCCCCCCCCCCCCCCCAAAAAAAAAAAAAAAAAAAACTTTATCCTAGGCTAGGATTAATATATAATGTCTAGTCAGTACACCAAATAAGGAATGCCTATAGATATAAATTGTGAAAATATGTAGATTTTGGTAGTTTGGTCTTTTCGTGTAGCCTTGGCAACTAGCCATCTAGTAGGCTATAGGCCTGAATAATATGCACATGAATTGACAAGGGCAATGCTAGTCACTGTTACAAACAGTGCAGCGTGCAAGACTAGGCCTATCATTATTTTTTACTCTTATGAGACAAGGGTAGCCTACACTTTGAAATGGGTCTTACATTTTCCTTTTTTTGAGGCACTGACTCTGCTATGAAGCTCCTGTTCCTATACACTGAACTGATTAATTAAGTTTGGGAGAAAGGAGATAAAAGGCAGAGAATATTTTTTAGGCAGAGAAAACATTTGGCGGTAGTCATTGTTGATGACAATTGACAGTTGGAATGGCTGAACAGTTCAATAGTTACCCAGCTAACACACGACCAAATGGCAACGTTGCCTATAAGTTGCCATTTGGTCATGGCGACATTACTTTCTGGCAACGTTGCCACAACGTTGCCTGCAGGAAGTTGCCATTAAGTAAACAAATTACGTTGCCACGACATAGTGGCTTGGTAATTTTGATAACGTTGCCTCTTGGTAGTGTAAGTGACGTTGCCACAACGTTGCCTACAGGAAGTTGCCATTAAGTAAACAAATGACGTTGCCACAACGTAGTGGCTTGGTCATTTTGATAACGTTGCCTCTTGGTAGTGTAAGTGACGTTGCCATTAAGTAAACAAATTACTTTGCCACAACGTTGCCTACAGGATGTTGCCATTAAGTAAACAAATTACGTTGCGGCAACGTAGTGGCTTGGTAATTTTGCTAACTTTGCCACTTGGTAACGCAAGTAATGTTGCGGCGACATAGTGTTGTGGTCATTTACTTACCGTGATACGTCAAAGTTCAGAATTACACCATACGAGTATTAAAGGTTGTTTCCATGTCCAGCACAAAGATTAGGTTTGAATGCTATGCTGGATATGTATGACAATTTCTAGTTTAGAATTTGTATTTCCATTTTATAGTGACAATAAAGGGCTCACCTTCAGACAGCAAAGCAAAACCCATAGGCTAACATGCTAGAAAATAACAGATTTTTTCTAAGTCAAACTATTTTCGAGCTGGAAAAATTAACCACTGGTTTGTATTGTTTATTCACTACCTAGGGATGACTCAATTCCCACAGAAACTATTTGTGCTCAACTAGGATTAATCCAGAACTACATAACAATTCTCAGTTCCACAAACTCTGACCCAGTTGAAAAAATAGCAATGACATATATTCAGATACTGAATTGATGAAGCATTTATTTTAAATGCATATACAGGGACCACATAAATAAATCACGACAATTATTTCTATTAAAACAACATTTGAAGTCAAATTCATGCGTTTCAAAGATTGAAGTGATGTACTAACAAACCACATTGCAGGGTAGGCATTAGTCAACCAGTACAGAGCATGAAGGCCTTGGAGCGGCTGAGGTGGAGAGTAGCTAAAACAGTGACTGCTAATCAGAATCCAATCCTAATGTTAATGCTGTTTCTCCCTCTTGTTATCCAATTACTGGCCACAATAACAGTCTTTTCTCCCAAAAACTCCACAATACTCATTTTGTAATCAAACACAGAGAAATTACAGTAAAAAATATTGTGCCTGTATGAAAAATTGCAATGATAATACTCTGATGAGAGCACAAATGACAACATACTGCAATGTCATGAAGAATGGCCATGAAAATTATTTTTCCCTAACAGGAATCTTGATTGTACTTTGTTTCAGTCACCTCAAAACAGTCATTGATCTTGAATTTTAGTACTCCGACTAATGTTGAATACATGCTAATAACCTTTATGTCAATCATGTCACAAATTCTATGCAAGTTCTGCAAAACACCAATGCTGTTGTGAGGGTTTTTTTTTGTTTTTGTTTTCCATTTCAGAGGACAGCTACTGGCACTTCAACAACCCCACACAGAGGGCAAAATAAAAAAAGGTTCTATTTTACAAAGGACCAAGACCACCAAAAAAAGATGACTACACAGCATAAACTCACACCCTAAAACTCGCCATGGTCCAAGGTCCTAGGTCAAGCTAAGCCTTATAAACACCATTTTCCACAGACCTTCCAACAAAACACACAAAGTAGCACACAGAGTAGCACTACATAGAAAGAAAGTAAACCCATCAAATGCTTCCACTTGAACAGGTAGACTAGGAATAATGGTCTGACAAGAAATGCGTTGAACAAGCTGGTGTCTGTATGGACAAGGCTTGAGGTGCAGCACAAATGTAATACAGCCATGGGTATGTCATTTACTAATCACACAGGACATTTTGCCCAATTAACAGAACTATATAAGAGGCTATTTCAAAATACTATCGGAAACAACAAACAAAGACTGTGGTCGGCATCTCCGATTTAAAACAGTGATTCACAAGGCATATAAGGGACAGGGAAACACTAGACCCCAAAGGTAACTGCCCCCCATTTTTTTTATCAAGCTGACGTTGTCCTTAAGCCGCAGAGGGGCTGGTTCTGCTGTTGCAGCTGAAGGTTGTCAAGATGTCCTTTTGCCTCAAGTCGTCTTTAAAATGGTGGATCCCAGCATCTTCAGTTCGGTTCCTGGAAAAGGAAAAAAAAAGGTAAGAATGTCTTACTTTCTGTTCACATACATACATTATGCTGAGAAACAGTTGAATAAAATATCCAGCGAAATGAAAAAGTGTGCGAGGGCAGCTATAAAAGAACAATTGTGTCTAACTAGCTGGGTTTGACAAATTGGTCTTGTTTTTATGCCTGTAGCTCACAGATAAGTGTGACCAAGTAATCTCCATGCTTGGTCACAACTGAATGGTTCAAAATAGAATAATAAACAGACTAAATTAACATACAAATTAATATATAGTAATAAATATATACGACATTTCTTAATAAATACACTTGTTACCAAAAGCCTTCAACTTTATTTGTATGATCACCACTTTTAAATTAATGTTACTGCCCCTTTAAGACGCCTTCCTAGCCACGAGCTAGTATGAGTTAGACGCGAGCAAGTTCACCTAACGGAAAAAAACGAAAAGATGCAAAATCATTCATCATGGGACAACATACAGCACCGAACTATATAGTAATTAAACACCTTTCACGTCTTTTCTATCACCAAACCGAGTCTGTTCCATCACATCTAAGCGACAATTTCGTGGTGCTTTCAATAGTATTGAAGACTGTTTTGGTGAGTTTCACTTTATTTCCTAAACTGTAGGCTATCTGTAATACTGAGTTCAATGAAGATATTACAGAACATGCTAGCTGCTAACTGTATAAAACCATCACCATTACCCAAATACAGCTCAGTTCTGTAAGTGTTTTTATTGTTTTCTGATGTTTTTATGTTAGAAAGGGAAATGTGTTTAAGATTATTCCCTATCTTTTGACATTTCGTGGATTATTTTACGGTTAAATAACGTTACATTAACTTAGCGCTTTGTGAGACCGTTTGGTGTTGCCATGGCGATAGTCAGTGGCGAGGGAAATGGCATGTACTAACGTTATTTACTGAGTGTTTTATTTACTTTTATGGCCTGTTGTGCAGGTGAGTTTATCAGTTTTCTTTCTATGATACAGACAGTTAGCTGTGCACTTCATCTCTCCCTGAGTGTTGGTGACAGGCCCATTTTTGGGCCTGTCCTGTGCTGTGGTTCATGGACTCGTATGCTTTCAGAAAAATAAAGTGTCTAATATCTGTAAGCGTTTGCCTGAAATTTGATCACAAATTCAATCTTATTACAGAAGCGATCATGAAATGGAAGCCAGAGCTGGAAGAGGAGGTGGAGCTCCTGATAGGTGAGGTCTTAAAAAATGCCCCTGCAGCCCACACCAAAAGTTTAAGGTGAGTTGAAACGAGAGAGGCAAATATCCCTCTAAATCAATTATACGAACATGCCAACTATTAGGGAACAATTATCATATTTTTGTACACCACCTCAAAATGATATGCAGATCCATGCCCTACTTTTTAAGCTTGTTCACAAGACGTGGTTACTCGTCTTCATCTTCAAGCAATAACCTTGGCGGCTCGACACCATCTACACGACGCTGTTTTGTTTTTTTTAAACCGGTTATTATTTTCCCCTGTCATGATTTATGTGCGCAATGTATCAGCCTTTTGTGGCCAAGTTACTGAAGCACACCATTAGCTTAACTTAGTGAAACATTAGCTAAGCTTACTACAACCTATGACTGACGCATGCTAATGTTTTCTCCAATAGTGCTCAGACCTAATGCAATACGTAGGCCTAAGCATTTGAAATTCCACATAAGTCACATACCTTGAAAATGAACTTTAGTACTTTAACAGCTGAATTGACAACCGAATTGCATGTAGTCTCCTTATTTCATGCGACAGCTTAACAAACTGTTTCAACAATGCGAATTAGGCCTAAATGTGAAGCCTCTGCACGGCCCGCGGCGCCATCGACTGGTCTGGCATATGCACTACAGTACTGTAGCGTCGGCGCAAAAAGACAGTGTTCGCGTTCTCCCGCGCAGGGGATCCTGGGATACGAGAGCGAACATTTGGGGGGTTTATGTCGTTATTCTCCTTAGTTTTGAGTGTAATGTTAGCGTCTTTATTGTAACATGTTTCCCTTTTAGTTCTCCCTCGTGTGTGATCCTTTATGTGTGGGAGGCTGCGTCCTCCCCTGTATGTGTAGTGTGTGTGCGTGCTTGACCTGCCCTGTTTGCATTGTGTTCTGTGTCTTGATCTTGGTCTGTATCCCTGCTCTCGTTCTCAGTGATTAAACCTTTTGATTGGACAACTGTGTGGTTCGCTATCAAATCTTTACATTGGTGTCAGAAGCGACTTTCGGACATGGCCTCCACTCAGCGAGAGAAGCTGGGAGAGGGAGACCGCACGACTGGGTGGAGGCCCACGCAAGAGGATCCAGGGAGAGCCCTTGTAAGGGCTACTAAAAAGCTCGGGGCCTTCTATCGCTACAGCCGACAGAGGAGAGGAGCCATCATCTGGAGCTGCCGTGGGAGAAGTTCTTGCCGGAAGAGGGGCCTGAAGAAGCGTTCGCGGAGAAGACGACGCTGGCCTGGGCGCTGACTCCGCTGCGAGCCGCGACGCGTGAGCAGAGCCGAGGGAGTGCGGCGAGGAAGAGATTCCTAGACGATGGACGGTTGGCGGAGCCGCTGAGGGCAGCGAACTCACGACGGTGGGGCAGCTTCGACGGAAAGGCCCTCTGAACTCTGAACTTTAAAACTTTTGGGTGCGTGTGAGAGGCCCCGTGCTGTCTGGGCGCCCGTTCTAGTTGGCCTGTTGGCCGGCGCCTTTTGAAAAAAGTTTGTGTGTGGAGTTCGATAACATGACCATCTCGGGGGTCGTGCCTTCGCCGAGGCCGCGAAGGAGTGGAACGGGCCGGGAACAGAGCAGTACGGCTCTGCGAGATGGCAACACGAGGAGGGACGCCGAAAACGGTAGCTGCAGCGGGAGAGCTCAGCGCGGTCCGGTTGCTGTGAAGTCGGTGCCTGTCTGTCCTGGTCGGCGACTCGACGGAGCGGAGTGGCGTTGGCGCAGCTTCATCTGGCCCCCCTCGAACCCCGGTGCTTGGTACAGTGTCGACGGTTGTAAGGCCACCTAGGGCCCCGTCTGGAGAGGAGGAGTGCCGTGGTGACACGCCGCGGAAAGGGCAGCCTGAGGGCGGCTGCTGAGAGGGAGCTGGTGACGAGCGGGGTCGGCCACGTGGCTGCTAGCACGCCCGAACTGGATTGCTAGCAGCGTGGCGCCCCGTTGAGTGAGGGTCGCACTGAACTGAGTGGCGGGCGACGCGCGCCGACGCTAGCATGTGGCTACCTCGTGGTCGTTGCCGAGGACGGCAACGGCTTGTTGGGGGGGCTATGTAGCGTCGGCGCAAAAAGACAGTGTTCACGTTCTCCCGCGCAGGGGATCCTGGGATACGAGAGCGAACATTTGGGGGGTTTATGTCGTTATTCTCCTTAGTTTTGAGTGTAATGTTAGCGTCTTTATTGTAACATGTTTCCCTTTTAGTTCTCCCTCGTGTGTGATCCTTTTTGTGTGGGAGGCTGCGTCCTCCCCTGTATGTGTAGTGTGTGTGCGTGCTTGACCTGCCCTGTTTGCATTGTGTTGTGTCTTGGTCTGTATCCCTGCTCTCGTTCTCAGTGATTAAACCTTTTGATTGGACAACTGTGTGGTTCGCTACCAAATCGTTACAGTACTTTTAGCCGTTTTTTCCTTACCGGTAGGCCTATCGTTAAAGGTGTGAAAGCGGTAAGAGGAAATACACCCGATGGTTTTGTGTAGACATAGCCCAATTCTAGGCGAGACATCTTAGTGCAACAAGCTACAAAACTCCAAAACAATGAAGCTTATAGCCAAAAACGCATGAAATCATGGTTCACTAACATTACAGCTATAGCAGCAATGTAAACTGTAGGCCTACAGTTTAGCTGCAATATGCTGGTGAATCAACACAAGATTATCTCCATGTTTATAAAGTAACTGTCAGACGTCGTACATTAAATGTGCATACCATATACCGGATCATAGCGCGACCATTTCACTCTCACACTCGCGTTATATCAACGCATTTACAATCCTCAATAATGCTTCTAACGAGCACAGACTGATAACAGTATGAACTAAACTTAACAAAGGAGCAGTATCAATACTTACGGCCGGGTAGCCTATCTGAACGCACAGTTATAATAATAATATTAATACAGAAACACCATCCGCATCTCCAGTCCACTGCTCCGTTATTCCCGCGACTTGGTAGCCTACCGTCGGCGCCGGCATCCTCACACTTGATCTAGGCTACAAGTGCAAGGGCGAAGGAATGACCCAGCAGCAGCAAAAAAGTCTAGCGTAACCAGCTATTAGCATATCCTATTTAAGTTTTTGACTAAATGTAAAATGACTGTTGACTGAATGTAAAATTAATATAAATGCACTCACCTGTTCTCTTTGTTCTTCACAGGGTCGGATGGAACAGCAGGTGGAAGACCATCGCAAAATTGAATTTCCACATTATTTTAAATAAAATATCATTTGTTAGTGTACAGTTGTCTTTTCTTTTGAATAGGCTCAACATTAGCAACAGCCAGTCAAAATGCAGGTAAAATATGAATGTGGCTTGTCTAGGCTCTCTCAACTAGATTTTGTGCGTGGCAGTCATAAATTGATACTTGTTAGTGCAGCTGTCTTGAATAGACTTGGGGTCAACATTAGCAACAGCCACCAGCCAGAATGCAGGTATATGAATGTGACTAGATTTTGTGGATTCTATGGGCAAATGAGGACTGCACATGCAGATCCGCCCTAACGTGCTGGCGACATTATGGCAACCTTTCTCAGGAAGGTTGCTACAATGTCGCCAGTATGTCTTCTGGTTGCCGCGACGTGGCGGTTACGTGCGAGAAACGTTGCCAAGATATGTTGCGGCAACGTAATCGCGTCTTTCACCCGCACGTATCGGCAACGTTAGAACTTACGTGGCGGCAACGTATGTTTGGTAATAAAGTTACGTAACCGCCACGTAACGGCGACGTAACTGTGTTAGCTAAGTAGTTTAAATTAAATAAAGTAGCTAAATTATTTAATAGTGAATTAATATATATATGCATAGGTAGATAGTTTAATGGATGTTGATAGACAGATAGTTTAATGGATGAAGTGAAGAAAAAAAGTGAGCTATCCAGTTTAATGGAGAGAGACACAGAGAAGAGGTTCCATTGAAGTTGCTGCAGTCAGTGAGAGCACAGGTGCAGTTGATTAAGTCGTTAATTAGCTCTGTGAGGGGGCCTAGTTGAGCAGTTGATGCTACTTTCCCAGCTGTGGCTTGGGACTGGAAAATTTGGCAATTAGGCCTAGCCGTTTTTCTCACTTGAAAACTGCATATTCTTAAGTGTTTCACACCATACTTATGTTCTGAGCAAATACATTCGTTTATTTAAGGTTAATGGGTATTAACCCTTAGAACCCGATTGACGCAAAGTGCGTCAAAAAACACACCCTTTCTTCTCTGTTACATTGCTCCGGAACGGTTCATCGCAGCGAGATGTAACCTTTATTGCACGACAGAGCAGAAGTGGGGCTTTCCAACGAGACTACACACTTGTCTGTACGATCAAGTATGAAAATTAAAAAAAATCATGAAATTAAATCAAATTGCATCATATTTACAGTCTATACTTCTCTGCATTCACCTGCACACACATTACTCTAGTTTGAATTACTCGCGAACCCGTGATCGCATCGATATGGCAAGCATATCAGATGAAAGAGGGGGCACAGGGCTATCCATTGGTACCATGTTTATCGATCGATCCTTCTGGCTTATAAAACCAGACGAAGTGACTGCAAAATAATAACGTCATGTACACAAACCAACGCTGCACACTCATTACTCTCGTTTGAATTACTCGCGGACCTGTGATCGCATAGATATGCCACGCATGTCAGATGAAAGAGGAGACTCAGAGCTATCATTTGATACCAAGTACATCCTTCTGGGTTATAAAACAGACGAAGTGACAGCAAAATAATAACTTCATATAGCTGGACTTACCCCACGTTTTTGTCTGTTCTTGTGACAAAGCATGTTTATAATCCAATGCTATCATGTGTTTCTCTATGGCAAAGCATGTTCATATTTCGGTTTTGAGATCCTAGCAAATTCCTGCATGGCATCCAATTCAAGGCTCACATTGCATCCCAATTTCAACAAATAAACACCTTTTTTGCCTTTACTTTGTTCATGGCAATGCAGTAAAGAGTTGAGAATTATTATGACTGCATACACACAGGCACGCAGGCTAACACGCAACCTCGGGTCAAGTCAGGTCAGATCAGTTCGTGTCACAGATATGGAGCGCAGAAAGGTCATTTTTCATCACTAAATAAAAAATGGCATTTATTTCCGTAAATCACACAGCAAATATTTCTGTAAATTGCTCAGCCCCAGAGTATCCCTCCAACATGGCAATTATATTGCCCGATTCAGGACAGTCTGCCCTACACACACATGAAATGCATGTAGAGCTGTGAGCTTGCTGTGGTGAGATACATGTCGAAATATAAGAATTTTTATAATACACTTTTTATATTTTAATTCTTTAAAAATCAAAATAAAATCAATGCTAGTATTAATACATGAAATGATGGCAGATCTGAATAGCCTAAACTCTCCTGAAAAAAACAATATATAATATATGTGTGTGGCACTTACAATGACCAGAATAAATCCTTATGAATAAAGGTAGTGAAAATGCCCTAAAAACAGCTTAGGGTTCTAAGGGTTAACCTTTGTTGCTGTGCCGTCCATGTTTTTCACAAATTCCGACTGCAAAGCGCTCGCAGCCGGAAGAACGATGTTATCACAAAGAATGTTTATTCCCAGACATCAAGAATGCAGCAAAGCTCATTGGAAATCATTTGTAGACTAAGCACCGCCTTGTGTAGCCTGACAGTCGTCACTGACATTGTCATGAAGAAATGTAAATTTGAAGAAACACACACACAGCAAAATCAATCAATTATTTCCTCAGAACGCCCGAAACCAGATGTCTAGAGCCACAATTTCCAGTAACATTTCCTGTAAGTTCTCAATAGCTAACCGAAATCGACTGATTTTTAGAAAAATGTTCAGAGGCAACATTAACACAATGTGTGCAGGTTCAACGATATGAGCATAACATACGCTGCATATCATTGGGCGTCACTATGTCAGACGGTAGTCTAAACCGTAACTCGACTTGCAAACGTCACATTAAAGAACATTCGATTTTACAGCGCAATATTAAGAGGTTAATTATAGCCTACTCACCGCAGGGACATGTAGGCCTAGGCTACAGCACCGGCCTGTATTTACCGGAGGTGTAACAGAGCTTCTTCTTCTTCTTCTTTAATTTTATTGGCGGTTGGCATCCAACATGGTGCATTACCGCCACCAACTGTTGGGTGGGTGTGGAGCATCAATGAGATTAGACGTTTAACAATATAAATAATTATAATAAATAAAATAAATAAAAATAAAAAAAAACGTTTGCTAAATCCTCTCAAATAATCTGGTTGATTTTAAGAAATCCATGAGGTGTTTCCAGGCTGATGGTATTACAGTTGAGAAAGAAAGTAAACTTTCCTATGTGATACTGCTAGTGATTTGTTTTCTAACATGATTGTTCTCTCATTATTAAATGGACAATCTAACAAAACATGTTCTACAGTTTCACTTTAGTTTTGGTTAGATAAAGTGCACTGACCCGTATCATGTTTCCCTATAATGTTGAGGTTGTGATTAAGACTAGTGTGACCTATTCTTAATCTAGTCACTAGTTTTCCCCCTTCGATTCCAACTCCCCTGTCTTTTAGAGGGAACCTGCCTCTGAATCTTATGTAAAAACCTGCCCTTTGTGTTTGTGTTCCATTGTTCTTGCCACATTTGATTTACTTTGGCTTTAATTATAGTTTTGACTTCACCTCAGCTCAGGGTACAGTCAGGTTATCTACATTTAATTTAAGGGCTTTTTTGGCCGTGTAACAGAGCTTGTCGGAGCCGAGTGTGTTCCTGCATCTTGGTCCATCACCAAAAAGGGTCCGTGGAACATTTCAGTCCATCTCAGCCCTTTGGCCTACATAGTAGGGGGGATTATCAACAAAAAAGGGCCTAATCGTTATGCGGTGGATAGAAGCACCAAAATTGGTACTGACACTCTTTATGATGTATCTCATCATTTGAGAAAGGGTGCCCAAAATGTCTGGTTCATTTAGGTCATTTTTTAAGGGAAAATCCAAGATGGCCGACTAAAACGACCCAAGGATAATAAAACATTACATAGTTGGGCATCATGGTTAATTCTGCTACTTTATTATTTTACATTTAATATATATTAGCCTGGGAAAATCCAGACCCTGGTAATCTAGAAAGATTAAGGGTCTGGCCGTGAACAATGTAATGATTGGAGTGGATTTCCAGGGTAAATATATATATAGATGGTTAACAAATAATATGTGCAAGATAGCCCATGAAAATAATCTTACATGCCTTTTATACAGCTCTAAAGGGGGGGAAACAGGCTTAAAGGAACACGCCACCCAAAATCAGTAGTGATATATGTTCTTACCGTAACTTTCACGAGTTGAGTCGTACCTCTCCCGCGTCGGTAGGTGCACTCAAACGCTCTGTCGCGCGGCGCGAATGTGTTAGCATGTTGCTATGCTAGCGGGCTCTGCCGTGGCCGTAGAGAGAGGCACATAGCAGTATTCAAACACCTCCACGTTTTACCTACTTAAATACAGTTGCACGAGTAGTTGATGAAAAATGTTAGGGCACACAACATGAAACGTGACGATTTTCCAAGCGAATAAACATGAGAACTACAATGTGTGGCGCAATAGCACTTGGGAGTACTTCGACCTAGCGTGGTAATATTATTAACACCTAATTGTAGATCCTATCCACCACAGAGTTTAGAATCCATGGATCGACCCTCAGCCTCTCCCTCCCCTCTGAGCGAGAGAGGCACACACACTAGAGATGCGCTGATGAGCTATTATTTCAACCATAACTGCATAGCAAAACTTATCATCCATCAGCCATCCATCAGCACCAAAGTTTGTTGACCAATTTTCAAAACTGCACCTGCCCACCATCCGCTGGTTGTTTTAATGTAGGCTATATGGGTGATGCAGCGCTGCTGACGTGAGGCTAGAAAGCCCTTGCCTGTTCTAGAAAGACTGATCTAATGCAGCAAATATATTAAAAGGCAAAAGTCGTACATTGGCTAGGCCTATCCCCAGAATATCAGCAGCAAACTCAGTCTCTGTCGCGCAAAACAGTCTCCAAATAAAACGCACATCGGCCTGTTGCCTATTCTGCCAGCTTGTGACAATATATCGTCCAAAATGCTTGATTGCATTGCATTCTCCACATTTTTAGCTACATTTTCATGTACCACATCAGCATTTTTGTTCAGTGAATCTTTTGTAAATTGCTTTACAATTACCGTCCATGTTAAATCTGCTGCATGAAGAAGAGTGAGTTCACCCGTGTCCGCTTGTATGTTAAATACGTCCATCTCACCTCAAAGTTTCAATGCGCGATCGGAATAATGGTTTCATATTTGTTAGTCAACTGTACAAAATACATTCGGGGCTGAAGCCCTGGCAAAATCAGCTGGCTACTAGGCCTACCCCTCGGGCACAGAACTTGTTCATTGACAACGTCATCTGTCATGTAAAACATGCTCCAAGAGAGCTCATAAAGATCAATCACACCCATTAGGCCCTTTAATGCAAATCGGATCAACGATCACAATATCAACAAGCTGCATTGCAAAAAAAAAAACATTTCAGAAGCCATTATTAAGCCATAGAGATGTGCTAGGTGTTATGGATCTCAGCTATCCTTCATCTCCTGGTTGCAGCGATACAACGAGACCGTTTGTGCACGTTTAAGGTACCTAAACAACGACTATATTAAAAGTTTTTTTTTTTTTTAAGAAAAGTTTTGGGTGGGCCTGTTGAAAAGTGGGTGGGCCTAGGCCCATCCAGGCCCACCCGTAGTGCCGTGCCTGGTTAGAACAGCTGGGTTTTTGGTGGTTAGCTGTGTCAACTACTTGCGGATAACATTATGCATCAATTCATTACCTGTGAGATGAAATGTTTGTGCCGCCAACCCCCTTGGATATCGCAAATGCCCCCACTGTCACTGTACTCCAGTAAACAAAGTCCCCAGTGCACAGGTGAATGGCTGCTGTGCAGCCTAAACAGTTGTGGAGTTTTAATCGTCAGCTGGACAAGTGAACGAAGTTACCAGCAAGAGTAGCAGCACAGGGGAATTATGAACTAGAACCAGAGACATGGCAGGTTCGAGCAAAAGGTAATGAAGAGGTTTATTTTTAACCAAAGTAGCTTTACTGATCAGACCTTTCTTGACACTGTTAGCTGGTCCTCTTGTTTACGTTTTTTGCTTCTTCAGTGGTCAGTGTGAAAAGTCGGTGGCGCGTCGGCAAGCGCAAGTATAAATGCGTTTTAGTGACGTCACATATTACGAATCGCAGGCTTTGCGGTTTGAAAATCGCGTTTCATCATATCGCGATATTATCGCAAATGCAATAAATCGTTCAGCCCTAGTTCTAAGACGTCTAAATTTAGTCAGAGTAGAAGTGGATTACGTGCGAGTGAGTTGTGTTGCGTTGTGTTGTTGGCCGATGAGTGTGAATGACGAGTGATTGAGACCGTGATTTATCAGCGATCAGTTTGTTGTTTTGTAGTGGACACCTCCTGTTGCCCGTGCACTAGCCTGTACATCTATAGGAAATAAACTACCGGAGTTTTGGAACGATATATCAGCCTCCCCGTCTCCTAACTTCTCATCTGCGTTACAATATGTTATCTTCAACCTTACTGTTGAATAGTTATTTGCTATTCTTCCACTAACTCTTACATTTGTATCGCAAAGCTGGCATGGTCATTTACATCCATCTTGTTCGCTTTGGTGGGGAATGATTGTTGTGGGCAATTTCTGAGCGTTGTAGTGTAGCTTACTTCACGATCGAGCTGGCGCATAACACACGTCACGGCCAAACGTTAGCGATTGGGTAAAATCAGATCCAATCGTTTCAAACTTCTACAGAGTCCACGCATCCAGCTTGCAAACGTTCGTCAATAGCCGAGATCCCAGACCCTTGTATAAGCAAAGCGTACCAAGGGGATGGCAAATGGCCAGGCTACCATTGGCCCAAATAGTGTGAAATAAATCTAAAATAAATAATTAAAGTAGAATTGCACATATAGTAGGGGGGCCTATGTGTCTAATTTGGGGGCTTGTGGGATTCGCATGTTAATTTTTGGAGAGTATTATATCTTTGTTCTAGGGGTTCTTAAGAGTAAAAAAAAACACGACCCAAATCAAAGGTCAAATTCAGAAAAGGTCAAATTTGGTGTTTTGTCCATAAACCTCACATTGCTGGTATTATAGCATAGGGTTTGGTGCCAAAAAGCAAAAATATTCTACAAGGTAGTGTGCAGAAGTGGACCACATAAACAATACAACATTATAAAACATTTTTTCAGAGCACAAAGTGCAGAGATCTCTGTTAAATCAAGTTTAAAAGACTTTTAGATTAGATTAAAATTAGATTTTCTAAATTTATTTGATGTGATTTCCTGTATTCTGGTGCATTTTGGGGATGGCCAATACTTTAATTCAATCAGATTCATAGCCTATGTGTTGATATGATGTGTTGATATTGAGGCAATGATTCCATGCAATGGCTTGGGCCCTCTGACTCCTTGGGTCTCTGGGTTTGGGCCCGGTAGGCCCGTGCAGTAATCCATCCCTGACCAGTGACAGTTGGCTGTTGATAGCTGGCAGTGATAGAATTTATAATATCGAATAACTTGAAGCATAGTGCTCTGTTCTTCATGGTTGGTGATATTAGTGACCTTCTAGCCTTCTACATTTGAGCAAGCACATTTTCATAGTTCATGGTGGCACAGTCTAGTTTCTGAGGTGTGTCTTTCTGTTAGTCAGGTGATGGGGTCAGATTTTGGGCTATGTATCCAGTGGCAGATATGTGTGGACTGGTGAATGACCCATCACTAGAGACATACGCCAAATTTCTTGTTTTTGTCCATGAGAGAGTATGGAGATGGGTATCACAGATCAGCCAACGATTACATTGTTACAGTGCAGTTATTTTACAACAGAACAAAGCAGTTTGGCACAGGAACTGCTACAAATCCACCTGTAACAGTGAGCATCTGCAGCATGCTAAGATTCGCTACTAGAAATCATGTGAAGCAGGCAGGACTCAGTGTCTTCAGAAAAGACGCGGTAGACCATCTTCTGAACCTGCAGCAACACCTGCAACTGCATCAAGTCCATCTAGAGGGACACTTGTTCAGCAGCAGCTGCTGCCAGCATAGATAAGTGCTTCTTCTGTCAGAAGCAGACAAAAGAGCGTCTTCATGAGGTGTCCTCTTTCAATGTAGGCAACCAACCAAGAAAGATAAGTAATATTTTGAAGTCAATGACTTTTAAAAGGTAGCCAGTGTAAAGATGCTAGGATGGGGGAAATATGTTCATATTTTTTGTCTGTGTGAGCAGCTGCATTTTGTATAAGCTGTAAGCTCTTTAGACAGGTATTATTACAGCCAGCATAATAGCATTGCAATAGCATTGCAATAGTCTATCCTTGAGATGACAAAACATTAATTTCTCGGCATTTGACCCACAGCGCCAAACAGTGGTCGGAGGACGCCACGGCAGAGCTGCAAGGCTGCTTTGCATGCACGGACTGGTGTGTCTTTGAGGGGAATCTGGAGGAAAGGGTCCCTGTCATCACAGATTATATACAATTCTGTGTTGACACAATCATACCAACAAAGACCATCAGGACATTTCCGAACTCTAAACCCTGGATCACTAAACACATCAAACTCAGAATGAGGGAGAAGCGGGAGGCCTTTAAGAGGCAGGACTGGACTACACTCAAACCGGCAAATAAAAAATGACATCTTTAAGGCTAACCTCAAATACAAGGACAGACTAGAGCATGAATTCAGCACCATGAACACAAAACAAGCCTTTCAAAAAATAAGAACACTCACAGGAATGAACAGTAAACACAAACTACAGGATAAATCAGACCCAAGCTCTTTTGCCATAGAATTAAACAACTTCTACTCCAGATTCGACACAGTGGACCACTCAGACACCTGCAGGACTCTACTCAGGGATTAAAGTGAAAAAAAATCGTTTGACTGAACTTTTTTCAGGCCATAAGTCATACGTTGTTCATATCTACCTATAGAGATAGCACCCCTTTTGCGGTCGCGACCTATAGGTTTTTAATGTACAAAAAGATGCAAACAGCAAAGTAAAGGGAGTATTCGCCTTATTCACACGGCGGCCATTGTTTAAACCAAAACGAGGCTACAAGGTACACTTACTATATAATTAATGCCACCTACAGGTGAATGCATAGAACAATCCTATGGTTTGTGTACCCTGTAGCCTCGTTTTAGCCGCCAATGGCCGCCATGTGAATAAGGCGAATTGAGAGTGTTCTTGATTGAGATTGTACGGAGCCCGTGAGGTGACATGAAAAACGAAGGTAAAAAAAAAAAAAACTGAGAAAAGGTATGTACTTGGGACAAACACTGACTAGGTTTGCGAGATCTTGAGTTTGTTTTGCAAGATCTCGAGTTTCTTTTGCGAGATCTTGACTTTCATTTGTGAGATATTGAGTTTCTTTTGCGAGATCTTGACTTTCTTTTGCGAGATCTCGAGTTTCTTTTGCGAGATATTGACTTTCTTTTTGCGAGATCTCGAGTTTCTTTTGCGAGATATTGACTTTCTTTTGCGAGATCTCGAGTTTCTTTTGCGAGATCTTGACTTTCTTTTGCGAGTCTCGCAAATCCATCAATGCATTATGAGAACTTTAGCCACTGAAATTAGGTTGCAGTTCCTTATTTTGGCATCTGCGTTGGTCTGAGGTTGCGTTCCACACTGACTGACAAGCCAACCTAGTCAGGGTGCGATTTGTGAAAAAAGCCGAGGGGGGGGCGGGGGCGTCATCGCTCCTACACATCACTCCATCCTAAACCTCGATTTCAATAGTCAATTTGATTTTAGAGGCTTTAAAAATAAGAAGTTTCGTTTCTCTTTCTTTAACTTGTTTAGCTGTATTCTCCAGTGCAGTGAACAAGCCGCTGCATTCTGCAGTGAGTCAAGACCAGAAGTTAACGTTACAGGCACACACGCACACTGATAGTCTTTTGATTTTAGACAGGGCCGGTTCTACGTTATTCTGTGCCGGGGAGCAACACGCCCACGACCGCAACAGCCATTATGGTCTAGGTATACGCACGCAGCACAGGCGAGCACAGGCTACCAGGAGAAACATCAACCAATTCAGATCAATTAGTTAAAATAATATTGATGAACCATACAATTGCAAGCGACCATGCCACAGCGGGCTACTGTATTAATGTCATCATTGTCCTACCGTATCCTCGAACTCGTCTATTGCCCGAATGTGAAGCCAAGAACCATAGGCCTACCTTCTTTGCGTTCTCTCCCTCCTTTTTTGTATTTTCTATCCTCTGTTTATGTTCTGGCTACCAAATTTGTTTACAGCCATTTTCCCACTAGTTTTGCCTACCAAGCATACGCGTAGCCACGGCCAGGCCTGTCTACTTGTCAGTCTTGCCCGTCCAATTAGGCTTTCCTTCGTTTACGTTCACCATCTAAAAAAGACGCGCAAGTCAACACTGCGCTGATAGTTTAAGAATCAGTAAAATCGCGTAGGCTACAGCCGGCAGCTCCGTAATTGTCAGGTGTGATGAAATGCGTTCATATTCCACTTTTTATGTCATAAACGCTGCATGCCTATGAAAAGGCTTTGCAGTAGGATTGTCCGATGCCCAAGCTGTTGCTTCAATTTGTGTTTTAATTTATGCAACGCACCGATGCTGGGTTCATGCAGTTTTGCGCAAGTTTAAAATGTTTAGCCGACAGCATAATGTGTCATTTTTGTACAATAAGTTCCACTTTTCATGTCATGAATGTAACATGCCTATGATAAGGCTTTGAAGTTGTCCAATATGGTCAATCGTGTTTCATGTGACGCACCGAAGCTACATTCATGCATTGTTTTGCTCCAGTTGGAAATGTTTTTGCGTAATTTGTCAGCTATGAGCAAATGCCTTCAGTAAATTCCACATAAATATAACATGCCTATGATTAATGTTTGTATGCCACCCATTTGAACATTTCTGGCTACGCTACCGGGATAAGAATCTCTCAATCTCACATCTTGACAGGTCACGTCTAACGTAGCCTACTACTCCCCACGGGGGAGGGGTAGCCTAACTTTTGATACATTTTTAAAAATAAATCGTTATCAGCCAATAGGGAAACTGCCAGAAACAACAAGCAACAACGCTTTAAGCTGGTAAGTGAGACACATCGATGAATGCACACTTAATGCAGAATCACCACAGAAAGCGTTTATTTGATTAGGCTATTTATTTTAGCCTCTCCAGAGTTCTCCAGAACGTTTGTGGTTCTGCATTGATGGATTTGCGAGATCTCGCAAAAGAAAGTCAATATCTCGCAAAAGAAACTCGAGGTCTCGCAAAACAAAGTCAATATCTCGCAAAAGAAACTCGAGATCTCGCAAAACAAAGTCAATATCTCGCAAAAGAAACTCGAGATCTCGCAAAAGAAACTCGAGATCTCGCAAAACAAACTCAAGATCTCGCAAACCTAGTCAATGTTTGTCCCAAGTACATACCTTTTCTCAGTATTTATTTTTTTTTACCTTCGTTTTTTTTTTTTTCATGTCACCTCACGGGCACGAGTTTTCCTGATGAACAAAAATATATTTTAGTACCATCCCTGACCATTGCTGATTAGCCATTGCTGTTCTTTTCTACTGCAGCAATATTGTAGAAAGGCTTTAACACACTCTTATTTAATTACTTCAGGCCAAAAGTGTTTAAGGGGAGATTTTTTTCTTGTTAATATGCAATTAAACACCAAGTAAAATCTATAAAATCAAGTTTGCAAGACTTCCCATTTCCTCATCAAAGTAACGAATCAGAACATTCTAGATATTGTTCATATTTCCATTTGTTGCCTCATCCGCATTTAATGAAAACATGGTAATTTTGAGTGTTACAGACAACTTAGTTTTCCAATGAGCAGCAATACTGTGTGTGCTCATGCAGGAGGTCTGCGCATTTGATAACGACAATCTGGAGACGGCGCTTTTGTCTTCAGCAACAGATTGTATAAGGTTGACAAGGTTGCGATATGGTGAGGGACAGGTCGTGTTGCGCTATGAAAGAACATGCGTAGCCTACTTTCTAAACGTAAAAACGGTCAGCCATAGATAAACGTAGCCTACCTCTGTCGTGGTGGCTAGTTGCACCAGGTAGGGAAGATGTCCTGAAGTGCACGAACGTTAACTTTATGGCGGTCTTCTGATTGGTGGCGTGCTAAAACGTTTTCCTATTGCATCCATAAACAATTTTCTTGCAGCGAACCGCACAAAAGTAAACCCCTGGCAATTTAATTTCTTTACACCATGGCTTGTTAGTTCTCCCCCGTTTCCAACAGCTCCCCATCTCCATTTATGTTTTAACTTTTGACACCTGCCTTCCTTTAGCAACAACGCATCCATGACAGCTAGTGGCCTTGCCAAATAGACACACACAAATCATGACGCTAATATGCAAGGTTCTGGTAGGCCTACTGGTTATGGTTTTGTGCTATAAATGAATAATATTTTATTGCAAAGTTTTAAGTTGACTATTTTAATTGTATGGTTATTTTTTGTCAACATACACTCACAACCTACTGTCGTTAAAAGTGAGGCCTAAGCAAAATAGGCTACAAGGCTGTCTGTGCGTCACAAACACGATTGACCCCCTTACTTGACAGTTCGCGATGATGACAATATTATTATTATTTTATGTTAACACGCTCAGTCAAAACCTTCCGTTGAAAATGGTGAAAAATATTGTTGTACATGTCATAACAGACGGGATAATAACTTACATCTGTTTATATTGCGTCGCTTTACACATAATGTTAGTTGCATTGATTAAAAACTGTAACAATAATAGTAGCCTACATCCAGTGGCATAGCAGGCTATCTGTTCAAGTCATAGGTGACACCCAAAATGAATGACCTCCCCTGACAAGAGTTCGCGATAGTAAGAAATTGTCTACATTGATGCACGGAAAGAACACAGCCTACGCTTCTTCTCCGAATTCGCACATAGAGCTCACAATATCATATCCAAAAAAGTTAAACGGATTGGCCAACCTCATCAGCTGTCTCGATTGTGTCACTATAATCCAACTTTTAGACCGTTATAGTCCTCCATACGTGTTCCTTTTTTTTAAGACAAGTGTGTAGCTACAACATAAACAAAGCAAAACTCATGGCTGATGTAGGCTATCTTCTTGAGCGGTCACTGATTGAGACACAGAAAGTTCTCAAGAACACTATTAGGTCTTTAAACATTTACCTAATATTTGTAGTTGCCTTAAAAAAGGAAAAGCAAAGGTGATAGTCCCCAGTCCCCCCCCCCCCTATTTTTTTCTCATCGGATCTGCATCGATCTCAAATATGACATTTCTAAAATCAAATTGACGGAAATCCGTCCTACGACGGAGAACTTTAATCCTTGCTCTACTGGAGGCCAATTCCACCCTGGAACCAGACCCCCAGGTCCCATTTACAACTGAGGACGTGATTCAGCAGCTGAGGAGATGCAAGCCTGGGAAAGCCCCGGGTCCAGACGGCATCCTTGCCCGGGTGCTAAGGGACTGCGCAGCTGAGCTCTCCCCCATCATCTATTCACTGTTTGCCGAGTCATACAAAACCGCTACTGTACCAGTGCTGTGAAAAACATCTACGATCATACCAATACCCAAGAAACCCCGCCCCTCCGAACTCAACCACTACCGGCCAGTTGCACTCACCTCAATAATCATGAAATGTCTGGAAAAACTGATCCTCAGAACCCTCCTCCCAGTTGTCAGCCCACAGCTGGACAGCCACCAGTTTGCCTACAAGGCCAGGAGAGGGACGGAGGATGCTGTGGCATGTCTCCTCCACTCCCTCCTCCAACATCTTGAAACACCCACAAACTTCACCAGATTACTCTTCATTGACTTCAGTTCTGCCTTCAACACCATCCAACGCCACCTGATGATCAACAAACTCCACCACCTGCACGTCCCCCCGACCCTCATCCACTGGATCCACAACTTCCTCAGTGACAGACCACAAGCCGTCAAGATAAGTGCAGTCACATCACCACTCACCACAATTAACACCGGCGCCCCACAGGAGTGTGTCCTAAGCCCCTTCCTCTTCACCCTCTACACCAATGACTGCGTCAGTCCCACACCCATCACCACATACTTCAAATACTCTGACGACACCGCTGTACTCGCACTCCTCAACGACAATAACTCCATATCTGCATACCAAGACTCCATTTCCCACCTCACATAATGGTGCACTGACAACTACCTTCAGCTTAACGTCAATAAAACCAAGGAACTTGTAATCACCAACACCAGAACACCATCTGACACAATCCACAACCCCACCTGCATCAACAACGACACCGTAGAAATAGTGGACTGTTTCAAATACCTTGGACTCACCCTGGACAATAAACTCAGCTTTGAGCAACACACCACCGACATACAAAAACGCAGTCAACAGAGACTCTATGCCATCCGCAAGCTCAGATCACTTTCTGTTGCCCCCTGTCACCTGCTCCTTGTGTACAAAAGCATAGTCCAGCCCATCCTCTTCTACTGCCTTCCCTGCTTTTTCAACATGCTAACTGCTGCCAACAGAAACAGACTCACACGCATCACTCATACCGCAGCCAAAGCAATAGGCCTCCCCACCCCCAATCTATCAGATCTCAACAGTAAACTCACCCAGAACAGAGCACAGACCATCGCTCATGACCCCACCCACCCCCTCAATCCCTTCTTCATTCTGCTTCCATCAAGACGCAGATATAGGGCTATGGGGTGGAAGCGAGTACGCTTTGGGAAAAGCTTTGTGCCCTCTGCAATAGCAGCACTGAACAACACACAGCGGTGATGGATCACTGTGCCGCCCTCATTCCTCTGTAATGCCAACTGGTGATGGTTTTCCTGTTTGTATCTGTGTAATGTGATGTATATGTGCTGTATATGTGCTGTTGTGATATATGTGCTGTATATGTGCTGTTAACATCTATGTGGGTGGGGTATGTGGTAACAGGGTGGTGGGTGAAGAACCGTAACTGTGTGTATCTATGTATTTCATGTCTGTGAGGCTTGTATTGTATGGTAGGTGAAAACAAATTTCCTATGTAAGGACAAATAAACTAACTAACTAACTAACTAACATCTGGTAAGGATAAGGACTTCCTTATCTTTGAAATGTTCCTTAAATCGTTCCGGCGTAATCTCAGAAGCCTCTCAAGTGACCATTTTGCAACTTTAGTAACATCTGCTTTACCTACTCCTAGCTCATTCTTGACACTTGAGGTTAATGACGCTACAAAGACTCTCTGCTCTACACTGGCATCTTGTCTGAATGCAGCATGTCCTCTTTCCTCAAGACCTACTCGTTCTAAACCTCGCCATCCATGGCTGACGAACAGTATAGTCTCAGTACGAAAGGAACTTAGAGCTGCTGAGAGGAAATGGCGTAAATCCAAAGATGGAAATGATCTTAGTAACTACCAGTCTTTGCTGTCATCCTTTTCATCCACTGTTACACTTGCAAAAAAGGCATTCTATCAAAGCAAGATTGAGAGCGCCACTGACAGTAGACAACTTTTTTCTACTTTCAAATCTCTCCTCAATCCTCCACCACCACCATCAACTACTTCACTGTCAGCAAATGACTTTGCAACATTTTTCACTGAAAAAGTTGCTAAAATAAGTGCTCAGTTTGATGCTCCTATAAGGAGGGCTTTCCTTGTGTTAGTACGACCCCATCATTTGACTCTTTCTCTCCTCTTGATGAGGAAGCAGTCTCTCAATTGCTTCAGCGATGTCGTCCAACAACATGCCCATTAGATCCTGTCCCGTCCACTCTTCTACAGTCTATCTCACCCGCTGTTCTACCAGCAGTCACACATGTATTTAATGCTTCTCTCAGTTCTGGAATAGTTCCTTATTCTTTTAAACAGGCTAGGGTTACACCTCTGCTAAAGAAAAGTACACTTAATCCAACTGAGGTGAAGAACTACAGACCTGTCTCCCTTCTTCCTTTCTTGTCAAAGGTTTTGGAGAAAGTGGTCTTCAAGCAAGTTTGTGACTTTCTTCATCAGAATAATCTACTAGACCCTATGCAGTCTGGTTTCAAGAGTGGTCATTCTACTGAAACTGCTCTTCTGTCTGTGACTGAAGCATTGAGAGTAGCTAAGTCCTCTGCTCAGTCATCAGTATTAATTCTACTAGATTTATCTGCAGCCTTTGATACTGTTAACCATGACATTCTCCTATCTATACTATCTGAACTGGGAATTTCTGGAAAAGCTCTTGACTGGTTTGAATCTTACCTTAAAGCGCGTTCTTTCAACGTGTCTTGGCAGGGACAGGTATCTAAGTCTCATGCCCTCACCACAGGTGTGCCTCAGGGATCAGTATTAGGACCCTTGCTTTTCTCTATTTACACCACTTCCTTAGGTGATACCATTCGCTCCCATGGATTTGACTATCACTGTTATGCAGACGACACTCAACTTTACCTGTCTTTCCCACCTGATGACTCTAGTGTTTCCCACCGGATTTCTGCATGCCTTAAGGATATTTCAGCCTGGATGAAAGATCGGCACCTTCAGCTTAATCTCTCAAAAACAGAGTTTTTGGTGTTTCCAGCTAAAACAGCTATTCCCCAACAGATTAACATCCAGCTTGACTCAACTTCACTGACCCCAACTAGATCGGCACGAAACTTGGGCGTTGTAATTGATGACCGACTTAACTTCTCTGAGCATATAGCTTCTATTGCAAAATCATGCCGGTTTATGCTTTACAACATTAGGAAGATCAGACCTTATCTGACACAAGATTCCACACAACTTCTTGTTCAGACCATGGTCATCTCTAAGCTGGACTATTGTAATTCACTATTAGCTGGCTTACCCGCTTGTGTAACAAGATCATTACAGCTGATTCAAAATGCTGGAGCACGCCTGGTCTTCAATCAGCCAAAGAGGACACATGTAACTCCTCTCCTAGTTACTCTCCATTGGCTCCCTATAGTAGCCAGAATTAAATTTAAATCTCTCACTTTGGCCTATAGGACACTAACTAGATCTGCTCCTAGTTATTTTAATTCAATAATCAAGCCTTACATGCCCAACCGCCCACTGCGGTCTTCTGGTGAGCGTATGTTGTGTCGACCAGTCATAAAAACTGGGTCTAATTCCAGACTCTTTTCTTCAGTGGTTCCATGTTGGTGGAATGAACTGCCCAGTGCTCTCCGTTCCTGTGGTAGTTTTGGGTCGTTTAAGAGGGGTCTAAAGACATTCCTATTCAACATATACTTAGTTGTTTAAGCGCTTATGTGTTATGGTTTATATAATGTTGTTTTTATTTTAATTGGGCTGTTAATTAATTTGACATTATTGTTTATTATTGATATTCTCCTTAATGTAGTCTTAGCATGTTATTGTTTTTATATTATTGATTGAATTGACATTATTGTTTTATTATTGCCTTTCCCCTTTTTTTACATTGCTTTTTTTATTAGGCTATTGATTGAATTGATATTATTGTGTACTACAACTATTCTCCTTACTATATTTGACCTAGATTTTAATCTGTTCCCTGTTCATTTTTAAATATTATTATGTTGTTTTGTATTTATATGTCGCTTTGGACAAAGGCGTCTGCTAAATCCATAACCATAACCATAACCATAACCATAAATGGTAAAATTAAGTTTTGGTGATCTGTTTTATGTGATTACTTAGTTCTAGGTCCTGGTCAATTATAACTCCTAGGTTTTTAACACTTGTGGATGAGGTCAGTGGAAGATCACTATATGTAGCCTGTGATGTGGATAGGATATCCCTCATCTTTTTAGAACCTAAATCCATGACTTCTGTTTTATCTGAGTTCAAAAGCAGGAAATTATTCGTCATCCATGTCTTTTCTCATCTCTTATACATGTGTCAAGTTTGGCTAACGGTGTTAATTCATCAGGTTTTATGGAGAGGTATAGTTATGTATCATCTGCTAAACAACAGGGGGCCTCAGTACTGAGCCTTGAGGCACTCCACATTTTACCATAATCTGGGTAGATGGTTTATTATGGACCTGTACAAATTGTTGACGGTTAGGAAGGTATGGTATGATCTAAACCAGTGTTTTTTGACCTTTTTTGTGCCACGGCACACTTTTGACACTTAAAATGTCCCACGCCACACTAACACACTAATCCTGTGTGAAGAAAAAAAAAACATACCATAGCATAGCCTAAAATTTCAAATAATACACAGATATGGCCTTATTATGGCTTCTATGCAAGACCTGCTCAATATAACAAGCACCCTCTGTTTCATTTGTAGGTGACTATATCTAATTTAATTGTTGTTTTGAACTGGAGATGTGATGATTCTGTGAATACTGGATATGGGGCCCCCGTTGTACAATGCCTGCATACCACAAATAGTGCAATCATACAATCAATGAGAGTATGTGGTTATAAATTCTTTGATGCAACAGTTGCTTTTCTGGACCAGTGAGTGACATTTGGGTAATTTTCTGCGGCACACCTGATGATCTCTCACGGCACCACTAGTGTGCCCCGGCACAGTGGTTGAAAAACACTGATCTAAACCAAGCGAGTGCTGAGTCTTTGATGCCTATCAAATTTTCAAGCCTAAGTAGTATGTCATTGTCAATGGTGTCAAAGGCAGCGCTGAGGTCCAGGAAGACCAGTATCGATACAAGGCTAGGTTTTTTGAGGGAGGGCTTAATAACAGATGTCTTAAACGACTGCGGTACATGCCCTGATAGCATTGAATTATTTATAATCTAGAGCAAAACATTATCCAGGAAGGGGAGAGCAGTCTTAAGAAGGTGAGTAGGAATATATGATAAATATATATTAAATGTTGTTTGAGGTCTCATCTGTGATTCTGTGATTTTGCTATCTTTCAGCAATGGAGTATGTGTATTTGGTGAAACTGATTGGTTATTGATTATCTTATCTCTAATTGTTTGACATACAATCATAATACTGACATACAATCATACTGTTAAAAATAAGAAAATAACTGTTTTGTGAACTTTATTCAACATAGCCAGTGATTTAGGTGAAATGTATGGTGTTAATTATAGTGAAATATACAAATTCACAAAAATAGGGTTAAAACAGGTAAAAAAAATGGAGACATAATTTTTCTCCATGTTCAATGACCTCTAAAGATAGTCCAACCACTCTCCAAAAATTAACATTTCAATCCCACAGAAACCACATAGGCCCCCTGACTAATAGCAAGAAGCTGGTCTGAGGGCAGATCTGGCGTTGTGCTCATCTCAGTTTTGACCATTTTTATCAAAAAATATTTTGAAAACAATCAATGGTATTATCTTAATATTCTGGCAAGTTTATGGTCGAAAGTGGGCCAGAGGTGGCAATCCGATATCTGGAAATCTGATCTCACTATGGGTTTGTGTTCACAATTTGGTCCCCCTCACTTTCAAAATATCTCCTGCGCCCCTGCCCGACAGGAAAGTAATATCTGTGGCTTGTACTGTTTAACTAAAAAGCACGCATCCTATTTGCTGACTTCCGGTATTTGTGTTTATACCGAGGGAGTTCTGCGAGCACTCGGGGATTCCCACCGTCTACGTCATTGGCCACGCCTACTTGGGGAAACCCTTACTCCGTTGCACCGGGAGCCGTGGCCTACAGTCTTGATACTTGGACATTAGGGGGGGGATTCAAATTGCTGAGCTTCATTTTGTACTGCATTCTTGAATAATATATGTGCATTGTTATTTATTGTATTCATGTGTGCTTGTTGTAGTGTAGTATCTGTGAAAGTAAAATAAATGTAATATTTTATAAAGAGGAATACTCGGTTCATTTCTGGGTCCTGGGATCATTGACGTGTTGGGTGTTTCTGACAGAACCACTACCTGGGTTCCAATTATCAAGCTAAATCAAACAAAGGCATCCCTAGTCTAATTGTGTCCCCATGATCACCTGGGGTGCATATTTGTGAATCTGTGGGGCTTCCTGTGGGGTATTGTACCGTTATTTCGGGAATAACATTAGAAGATACGAAATTTGTACTACAGTAACGGTAGCCAGCTAGTATTTAGCTGTGCAGTACTGTATGTACATTGAGTAAACCTCCCTCACAATACCTTGACGTACCAGTGAGAGAACTAGCAGCCTGGGCCTTTTAGCTCAATTACTAGCACGCTTGCCTCCCGATCTGAGGTGCTAGAGAGCATATACATTCAGCCAGCTCAAAGCGCAAAAATCTGCTCTGTCTTCCAGAGAAGTATACACTACAATTCCAGCTGTTACTTGTCAACCAAAGGCCATCTCAGTGCCAAAAGTTAACCAAACCAATACCTGTGGTGAACTTAGCATGGGCAATAACAGAGGAGGAAAGTGGGCTGAGCATGCAATCAAACTGATGCTTCACTTCAGCCAGAGCATTCTGACCCACCTGCTACTCACTCCTTCCTCTCTTTCATGAAACAGCTGCCAGCTTTGCCATGGTCAGACATGGCATGAATGTTGTAAAACAATTGACAGAGCACCTAAATCCTGGCCAAGTCCCAGTTATGGCATTTGACCAACCACTATATACATTTACAAAAAGACTATTATGGAGAGAGAAGGTTTGTGATGCTTGGTGGGTTACACATAGAGATGGCTCTATGGAAAACATTCAGATAACTTTTAGATGGAAGTAGCTGAACAACTGCACTATGTGATGCTGGGGTGGCTCTACTCCATCCCCCACTCTTGAAACTTTTGTGTATGCTTGTTTGGCATGCTGTGTGTGTGTGTGCAGGCCGCACAGAAAGTAGCCTACTGGTGCTGCAAAGGTGAATAGATTTGTAGCACTAGCCAAAAAATGTGTAGCATTGTTATAAAACCTTTAAAATCTCTAAACAATCACAAGTAGGGCAGTTCATCACAGTTCATCCATTGCAACTGGACTGATGAAAGGTCATGCACACCTGTAGGCTAGGTTACATTGTATTTGGGGAAAGCAGAAGGTATCAGCATAATGTTCTATTTTTATTTATTTATTTATTTATTAATAAACAAAACAATCCCTGTCAGTTCCATGCAGTTTTCAACAGCTATCAAGAAGAGAGTTCATGCCATGGATTTTTGTGAATGTTTCTTCTTCTACATATGCAAGATTTTAGTCATCTTTAGTTCATATGATATTCAACTTTATTGTCAATGCACAAATTAAGTAACCTGACCCTCGCCAGATGAATTTCGTTCCGCTTAGCTCCGCCTAGCTTCACTCACATCCATCTGGGACCTCTTCCATTGAGAGTGATTTCTGCAACCGACTTTATGGTTCAGCCAATCAGGACGCAGGGCGGGAGTTTCATAGATGTGACGTAGTGGAGAAGCGACAGTGAGACTGTTATCAGCGTCACGGGTTGGCTTCGATGTGAGTGGTTGAAGTAGCAAGTCAATAGATGACGGACAAGTGGCTTATTCAATCATATGCAAGCATTTTTTGATTAGGCCCAGCCTTCTGAAACACCATTCCGATGGATCGGTTCCAGATGGATGAGTGGAGCTAGGCGGAGCGAAATTCATCTGGCTAGGGTCAGGTTACAAATTAAGTACCAGTTGTCTAAAACGAAATGCAGTTTTACATCTAACCAGTGGTGCAACTGACATGTCCAAAAGGGCCTTCATGAAATGCGTCGCTAGACTGTTTTACATACACATTTTAACGGGTCAAGTTGAAGAGCTGTTGTCCGTTATTGTTCGCTGCAAATAGGCTGATTCATGTTCCCTTGCATTTTGCAACTGTGAGGTCCATGGTTAGTCTGGCTTTCACCAGACCAAGCTCAATCTTTTAAGAAACCGAAAAAGGGGAATTTACCCCAACATATAGACACAAGAACCACAACACAGTATGGGTTTGCCCACAATACTCTGGTACCACGAGGAGAGCGTGCTACTGAAAGGTATGATACCTTTCACCATCAGTCTCTGACCCTGCAGCCCAAAAGCTGTGTCTTTTATTGTACAGATGCACACAGAAAATAGGAAGCAAGACTTAGCGACTTCAGGGTTCAGTCCGGGTGCACACTTAACTTGAACTCTCTGTTCTTACAACTCAGCACAACAACATTTCTGCGTACACAAATGGTTATACAATGATAATAATAATTTCCTTACATTTCCCTCCTTTTTATCATTGGTAACTTTCACAATCATCTGTTCCATTGCAACATATCCAATACAGGTTTTCTGTAACAACTTAATTGCTGATCATGAGGTTAATCAATTTATCATTACACTTCACTGTTGTATTAATCATTACACTTCACTGTTGTCCTCAGAAAGGAACCTACTTGTCCCTTCTTGCAAAAGCAAAGTATTCATATTAGCATTCACAGTCTTGGTTATAAGATGGCGAAAACAAGGTAATACACATGTGTTATGTTGTAGGTATGTAGATCTTCAGACAAAATCCATCTTTTGTTTCGGCTTCCTTTGTCTCTCACGAAAAAGTCATTGTTCAGTCCTTGTAGCAGTCTGTGCAGTTCCACTTAGGCCTTGCAGCACGGTGAGGGTAATGACCCCTCCGAGGACCAGCCTCCACACCAAAGGTCCGTGACCCCCAGGCATCGTCACTAAGCCGTGGAGGCTCTGTTTAAACAACACTGACGTTGAGACGACTAGATTCTATATTTTATAGACCCCTGTGTAGTCAGATTTTTTCCCCTCCATGGCGGTCGACTCTGCAGCTGGAAGGTCCCATATCTTACAGTGCGAGATGCGTCCAAGAAGTCTTCCCCTGTACCTTCACTGCGGTAGGAGTGGCTAGTATAATTCTATGATGAACACCCAGTCTCCTGGTTTCACCTTAGGGTCCTGTGGAGAGAGAGAGAGAGAGGGAGCAGTATTCGTGTCTACACATTTCTTAGATGACAGCGTCTTAAAGCAACACCAAATAACTTTTCTTCTGTCACACGCACGCTATTTGTTTATCCAGCAACGGCATTGCAAATAACGATGTCCATAGACAAGGTACAATATGTTGCATGATTTTATGAAAGTACGATGTATTGCGACATCATGCAAGTCAAATTTGTAGTTTCTTATTCCATCGAACTACAAACCCGCTACCCGATCTGACAAACTTACATAGTGCTGTTACAGCCGATAGAGGTCCGCGAAGCGAATGCAGAAGTGCCGTTCACCCTGTTACGAGTTGATGAACCACGGAAACAATTTTGGAAACATTATTTTAAGGTACAAACAACTCTTTGGTGTTGCTTTAATCAACTGTCCCACTACTCCTTCATCATCATCAGGCGTGGACTTACTACGAGAGAAATCAGGCATGGTGTATGGTCTGCCATACAGCATTTCAAAGGGGGTTAGCTGTGTGGCAGCACTCCTCCCGTTGACACATGGCAACGACCATGTGACACAATGGCTGCCCATTTATACATATACATTAGGTAATACCAAAGATTGTTAAGGCGGAGCAAGATACTTCATCAGGAGCCACTTCCGGGAACCCGGATCGCACGAGGGGGGGGGGGTCAAAATCCCCCTTTATGCAGAGCAGAGGCAGCGACTGCTCCATTGAAGTCTATGGGCATAGCTCAGAATTTTACCACATATGCTAAGGTCTTAGTTCTATAGAGTTAGGAATGTGAATTTCTGGCACGTTTTCATGATCCTCAAACCCTTGTGAACATTTCAGGTACATTTTTAGCATTTTTGAGCATTCCAGTCTGGAGAAAATCGACTTTATATCAGGTGTGCGCCGGTTATTTATGCCGCTGCTGTTGGCGGTTTGCAACGTACGCTCATCAATACGTCATCGACACGCCTCTTTATGCAGACAGTATTAGTTTTGTTAGTATGCACTTCACATTTACAAATGGCAAGCTTTTTTGGTAATTGTAGAGCGTCGTATAATTTCAGAAGTAAGTCTTTATGTTTTACTGGTTTCCCAGTAGAGGTTTTGTAGCCACGTCTTTTCCAATGTGCACAAAAAATGTAGTTAGGGTACTACTTTTGTAGTTAGGGTAGTCACTGCATAGGCTGCTTTATTTACACCACATTTATCTTTTACGGCTGATCCGTCGACGAAAATTGTTTCACCCTTTTTCAGCGGTTGATCAGTTAAATCAGCTCTAAGTTTCATGTTTGTTTGTGTTATCTCCAAACACTTATGCTCCACCCCGTCCTCAGCTGTTGGCAACAGAGTGGATGGGTTTAGCACAGTGCAGCGCTCGATAGTGATGTGTGGTTGCGATAACAACACTGTCATACACGAGAGGTGTCTTGCGGGAGATAAGAATGTCATGTTGGTTTAACAGCAGTAGAGAGACAGCATGTGGAACTTTCACAGTGGGTGAAAAAGCACGACTTCAGCTGACACTTGTACTGCCATTGCTGTGGCGAGTACAGCCTGCACACACACGGGGGTTGCTCTCGCCACCGGATCCAGTCGTGAACTGTAAAATGCCACTGATCTATTTTTTGCTCCCCACTGCTGTGTCAAAACAGAGGTCATGAAACCATTTTTTGTATCGACCATTTGTGTGAACAGTTTAGTGTAATCAGGCAGCGCTAAAACAGTGGACCCAGCAATTAATTGTTTTATGTTTTCAAACGCAGTTTCAGCTTCTTTAGTCCATTTTAGTTTATCGTGCGCAGCCATGGGCTCGTCAAAGATTAATGTTTGTAATGGGCGTGTCTTTTCGGCATAGCTTGGGACCCACATTCGACAATAGTTGCAGAGCCCTAAAAATGACATCATTTGCTTCTTTGTCATCGGTTTTGTTGCTTCTAATATTGCTTTTTTCCGGCTAGAATGCCCGTGTCTGCCATCTTTTGTCAATGTGTGTCCCAAATAGGGTTGGGCACCGAAACACGGTTCTTATATGGCACCGGTGCCGACACAAACGGTAGTAACTGCATCGAATAACAATGTGGATTTCGGTGCCTCATTTCGGTGCTTAAATAGCGTTTTTTTTTTTTTTTTTCACTGCATGTCATGCGCCATCTCTAACGTCTTGCTCTGATAGCAACACATCCAGATACAGTTAGCTAACATATGATAAACACTGGATGTATAAACCAGAGGGGTGCACCACATAGGCGAGTGGACAGTGTTTGACAGCTTGCGTGAGCAAGTAGCTTGCTTTAAAGCGATATCGCGAGCTCCTGTCAAAATCTAGCAGTGGGCCTAACTACACACAAGCAAAAGGCTATGAAACAACATCAACAGTAGGCAGGGTTGCCAACTCTCACGCATCTGGCGTGACACTCACGCTTTCAGCACCAATCTCACGCTCTCACGCACACTCAAGAAATGTCACGCCAAATCCATTCTTTTTTTTTTGCAATCCGTTCATTTTTTGTTGATGACTAGACTAGCCCACAGCATTGTTTCTAAATTACAGGATACGAGTTTAAGGCATACATATGTCTAGACCAACAACAGGTAGGTCTAATATCCGCCTACAACGTTCTCAGCGCAGTTTTCTCTGATTGTTGATTCGCTGACTAGGCTATTTTAATCCGGTCCGCGACACCTTCACGGAACACGCTGCTATTTAGACATGAGGCAGACCGACATAAAGTGTGGCCGCCCATTCTTCTCTAGGAAGTAGGCTACTCGCGAAGTAGCCTCATAGACATCACATGAAATAACTTTTTCTCATCTTTTATAAGGTGCTATAGCCATTTGCTGCTAAAAACGGTTCGCGAGAAAAATAAATTAACTTTCAAGAAAGAATCATATTAGGCTACTATAGCTCTGCGCTCATTTCAATACCTATAGGAGGAATATCTCACAAACTTTTCGTTCCACACATGACAAACCGTAAACCAGAATAAACAGCAGACCTTACCGAACACAAAGGTGTAATGCAATCCCCTGTACAATAAGCCGTTCCAGAGTATCCGGTTTTGAAATGGTAGCAAATTTCTATATGGTCTCCAATTTTGGGCTTTAAGTGTCTTAAAACTGAGCTGTGCTTAAATACCTACATATGTGTAAATATTAAAACCAGAGGATATATAGCTCATGGCTAAGAGTTTGTCGATGTAGCTATAATGATTTGTTTTCACAAAATGCTAAGCATGCATGTATTTAAGTGTCTTAAAAAAGTGTGCTTAATTGGTCAATGCATAATTTCATAACAGGCCAAATAGAAAATAAATGTTAAATGTTAAATATACTGTAGCCTAGACAAAATATTAAAATCAGATGATGTAGGATAGTATAGAGTTAGATAAAGTTGGATGGCTCCAGAACTCACACCAGTGGATTGGGTTTTAAAGGAGCCACACCACTTTTATGACACTATAGCTGTTCTGTTGACCTTTAGATTTGTTGCTACTGGGCATGAAGGGCAGGCCAATTATGAGTTCTGTCCAACATTGATGGTAGGTTTAGAAGAAAAGTCAGCACATTTTAATCATATTGCAATACCAATAACCGTGATCATTTTGGTCATGATTTTTCATCAAATGTTCATACTGTATCTCTAGTGGCTGGTAGATTTTGGAATCCACCAGCCACAATGGTAGGTGGAAAAAAATATTTTAGGCTATTTCTATCCCTGATACATATGTACACTCATACACACATTAATAAGTCTCAATCTGTCCATTTCTTTCGACAAAACTCGCCAGAAGTCATCATTTAAGGGGTTATTTTTAAATTTTTTCTACTGAGCTACTACCTTTTTCAGGTGGGCAGGGGGGCCCTTTTCATGTCTGTGCCCAGGGCCAGGGGCCCAGTGGCTCATAATCCTTCCATGCCACAGGGTTAAAACACTGGTCTTGTTTTCAAGTGCAATCAATAATTTAATTGTACATTTTGAAGAAACTTAAATCAGGGATTATACTGTACATAGCAAAAAAGTCAGGGGACAGACATTTTTTAAAATTAGGTTTAGGGAAAAATTTAACGCACACGCACTATGACTTCACAAAATCTCACTCCAGCCAAACACCCAAAGTTGGCAACCCTGCAGTAGGCTAGCCTATACGTTACACAATATCCTTGCTAATGTGCTAAATTACATTTATTTGAAATGTTATCAGCTAAGTTGTAAGGTGAAAACTTTATTTCACGGTGTTAAACAACATAATGGCATGATATTAATCTTTCATGTGCATGAGGCCCATAGCATCACAATGAATATGAAGATCATGTTAAAAGTTAGCTGGCAAAAACATAAATATATAGTTTACATACCTGATGTCACTGAGCTGTCAAAGAGGCTACGAAACCACCTCCGTAAGTTATCGCTAATTAAACTCAGCTGACTGGTGTTAGCGCATAGCCTAGTTGCTGTTAAAATGCCTACTAGGCTAGCGCTGGGAATCTAAACACTTCAACACCGACATGTAACCTAACATGTTCAAAACTACTGCGTTATGGGTTAAGACATGACATTTCTTGAAGCATTTGGGAACACACTGAATTAACTGGAAAGTAGTCCCTGTTAGATTAGCTTGCTTACCAATGGTCGTCCATGACCTGGCAGTTTTATGGCAAGCGGTTTTAACATACCTTATGGCAAACCGCCTACACTGGGTAAACTTGAAAGCAGAGCTTACCATTGTGTGTCTATGCATGGCAAGCTGTTTTAACATTTAAATGTATTATTCGTAGGAGCAATGAGATATTGATAGTAAATTGAATATTACAGTTCAATTTCATGTTCAAATTTGTCTTATCAATAAAAAAAAAGCAATTCATGCTTTAGACCATTTTAATTTTAACCTTTTAAAAACAAAGTACCGGTTCAGGCACCGTTTCGGCACCGGCACCGTTTTAAAAGTATCGATTTAGCACCGGTATCGGATAAAACCCAAACGATACCCAACCCTAGTCCCAAATACTTTACTTTAGAGTGCCACAATTGCAATTTGTCTTTGCTCACTTTATGTCCAGTTTTGTGCAAATATTTTAGCAGTGCCAGTGTATCAATTTTGCATTTTTCTTCGTTAACTCCGGCAACTAGCACATCATCACGTAAGCCAAAATTTGACTTCCGCAGGGCGGGATAAACTTTGCCAGGCAATTATGTATTGTTTCGGAAAATATTGTAGGTGACTCACAATACCCTTGGCTCAGGCGTGTGAATGTGTAACGTTTCCCTTCAAATGTGAATGTGAACCAATGTTGACTGTCTTTATGGAGAGGGATTGAGTAATATGCGTTGCACAAATCGGTTACTGAAAATACTTTAGCTTCTGGATTTAATTGGTTCAACAGAGTATGGGGATCAGACACATTTGGAGCTCGGGCTATTACTGCATTGTTTACGGCTCGGAGGTCTTGCTCCATGCGCCAACCAGTAGATGGGGCCGCTTTCTTGACAGGAAATATCAGCGTATTACACGGTGACTTAGGACATGGCACAATAACCCCAGCTTTAATCATCTCTGCTATCACAGGTTTTATCCCCGCTTCTGCATCAGGTTTTAGAGGATATTGTTTTTGGCATGGATAATAACCAGTTTTTGCTCTAATTCGCACAGGCTCTATGTCTTTAATCAGACCCACGTCCGTAGGTCCTTTTGACCATAAACTTGACGGAATTATTTTTAGCGCTTGATCTTCAGCCTCTGTTAAAACCATCAATCATGTCTCTGTTTTGTCATGTAGTATTACTGTTGGTGTACAAGTCACCACATAGTTTAGACTGGTGCGCCTCCAACCAGTGGTGGGGCTTTTTTCAACTCCTTGAGTTTCAGTTCCCCAATCTTGTATTTGTGTTACAAAGTTCACATGTTTGTCTAGACGTGACTGTTTCTCACTTGGGCTAGTGGACAGCTGCATGTGGGGTTTCAGTTCCCAACTCATCAGTTTCTGCGCGGGCGGTGGCAGAACTGCTTGACAAAAAGATTCTCTGTCCAACCAACACAAATAAGTCAAAGTCACTCTAGTAGGTCCTAGTTTATGCACTAGTTTGTCATACTCTGGGTCTGGCCCAGGTGTAGGTTTGCGTCTCAGGTCAATTCTTAATTCGTCAGGGGGTATCAGACTAGCCAGTGGGTTAATTCTTTCCTTAACCTTTTGTACTATCGTCTCTATTGTTTTTCCTGGGTCCTGGTGCGAAGGCTCCAGGGCCCAGACGTAATATGGTGTACCTTTCCCTCGACGAAGTGTATGTCAATTTTATCACATGTCCTAGCCTCCATACCCCCCCTGTAGATTTGGATATAAGGCTAATTTTAAAGCGATGGTTCGGAATAATTTTACCCTAGGGTTCTTTGCACCATGACCCCGAGCCAAACACCCTCCCAGAACCTTTTTTCCCTTGGTCGAGCCCTGGTCGAGTAGCGCCATCAGAAACGAATGACGTTCTGCAGTCATGATGGAACCAACTTTTATCTCGTAAATTACCCCACTAATAATGCCCTGAATGGTACGAAACTTCTGCAGTAGTACAACTACGACATTTAGTCCAATAACGAGGCATTAGAAAGTTTGTAAGTGCACCAGGAGTTTATTTAAATAAGACTTGCCTGATTTTCGTTCTCTATATATTTTATAAAATATATAGAGAACGAAAAAAAACGTTATTAACCGGTTTTGTGGATTTCAGAATAACGTTTCTGTTCCGGAACAGTTGAAGACCATTTTGTTTTCGTTTCCGTTTCTCGTAAAATTCCGTTCGTTTTCGGTTTTCGTTTTCGTTCCTTGAACCGGTTCGGAGCCCTGCTTAAAGGTGACAAAATGTTTTTCTATCCAACCTTTTATCTCTGGCCTGAAACTCTGAAGCAATGCTTGTTTTAATTGTTGTTCGTAGATTGTCTTATTGTCTTCCTCTTTTACATACGCTACGGTACATTTTTGTCGTTCTTTTATTTTATTTTTGCGCTTTCTTGCCTCCTCCAACCACAATTTAGCTGCATCCATTTCTTTTTGATGCTGTGTTTTCTTTTTCGAGTGGTACATCATTATGTCGCGTAACAATTTCGCACAGCCAGGAGCTGTTAATTTGCCTTCAAATTCAAACTTATCTTTCCTTCGTGTAAACCAATTTTCAATTCCTGGGTGGATTTTGGCCATAAATTTTGCATCGCCTTTCAAAACATTTTCTTTGTTTTGGGTATTACCCATTTTTACAAATAGGGGGTTATACTGTATCGTCCTCAAATGGGCAAACAACAAATCTAGAGAGCAAGCTTCTAGGTGTTACCACCCGGCCCTCTTCGTGGTGTCAATTCACAGATTTGATGTTCGTTTTAACTTACAGATAATCCCCTCATTCACTCACATTCAAAACACATTTAAAATTTTCCCTTTCTTGGAGACACTTTAGGTGGGACTCGAACCCCCTAGTACTCTCCTGATAAACTCAGGTGGGACTCGGAATTTACCCCAACATATAGACACAAGAACCACAACACGTAGTATGGGTTTGCCCACAATACTCTGGTACCACGAGGAGAGCGTGCTAGTGAAAGGTATGATACCTTTCACCATCAGTCTCTGACCCTGCAGCTCAAAAGCTGTGTCTTTTATTGTACAGATGTACACAGAAAATAGGAAGCAAGACTTAGCGACTTCATTGTGACTTCCTCTTATCACACCCACACACACAGACAGGGTTCAGTCCGGGTGCACACTTAACTTGAACTCTCTGTTCTTAGAACTCAGCACAACAACATTTCTGCGTACACAAATGGTTATACAATGATAATAATAATTTCCTTACACTAGACTATGGTAGGCGCCCGATATATATTGTTTCATTTTGCGATTGAGATATCCACGCTCTGGCGTCCCCTCTGCGACGTGTTCGCCTCCCAGTTTCAGAGCTATTCTAAATGCAAAAATGCATAGAGGGAGTTATGACAAAACCGTGACTGTTAACAAACTAGATCCTAATAAAAAAAACTGTTAGCTAAGCTACATAAGGTATAAGCTAGGCCTATTACACAACATAAATTGTCACTAGGCTATGCTGGCGACCCAAATAAAATCTCCTTTGGGAACCAATGGCTTACAGTATCAAGTGGACTTAAGCTGCCACCTCGTTGCAAAAAGTTGTAATACATTTCATGCAGCTGCGAGAATCACAGAAAGTGCGAATGAAGTGGCCACTTCTAAATGGGACCCACTGTACAGTAGCTGAAGGTCTGTGGCTAAAGCTGCCATAATGAAAGTGTTATCATTGTTTGGATACTTCACACACACATGCTTTTTAATCACTACTACCAAGCTGGTATCAAAGCACATCGATTCCCCTCTCACACCCTACACACGCACTTCAAACAAACACACAGGCGTAGTCTCACACTATAGCCATATGTAACACTTGTTTACATTAAATGTGCAACTGATTGTCACACAATAGACTAACTTCAAATCTGGGCCATCAGAAGATCTATGGTATTTTTCAGGAGAGAGTAAAACACAAGCACACACGGTTAAAGCAAGTTTAGAATTTTAGTTAAATGAAAATTATATACATAGGTACAAAAGCTCAGAAGATAATCAAAACCTTTCTGTTTCAGTTAAATGTTCAATCAGCATAAGTTCACTTTAACACTGTTGAATTTCTACTTACTTCCTATTTGTTTCTAGTTTCATTCCTATTTAAAGAAAACTATTTGTCTTTTAATTTCCTATTTTGTAGAAAAACTAATTGAATATTTTACTGTAAGCTAAATTCTCTATTAAAGTTTAGTTTTAAATTCAAGTTATTGGATTGATTTAAACCTCAAATTTAAGTTCAATACCTCAAATCAAAGTGCACATTCAAACCCACATAGAACATGTGGAGCAATTCGAAACATCAGTAACTTAACAGAAATACAAGCAAGTTCACATTTACAAAGCAATCTTTTTTCAAGTAGCAATCAATTCTTAGTTCGTTAGGTTCGGTTTTCTATCACAGTCTTTTTCTGTCTTATCCAAGGAACTGAAAAGTCTTACTTATTGTAGAAATTGAGAAACTGGAAAAAAGAGAAAGTTAGTTAACCCTTACAAGCCCGACCGTTCTAATTTCGTTAAAATTTTAACGATGACCAATCATCTAATATCTCAGCTGTCCAATGACTGATTTTATTTCTGAAATCTTCCCCGTAATGCTGACAACATAAGCTTCAATTTGATATGATTGGTTAAGGGGCTTATGGCGCGAAATGTTTTGGATACTTGAAGATGAGTCGTGAAAAAAACTTTTCACTTCAGTCGTACATTTTGACATGGACCACCAGATGCCACCTGCACTTCGTTGGAGTTTACCTCGACTGGAAACCACACAGCTGGATAAACTGAGGTAATATATGTTTTTACATCGTTTCTAGTTATGGTTAATCTTAATTTGTAGTCATAAAATCATGTTATTTGACAGTAATATGCTTTCTCATCAGCGTCTACATTATGGCATAGCGGGGGCTAAGTGCATCGTCATGTAACTTTAGCTACCTGCATTACTCTGAACTGCTTGCAGTATTCTCGTTTGCTTTTGATATCAGTTATTTTCATTTGACAATTTCATTTAAAAACCTGTTAGTATATAACCTGTAAGTAAGTTTGTTTTCTAGTACCAATTTGCTTGTTAGGTTAAGCATTATATTGGCAAGTCAGTATAGCATACCAAAGCTGAATAAATCAATGGGTGCCGCGTTTCTAAGTTGCGTTCTCTTACATGAAATAAGTTGAGCGATATTTTTACTCCTCAATATGTAGTTGTAGAAAACAAGATGTGAAATCACGGATTCTGTCAGAAATGTAGTGCTAATTAACTTATTGCCTCTCCTCGGGTTGTTACCTCGCTAGGCAGTTTGTAGTGAACTGTTTTACCTTGCTAACTTATAAATGACAAACATCAGACGTGCTTGTCTCAACATTTTCTAAAATGGCATGACTTGATATTCTACTCTTCTCAATATGTAGTTCACATATTCACATAAGTGCTTACCTGACACATATTATGTCAGGTGAAATGTAATCTGTCTTTATCTTAATGCCAGCCAGGCAATCAGATTTAGGGTAGCTAAACCCATGTGTAATAAAATGACTTTTCAAACTTCTAAATATTTTTGAGTTACTCAGAATGCTTCAATGGTTTAGGCTACCTCTTCTTGTGTATGTATGTGCACACACGCACGCATCTGTAGTTTTGTGATTTTATTTTTTAAATTAATAAAGGTATTACATTTGTATGATTTTACTGTTGTTTCAGATGGAGGATGACAAGACCTACACAGACCTCCTTGCAGGCCTGAAGAGGTAGCTGACTGCTGATGAGCTTGCGCTCACAATGTTGAAGACCATGTGAGGATGGAGGAAGAAGGTATAGATTTAGGTGGCGTGCGTAGGGTGGTGTAGACTGCCACTAAAACACTTTGAAATAGACTTGTTATGTTGTTTTTTATATGTTGTTGTCCCAGGCATAAGTGGTTTTACCAACTGGAACGGGTGGGAGGTTGTGCTTAGTAGGCCGTCAAATGCAAACACACAGTGCAGGGGCATGGGACGAAGAGACCCCAGAAAAGTTTCAGTTTTCTGGGATTGATCATTGACATGGGACTTCACTTCCCTCCCTAATATCCATTGCTACTGGGGAACCAAGTCTCTGAAGGGATCAGGGAGCGTTGACCAAATGAGAAATACATATTGTGTACACTTTTTCTCCATTGACATTGCCGTTGTCAGTAGTTTCTAATTATTTCAAGTAGGGCTGCACGATATATCTAAAATCTATTGTTATCGCGATATCAACATTTGCGATGGACATACCGCAAAGATTACTTAATTTTCAATATATTTCGATACATTTTCTGTGCCGTACGCATTCCATACAGTCTATGGTGTATTCACATTCTGAATGTCAACATATTTTACCAAACCGATGCTGTCATGCTGCCCTAGAAGCCCATCCCCTACCAATTTAGGTGTGTGGTGTTTTAGGTGTTGAGGCGGGAGCTAATGTCGTGATGGCTGAAGATAGTGAGTCGAGCGAGGTAGGTTACACTTGGGTGAAGAGGAATTGGTGACTAAAAGGAAAAGCATGTCTGTTCTATGGAAATATTTTGGTTTTATTAAGGATGACGTGTTACAAACACAGCGCCACTGTGTTAAAATAAACAATTTCTTTCGTTATCGATATAGGATCAGAAGATATCTGTCTTTCACTGTAAGGCTTGTATTTCATGATTTGCGTTTAGCAAAATCCCCAGACAGCAGCAGAGAGGTAATCAGGATTCGTTATTTGTAAAAGTTGTTTAGCCTACTTCGTTGGACTGTGCGATCGCAACCCCTTACTTTCACTTTCTGCTGCACTCGGCATGCCGGTAGCCTAATAACGTGGGATGCGCATCGTATGAGGTTGGAGAAAAACATGAGGTGGAGAAAAACATTAAATATTTAAATATCGCAAGTTATATCGTTATCGCAGTACTCAATAATGTTATCGCATATCGCATGTTTTCCTAATATCGTGCAGCCCTAATTTCAAGTTTGGCAATGCAGAATCTGGTGTTGAACCTAGGTTTGGTAGCTACAGCCAGAAAGACTTTGGCGAAAATCTATCACAACAGCTGGCAGGCATTTCCGTCAAAATTTCAGCCTCGCCTTCAGCTGCTCCAACTACTACTCTGTCGTCTTTTAATCAAGTACATATTCACATATACACAGCAGGAGCCAAAGAAAAATTGTTGGCTTTGTTATAAAAACAATACATAATAACACTAAAGTAGCTTGTATGGCCTGGAGTTTAGCGGTAGGTGACTGTTTTTTTGGTAAACAAAATTGCTGTCAGATTTGCCATTCTACAGAAGGGGATGATTCATAGGTCTTCTGTGTTTAACCTTCAGGTTCCCCACCCCACCTTTCCCTATCCTACTCTGTGTGTGTGTGTGTGTGTGAGTTTGTGTGTATATATGTGTATGTGTTTATTCTCAACAAGCTTGTTCTATGTAATCCACTTTCAAATGTTTAGAACACATTGATTTTTGAGTGATGTTGAAGTTGATTGTATTCCTAGCTTTTCATAAATAATACATTTTATAGATGTATATCATTTTCATATTACACTAATTTATATAAGGAAGTTGTATCTGTTGAATCAAATGTATTCTATGTCTCTATTCAGAATTGATCTTCAATAAATATACAGTATACTTACTTCCTGTATTACTGGTTTTTCTTTTATATATCATTATTATTGACTGTAGCATTTGCTTATTTACAAATAAATGGTTTATTGTTATGGACCAAATAAATCTAAACCATTGTGTCTGACTTCATTATTAGTTTTTAGGCATACTTTTATGTTTTTGGTGAGAAAGAGAATGTGAATTCTGTCAACATTCTAAATCCCGTTTCCTGCATTTTTTTACACTGATCACTAAATTTATCATAACTTTTGAAAGGTTTATGATATTCCAATTCAGTCTTTTTTGTTAAATAGCCCACAACTTGCTGAACATGTCATACACTCTATGTTTTTCTCTATCTCGTATAGAAATATGATGAAAATTCATTTTTATGTGAATGAAATTCAATTTTAACGAATTTCGGTATACATTTGGAGAGAGATTTTCAAAGACTGTTCATTACTATATCAACATTACCATATGTATTTTACATCATTTGATAGAACTGACCCTTCTGATTACAATGGTATGTATTATACTCAAGAAATAAGGTTTTTTGTGTAAGGAGGTCATCCAGCACCAAAAATGGAATGTTCGGCACGGGCACGAAAGGGTTAACGTTACGCTTCCAGTCGGGCTAATCCTCTGTGTGTAGTAGAATCCATCTTGTCTCGTTGGGTAGGCTCGCCATCTTGTCGTTGTCTTTACATGTGTTGTCCATGTCCGACGAAGCATTCAGTTCAAAGCAATAAAAGTTTGTGTCGTTCAATCAAACTGAGAAAGGTAAATCTTCAATAAAGTCTTTTCTGAAAACTGACGTTGTAATAACTGATGAAATTCAAAAGAAAAATCTCAAAACAGATATGCTGCTAGTCAATGACGATGCAGGCTATACTCTGGAGCTAGCACTCAATTAGACAAAAAAACATAAAAGGCTGTAGCTTTAAACAGCACGTTTCGTTTCACACAAACGGTATCTGAAAGTATAATACTTTAAATCTTGACCTAAACTGACTTTAACCAAGTCGTTTAGTCGCAATTGGTTTATTTTAATGTTCTCACTCTCTATCGTTTTCTCAGTGCTTCTTTTTCCCTCCGTCTTCGTTCTCTTTCTTTTCTGGACTTACGAATTCTTAGTTAAGTTTCGATTCCCTGTTTTCTCTCACTACATCCTGTAGAGGGAGCTCTAACATTTTCCTACTCATTAAAGCTATACTATTTTAAAGCTATAGAGTTCATTTTTATTCACTTCACTTCAAACATCTGCAATGCATATTTTCTGTTGTCATTTCTTTCATTTCTTTCAATAAAATATAAATCGATAAACTAAACACTGTTTTGATGTTCATTATTATTTATCTTAGTTTGGGTTCTTATAGGTTAGTTTGTAAACCTGGGTTACACATAGGCAAAACTGTATCGGACCGGTGTAACGCTGGTAAATCATCCATCGCACAGAATGAGTTTTGTAGCACGTGCAACAGTGCAACAAATATGTGTACCTACAGCCCTGCCCTAGATACATCTCTCAAAGTGCGCTCTAAAATATTTGGTTAAATGGAGATGTAGATCATCGTGGGTGCGTTAATAAATATACATTGCGGCGAGTTGACACAAATTTCACTTTTTTTATGTAGTCAATTATGTTGTCTCAGCTAGCTAGTTACTTTACTTTGAGCCATGCTCTTCCTTACTTGAAACACCTTTGAAAATAGAGGATTGAAGTAGCATAGTGTGTTTGGGAATGAACGTTAGCTCAGATGCTTTCTGGGACTTTTTGTGGTCTTAATGCAACATTTTACAAAGCACTGACAGGGCCACCAAGGACTGTGAGAGAATCAACAGCAGAAAAACCTGTTTAGCAAGCAGATATGTCCAAGCCCGGTGTTTAGGATCATAGACAGGTTATCTTTCAGGTATATTTTCCTTTAGAAAACGATCGTGTTAGCGAATGCGTTGTGTAGGGGTGTAAAGATTAACCGATACGTATCGGTATCCGTTTTTAACGTGTAAGATACGGCTACATCGATACGTGAAGCCCCGTATCGGGAAAAAACTGATATGAACCGGTCGTTATATCAATTTACTTGTTATGAATCGGTGCACAACCTTTTCTGCTTGCTCAGACTCATTTACGTTCCAAGTAGCGCGTTCATCCCACTTCCGGTTTTGAAACTATAGGTGGCACGGAATTGTGGGTAATGCAGTTCGTTTTTGGTTACATTCATTGCCCAAAGTTGTCAAATGACCTCATTACCCATACATCTATTGCAATTTAACCATGTGACAACTTGCACTCGGTCGGCTTTTGTTTTTCGAAATCCAGCGCGAAATTAAGCACTTATAGCATTCTTAAACAGCAACGATAGTCTGTAGAGTAGCCTTACCTTTGATGAAGGGATTTCCTTAATGTTAAATAATAATTTGGCCCTTGCTGCTAAAACGATGCATAAATTATGATTTTGTTCATATCCACTCAGACTTGTGGCATTTTAGGTTTCTGCATTAGGTCTACTGTTGGAACAAAATAAGCCCAGAGAGTTCATTGATTTGTAGGCCTATTTTATTCTTGTAGGGTAGGCTAGGCCTAGGCTATATGAGAAAAGACCAAGAGTGTCTTAAGCACTGTTTTATTTTATTTCGGTATTGTCTTACCTCAACAAGGCTACAGCTCCATGAAAACAATCAGATATAACTCTATAAAATCTGTAAAGTCTATAAAAATGTATTTTTATGTTGTATTTGGCTGCTGTGCTTGACTGAAATTTAGACTATTTTTCTTTCATTTCAATACAGTATATGAAACAAACCTCAGTTTAGATAATCATATTCACACATTTTGTTGCCTAATTGACAACCATGACCATGATAATTGATAATATAAAATGAATGTGCACCTTGAGCAAATTATAAAAAATCTTTCAGAATGCTTTCCATTCTTGAACTGCATCGAATTGCATCGAATCGCATCGCATCGAATCGTACTGAATCGTTTTTTATAAACATGTATCTTTTCTTGTATCGAATCGTGCCCATGTATCTAGATGGGAATCGTATCGTCTTTTACATGAGAGATTCACACCACTAGCGTTGTGGCTAACTCACTAGCTCCTGTTAGTAGGCTATGGTCAGAAAAGAATGAGATGACAGTCGAAAGATACAATTACAGTGCTATTATTAATTTGATTGGTGTAATTGATTGGCTATACATACCCACCAAATTTCATGTGCCCCGGTGTTTCGTTGTACCCGGTATCGTTGACCAAAAATTCAGGAAGTAGATGATGGGGAAAAAAAAAAAAAAAAAACTTTGACAATCCCTATATGACAGCTTTGCTAGCTACACTAGCGGCCAGGGTCGGACTGGGAACAAAATTCGGCCCTGCTGGGAACAGGCAGGGATGGGCAAAAATACATCAGGATGTATTTTCAAAATAAAATACCTAATACCCTTATTTTTAATGTAACAAAATAAACTACAAAATACAGTAACCATATTATTTATCAAAATAAAATACTGTATTTTTGTATTTAGAAAATACTCAAAATAAGTTTTTCAAGGAAGTATGGAAGCACTGCAAAAAAAGCTTTTTTTATCCCAAACATTTAGCCTATTAAAACTATATAGTAAAAAACAATGTATTCTTTCCTAGCGTTCATGGGCTTGGGAAAAACCTTTTTCCCAGTAAAAAAAATATCATTCCGCGTCATTCACGTCACGTAATGTGTGAGTCAGAGGTCGGAAACTGGGGCTAGATTTTGCTAACAGAGAGTTGCCCAGTTAGGGGCTCGTCATCACTTTTGTCATCACGTTGTAGTTCGTTTGTAGTCCATGTGGCCTTTCATGTCCAACGGTTTTAATGTGAACTTGGGAATTTGCCGTTTTTGTCACTTGAAAGCTGCATATCTTTCCTTCACAAGCGTCTTACACCATATTTTAAGCAAATACAGTTGTTTATTTAGGATTAGTGAGTGTATGTTTTAACCTTTGTTGTGGCATCCGTGTTTGTCACACATTCCGATGGCAAAGCACATGAACACTTGCTGTGGGAAAGACAAAGTAGCCATGGGGGCAGTCCTTGTCATTCCAAAGTGCCCTGAATGCACCATTTCACACAAACATAGGGGTATTTGTGGCCGTTTAACAGCGTTTTTGGGAGGTAACCAGGTAGGCTACGCCATGCTTTTGGAGGTGCAAACAAACGCTGCATTGCCATTGAGATCACATAAGGAGCTGGCTCAAGGGCTATAAAAGTATTTTCTCGTGTTTAGTTGTAAAATGAAGGCACAGTTTTTATAGCCATACATGCGTGTTCACTTCTAGCTCCTTGGCTATCAATTTGGCAGAGGTGGAAAGTAACGAAATACATTTACTCACGTTACTGTATTGAGTAGTTTTTCTGTATATTTTGTATTTTTTAAGTAGTTTATAAAATTGGTATTTTAAATTTTACTTGATTACATTTTGAGTGAAGTATTGTACTTCGCTACATCAAAAATCCCATCTGTTACTTGAGTAAAAAAAAAAGTTAAGACTAACGAAAACAGAAAGGGAGAGAAAAAAAATCGCGCCCTAAACCAGTGATGATCAGCATGTAGCCTACAACAGGACATGAATCAAGCTGGCGCCATGCAGTCTTTCTGAAAGTGATGGAGATGGAGCTGGATCACGAGATGCCTCAGATTACATGTGTAGCCTAACCCAGGGGTCGGGAACCTTTTTTGCCTGGAGAGCCACTTTTACCAATTTTTTTTTTTTTAATCTCAGAAGAGCCACATAAAGACGGTTACAAGAAAAAGTTTAGATATTTAACGTACATTTACTTTCATTCAACAGAGGATTTTTAAATACATGTTCTACTAGTTTTAAAAGTAATGTGCAAGTAACTTGAAATGTAAAGTGGAATGACAGAAGTATAGGCCTTAGGCTTCCCATGTAGGCTAAACACCACCCCCTATTTTCCCAGTGTTCTTTTGGTATGCAAAGTAACCTCATAGTTAACAACACAACACTCAATTTTCATGACATGACATGTCATTGGCGAAATTGAACATTAGGCCTACTGTACCAGAGTTTAGATTTGGTGATGGCCTTGGAGTCTGGCTGGCTCATATTCAGTGAGGTGAAGTGTCATGCAAGAATTGAGGCTGTCATCATTTAAGGGCAACTCCACGCAAAACGGTCATATATCCATAACGCCAACATGGCATTGTGTTGGCGTTATGGATGTGACAGTTTTGCGCGGAATTGCCCTTAAACGTGAGCGCAGGTTTGTCTTTATATTTTTCCTATGTGAGAAAGATTTCTCATATGCAAGTGGAACCGAACAGGTTTAACACAGCAATACTAACTCGTTGCAGTGTGCGATATATAACGGGCAGTTCATTTCACGTTTTCAGAATCAGTCTTCGGATGGAAACTTTCCCATTTCAGCCCGCTTGTGTTCACGCTCGCAAGCTGTGGTCATTGACGTTTCCTTTTTGACATTTTCCTCATCTAGCCTACAGCAAGCGCACACATCAACAATAACAATTAAAGTGTTCTCGTTCATCTTTTTTTCTCTTCGTCGTTTTCTTTGTTTTGGATACAACCGTTAGCTAGCTGAATTTTTAAGTAAAGCATCAGCGGGTGGAATGTTATCTCGGAACGGCATTGTCCAATAAAAAAACACGTTTTTCATATCTGTACAGTACATCGACGTAACCGTGAATTTCAGCGGTAGAGAACAGACATGGGATGGATTAAACTACGTGAACATATATTATATTTCGAACACTATTTTAACATTTTGATTTCAGTAGGTCCATTTTTTATTTCATACAGTACCAAAATTATTCATGACTTATTGTGTAAACAAATGGCAGGTTTGTCCGAGAGCCAGATGCAGTTCCCAAAAGAGCCACATGTGGCTCGCGAGCCATAGGTTCCCGACCCCTGGCCTAACCTATGAAAGTGTACAGAATTTTCCGCTATTTCAATGGGTTCAGGGCTCGAATTACGTGGGAGCCAGAGGGAGCCGAGCTCCCATAGAGTGAGGACTGGCTCCCATGAAAGCAACAAAGTCAAAAACCTGAGGGGGTCTCTCATATCTGAAGGTGTCTGCCGTCTGGCATTGTAATTTAATCTTAAACAACCGCTCATTATCCATCCCTGTGCGATCTCTTACCATTAAAGACGTTAAATTAAAATATAGGCTACTACGGGACGTAGACCTACACTACGCTCTTGAACGCAGCATGACACTTCACCATCACACCACTAGACTATATGAGCAAACCGTATCGATTTGACAGCACTTGCAAATCTGAAGAAGTCACCCTGCTTTGATGTGAGTGTTTTGTCTATTTGCGTTCATTGGGCTAGCCTACGTGGTTTGATACGTGCTGAAAAGTCCTGTTTGCTGTTGAACTTGCGCTTCACCTATTCTATGTTGATTGACAAAGCCATAAATTATGGCCCATAATGCAGCCTACAATGATTGTGTTGTCTGATGATCTAGCTATCCTCTGCCATTCAGAGCTTCGGAAAGTTCCCAGCTATTTTGAAACACCTGTTAGCAATCTGATGTCGGAATATTCAATGGCTACCCGACAATATCTCAGTGCAAACTCCAAAATTGTTTGTCTATTAATTTTCCACGGTTCAACACATTAGCCTACTAGAACATAGTTTGGCTGGCTTTATTCATTTCTGCCAGTTAGTGCTTTTTCCCCTGTGTATAAGTTACACTACATGCATTATTGTGTTTGACACTGAGGATAGCCTATCTGAGACGGTGGTCTGGTTTAAATGAGTTTACGTTGTGAAATTGAGAATGGCACAGACTAAATCGTTTAGTCTATTTCTTTGTATTGTGAAATTGAAATGAGATATGGACTATTACAATCAATAATATGTTGAAATTAATTAAAAGTAATCAATTTCTATGAAAAATCTATGTCTGTTGTGTGCGTGTGTCAAGGTAAAGCCGTGCGACGAAGCTGAAGTTGGCCACACATTCAGAATGCGGTGTAGTCAAGTTTCCATTCCACCTTAAATATTGCAATTTTCTACCGACAGGGGGCAGTGCTGACTGCAAATACGCGATGACACTGGTATTTGCCTAGTAGCAGACGAACATGTAGGCTACTCCTCACAGACGAATAAAAGCCTTTTTTTCTGGTGACTCCATTGTCGACCAATCTTTAAATGATACAACATGCTTTCTGTCAAATAAATCGGTTCATATTGCACTTGTTTGGGGGGGAGATTTTGAAGCTTTTCTGACCATGTATGGCCAATTTCGTCGTGAAAATTCACCCTTTTATTACAATTGAAATTCCATGAGCTGTTTTTCATATTCCACAATGTATGCACTAGACTTGATACCTATGGCCCATACATAATTTGCCGTGAAATATTACACCACATCCCGAAACTACAGTCTCTGTGCTTTCATATGACACCTTGCATGCCAAATTCCATCGTGGAAAATGGCCCTTTTTCATAGATTTAATTTACATGAGCTATATTTCATATTCCACAATTTATGCACTAGATTTTATACCTATGGCCCATACATTATTTGCCGTGAAATATTACACCACACCCTGAAACTACACGCACATATACACACGCACAAACAGGCATGCACACACATTGCAGAATTTTTGCACTTGAACAGCTACACCAGGGCTCGAATTACGTGGGAGCCAGAGGGAGCCGAGCTCCCATAGAGTGAGGACTGGCTCCCACGTAATTCGAGCCCTGGTGTAGCTGTTCAAGTGCAAAAATTCTGCAATTTCACAAATACATATTATATGTTCTAAGAGTTGGAAAGGTCACATTTCCAGGATGGAATTTCACAAGTGAGGTGTCATTGGAAAGAGGAGATAGTGCAGTTTCAGAATGTTGTGAAAGATCCCTTGCAAAATGCTTCCTGAGATGAGTATGGCTGTTCAAGTGCTTAAATTCTGCAATTTCACAAATACATACTATATTTTCAAAGGGCTAAAAACGCAATTTTCCACCATAGAATTTCACAAGTGGGGTGTCATTGGAAAGAGGAGAGAGTGTAGTTATAGAATGTGGTTAAAGATCCCTTGCAAAATCCTTCCTGAGATGAGTGTGGCTGTTCTAGTGCTGAAATTTTGCAATTTCACAAAATACATACTATATTTTCAAAGGGCAAAAAAGGCAATTTTCCACCATAGAATTTCACAAGTGGGGTGTCATTGGAAAGAGGAGAGAGTGTAGTTTCAGAATGTGGTGAAATATCCCTTGCAAAATTCTTTCTGAGATGAGTGTGGCTTTTCTATTGCTAAAATTCTGCAATTTCACAAACTATATTTTCAAAGGGCAGAAAAGGCTATTTTCCACCATAGAATTTCACAAGTGGGGTGTCATTGGAAAGAGAGAGAGTGTAGTTATAGAATGTGGTTAAAGATCCCTTGCAAAATCCTTCCTGAGATGAGTGTGGCTGTTCTAGTGCTGAAATTTTGCAATTTCACAAAATACATACTATATTTTCAAAGGGCAAAAAAGGCAATTTTCCACCATAGAATTTCACAAGTGGGGTGTCATTGGAAAGAGGAGAGAGTGTAGTTTCAGAATGTGGTGAAATATCCCTTGCAAAATTCTTTCTGAGATGAGTGTGGCTGTTCTATTGCTGAAATTCTGCAATTTCACAAACTATATTTTCAAAGGGCAGAAAAGGCTATTTTCCACCATAGAATTTCACAAGTGGGGTGTCATTGGAAAGAGAGAGAGTGTAGTTTCAGAATGTGGTGAAATATCCCATGCAAAATCCTTCCTGAGATGAGTGTGGCTGTTCTAGTGCTGACATTTTGCAATTTCACAAAATACATACTATATTTTCAAAGGGCAGAAAAGGCTATTTTCCACCATAGAATTTCACAAGTGGGGTGTCATTGGAAAGAGAGAGAGTGTCGTTTCAGAATGTGGTGAAATATCCCATGCAAAATCCTTCCTGAGATGAGTGTGGCTGTTCTAGTGCTGAAATTCTGCAATTTCAGAAATACAGTGGGCAGTGCTTCGACTTGGCCAGCTTCACTCGCGGTCCGCGCGTGGGATCACGCGGTATCACGCGACTTTAATTTGTATTTTCCCAGTGAGACGCTGCAACAACCCAAACAACCGGTAGATGGCTCAAGTGAGTAGGGTGTCTCGTAAAAAGAAATGGAGCCTGGAAAACCCTACACAGACTTCACTACAGACTTTAGCAGACTGGTTTAGAAATAATTTAATAGCCAGAAATATGCCTGCCCTGCCCTAATAAAGAAATATTTAGTTAACTGCGAGTGAATCCCGTTTGCAGCCCGTTTGCAGCCGTAGAAGAAACGCAGGACAAATTAAACATTCTGGTTTTCTCCGAGTGCAACGATGATAGACAGACATCATTTGGACAAAATATAGAGCATATTAACCTCTGTTGCTCAGCCAAATGCCTTCCTGTTACGTCCTTACGGCGATAAAAGATTTTTTAAGGTCACAAGTTTACTTCATTAGCGGTTTATTTTTTTGATTATTAAAGAGTGTTTTTCATTTAAAGGTTTGACTTCGTGCTTATTCAGTAGAGCATTTTTTAGTGCTCTTCCCAATCCCAAACGTTCACATTGCATGTTTGTTTGTAATGGATGCAACCGCGAGATAGGCTACGCGTTTGACGGCAATGAGTTGTGAACGGACATGAACCAAGACATATAGCCCAGCAGCAATCTAGGGACTGTTCGTTATTTATTGATGGGGCCACCGGATGAATTTTGAGTGCTTCAGTCAAAAGTTGCATGACCCTCCCTTGCCTGCTAGAAATTGTTCAATGACCCTCCGACAGAATTGTTAAAAAAGACATGACCCTCCCCTTGCCAATTGTCGCATGTCTTCCGCCAGCGCTGCTTTGCGCCACAGCCACACACTGTGATAACGTTCTTAAATCAATCTTTTGTGAGCTTGCATGCTACCAGTCCTTCCTTTTCAAATGTGTTGCACCTGTTTGCACAATTTCACAAATAATCATATGTGATTAATAATATGACAAATAATCCCTGTGCATGGGGACCGAAACAATGCATGCCAACTTTTTCCGTGTTTATCACGTATTTTAACTTTCCCCCGCTGTCGCTACCCCTTGCCCTTCCAACGAAACAGATGTCTTCAAATCATCGTTTTCCTTGCTTGAATGTCATAAACATACAACTTTATGCAGCAGAATTACGCATAGGCTACTTGGAACATAACACATTTGACAAAGGACAGATGTATCGTAACAACCCCCAATTATCACCACTTTTGTTCAGAAATTCTAAAACAACGATGTTTTTTAACACTTCAAAATAACATTTGCTAAATTAACCTTACATTTTTCAGTAGCCATAGGTGTGTAGATTTGAACAAAATCTGGTTTGGTTCTTAACGGCACATGGACGGTTAGACCGAGAATTCTTGTCGTGAAATTAAAATTCCACTGGAGCTCCAAGCGGTTGTGTACACGCAGCCTTACAACACTGTTTACAGCTCTTTGAGTCACGATAAAATGTCATTTTTGGTACATAGCTAATTTAGATACACCTATGGTGTGGGTGGTTGCGTCTCTTTAGGAGTCCGCTGTCTTGGTTTGTATAGAAATGGATATAAGTGACACATACACGCAAGACGGTGGAAATACGGGACCGACGGTAATAGGGGGAGTTCCGATATGTTGCTAGTGACAAAATATTAACTTTCAGTGTTTTACGATGTCTTTGTCATGGGGAAGTGTTTTTCCACATGCATTTATTCTAGGCTACTGTCAGTGACTGCCGTGAGAGAAGCGGGTTCTGTGTTTTGTTCATGTCAGTGACTGACGTGAGAGAAGCGGTGTCTGTGTTGTGTTGCATTGCGTTGCGTTAATTTATTTTAATTGGGCATACCGTGCCGTGCCGTCCACAGCTCTTCAGTTCTGACAAAGCCAACATTTTTTTGAAACAATGAGTGTAGGAAGCGCGTTTGTATGGTTATATTGCTTGACGGGGGGATCCCAAGCAGCTTTCAGCCATAAGGCTACTTTGAGAACATTTCAATTCACCCGACACTAATATTCAAAATGTTGAAAACTATTTCGGCATAGCCTATAAAGCAGTTTAATTAAATGGAATGTTAGTTGTAAACAAACGAGCTACTTGGTGAGGCTTGGCCTCACAGATGCGCTCGTGCCTTAGATCAGGGGTCCCCAACCTTTTACGTACCATGGACTGGTTTGATTCCCATTTTTTTTTCACGGACCGTGGGGGGGGGGGGGGGGGGTTCGGGGGTTCCATGTTCCATATGTGTTGTGCATGCATTACTTGAAAGAACTAGCTCCAGTTATGTATGAACAGTGAAGGTAACGAACTCTTAAAAACGTGAACTTGAAGAAGTGAAAATTTAACAATATGAACTATGAAAATTGAACAACTTGAAGCTACATCTATCAAGTGTGAACATGCTTTAACAAAATATGGGAACAAAACATGGGAACTAAACGTGCATTATGAATATAATCAGTGGGAGCCCTGTGCTTGTTTCCCTGCAACAAGACAGTGACACCCTCAGTGTGTTTGAAATGTCCAGTCGATTGCGCAATTTGATTTTAGTTGCAGTCATTGCAGAAAACCCGGCCTCGCATAGATACGTGGTGGGAAATGGTAGCAACGTTTCCAGCGCTTTTACGGCTATCTCGGGATATTCTGCTTTGGTTTTGATCCAAAAACCCGCCAGAGAGGTTTCCTCATACACACTCTTAAGACCACCGTCATTTGCAATTTCGATCAACTGCTCTTCCTCCTGCGCTGACATGTTAGGACTATTCGGGATATTGACAAATGGGTTGCGGACCCACTCATTGGTTTGCCGTGGATCTTTGGAGGATGGGAAGTAGCCTTACGCTCAAACTCATTTGAAAGCGCAACAAGGTAATCGCGCACCAGCTGCAAGAGAAAGGGCCCTGCCTCAGTCTCTCCCAAAACCCCCACTAGGCTACTGTTTGGAACATATCAAATACACCCCGTCCCCATTCGCCCCCACAAATCAAGCTTGGCTTTAAATGCAGCGACTTTATCTGCCAGTTTAAAGACAGTCGTCATTCTCCCCTGGAGTGACAGGTTGAGGTCATTAAGCAACCCGAATATGCCACATAGGTAAGCGAGTTTTGACACCCAGTCCTCATCACTAAAATGTCCAGCTAACGGTGACTTTTTTTCTGTAAGAAATCTCTGCAGCGGCTCTCGCAACTTAAACACCCTGGCCAGTGTCTGCTAAAGATGCTTGTTTTTTGATGCTCATTCTAGCAGTTTAGCTAACTTCGTGTGACACTACCGTTCGCCAAGAACTGATCAAGTGAAGTGAGCTGACCTGAGGCTGCGCAGCGCTGAAGGCAATATGTAAAGTGTTGAAGGCGGGACAGACGTAAGAAAATAGACCTTGCAAAATGCAAACATGTGTGCAATCAAACAACTGCATATAGGCCTATGCCATGTAAAAACGTGACATTATTGCGAATTAAATTGAGTTTAGTTTGCATACATTTTTTTAAAACTCATGTCGTAGGCTACGGCCCGGTTAGGAATGTACCGGCCGCGGCCCGGTGTTTGGGGACCGCTGCCTTAGATGGCAGGAAAAATCTTCAGCCTATTAACTGACCACCCGATTCACGTTGGCTGGGGGGGAAGGGGAGCCATCAGACATTTGTGACCAGTTAATTCGGCCCTGCCCCCAACAAATCACACCTTCCCACCTCTGACAGCTTTAAAGAACTCACAGACCTATTCACAAACCTGCGTCATTTTGCCGTGTTTTGAAATCCTAATGCAGCTTTCAATAGTGAGGAAGCAATTTTGCATTGTAGGCATAACTAACATGCAATAACGCCACCAACAACAACCAAAACTAGGCTAATCATTGTCAAAATGTAAATTAAATGTAACATTATTGTGCATCAAATTAAAATGTTCTCTTTTGCAAACGTAGGCATAGTAACAGAATAATTTAATAATGTTACAAAGATACTACATCAATCCGTATGTTTCATTAGGCTACTAGGCTATTTGTTTTGCCTTATTCTTGATTCATTTAGGCTAGGCCTTTTTATTCAGGGGCCATAGCCTATTCACAAAGAATTTTAAGGCTAAAAGTAGCTCCTAACTGGCGAATTTAGGAAATAATGGGCCTTTTTATTCAGTTATTAATCATCTTCCGTCCTTCTCACTACTTGTGTAGCGCACGCATTCTCCGACCTGTCACCTGTCACTCATCATCGGAAGGGAGGTGTTTGGAATCATTCCCGCGTTACAATCGTCAGCCAATCAAGGTGGTCACTTCAGTCAAGCTCGTGCATGAGTAATGACGTCATCTATGGCAACGAAGACTCACTCCTAGTTTAGGAGTTGTCTGAAAGGCTTTGTGAATAACTTTTAAGAGAAAACTCCAAGCTAAAATCTTTTAGTGCGATTTAAGCCCTCCTTACACCGACAGACTTTGGAAAGATTTGCAAAGATTTGGAAAAGATTTTTGAAAGACTACAGTCTCAGACCCTCTCACATCTAAAAACAAGTAGTAGAGTTTTAAGTCACAGACTATGATTTTGCAATGACTAGGGATCTTGCAGGGTCACTATTCACAAGACTGCAACTAGATTCCTTTAAATTATTACCCATCGTGCAATAGATAAACAGGAACCGAAATTATAGCATACTAAACTCAAAGTCGTATTTTCATGTTTCTGCAGCATTGTTTAATGCGTGACATCAATATAGAGTCGTTCTGTCACGTAAGAGCCGACTAAATATGTATAAGAAATGACAAATATTATAAGAATAACAAATAATCATAGGCTACAGCTGTCGCCTACTTTGCCCCTTCCTGTTTGGTGTTGGAGAGAAGTCACTATTGGTTTTTATAGTTCACGTCACTATTTGCATGAGCCACGACTAGAAAGACTTGCGATAATATCAAACATGTTTGATATTGTCGTAACGGCAAAACTAGAAAAGGACTGTCTCCGACTGACTTAAAACCGCTAAGATTGGCACCTTACACTTAACGATCTAGTTGACGGGAGCGCGCCGCGATTTCAGTACAACTCCCATGATTTCAGTCCGACTTTGGAAATTTAGTCGCCGACTCTGAAAACAGACCAAAATCGTACAATGTAAGGCCGCCATTAGGAGTAGCCTACTCCTAGTGGTAAGATAAAAGCCTTTGTGAATAGCCTACGGCCCCAGTTATTCATCATCTTCCGTCCTTGTGTAGCGCACGCATTCTGAGACCTGTCACCTGTCACTCATTATCGTAAGGGAGGTGTTTGGAATCATGCCCGCGTTACAATCATCAGCCAATCAAGGTGGTCACGCTTGCCCATTTACACAAATGAATGGTCGAATATTACTGATGATCATTGTTATTTAAGAACATGCAGTGTGCGTAGGGCACCAAAAACATCTGGCTCGTAAAAAATCATCATACCGCACATTGTGGCGGTCTGTTATTTACTGTAGGCTGCGCAAACCACAGGGCAAGCCTGCATTCGAGGCCTTCTGTTGAAGAATTTTATATAAAGCCTGCGCTAACAGTAATCCTCCTGCCCCTGATAGGAATACCACAGCTGTGGATATGTGTGGAATGTTCAAGTAATAACACAATCCAATGTGTGTCTCAATTGTCCCCCGCTGACCACCTCACACATTTCTCTAGATTTTGCAACGAATTTACATGACACAATGGCATAAAATATGCCAGTTTTAGGACACAGAATAATGTTTGTAATGATACCAGTTAGGCCTACGTTTAACAGTAACAAGTGTATGAGCTATTCATTGTCGAAGGTGCATGGTCAAGTGAAATTCTTACTTTGGAAAACAAACATTTGCTGATATCATCGCCGATCATCAGAATATTGCTCTGGACTGCAGGTAACTTGTTAACCCAGTGGTTCTCAAACTTTTATTTAATTCCCCACTTTGATCAAGGGGCATGACTGATGATAGTGGAGATAACGTGTTATCCCGAGGCATTTGCCAGTCAGCATCTCCGACGGTAGTCTACCCTATTAAAAATAGGCTATAAGTTTTCGATGTCCCAAACGGAGAGACATAGGCTACTTTATTGTTTTTAACGATCTCTATGCTACTCACAAAAATGTAGGCATGGGGACATGATGAAGTAGGCTATCCAACTGTCGTGTGTTAAATTATTGTGATTACGAGCCAGTGGTTTTCAAACATGCGTGACTCGGACATCTAACTAAATGCAACAGGCTCATATCGTCCTCGCATTCGCAAAATGAGGACCAGTTTTTTGTCAAATTGCAAATAGCTATTCGTTTTAACGAATTTTTATGATAGTATGCTTTTTGTATAGGCTACTATCTTAATCTTGGAATATCGGGAGGGAAGTGGCGCGTCTGCAGTCAGCCAAATATGAATGTAATTCTGCGGCATAAAGCAGATGTATTTGTTTAATGTACAGAAACAGAAAAATAAAAATGACATGTCAAGCAGTCAATTGACTACATTGCAGTCAAGAAGTAGGGCAAATTAAGACACTGTTTTGATTTGCGTAGTTGCATTGCCCCCAACAATGACAATAACATAGCAGATTTCAATTTTCGCTACCACCGTGTAGTCAAGCCTTAAGCCATACCCAAGTAGCCTTAATCGAGGTAATGTTTAATTATGCATGATTTATTTTGTTATTGAATTCGTAGGCTGGGATTCCTCTCGGTAACAATTATGTTTGGTAGCCTCCTGCTTTTTCAGAAGGGGCGGCAGTCAGGCTACTGACAGAGCGATGTACAGTGGCAGAGCGACGCACAGTGGCTGAAAGTGGTACTAAAGCTTCACGCAGCTTCACCTCTCGTAATGCGCGAATGAAGTGGCCATTTGAAAGCGATGCCCACTGTACATACTATATTTTCAAAAGGAAAAAAAGGCCATTTTCCACCATAGAATTTCATAAGTGGGGTTTTCATTGGAAAGAAGAGAGTGTAGTTTCAGAATGTGGTGAAATATCACTTGCAAAATCCTTCCTGAGATGAGTGTGGCTGTTCAAGTGCTGAAATTCTGCAATTTCACAAAATACATACTATATTTTCAAAGGGCAGAAAAGGCCATTTTCCACCATAGAATTTCACAAGTGGGGTGTCATTGGAAAGAGAGAGTGTGTAGTTTCAGAATGTGGTGAAATATCCCAGGCAAAATCCTTCCTGAGATGAGTGTGGCTGTTCTAGTGCTGAAATTTTGCAATTTCACAAAATACATACTATATTTTCAAAGGGCAAAAAAGGCAATTTTCCACCATAGAATTTCACAAGTGGGGTGTCATTGGAAAGAGGAGAGAGTGTAGTTTCAGAATGTGGTGAAAGATCCCTTGCAAAATTCTTTCTGAGATGAGTGTGGCTGTTCTAGTGCTGAAATTCTGCAATTTCACAAATACATACTATATTTTCAAAAGGAAAAAAAGGCCATTTTCCACCATAGAATTTCACAAGTGGGGTGTCATTGGAAAGAAGAGAGTGTAGTTTCAGAATGTGGTGAAATATCACTTGCAAAATCCTTCCTGAGATGAGTGTGGCTGTTCTAGTGCTGAAATTTTGCAATTTCACAAAATACATACTATATTTTCAACGGGCAGAAAAGGCAATTTTCCACCATAGAATTTCACAAGTGGGGTGTAATTGGAAAGAGGAGAGAGTGTAGTTTCAGAATGTGGTGAAAGATCCCTTGCAAAATTCTTTCTGAGATGAGTGTGGCTGTTCTATTGCTGAAATTCTGCAATTTCACAAACTATATTTTCAAAGGGCAGAAAAGGCTATTTTCCACCATAGAATTTCACAAGTGGGGTGTCATTGGAAAGAGAGAGAGTGTAGTTTCAGAATGTGGTGAAATATCCCATGCAAAATCCTTCCTGAGATGAGTGTGGCTGTTGTAGTGCTGAAATTTAGCAATTTCACAAAATACATACTATATTTTCAAAGGGCAAAAAGGCAATTTTCCACCATAGAATTTCACAAGTGTGGTGTCATTGGAAAGAGGAGAGAGTGTAGTTTCAGAATGTGGTGAAAGATCCCTTGCAAAATTCTTTCTGAGATGAGTGTGGCTGTTCTATTGCTGAAATTCTGCAATTTCACGAACTATATTTTCAAAGGGCAGAAAAGGCTATTTTCCACCATAGAATTTCACAAGTGGGGTGTCATTGGAAAGAGAGAGAGTGTAGTTTCAGAATGTGGTGAAATATCCCATGCAAAATCCTTCCTGAGATGAGTGTGGCTGTTCTAGTGCAAAAATTTTGCAATTTCACAAAATACATACTATATTTTCAAAGGGCAAAAAAGGCAATTTTCCACCATATAATTTCACAAGTGGGGTGTAATTGGAATGAGGAGAGAGTGTAGTTTCAGAATGTGGTGAAATATCCCATGCAAAATCCTTCCTGAGATGAGTGTGGCTGTTCTAGTGCTGAAATTTTGCAATTTCACAAAATACATACTATATTTTCAAAGGGCAAAAAAGGCAATTTTCCACCATAGAATTTCACAAGTGTGGTGTCATTGGAAAGAGGAGAGAGTGTAGTTTCAGAATGTGGTGAAAGATCCCTTGCAAAATTCTTTCTGAGATGAGTGTGGCTGTTCTATTGCTGAAATTCTGCAATTTCACGAACTATATTTTCAAAGGGCAGAAAAGGCTATTTTCCACCATAGAATTTCACAAGTGGGGTGTCATTGGAAAGAGAGAGAGTGTAGTTTCAGAATGTGGTGAAATATCCCATGCAAAATCCTTCCTGAGATGAGTGTGGCTGTTCTAGTGCAAAAATTTTGCAATTTCACAAAATACATACTATATTTTCAAAGGGCAAAAAAGGCAATTTTCCACCATATAATTTCACAAGTGGGGTGTAATTGGAATGAGGAGAGAGTGTAGTTTCAGAATGTGGTGAAATATCCCATGCAAAATCCTTCCTGAGATGAGTGTGGCTGTTCTAGTGCTGAAATTTTGCAATTTCACAAAATACATACTATATTTTCAAAGGGCAAAAAAGGCAATTTTCCACCATATAATTTCACAAGTGGGGTGTCATTGGAAAGAGGAGAGTGTAGTTTCAGAATGTGGTGAAAGATCCCTTGCAAAATTCTTTCTGAGATGAGTGTGGCTGTTCTATTGCTGAAATTCCGCAATTTCACAAACTATATTTTCAAAGGGCAGAAAAGGCTATTTTCCACCATAGAATTTCACAAGTGGGGTGTCATTGGAAAGAGAGAGAGTGTAGTTTCAGAATGTGGTGAAATATCCCTTGCAAAATCCTTCCTGAGATGAGTGTGGCTGTTGTAGTGCTGAAATTTAGCAATTTCACAAAATACATACTATATTTTCAAAGGGCAAAAAAGGCCATTTTCCACCATAGAATTTCACAAGTGGGGTGTCATTGGAAAGAGGAGAGAGTGTAGTTTCAGAATGTGGTGAAAGATCCCTTGCAAAATTCTTTCTGAGATGAGTGTGGCTGTTCTAGTGCTGAAATTCTGCAATTTCACAAATACATACTATATTTTCAAAAGGGAAAAAAGGCCATTTTCCACCATAGAATTTCACAAGTGGGGTGTCATTGGAAAGAGGAGAGAGTGTAGTTAGAATGTGGTGAAAGATACCTTGCAAAATCCTTCATGGGATGAGTGTGGCTGTTCTAGTGCTGAAATTCCGCAATTTCACAAACTATATTTTCAAAGGGCAGAAAAGGCTATTTTCCACCATAGAATTTCACAAGTGGGGTGTCATTGGAAAGAGGAGAGAGTGTAGTTAGAATGTGGTGAAAGATACCTTGCAAAATCCTTCATGGGATGAGTGTGGCTGTTCTAGTGCTGAAATTCTGCAATTTCACAAATACATACTATATTTTCAGAGGGGCTAAATATGCCATGTTCCACCATAGAATTTCACAAGTGGGGTGTCATTGGAAAGAGGAGAGAGTGTAGTTATAGAATGTGTTGAAAAATCCGATGCAAAATGACATGTACCGTAGGGTATACATTTACTGTAGAAAAATGTCAAAATCTTCTACCAACTACATAACAACCCCCCCCCCCCCACACACACTGCAATATGTACAAAATGATTTAATAAAAAACATAACACAACATGTATCAAAAGATCCAGCACAGAAAGTAAAGAAAAATACATAATCTGCCACCCTCTACATACCCCCCCCCCCCCTTCTAAATTACCAAATTATTTAATAGAACACAAAAGGCAACATTTATCAAAACATTCGGCAATGGAGTCAACAGAAAAAAGATACAGGCTTTTGAAAGTCTGTGAACAATGCCTGTTCATCTGCAACAGGCACATGCCTGTGTTATCGCGGATTTGCGGTCAACACAACGCACAGTACTATGTAGAGCAATGGTTGAATGGAACTCCCTTCCAGATCATATATCAAAAATTCAGAATAAAGCTAGGTTCAAAAAACAAGTAAAGAGACACCTCATGGCTGATTGCACTGAATCCTAGTACTACTGAATTTTACTTTTGTTTACTCATTTATTCTTTTCCCTTTTTGTCATCTTATCTTTTGTTGTTGTTGTTGTTGTCTGTTTTTGTGTGTTGATGGTTTAGTTATTTATTCTTTTCCTGTCTCTCTTTTGTTTGTTTTCATATCTGTTGTCTTGTATGTTGATGTTTTGTTTGTTATATGTAGTATGTGGACCCCAGGAAAAGTATCTATTCTTCTCCTGTTTTTTATATCTGTTGTCTTGTATGTTGGTTTCTTGTTTGTTATATGTTGTGTGTGGACCCCAGGAAGAGTAGCTGATGTTTTCTGCATCAGCTAATGGGGATCCAAATAAAATAGAAATAGAAAAAAAAACACTGGCCCCTTGTGGTAGAAAATTGCAATATTTAAGGTGGAATGGAAAATTAACTCCCCCACGATCTAAAAGTGGTGCTAACTTCAGCCTCGTCCCTTAGCAGACGGCGCTCAAGTAGGCTATTGCTCTTTTTTGTTATTACAGTTCTCTCCTCCTTGTATACGAAGAGAGCTTGCTACTTCGCCTTTAAAAAATACAGTGGTGTCTAGGTTAACTGTTGATTCTTCTTCTTCTTCTACTTTGAATGTTAACGGCAGCTTACATCCAATTAGTTGCATTACTGCCATCTACAGGACTTCTACTGCATTACACTATATTCTGTTAAATAAACCAGTATCCATTAAAAACTTAAAGAAAATTCTTTTTCCCCTCCCACTTGACCCTATTTCTAAAATACCTTTTAGAGATAGATCTTCTACTCCAATCTCTCTCAAAACTCTAAACAACTCTTGTCTGTGGGCATTATTACAAGACATTATTACATGATGCACTGTCTCCAGCTCCTGACAAGAACACAATCCATTCTGATGTTTTCCTAAAACAAAGAGAGTACTGTTCAGAAATGTATGTCCTATTCTCAATCTTGCAATAATAATTTCCTCCTTACGTCTCATCCCCTTTTTAGAAACATTAACTGAGTCAATTACCCTACTAGATATAGAAAAGAGGTGCCTCCCTTTGTTTTCTTGTTCCCAAAGCTGTTGCCATTTTAAAATAATTTCCTGCCACACAATATTTTTGCCTTCTGACAGATTTATGTGGACATCTATAGCTTCCTTTTCCACAGCTTTCTTGGCTAACTTATCAGCCTTTTCATTTGACCTAATGCCCACATGAGCTGGAACCCATAAAAAAGAAATTTCTACCCCCCTCCTTTTTACATCTCTTATTACCAGTAGAATCTCATATATAAGGTCTTGACGGCTCTTTGATAACCCTTTCCCTAAACTATTGATAGCTGATACAGAATCACTACATATCAACACTTTACGAGTTTGAATCTGTTCAGTCCATTGCACTGCCATCAAGATTGCATATAACTCCACTGTAAATACACTAAGAAAATTAGAAGTTCTTTTAAAGGTTTGGATATTCCAACCCTGAACAACAAAAGCTGCCCCTGAAGCACCAGATTCTTGATCCTTTGATCCAACTGTAAAAATGAATAAATGCTCTTGATAATTTTCTTGTACATAAGACTGAAATACATGCACCAAATCCATCTCAGGATTTTCAGACTTAAACTTAAGCAGCTCTAAATCTCTCTTTGGGACCTCTAGTTGCCATAATGGAATTGAAGGCCACATTACTCCTGAACAGAAGCTCTTATCCAGAATAGACAGTTCTTGTGCCACAGTCTCCCCTGTCCATCCAAAACATGACAGATTTGCCACTTCTCTCTCCCAGCTTGGTTGAATAGCAACTTTAACTGGGTGATCACACCCTTGACCCATTAAATTGATCCAGTAGTTTGCCTGCAGCTGTTTTCTTCGCAAGTATAATGGCATCTCCAAGGATTAAAGTTCTCCGTCGTAGGACGGATTTCCGTCAATTTGATTTTAGAAATGTCATATTTGAGATCGATGCAGATCCGATGAGAAAAAAATAGGGGGGGGGGACTGGGGACTATCACCTTTGCTTTTCCTTTTTTAAGGCAACTACAAATATTAGGTAAATGTTTAAAGACCTAATAGTGTTCTTGAGAACTTTCTGTGTCTCAATCAGTGACCGCTCAAGAAGATAGCCTACGTCAGCCATGAGTTTCGCTTTGTTTATGTTGTAGCTACACACTTGTCTCGGGCGCTGGCTTAAAAAAAATGAACACGTATGGAGGACTATAACGGTCTAAAAGTTGGATTATAGTGACACAATCGAGACAGCTGATGAGGTTGGCCAATCCGTTTAACTTTTTTGGATATGATATTGTGAGCTCTATGTGCGAATTCGGAGAAGAAGCGTAGGCTGTGTTCTTTCCGTGCATCAATGTAGACAATTTCTTACTATCGCGAACTCTTGTCAGGGGAGGTCATTCATTTTGGGTGTCACCTATGACTTGAACAGATAGCCTGCTATGCCACCCGATGTAGGCTACTATTATTGTTACAGTTTTTAATCAATGCAACTAACATTATGTGTAAAGCGACGCAATATAAACAGATGTAAGTTATTATCCCGTCTGTTATGACATGTACAACAATGTTTTTCACCATTTTCGACGGAAGGTTTTGACTGAGCGTGTTAACATAAAATAATAATAATATTGTCATCATCGCGAACTGTCGAGTAAGGGGGTCAATCGTGTTTGTAACGCACAGACAGCCTTGTAGCCTATTTTGCTTAGGCCTCACTTTTAACGACAGTAGGTTGTGAGTGTATGTTGACAAAAAATAACCATACAATTAAAATAGTCAACTTAAAACTTTGCAATAAAATATTATTCATTTATAGCACAAAACCATAACCAGTAGGCCTACCAGAACCTTGCATATTAGCGTCATGATTTGTGTGCGTCTATTTGGCAAGGCCACTAGCTGTCATGGATGCGTTGTTGCTAAAGGAAGGCAGGTGTCAAAAGTTAAAACATAAATGGAGATGGGCAGCTGTTGGAAACGGGGGAGAACTAACAAGCCATGGTGTAAAGAAATTAAAGTGCCAGGGGTTTACTTTTGTGCGGTTCGCTGCAAGAAAATTGTTTATGGATGCAATAGGAAAACGTTTTAGCACGCCACCAATCAGAAGACCGCCATAAAGTTAACGTTCGTGCTCTTCAGGACATCTTCCCTACCTGGTGCAACTAGCCACCACGACAGAGGTAGGCTACGTTTATCTATGGCTGACCGTTTTTACGTTTAGAAAGTAGGCTACGCATGTTCTTTCATAGCGCAACCTTGTCAACCTTATACAATCTGTTGCTGAAGACAAAAGCGCCGTCTCCAGATTGTCATTATCAAATGCGCAGACCTCCTGCATGAGCACACACAGTATTGCTGCTCATTGGAAAACTGAGTTGTCTGTAACACTCAAAATTACCATGTTTTCATTAAATGCGGATGAGGCAACAAATGGAAATATGAACAATATCTAGAATGTTCTGATTCGTTACTTTGATGAGGAAATGGGAAGTCTTGCAAACTTGATTTTATTGATTTCACTTGGTGTTTAATTGCATATTAACAAGAAAAAAATCTCCCCTTAAACACTTTTGGCCTGAAGTAATTAAATAAGAGTGTGTTAAAGCCTTTCTACAATATTGCTGCAGTAGAAAAGAACAGCAATGGCTAATCAGCAATGGTCAGGGATGGTACTAAAATATATTTTTGTTCATCAGGAAAACTCGTGCCCGTGAGGTGACATGAAAAAAAAAAAAACGAAGGTAAAAAAAAAAAAAATACTGAGAAAAGGTATGTACTTGGGACAAACATTGACTAGGTTTGCGAGATCTTGAGTTTGTTTTGTGAGATCTCGAGTTTCTTTTGCGAGATCTCGAGTTTCTTTTGCGAGATCTCGAGTTTCTTTTGCGAGATATTGACTTTCTTTTGCGAGATATTGACTTTGTTTTGCGAGATCTCGAGTTTCTTTTGCGAGATATTGAGTTTGTTTTGCGAGATCTCGAGTTTCTTTTGCGAGATATTGACTTTCTTTTGCGAGATCTCGCAAATCCATCAATGCAGAACCACAAACGTTCTGGAGAACTTCAGTCACTGAAATTACGTTGCAGTGCCTTGTTTTGCCAGCATGCGGCGAACAAGAGCAAAACTAACGGGCTTCGCGCATACTGGGGGGGGGGGGCAGAAAAATAAATAGCCTAATCAAATAAACGCTTTCTGTGGTGATTCTGCATTAAGTGTGCATTCATCGATGTGTCTCACTTACCAGCTTAAAGCGTTGTTGCTTGTTGTTTCTGGCAGTTTCCCTATTGGCTGAAAAATGTATCAAAAGTTAGGTTACCCCTCCCCCGTGGGGAGTAGTAGGCTACGTTAGACGTGACCTGTCAAGAAGTGAGATTGAGAGATTCTGTTCTCGGTAGCGTAGCCAGAAATGTTCAAATGGGTGGCATACAAACATTAATCATAGGCATGTTATATTTATGTGGAATTTACTGAAGGCATTTGATCATAGCTGACAAATTACGGAAAAACATTTCCAACTGGAGCAAAACAATGCATGAATGTAGCTTCGGTGCGTCACATGAAACACAATTGATTGACCATATTGGACAACTTCAAAGCCTTATCATAGGCATGTTACATTCATGACATGAAAAGTGGAACTTATTGTACAAAAATGACACATTATGCTGTCGGCTAAACATTTTAAACTTGCGCAAAACTGCATGAACCCAGCATCGTAGCGTTGCATAAATTAAAACACAAATTGAAGCAACAGCTTGGGCATCGGACAATCCTACTGCAAAGCCTTTTCATAGGCATGCAGCGTTTATGACATAAAAAGTGGAATATGAACGCATTTCATCACACCTGACAATTACGGAGCTGCCGGCTGTAGCCTACGCGATTTTACTGATTCTTAAACTATCAGCGCAGTGTTGACTTGCGCGTCTTTTTTAGATGGTGAACGTAAACGAAGGAAAGCCTAATTGGACGGGCAAGACTGACAAGTAGACAGGCCTGGCCGTGGCTACGCGTATGCTTGGTAGGCAAAACTAGTGGGAAAATGGCTGTAAACAAATTTGGTAGCCAGAAAAAAGAACATAAACAGAGGATAGAAAATACAAAAAAGGAGGGAGAGAACGCAAAGAAGGTAGGCCTATGGTTCTTGGCTTCACATTCGGGCAATAGACGAGTTCGAGGATACGGTAGGACAATGATGACATTAATACAGTAGCCCGCTGTGGCATGGTCGCTTGCAATTGTATGGTTCATCAATATTATTTTAACTAATTGATCTGAATTGGTTGATGTTTCTCCTGGTAGCCTGTGCTCGCCTGTGCTGCGTGCGTATACCTAGACCATAATGGCTGTTGCGGTCGTGGGCGTGTTGCTCCCCGGCACAGAATAACGTAGAACCGGCCCTGTCTAAAATCAAAAGACTATCACTGTGCGTGTGTGCCGGTAATGTTAACTTCTGGTCTTGACTCACTGCAGAATGCAGCGGCTTGTTCACTGCACTGGAGAATACAGCTAAACAAGTTAAAGAAAGAGAAACGAAACTTCATATTTTTAAAGCCTCTAAAATCAAATTGACTATTGAAATCGAGGTTTAGGATGGAGTGATGTGTAGGAGCGATGACGCCCCCACCCCCCCCTCGGCTTTTTTCACAAATCGCACCCTGACTAGGTTGGCTTGTCAGTCAGTGTGGAACGCAACCTCAGACCAACGCAGATGCCAAAATAAGGAACTGCAACCTAATTTCAGTGGCTAAAGCTCTCCGAAACATTTCTAGTGGTTCTCATAATGCATTGATGGATTTGCGAGACTCGCAAAAGAAAGTCAAGATCTCGCAAAAGAAACTCGAGATCTCGCAAAAGAAAGTCAATATCTCGCAAAAGAAACTCGAGATCTCGCAAAAGAAAGTCAAGATCTCGCAAAAGAAACTCAATATCTCGCAAATGAAAGTCAAGATCTCGCAAAAGAAACTCGAGATCTCGCAAAACAAACTCAAGATCTCGCAAACCTAGTCAGTGTTTGTCCCAAGTACATACCTTTTCTCAGTTTTTTTTTTTTTTACCTTCGTTTTTTTTTTTCATGTCACCTCACGGGCTCCGTACAATCTCAATCAAGAACACTCTCAATTCGCCTTATTCACATGGCGGCCATTGGCGGCTAAAACGAGGCTACAGGGTACACAAACCATAGGATTGTTCTATGCATTCACCTGTAGGTGGCATTAATTATATAGTAAGTGTACCTTGTAGCCTCGTTTTGGTTTAAACAATGGCCGCCGTGTGAATAAGGCGAATACTCCCTTTACTTTGCTGTTTGCATCTTTTTGTACATTAAAAACCTATAGGTCGCGACCGCAAAAGGGGTGCTATCTCTATAGGTAGATATGAACAACGTATGACTTATGGCCTGAAAAAAGTTCAGTCAAACGATTTTTTTTCACTTTAATCCCTGCATCTCTCCTGTTTCTACCTGTAAAGAACACACTGGTGAAGAGCGCACAGCTCCTGTACAAATTCTTAGCGCTTTTGCTTGGACTACATCTAGTCCAGCTAAAACTGACTTGGCTGCAGATCCATATGCCAGACACCCATAATCAATTCTAGCTCTAATTAAATAAATATAAATCTGTTTCAGAGAAGCTATGTCTGCCCCCCAGTCCAATCCACTAAGACACCTCATTAAATTCATAACTCTTTTACACTTGTCAATAACCTTAGATACATGCTCCCTCCATGTAAGTCTAGAGTCAAAAAAGACACCAAGAAATTTAAAACTTTCAACCCTTTTCAAGTCCCTGCCATACATCTTTAGTTTAAGACTTTCATCAATTTTCTTTCTAGTAAAAAACATCATTTTAGTCTTCTCGGCAATCTAAAACCCCACCTCTTTCCCCAGTTCTCCACTAGGGTTAAAGTTTCCTGTATCTTCTTCAGAGTGTACTGCACATTTTTCCCCCTTCTCCATAAGCTACCATCATCTGCAAATAATGACCTTCCAATACCTGGATCAACATTAGAAAAAATATCATTAATCATTATATTAAATAACAATGGACTTATGACGCTTCCTTGAGGAGTTCCATTTTCAACTACCCACCTTCTGGACATATCTTTTCCTATTTTTACCTGAATACTTCTATTACTCAAAAAATCCATAACCCAGTTAAACATGTTTCCACCAATACCTAACATATGCAGTTTAATTAAAAGACCCTCTACCCATAACATATCGTACGCTTTTTCCACATCTAAAAACACTGCCACAACTGTCTCTTTTTTAACTTGAGCTTTTCTTATCTCATCCTCAAGGCATATGATTGAGTCAATTGTACTTCTCCCCTTCCTAAAGCCACTTTGGCAACTGGCCATCAGTCCCTTTTCCTCTACAAAGTGCATTAACCTACAATTAACCAGCCTCTCCATTAATTTGCCTAAATGAGAGGTAAGAGCTATTGGTCTATAATTAGTTGGGCTACTAGCATCTTTTCCTGGCTTTCTTATAGGAACAATAATTGCTTCCTTCCACCCTGAAGGAATCTTCCCTTCCTCCCATACTTTATTAAATAAATTTAAAACTTCTTGCAAACCCTCTTCACTAAGATGTCTCAACATGTCATAACAAATCTCATCTTTACCAGGAGCAGAATTTTTGCACCTACTCAATGCACTTCTTAATTCACTCAGAGTAAAAGGAACATTATACTTATCTTCTAATTTATCTTTCTTTTGAATAACCTCAATATACCTACTCCTTGTTTCTTCCCTACTCCTTTTTTCTTCATCTGTTAAATTATTAGAACTATGTACCTTACTAAAAGTATTAACCATTATTTCTGCTTTCTCCAAGTTTGAAATAGCCACCTGGTCTCCACTAGAAAGAATTGGATAGGACCATTCTCTCCTATTACCCTCCATCTTTTTAATTATTCCCCATATATCATTTATATTAGTAGTGCTTCCAATTGAGCTACAAAACTCCCTCCAATATGATCTTTTCCTTTGCCTTATTGTCCGTCTTACTACTGCTTGTGCTTGTTTATAATCAATTAAATGTTGAAAATTATGGGTTCTTTTTAATCTTCTAAAGGCCCTGTTCCTTTCTTTAACAACCTCTTCACAATTAATATCCCACCATGGTACCACTTTTTTAACAAACTTTCCAGAACTCTTTGGAATAGAAACCATTGCTGCCATATAAATGACATCCTCAATGTCTTGAATTAAATTAATATACAAATCACTTGTTTCCTTAAAACTCTCCCAATCTGCCTTTTTAAAAATCCACCTTCCATGACTCTCTTCCTCACTCAAACCTACATCAATATCCAAATTTACATAGAATTGGGTAGTGATCACTTCCAACAGTACTCCCCTTATGCACTTCCCATTTACACCTTGGAACAATACTAGATAAAAAAGTAAGGTCTAATATTGACTCTTTACCAGTTCTAACATCAATCCTAGTCCCACTACCATAATTTAAACAAACGAAAGATCTACTATCCATTAACTCTTCAATGACTTGCCCATTATTGTCTATCCTTTCTCCTCCCCACAGAGTATTATGCGCATTAAAATCCCCACACCATATAACATTATTCCAGTCCTGTCCTTCTATCTCTTCTAGTTTATTTAATTCCAATGGTTTACAAGGGTTGTAATAGTTAATTATTACTACTTTCTTTTTATCTGCCCATACCTCCACTACCACATACTCTTGTTCCTTACCTACACCCAATACTCTATACGGTACACCCTGTCTCACAAATGTAACACAGCCCCCACCATTTCCTTGCTCTCGGTCTCGTCTAATGGCAACATAGCTAGGCAAAACAAAATCAAACCTAGGCCTTAGCCATGTTTCCTGGATGCACAATACATCAGGCTTTACTGACCTACTAACTATAAATTGTTTAAAATCTTGCCCATTAGCTAACAAACTCCTTGCATTCCATTGAAGAATTAACATAAATAATATCATCCTATAGCTCCCTCTTGACTTGGTAGCATCCCACTAAGGCCATCTCTAACCTCTTCCCATTTTAAACCTTATATGCTCCACCCTTTTAACTGCTTCATACGTAACTTTGTTCTTTATTTTCATATTATGAATTTCAGTCTCTCTTTTCATTACTTCACATCCCCAGTAAGCTGCACTATGAGGCCCTCCACAATTACAACACTTAGGTATTGCTTGTTCCCCACACACCCCATAGTCATGAGCTCCACCACATTTTGCACATCTTTTCTCCCCTTTACACATTTTAGCTACATGGCCAAATTTTTGACAATTAAAGCATCTCATTGGTTTATGAGTAAACTCTCTCACATTATATCTCATATACCCAAAGTAAAGAACCAGGGGCAACTCTTTAGTACTAAACTGAACTACAACTAACTCAGTTTCCGTTTTCTCAAACCCCCTTGTCAAACGCTTGGCACTTTGAACAGCATCACACTTTTCTTTGATATTCTTAACTAGCTCTTTCATATCCACTGATAAAGGAATCCCATAAATCACCCCTTTACTTCCTTGATCACCAACTTTCACACTCTTCGCTACTTTTGTTTTTCCAACTGTTTGCAATTTTTCAGCCCTTCCAACCTGCTCTTCAGAGACACATCCAATCAACAAATTTCCATCACTCAAAATTCTAGCATATTTCACTTCTCCCACCTGATTCTTAATTATCTTTGTCAACTTTATCGGATCCATACTCTGAACTCCTCCATCCTCCTCAAACCTCACAACAACATTCCATTTCTCCTACCGCTCCTTGTTTTCCCTCAACCTCTTAGCTTTAAGCACCCTCCTAATTCGCCAACTACCATCATCCTCATCTAAGTCCTCCATAGGCCTACTCCAACAATCCTCCTCCTGATTTCCATCCATGATTAGGAAATATCAGCAAACGCAGTGTATACCGGACCTATACAGGCCGTCGGCCAGTGCACTCGCAAAATATTTCTCCAATCAAACTAACCCCGATACTAAAACGAAAGAAAAAAAAAAAAAAGGTAATGCTGCTTTGATTTTGCAAAACACCGCTACACCTGTTTCAAAACTTTTGCTTGCTTCAAACAAAACACTCCCGCCATGTGTCTAACCAAAGAACTTTGTCTTAACTTCCGGGCTTAACTGTTGATTGAACCAGAGAATGTCTAATAGAGCATCACAGTCCCGCCCACAGGAGTTTCCGGAAGTAAGAATTCAATGCAATTTCTCCATTGACAATTCGGGTATAAGCCATAAAAACTTAACTGCACATGGTAGACTCAAAACCAGCTACGGCTGTACTAAGCGATTGTGTATGCTCATATAGACGCCAAAAGTTCACAGGGCACTAACCTCGTTTTGAGATAAATGTCTTTTATTCGCGATGTCTTGGATAAGTACTTCATTACCCACAATCCTGAACAATCCCACAGTGATGCCTCTGATTGGTGGAAAGGCCGTTCACTCATAGTTTGAAACTTGAATCAGCGAAAATTATTGACAAGATGGCGGAGTCTTTTACTGCCTATGGCGAAAATCTTAATGTGAATAAAAACTTTCTAGACGAACATTGGTACTTGTATCAACAAGGATTGTGGTTTATATATCACACAAACTTAGTCAGGGCCAATACACCATCAAATAGAACACTGTAAATGCTAGTTTGAACACTTAACTTTTCAGGTAGCCGATAGGCTAGCTAATCATTACCCTTTCAGACATTAGAATGTCATTATAATGCTGCCAACATTAGCCTACATGCTGCAACACAGGTATGAAATATATTATGTTTTAGTGACCTTGTTGTTTCTATGAACATGAATTGTTGTTTATATGAAACATCAACTTAGACGAGGCATAAAAAGCCCTGTATATCCCCATTAAGAACTTAAACCTTTGAACTAGCTAGCTGATAGCAAAGCTGGATGCTACCACCGGGTAGACACTGCAGTAAAATGGTTAGCAAACCGTCCATGCCCCCGGCCCGTGAATATTTCAGTTTCAAGGACGAAATCAAGAGTGTCCAAAGGGGTGAAAACCACTTTAAATCGGGTCACATTATTGACTGTTGTGTGTCGAGGGTCAGCTTGTGGGTTTTGTATGGGCCAGCATGAGGAACAAGACCTATCAAACCTACGAAGTTGTGTGGTGAGTTTTGCAGGGAGGTTGGTAATGCTAGTTAACATTAGCTAGGCTACTGTAGCCTTCATACTGTACGAGCTATATCAATCATTAACCTAGAAATACTTCTTCGTACATTTAATGAACATTTTGTGTAATAATTCAAGTTAATAAACTGAATATGGTGGTCCAAGAGCAGACCATGCACCGGTCCATGCATCAGGATGGCAGTCAGATACGAAGCACTGCACAATGTTGCTAACGTTAACGTTAACCGCTTTCACACACACGATATAAAATACACGATGGTAAATATAACAATACCAAAACACTATTATTTACACGATTACTCCTGAAATAACTGCTATTAACTATATAAAAATCATTGTTTGGAGGAGAGGGTTCGCTGCTGTCGCCGGTTGGAAATGAATGATTTCGCGCTGGTTCGTGCTGCTTATATATTTTTCAGTGAGGCCCGGTGGTTTATGGGATGAGTAGTTCCTTCGCTCGGAAATGAAAATATGTACACAGTCTTGTACCTTTGACTTTTTTTGGACTTTCTATTCGTTTTTTCACTCGAAATGATATGTTGTATGCTTATGAGTTACGCCGTAGCTGATTAGCCTAAGACATGCTCTAAAACTCTTTAGATACGGATTTTTTCAAAATGTCAATGGGAGAAACGAATGGGAAATTTACTTCCGGAAACTAAGCTCTCTCGGAGGAGGGGCGGGACTGTGATGCTCTATAGACCTCTCCAGAATATATCCCGCCTCCTAACTTCCGTATCCATCCAACTTCCGGGCGTGGATTGTCTATGGGAAATATAACATGGCGTTTTGAAAGATCGTACCTGTCAAACTCTGTAGGTGACAAAGTAGTTTGATTTTCGGTGCCGTTTGAGTAGTATAGTAAACGGCACCGACAATCAAAAAATCCAGTGGAAACTATATGGCAGAAGTGTGTAGGCCAATCTGCCCACCAGCTTTTTCAACTTCGCTACCTACAGATGTTTTACCGGTATGATATTTCTAAACGCCATGTTATTCCCCATAGACAATCCACGCCCGGAAGTTGGATGGATACGGAAGTTACGGAGGCGGGAGTTATTCTGGAGAGTGTGCCAGTGACTTCCGTTTTACTTCCGCTACAAGGGACCTGTCTTTCAAAAAAATATGAACGGGAGTTAATGGAGAGATAACAATTATTTTTTGGTCCCATTTGAATTGTGCCATGAATTTCACATATGATGTGTGAATTTAAAAGATAATTTTTCACGTCAAGAAAGTACTGTTGTTCGATAGACTTCAAAAGTTATGTTGGTTTTGTACGAATCCGCTCAGTGGACTACATCTCTCGTCTCGAACGATGTACGTCACCAACGTAATGAAACGATAAGATTAGAAGCTAGCTGATAGCTGTTATGCTAGTTAACGTTGCATCTTGCTGCCTGCTATGTCACTTAACAGTATCTAAGGTACAGTCTATGGACGAATACAACTTACCTGATGTGTTTAATCCTCTGACTCATGGTATTTTCATCGGCAAGGAAAGCCCAATTAAGACCTGTTGCTGGTATGCTTGTACAATCTAGTGTGGCTGTGAATGAGCTAACGTCACTAGCGCGACTGATGGGTTTGTAGTCGTTGGAATTACGATCTTTCACAATGTTGTAATTCAATAGTTACGAAACAAACTGCAAATGTCTTTACATGAAAATTTGTCTTTAAAATTGACAAACATCATATGGGTAATTCAAGGCATAAGTCAACCGGGACCAGAAAATCATTTCTTTTTCGCCATAGATACAGTCGGTTAAGACGTTCGGAAAGGTTACCGCCCCCCACGAGGGGGAAAGCATGCTAACCTCACACAATGGAAGTCAATGGGCGAACTAGCTAACAGTTAGACTTTATACATTCGTTTTACATTCAGGTGGAGTTCTGCTTGTTTCTGAACACAATAATTTGAAAGAATTGTGTTTACTTAACTGCCCAGTGTATGCTAACAACTTAATTCACCCTCGATTGCCCAATGTTGACGACAAATTTCTCTGGAAGCTATATTCAATGGTAGCATCATTAGGTTGCTAACTGGCTAACTTTATATCGTCAGTGTAACATAACCAACTGGTACACATTACTTGTTAAAACTATTCCCACGGCCATTGTAGAGAATGTGCATTCATGTGAGAATAAATTCAGATGCAACTTACGAGTATGTGATGTTAAGGCAAAAGGGTTAGCTTGCTAAACCGAGCTACACAGTCCGGCCATTGAAAGCAGTTCTACAATGAGTACACTCTAGACCAGGGGTCGGGAACCTTTTTTGCCTGGAGAGCCACTTTTACCAATTTTTTTTTTTTTAATCTCAGAAGAGCCACATAAAGACGGTTACAAGAAAAAGTTTAGATATTTAACGTACATTTACTTTCATTCAACAGAGGATTTTTAAATACATGTTCTACTAGTTTTAAAAGTAATGTGCAAGTAACTTGAAATGTAAAGTGGAATGACAGAAGTATAGGCCTTAGGCTTCCCATGTAGGCTAAACACCACCCCCTATTTTCCCAGTGTTCTTTTGGTATGCAAAGTAACCTCATAGTTAACAACACAACACTCAATTTTCATGACATGACATGTCATTGGCGAAATTGAACATTAGGCCTACTGTACCAGAGTTTAGATTTGGTGATGGCCTTGGAGTCTGGCTGGCTCATATTCAGTGAGGTGAAGTGTCATGCAAGAATTGAGGCTGTCATCATTTAAGGGCAACTCCACGCAAAACGGTCATATATCCATAACGCCAACATGGCATTGTGTTGGCGTTATGGACGTGACAGTTTTGCGCGGAATTGCCCTTAAACGTGAGCGCAGGTTTGTCTTTATATTTTTCCTATGTGAGAAAGATTTCTCATATGCAAGTGGAACCGAACAGGTTTAACACAGCAATACTAACTCGTTGCAGTGTGCGATATATAACGGGCAGTTCATTTCAAGTTTTCAGAATCAGTCTTCGGATGGAAACTTTCCCATTTCAGCCCGCTTGTGTTCGCGCTCGCAAGCTGTGGTCATTGACGTTTCCTTTTTGACATTTTCCTCATCTAGCCTACAGCAAGCGCACACATCAACAATAACAATTAAAGTGTTCTCGTTCATCTTTTTTTCTCTTCGTCGTTTTCTTTGTTTTGGATACAACCGTTAGCTAGCTGAATTTTTAAGTAAAGCATCAGCGGGTGGAATGTTATCTCGGAACGGCATTGTCCAATAAAAAAACACGTTTTTCATATCTGTACAGTACATCGACGTAACCGTGAATTTCAGCGGTAGAGAACAGACATGGGATGGATTAAACTACGTGAACATATATTATATTTCGAACACTATTTTAACATTTTGATTTCAGTAGGTCCATTTTTTATTTCATACAGTACCAAAATTATTCATGACTTATTGTGTAAACAAATGGCAGGTTTGTCCGAGAGCCAGATGCAGTTCCCAAAAGAGCCACATGTGGCTCGCGAGCCATAGGTTCCCGACCCCTGCTCTAGACAGTTCTGGCCGTTTAACTGGAATTAGCAAAATGAGGGAACTTAATGTTACCCTTAACCTCCTTGACACACAGATAACTCTCAGTTGAAACGTGTTTGTGCCGTTGAGTGATGTTTGCTAAAAGATTTAATATTTTTATAGGTGCTTTCTGTACTTAAGCCGGTGCACCTCCATTAGTTTACATGCAATCTAAACGAATGTTTTCCCCCTCGGGGGCTTTTCAGCCACGGTAACCACGGCAACTGGGGGCGGTAACCACGATTATGACTAGTATCCGACTGTATGTATAGACTGGTGTTCAAAATTTTTTGAAAGATAGGTCCCATGGAGGCAAATGGAAGTGGCGTCACTTGCACACTTTCCTAGCGTTCATGGGCTTCGTAAAAACCTTTCTCCGAGTGAAAACATCATCATTCCGCGTCATTCACGTCACTTAATGTGTGAGTCAGAGGTCGGAAACTGGGGCTAGATTTTGCTAACAGAGTTGCCCAGTTAGGGGCTCGTCATCACTTTTGTCGTCACGTTGTAGTTCGTTTGTAGTCCATGTGGCCTTTTATGTCCAACAGTTTTAATGTGAACTTGGGAATTTGCCCTTTTTATCACTTGAAAAGCTGCATATCTTTCTTTCATGAGCATCTTACACTATATTTTAAGCAAATACAGTTGTTTTTTTAGGATTAGTGAGTATATGTTTTAACCTTTGTTGTGGCATCCGTGTTTGTCACACATTCGATGGCAAAGCACTTGAACACTTGCTGTCGGAAAAACAAAGTAGCCATGGGGGCGGTCCTTGTCATTCCGAGGTGCTCTGAATGCACCATCTATGGCCTCTGATTGAACTAACTGAAGGAAAAGTTGTGCGTGGCTGTCAGATTGGAAGAGGCGCGGTGGTTTATGGGATGAGTAGTTCCTTCGCTCGACATGAAAATATGTACATAGTCTTATATTTTTGGGGGATTTTCTGTTCGTTTTTTCACTCGAAATGATATGTTGTATCCTTATTAGACATTCTCTGGTTGTATGCTCATGAGTTACGTTGTAGCTCGTTAGCTCATGGTCTAAAACTCTTTAATACGGATTTTCCCAGACTTCGATGGGATAAATGAATGGGAAACTTACTTCCGGAAACTACGCCCTCTCGGAGGAGGGGCGGGGAAGTGAACAGGCCATAGTAAACGGGCCATAGACGGGTCCTGGCAGTAAGCTCATACCACTGACGTTGCAGTAGTAGTCAGCTGTCCTTTAGCAGTCTGAAAGTCTGAAAAAGAACTAGCTACCTGTTATTACCACTATTGTTTTCTGTGTTTACGTCCAGAGCAAGGTAAGAGTATGCGGATAAAGCTGCATTAAAAGTTTCTTGCTGTATAATCCCAGCCTTCATTTTATATTGTCAGTAGCAAACGAAATGCTAACTTGGTTAGCTATTGTGAATGGTCAATGAAGAAATAACGCTTCAATAACTTCTATAAAGTCTGTGAGTCTAAGTATAACGTTACGAAAATGTTCGAGCAATTGACTAGCCTACTGCAGGACATGTCGTGACCGGAATAGAAATATGTGGCATCAGTGAATTCTGTCTTAGAAAGGGACTGTTTTGTGCATTGTCAAGCTTCCATACACTTGTTATTCAGCAGACATATGAGATAAATTCTTGATGTTTTTCCTTCCCTCCGTGTCATGCGTGTCATGCCGTCCATTCGTGTTTCGAAATATTTGATTGTCCTCCGGTAGTTTGGTGCTTATGCTTTTTCACTGATGTAGGCTACACATGATTACCAACATAGCACAATGACAATGGACTATTTCTCTTTATTGACACAGGTTTTGAAATGTCAAAGAAAATCAAGGCAGGACCTGTGGTTGAAATGCAAGGAGATGAAATGACCAGAATTATTTGGGAGCTGATCAAAGAAAAGCTAATCTTTCCCTACGTTGACATGGAGTTACATAGGTGAGACGTCTGTGTCAGACAAACATGCCATCTCAATTCTGGTTTAACAAGCTTGCTTGCTCTTTAGATATTAGACCTGCCAGTTCTGGCCACGTGATATGTCAATGACCTTTTGCACAGAAAATTGTTAGAGCCTGGCCAAAGTGCATTATATCATGGCATAACTCCAGACTAGCATTTCAGGCTTTTAGCACAAATCTCTGCAAGTATTTGCATCACCTTATTTACATATAGGCATGGCATTTTGAGCACTGCATTTAACAACAATCTGAATATGAAACAATCAAATACAGCATCTGATCATTTGTACAGCTTGCCAGATCAGCAACAACTTCTATAACATTTTATAATCTTGTGTAGATGTGCACACAATGTTGAAGCACAGTGAGGTACATACACAACAAAATTGACAAAAAAATAAATAAAATAAAAACATTTGTTAAAGAATAGCCACAAGTAGTGTGGATCTGACATGAACATCCAGATCAGTGTTTCCCAACTTTTTCAGACCAAGGACCACTTAACCAATAAAAAAAACCCTCACCTAGCTAAAAAAAAACAAACAAAAAAAGTTGATCTACTTCAACAGTATATTACACAATAGGCCTACTCACTGAACCACCTTGCCTATTGTCTTTGCACCTTGCTTATTGTGTCAGAGAATTCAATATGATTTAAATTGGCGTAGCTTACATAGGCAGTGTTGCAGAACTGTTTGGATTTACATACAAGTTGGTTCAATATTGCAAACAACTCATCTATATTATATTTTACCACGTCTGCTCGCGGACCACTTGAGATAGCTTGCGAACCACCCTTTAAGAAACACTGACTTAGGTAATCCAAACTGTGGACTTCTTATCTCTCATACATGCCTTTGAGCTACAACGGGTCCACAGCCCTCGGACTCACATAGCAAGCAAAGAGCTTGATCTCATTCTCGCTCAAAACTGTGACACAGATGACGTAACAGTTACATCGCTGCATCTCTCACATGAATTAATTTGGTTCAATCTGTGCCTCACGGAACGGCCCTCTGTTCTTCCATCCATGGTCTTCCAACACAACCTCTGCAACCTATCACCTGTCCATTTCTCCTCTCTATTAGCCTCTGGGGAAGATCACATGCATGTTAACATCTAGGGTAAAAAATAAAACTTTATACATCTCTACAAAACACATCTGAGGGGTATTTCACAAAACCTAGATAAGGGATTAAGCTGGGATTTTTAGGTTATCCTGGATGAATTTAGCCTTGACTTGGTTTCACAAAAGAGATGGCACATAAGTTACCATGGGAATTTATTCTCTGCACCTAGCCTGGTCCCGACCAGGCTAACAGCCAAGCTAAGTTAATTCTAATGGTAATTATGTCGTCTTATTGGTTCAGCTAGCTGTCATTCACATCAGACCTCCGTGCTAATTTTTAAGGAGCTTTATTCCAGTTATAAACTATTTGCTAAATGTATTTGCTCGCAAAACAAAACAGATTGTCTGCCTACTACCATATGGTTATTGTTTTAATTGTGATAGCCTTATAATTATTAACATAGGCCTACTCATTGTTTGCTTATTTTATTGATAGATGTTTGATGAATAGCCTACTGTAGTTGATTGGAAGTGGAAGGGCAAGTTTTCGAAGGTATTTTCAACTATAATATTAAGGTATATCATATCTTTGCAGTGGCAAGCGCTTTCTTAATGATGTTGCGTGCTGAGACAAGGAAGCACTCACACGTGGGTGCATACGTCAATTTGCATTCAGTTGGTCTACCAAATGGGGGTACGCGTAACCCTGGGGGTACGTGAAGGCACTCCAGGGGGTACGTGAGATTTTAACCCTTAGAACCCAATTGCAAAGTCTGTCAAAAAACAAACCCTTTCTTCTCTGTTACATTACTCCGCAACTGTTCATCACAGCGAGATGAAACCGTTATTGTGTGACAGAGCAGAAGTGGGGCTTTCCAACTAGACCACGCATTTGTCTGTACGCCAAAGTATGAAAATAAAAAAACAAAAATCATGAAATTAAATCAAATTGCATCATATTTACAGTCTACACTTCTCTGCGTTCACCTGCGCACCCAATATACTCTCGTTTGAATTACTCGCGAACCCGTGAACGCATAGATATGGCAAGCATATCAGATGAAAGAGGAGACACGGGGCTATCCATTGGTACCAAGTATGTCGATCTTTCTGGCTTATGAAAACAGACGAAGTGTCTGCAAAATAATAACGTCATGTACAAAAAACAACGCTGCACACCCATAACTCTCGTTAGAATTACTCGCGGACCTGTGATTATGGCAAGCCGATTGAGCATTTATTCAGATATCTTGATATCAGGCATAATTGTCATGTACATGCAAGCCATTTCTGTCCACTAGTTAACTAGTGAGCCATTTCTGTGTGAACTAGTTAACTAGTGACGGCCAAAATGCTCACTAGTTAACTAGTAAGGCCCAAAATCTCTCTAGTTAACTAGTTCACATGTTTCATATGCTCAGCATGTTCACTAGTTAACTAGTGGACACTGAAATGTTCACTAGTTAACTAGTTTAAAGACTTCTATATTTTACTAGTCAACTAGTAAGGTAAAAAAAATTTTACTAGCTGACTACTGAATGTCAAATTCCCACTTGTTAACTTCTATGTAATTTGGCCAGCCTCTTCAGCATTTATTCTGATATCTTGATATCAGGCCAACATGCAAGCCAATTTTGTCAACTAGTTAACTAGTGAGCCATGTTTGTGCACACTAGTTAACTAGTGACAGCATAAATGCCCACTAGTTAACTAGTGAACACATATTAGCTTCACTAGTTAACTAGTGAGAGACACAAATGTCCACTAGTTAACTATTAAAGGCCAAAATGCATACCAGTCAGCTAGTTGAAGGCTTTTGGGTCTCACTAGATAACTAGTGACAGCCAAAAATGTGCACATGTTTACTAGTGAAGGCAAAACTCCTCATTAGTTAACTAGTTGGAGTAGGTCAATGTCACTAGTTAACTAGTGAACCATAAATGGCTTACTAGCTAGCTAGGTGATGGCAGCAGGCTCACTAGTTAACTACGTGATGCATCCTTTGTCCAAACTAGTTAACTAGTGAGGTCATAAATGTATACTAGTAAACTAGTTGAAGCCTAAATTCACACTAGTCACTATTTCAGCCCCACTAGTTAACTAGTGAGATGCCAAAATGGTCACTTGTTAACATGTAAAGGCAAAAATACCCTCTAGTTTACTAGTGAGGGTGTTGTAGGCCTTACTAGTTAACTAGTGGCATGTATATTTTGTTCACTAGTTAACTAGTTACACCTAAAAAGAGAAACAAGCTGACCGTTTTTGTCCACTAGTTAACTAGTGGAACAATTAAAGTCTCACTAGTTTGCATGTGTGGCAGTGAAGCAGCTCACTAGTTAACTAGTGCCTGAAACGGCTATTATGCAAATTCTGATGAGAGGGTGGGTAGAAGACTCCTATTGGGTATTATGTAAGAATCCCACCCAGTCTAAATGTAAATTTACTGTTCATAGCCTCGCGATCAGGTCCTGATGGGTGCCCCTAGTGGCTAAAGTGACACACTGCTCTGCAACGGTACTTCAGTATAGATAGTAAAGCAGAGCCTGCAGTATGCAGTATCTCATATTCTGTCAAAATGTTTTTTAATAATAACAGGGAAACCCCATGCTTTAACAAGTTAGCTCTTAGTGATCCACATCAAAGATTTAAGGGATCGATTTTAATATTATTCTTTGTTGCTAGGCAACCACAGATATATGTATACATTCAGTCGTGCTTTTCTGATTAATAACTGAAAAACAAAAGATTGTACACATTAACTGCACACATTAACTGCACATGGTTTCAAAAGTAATTAAAAGCTTAAGAAAAAAACTTCATGCACTTCTAAGGAATTGAACCCTGGTCTCCCACATGATCTCCTGCTGCTTAACCACTTGAGCTAGTCTTGCCACATCAGCAATGCTATCATCAATGTTCATGTTACCAGAGAATGTCTAATAGGGGGAGAACCTTCACTCTCGGAACGCTTCCGGTGTGGTACTGCATCTAGGGGCGCTCGCGGGCGAGTCCAGAATGAATGGAGGTCTATGGAGCTGTACCCCTCATAATCCACTTCTCTCGGGATATAATTTTTTTTTCAAATAATTTGAATATTGTATTTGAAAGGGGAGGCAAAGACAATACACTTGGTTGAGTATTATATTTTTTAAAGTCACTTAATTGTTCTAAAAAGCCTGTCAAACGTGTCAATGACGTCATTCATTAGCATGATCATAGCATAGCATAGCATCAATGCTAGCGTGTTATGGGCAACAACGACCCAACCTGTAAGAAAACGAAAGGACATGACTCCCGGATTATTTCACTTTTGATTGATAATCCATATCCATTTTGCGAAAAATAAAATAAAATCTGAGGGTTTCAGTTGTTAAATAGGTGAAAACAATAAATGTAGCCATGTAGCTCCATAGGACCCCATGTATTTTGGACTCGCCCGCGATCGCCATCTAGGTGAACTCTGGTGAACTGCAGCCAAATTCGGTTTGTATGGGATTAATAGAGAGTGGGGAGGCGATTTTCAGACTAATAACTGAAAAACTAAAGATTGTAGACATTAACTGAACGAAGATTACAGCAATACACCACAACTGTGTCACTAGACATGTTATCAAAACATATTTTTATGCTCAAACGATCTTAGTTTATAAAAGTTTGCTCTTAGAACAGCCTGGACGAAGTCAGCCATGTTTTCTAGGTTTCTGAGTCCTAAATGGACCAATCAAAATCCTTGTTCCGCCTTCTTCATTTGCATGCAAGTGCGACATTGCGCACTAGTTAACTAGTGTTATGTCCCACTAGTTAACTAGTTGCACAAAATGCCAGCCGTTTGTGTATTTATTCAAATTCCACTAGTTTACTAGTGTGAGGGGCATTTCTCTCCTGCTAGTTCATTATGGACAGTGTCTTCACTAGCTAACATGTAAGGCTCAAAATGCCCTCTATAAGCTAGTGAAAGGCATTAATAATGCAGATATGCTCACTAGTTAACTAGTGAGCATGTCCTGTTCCATTACTAGTAAACTAGTAAGGCCAAACATGTCAACTAGTTAACTAGTGAAGGCCAATGTGTCACTAGTTAACTAGTAACAGTACCTTTTGCATTACTAGTGAACTAGATAGCTCCAAAAACAGCCACTAGTGTGTGTCTTGTGCGCACTAGTTAACTACTGAGCTGCTTCACTGCCACACATGCAAACTAGTGAGACTTAAATTGTTCCACTAGTGAACAAAATATGCATGCCACTAGTTAACTACTAAGGCCCACAACACCCTCACTAATAAACTAGTGGGTATTTTGGCCTTTACATGTTAACAAGTGACCATTTTGGCATCTCACTAGTTAACTAGTGGGGCTGAAATGGCCTTCACTAGTTAACTAGTGGGCATTTTGGGGCACACTAGTAAACTAGTGACACTTTTTGCACCTCACTAGTTAACTAGTCGAATGGAAATTGCCATCACTAGTTCACTAGTGGGTGTTTTGGTGCACACTAGTAAACTAGTGACACTTTTTAGACCTTACTAGTTAACTAGTGGGCATTTGTGTCTTCACTAGTGAGCAGTTCTGCCTTCACTAGTTTACATGTAAGTGTCACACTGAAGCCACTAGTTACTAGCTAGAGTTCCTTTGGCCAGCATGTTAACTTGTGTGCCACATGCAAATGTTGTGGGTGGGATTTTGTCAAATTCTGCACTGTGATTGGTTGTCATGTTCTATTTGGACATAGGGAGCCAATAGAAAGCCTCAATTTCCGGAATTCTCTGCCTCCTAATTTGAATTCTGTGCCACTAGTTGACTAGTGTCTTGAACTAGTTTACTAGTATACATGTACAAGGATTAAAGTTTGCTTTCCGAGGTATTGAGTTTGTTTTGCGAGATCTCGAGTTTCTTTTGCGAGATATTGACTTTCTTTTGCGAGATCTCGAGTTTCTTTTGCGAGATATTGACTTTCTTTTGCGAGATCTCGCAAATCCATCAATGCAGAACCACAAACGTTCTGGAGAACTTCAGTCACTGAAATTACGTTGCAGTGCCTTGTTTTGCCAGCATGCGGCGAACAAAAGCAAAACTAACGGGCTTCGCGCATACTGGGGGGGGGGGGCAGAAAAATAAATAGCCTAATCAAATAAACGCTTTCTGTGGTGATTCTGCATTAAGTGTGCATTCATCGATGTGTCTCACTTACCAGCTTAAAGCGTTGTTGCTTGTTGTTTCTGGCAGTTTCCCTATTGGCTGATAGCGATTTATTTTTAAAAATTTATCAAAAGTTAGGCTACCCCTCCCCCGTGGGGAGTAGTAGGCTACGTTAGACGTGACCTGTCAAGATGTGAGATTGAGAGATTCTGTTCTCGGTAGCGTAGCCAGAAATTTTCAAATGGGTGGCATACAAACATTAATCATAGGCATGTTATATTTATGTGGAATTTATTGAAGGCATTTGATCATAGCTGACAAATTACGCAAAAACATTTCCAACTGGAGCAAAACAATGCATGAATGTAGCTTCGGTGCGTCACATGAAACACAATTGATTGACCATATTGGACAACTTCAAAGCCTTATCATAGGCATGTTACATTCATGACATGAAAAGTGGAACTTATTGTTAGAGCTTAGATCGGGCCCAAAAAATCAAGCCCGACCCTACCCGAGCCCATGCACATTGTGCCCGAGCCCGACCCGGCCCGACACATTAACTGTAATTATGAGCCCGAGCCCGATTTAAACCCGACATTTTTTAAATACGTGGGCCATTATAACTGACGTTCTCAACTACAATTCCGAGCTGTTTGAGCTACAGAAATCCGTTTAGAATTATATTAATGAATAATGCAACGGAGGATGAAGAATGTAGGCTAAACTATGTTTGTTTATTCAGAATGGAATGGATTGCAAATGAATCCGAATGAAGAAACGTAAGCCACTTACAACGTAAAATGATGTCCCTGCAGCAAAACGCAACGCATTTCTCTGTGAGGGCTTGCCTCGCGCTCAGGTGTATGGAGAAGTGACAAAAGAGGACATTGAAGGTTGGCTATCATTATTTCTGCCATGGCAAGCCTGCTTCATGTTCATCTTAAAGTCTTTTTGCTGTCATAGGTGAACATCGTGCGCACTTAATGCACGCAACAAAGCATACCTGACAAATGCATACCTCCGACTTTTCTCCAAACTTGCTCGAAGTTATTTCTCCTGTTTTCATTTTTTTTCTTTACATCTTCAAGCTTGACGTTGCACTTAAGCTACACAATACAGCACAGCAGGCCCGGTGTGATGCGTGCGAGTGGAGAAGCTGCGCATGACACGTGTTGCGCAGATGACATTACAATTGACATTTTGTAACTCTGAGCCTAACTTGTATAACTTTGTATACACTTGTTACTTAGGCCTACTTTGATAAATATAAAATATTTCCCCACCCAAGTAGGCTAATGATTAGGAAAAAAAAAAAAAAAAAAGTTTGATCAAGGACCCGGCCCGGCCCGGCCCGGCCCGAGGATAGTGGCTGGAAATATCGGCCCGACCCGGCCCGCGGGTCGGGTCGGGTCGGGTCAAGTTCGGGCTCGGGCAGAGAATCTAAACTCTACTTATTGTACAAAAATGACACATTATGATGTCGGCTAAACATTTTAAACTTGCGCAAAACTGCATGAACCCAGCATCGGTGCGTTGCATAAATTAAAACACAAATTGAAGCAACAGCTTGGGCATCGGACAATCCTACTGCAAAGCCTTTTCATAGGCATGCAGCGTTTATGACATAAAAAGTGGAATATGAACGCATTTCATCACACCTGACAATTACGAAGCTGCCGGCTGTAGCCTACGCGATTTTACTGATTCTTGAACTATCAGAGCAGTGTTGACTTGCGCGTCTTTTTTAGATGGTGAACGTAAACGAAGGAAAGCCTAATTGGACGGGCAAGACTGACAAGTAGACAGGCCTGGCCGTGGCTACGCGTATGCTTGGTAGGCAAAACTAGTGGGAAAATGGCTGTAAACAAATTTGGTAGCCAGAAAAAAGAACATAAACAGAGGATAGAAAATACAAAAAAGGAGGGAGAGAACGCAAAGAAGGTAGGCCTATGGTTCTTGGCTTCACATTCGGGCAATAGACGAGTTCGAGGATACGGTAGGACAATGATGACATTAATACAGTAGCCCGCTGTGGCATGGTCGCTTGCAATTGTATGGTTCATCAATATTATTTTAACTAATTGATCTGAATTGGTTGATGTTTCTCCTGGTAGCCTGTGCTCGCCTGTGCTGCGTGCGTATACCTAGACCATAATGGCTGTTGCGGTCGTGGGCGTGTTGCTCCCCGGCACAGAATAACGTAGAACCGGCCCTGTCTAAAATCAAAAGACTATCACTGTGCGTGTGTGCCGGTAACGTTAACTTCTGGTCTTGACTCACTGCAGAATGCAGCGGCTTGTTCACTGCACTGGAGAATACAGCTAAACAAGTTAAAGAAAGAGAAACGAAACTTCATATTTTTAAAGCCTCTAAAATCAAATTGACTATTGAAATCGAGGTTTAGGATGGAGTGATGTGTAGGAGCGATGACGCCCCCTCCCCCCTCGGCTTTTTTCACAAATCGCATCCTGACTACGCAACCTCAGACCAACGCAGATGCCAAAATAAGGAACTGCAACCTAATTTCAGTGGCTAAAGCTCTCCGGAACATTTCTAGTGGTTCTCATAATGCATTGATGGATTTGCGAGACTCGCAAAAGAAAGTCAAGATCTCGCAAAAGAAACTCGAGATCTCGCAAAAGAAAGTCAATATCTCGCAAAAGAAACTCGAGATCTCGCAAAAAGAAAGTCAATATCTCGCAAAAGAAACTCGAGATCTCGCAAAACAAACTCAAGATCTCGCAAACCTAGTCAGTGTTTGTCCCAAGTACATACCTTTTCTCAGTTTTTTTTTTTTTTACCTTCGTTTTTTTTTTTTTCATGTCACCTCACGGGCTCCGTACAATCTCAATCAAGAACACTCTCAATTCGCCTTATTCACATGGCGGCCATTGGCGGCTAAAACGAGGCTACAGGGTACACAAACCATAGGATTGTTCTATGCATTCACCTGTAGGTGGCATTAATTATATAGTAAGTGTACCTTGTAGCCTCGTTTTGGTTTAAACAATGGCCGCCATGTGAATAAGGCGAATACTCCCTTTACTTTGCTGTTTGCATCTTTTTGTACTTTAAAAACCTATAGGTCGCGACCGCAAAAGGGGTGCTATCTCTATAGGTAGATATGAACAACGTATGACTTATGGCCTGAAAAAAGTTCAGTCAAACGATTTTTTTTAATCCCTGCATGTATGACCTCACTAGTTAACTAGTTTGGACAAATGATGCATCAACTAGTTAACTAGTGAGCTTACTGCCATCACCTAGCTAGCTAGTCAGCCATTTATGGTTCACTAGTTAACTAGTGACATTGACCTACTGCAACTAGTTAATTAGTGAGGTGTTTTGCCTTCACTAGTAAACATGTGCACATTTTTGGCTGTCACTAGTTAACTAGTGACACCCAAACGCCTTCAACTAGCTGACTGGTATGCATTTTGGCCTTTACTAGTTAACTAGTGGGCATTTCTGGTTCTCACTAGTTAACTAGTGAAGCTAAAATGTGTTCACTAGTTAACTAGTGAGCCTTTTGGCTCCCACTAGTTAACTAGTGTACATATTTTGGCCCCTCACTAGTTAACTAGTCCACACAAACATGGCTCACTAGTTAACTAGTTGACAAAAATGGCTTACATGTACATGACAATTATGCCTGATATCAGAATAAATGCTCAATCGGCTTGCCATATGTGATCGCATAGATATGCCACGCATGTCTGATGAAAGAGGGGACACAGAGCTATCATTTGATACCAAGTACATCCTTCTGGGTTATAAAACAGACTAAGTGACCGCAAAATAATAACTTCATATAGCTCGACTTACCTCACGTTTTTGTCTGTTTTTGTGGCAAAGCATGTTTATTATCCAACGCTATTGTGTGTTTCTCTATGGCAAAGAATGTTAATAATCCGGTTTTGGGATCCTAGCAAATTCTTGCATGGCATCCAATTCAAGGCTCACATTGCATCCCAATTTGTTCGACAAAGAAACACCTTTGCCTTTACTTTGTTCATGGCAATGCAGTAAAAAGTTGTAGAGAATCATAGATGCAGACACCATAGACACATTGGCTAACACGCAAACTCGGGTTCAGTCAGGTCAGATCAGTTCTGTCACAGATAGTCGCAGAAAGGTCATTTTTAATCACTAAATAAAAAAATGGCACTTATTTCTGTAAGGCGCACACCACATATGTCTGTAAATTAGGGCTGTCACTTTTGTGAAAAAATCCTGTTCGATTTTTGAGACATAAGTGTTCATTGAATCGATTGTAAAATCGATTTTTTATGTCTAAAGACGTTTCCATTTTCAACGGCAAATATAGGCTAATCCACAAACAACTTACAGGCATTAGGTCAAACGTAAAGAGGGCGCTTGTAGATGCAAGCCAGCAATATTTCTGATGATTTATTGGCATGAAGTTTCGTGCACAATGACAAACAGAAGTAGATTTCTAGGCTAAAACAGAAGTGCAACATTCTCGAAAACCAGTAAGCCGAGTGGACTGCCATTACATCAGTGACATGACTGCAGGCTTCAACGTAGCTGTGTCTGTGTTTACGATTAGAAATGTCAAACAAATTTCGCCTACGTAGAACTCGATTGCACAGTTTGCGTAGCCTACCGCTTTGTTCTTCTCCATAGTTTGATATACCAAAAATCCGAAGTACTTCCACATCGAACTCCTCAAGTTATTAGGGCCCATCACTCGTCTCTCTACATGTCCCACAGGTTGATCGCGTTGTCCTCCATTTTTTGGCAAAACACGAGCAGCACAGCAGCTGACAGAAACAGCTGTTCCCGGTGCGTAAAATTGGTGGGAATTTTCTTTTTAGCTTTCGCAATGCTTACTGCACTTCGGAATTCTTTTATATTCTTATATTCTTGTTTGTGAATTTTGTTACACCTATCTTTTTTATTTGTTTATTTTGTTTAAAAGTAATAGCGATTCCCTATTTTAGTTTTCTAAACTTGTGTTGTTTAGTCCAATCGATTGTGCAATCGATTTTCGAACGTAAAGTGACAGCCCTACTGTAAATTGCTCAGCCCCAGAGAATCCCTCCATCATAGTAATGATATTGCCATATTCAGGACAGTCTGCCCTACACACACATGAAATGCATGTAGAGCTATGAGCTTGCTGTGGTGTATGTCAAAATATAAGAATTTGTATAAAACGCTTTTTATATTTTTAATTCTTTAAATATCAAAATAAATATACAAGAGAGCAGTATATACATATATTTGAAAAGTAGAATCCATGCAAAAATACTTTTAAAAACAATTATTTAATAAATATTTCAGGAAAATATAAGTTCATAAAATGAATTTTATATTTCAGTAGGCTATTCAATTTCATTATCCTGAAAAACCCAGAGTCACCCCCATACCAGGATGGTTCGACCCAACCTGTCACATGCCACCCGCCATCACCTGTCATTCACTGTCAAAACTCAAACGATGGCGTCGTGGTTGAAGCGTAGCGGTAATTCTTGTGCGCTGGTTAGGGGTACTTGGCTGAAAAGATATTTCACAGGGGGTACATCACTGAAAAAAGGTTGAGAACCACTGGTCTACAGTATATCAAAAGCGGTTGTTCACTTTGTGTGAATGACGCTATTTTCCGCATCTTTTTATTCCAACCGTGGGCACTTTGGAGCAGAAGCGAGAAGGCGCACACATCCTGAATTACTTACACCTGGCTTGACATTGTCGCTCCTACTCATCCTGGATTGGCATTAGTGAAGCGAGTTGAGCTAGGATGACCAGACAACGCTATGTCAGACCTTGCTTTATCACTTATCTTGGATGTCTTAATTCTGCCTTTGTGAAATACCCCTCTGGTATGATTACCAATCAGTTAAAGTTTACAAAACAGGTTAAAGATTGTTTCTATGTGCCCTCATCAAACGTTCCAGCATTTTGAAGATAATGACAAGTGGATTGTCAGGCATTAAAATGTTGTGCTATCTGAATGTAATTGTGAAAGATATTACCATCTTTATTGTCTTCTATTGTTGTTTTATGTTATACATATCCCTTTTCATGGTTTTGACATGAAAATGAAGAAAACATATATCTAAAGACTTTTTTAGAAACGTTTAAATATGCTGTCTTAATTCCGTTACCATCAAATGCAGTATTTTTCCCCTCCCTCAATGGCATTAAGCTAAAAAATGAAAATAGTTTCACAGCACACAAACACCCCACCTATTTTGGGGAACAATTTATACAATTAAATAAACAATAGGAACATTTGTAACTTGTTCACCATGACTTATGAAACTTACTGTATGTCTAAGAAATCAGGCGCTAGCCTACCTGCCCCACAACAGGGAGTCAAACGGGTGTCTTTGTATAATGCCTATTTGTATAGTTTTATAGGCTAATGTTTAATCCGGTGTAGGCTATATTGCCACATGACATTGTTTTAGGGCTGGGATAAACGATTATTTTTTAAACGATTAATCTAGCGATTATTTTTTCGATGCATCGATTAATCTAACGATTCATTTTTTCAGTCCGATTCGATTTCGATTCGATTATCGATTATCTCCCCATTAATTGACTAATAGCAATTTATACATGTTGATTTATATATCTGAATGAAAAAACATGAATTCCTTAACATTGCAATATATGTTTATTGCTCTTAAAATTCCAAAATAAAAGACTATACAAGTGCAAAGTAATGCATTCTTAGTCAGAGGTAGCATTCAATAAAGTTCAGTAGTGTATAGGTCTAATTGAGTGCCTGTCACTTTAAGACGTTCGTTCCCTTGCAATTATAACACTAACGCAGTTAAAACGCAGCTGATGTATGGATGCAATTCATAACGTAGATAGATAGATAGATAGATACTTTATTGATCCCCAGGGGAAATTCAAGAACTAACGTAGTTAATTCAAATAACAGTTTGTACTTCTCCTTGGGACAAGCACTTTTGAGTCTTGGAAAACACTTTTCCATTTACATCGGGATTTTGCAAACATTCAGTGTCAGAGTCAATAAAATGAGCCCTGAGTAACGAAATTGGCAAGCAGCTGTAAGTAAGCATGCTAAACTCAACATCCAAACAGTATTCTAACGTTAGCTTTGAGATACTGCTTGATTGCATAACTTAACTAAGTTTAGTCTCCTCAATGTACTGTTGTGATAGACCTTAGCAGAGTTAACTTGACTTCAGCAGTTTTGAACAAATTTGCACAGCATGGTCATGATGCTAAGCGGATTTAATAGCAATTTAGCCAGCCGTGTTCTATGCAATGCTTCTATGTGGCAACAACAATCCTTCAACAATCGTGAATATTTTGTGTTAAATGCACATGCAGAGGAGGGGCAGCAGGCTTGTTACGAGAGAGAGCGGGCGGGGCAGGGAAAGGATGCGTGCGTAAAAAGTGCAGCTCAAAGGATTTTATCTTATCTTTAATTTAAATAGTACAACATAGAACATCAATGTGTGACGGCCGGTTTTGTGGCGCCCCACCACAGATTAGTCAACGTATGGGAAACACTGAAGGTGTAAAATTCAAAATATTTGGCAGCGCGCGTTTTGGGTCTGATAAATCGACGCGCATATTTTGCGTCGACGTATTTTTTGCGTCGACGTAATCGATTACGTCGACGCGTTGTCCCAGCCCTACATTGTTTGTGTAGTTTAGGCAATTGCGTGGCATTAGCCTAAAAGAGTTAGGTTATCACTTGACTCGGAATGTTGTATTGTGGTAGCATATGTTTTCATCATGTAGGATAGGCCTTCTGTCAACTTCAGCTAAAGTTGGATCTGCAGTGTTAATGGTTCTGCAATTAGTCTAGTTACCTCTCCATGATCTGGCAAAAAACATTTTCTTAAATGTGGCTGGGTGCAGGTCGGGTGTCAGTTTTATTTCATGTGGGTCGGGACGGGTGCGGAATTTAACTAGGTCTGTTGTCGGAAAACGGGTCGGGTGCGGTTTTAAACAAGACTGGTACGGTTGGGTGTGGATTTAAAAAATCGGACCCGTGCAGGACTCTGATAACAGGGCATATTGCATGTGTGGGAAGTTAACATGCTCGAGGGAAGCCGGGCTTGTAAGGGTTCTGGCATCAGCCTGTCTGCCCCACAAGAACCTAAGATGCTTGAGCAGAACCATCGCATAGGAGTGTTCAGGCATGAGAGTAGCCTGCCCGCTGCATTTCATTGGAAGGCCAATTAGGCCAAAACTTCTGCAAGGGAAATGATCCCATTTGTGGTGAGTTAATTCATGCAGCATCTGCCTGAAATCTCACGAGACTAGCACAGAGTTAAATTAAAAGGGGCAGTCTTGGATTTAACTCCAGGATGCCTCTGTGTGTGTATATTATGCAGAGGCAGTATTGACTAATTAGTTTTATAGTGTATAATTAACAGTACTTGGTCAATGGAAAAAAAAAAACATGGCCAGTTATCCGATGCCTGCTGCGGTACTGTCTATGGAAGATGGGCATGTACTGCTCTCTTGTTGAGTTCAGTCAACACTAACCAATGTGAACTCCATCTACAATGGCATCTAGGGGAATGTTGTGCATGCCTTATACTGTATCAAACAGTGTCTGGGAAATATTCTTCTGATCCCTTCAAGCTAGGTGGTAATGGCAGGTCCTTCATTGCCTCTGATGGCTAGCCTGAAGCGGCTAGCTTTGTCCCTTCATCCCAGGCAGCTCAGCCAGCCAAAGTGCCGATGATTCCCCACAGACTGATTAATGCTTCAGTTCCACAGCGCGATAGGCTGCGTCACTGCATTGCTCGTCAAAGAAGGGCTACTCGGTGTTCGCCTCGTCACGGCATTGCTGACTGAGAAGACAGGTTGGAGTGGCATGGCGTCAGGAATGCATCCCCTAGCATCACACTCTTTAAGAGGTGACTACTGCCACTGACCACCACAACAATTACTCCCGTGGGACCTTACGGTGTTGCCGAAAGCTCTCTCCAGTGTACCCTCCGAGCCTCTGGAAGAAATTGAGCTGAATTTACCATCACTCAAAACAGCCCTCGTCCTTGCCCTGACTGTGGTCAAGTGGGTGAGTGATTGACCATTGGATTTCACATCAGGTGTCACATGGTCGCGAATCCATTTTACCAGCCCAAGGCACTGGCCTTAGCCCTTAAGAGCAGAGTAATTGAAATACCCCAACGTTCATCAGGGAGAGAAATGGCTACTTCGAGCGCTTTGTGCATACCGATCTTTCGCAGGACTGACAAGCTGTTCATCTGCTATAAGGGTCAGGCAAATGGCCGTACAAGATCAAAGCAGAGCCTTCCTCACTTGCTGGTCGAGACCATCACTCTGGCATACGAAGCCTCGGGTGTAGCCCCTCTTGAGTGATCGAGAGCCCACACCACTGAGTGCCCACACCACTGAGTGTGGCTCCCTTTGGGGTAACATGCGAAGGAGTTCAATGGCACAGACATGTTAAAGCTCTATCTGCCTCCAGGCAGTGCTTTGCCTGCTTTTACAATCTGGATGTCAACAGTTCGTCTGTAGCCTGCTCTGAGCCTCAGCTTCACACATGTGAGAATTGTCTTGCGCCAGCAAGTTGCCGCTGTCCACTGAGGATTACAATCGTTGGCTATACAAATTGAAGAAAACGCAGCGTCAGCGAGCTACCACTGTTCATTGAGCCTTAAAACCTTGTGCTGAATGTGTATGCAAACCAACCAGTCGCTGTAGAGTAGAGTTTTTGTAGTACATTTCGCCTGTATCGCTGCTGAAACAGACGTGTTCGAGGAACCCGCTATCGGCTCTAATTCCATATGCAGCAGTGTTTCCCATACGTTGACTAATCTGTGGTGGGGTGCTACGAAATCAAAACAGGCCGCCACACATTAATGTTCTATGTTGTACTATTTAAATTAAAGATAAGATAAAATCCTTTCATTGAGCTGCGCTGTTTATGCTGCAGCCTTTCCTTGCCCCGCCCCGCTCTCTCTCGTAACGAGCCCATTGACCCTCCTCTACATGTGCATTTAACAAAACATTAACAATTGTTGAAGAATTGTTGTTGCCACATAGAACCATTGCATAGAAGACAGCGGGCTAAATTGTTATTAAATCCGCTTAGCATCGTGACAATGCTGCGCAAATTTGTTCAAAACTGCTGATTTAAAGTTAACTCTGCTAAGGTCTTATCACAACATAGTACATTGAGGAGACTAAGTTAAGTTATGCAATCAAGCAGTATCTCAACTAACGTTAGAATACTGTTTGGATGTCGAGTTTAGCATGCTTACTTATAGCTGCTTGTCAATTTCGTTACTCATGCAGGGCTCATTTTATTGACTCTGACACTGTGAATGTTTGCAAAATCCAATTGTAAATGGAAAAGTGTTTTCCAAGACTCAAAAGTGCTTGTCCCAAGGAGAAGTACGAACCTTTACTTTAACTAAACCCCCCCCCCCCCGTTGTCAAAGTCATGCTACCGCCACAAATGCAATCAAATTCTGTGGGAAACACTGTGCTGACATGGGAGCCTCGTCCCGCTGATGGTGTCACTGTGTCAAACTCAGCTTAATACCACTGACTCACTGCTTAAGCAGAGGTCATTGGGAATGCGGAAGTGTAGGAGAACACTCTGCCATTGGTGGTAATGTCAGAATGTATATGTGACTCCACTGATGACTTATTAAGCCAGAGGCAAAGGTGTATACTACCTTGATTATTGGTTCCAGGTGAACTATGTGGCCACAGCTGCAATGAGGGCTATGGTATACGTGTTTTCCCATTGGTTGACAATCTCCTTGTCGAGGAGGCCCTAAGCCTGCAGATCATAGACAGAGAAAGCATGCTCTGGGAACAGAACACAGTTGCCTGTCTAGTGTAGCCATGGGCCTGTCTACAAGGAAAATTACAAGTGTCTTAGTGTGCTTCGCGGGTGGGGGTGCGACCGCACGCACTGCACCCCCACTTCCAACGTCACTGCACATTATATGTCTCTTTACATTTATTTGTTACCGTTTCATTGTGGCTTTACTGAGAAACAAATAGTTCGCAACACATGCTGAACTTGAATCAAACATTCTTTAGAACACAGCTGATCAACTGAAGTTCCATTACAAGAAGTGACCAGACTACTTCCGGAGTGATATGAAAGACGTAAATCAGAAGCACAAAACCCGTTGCCATTGACAGCGGTAATTATATGATTCAGTGGTAATTACATGAATATATTTGACCGTAGAACGATGGGAAATCCCATTCAAGTAAATGAAGCGTTCTACTAGCATCATGAAGAGCCGTATACTGTAATAAGTGCTATTAAATCTGAAATTATGTTTTCTTTACTTGCTGGTGGTCCATACCTATGTATACACAACATTTCATTGTGGAAATCACACTTTTTTTTTATTATTTGATGGTGTTCCTTAGGTAGCTTCCTCAGTCCCTGTCACAATCACCTGATCTAATCTAAAGTGTTACCGTCTTACCCATTATTTGCAGCTATGACCTGGGAATCGAGAATCGTGATGCAACTGACGATCAGGTGACCGTGGATGCAGCTGAGGCTGTTCAGAAATACAATGTGGGCATCAAATGTGCCACCATAACTCCAGATGAGAAGCGTGTGGAGGAATTCAAGCTAAAACAAATGTGGCGATCACCCAATGGCACTATCCGCAACATCCTGGGCGGCACAGTGTTCCGTGAGGCCATCATCTGTCAAAACATCCCACGGCTAGTTCCTGGCTGGATCAAGCCAATCATCATAGGTAGACATGCTCATGGTGATCAGGTATCACGGGTCTATTTTTCTCCTCCGTCTATTCATATTTAAAAAAGCAATGAATAAAATCCTTACATTACACCATCAGTGATCAACATAGTCCTCACGTCGGTAACAAAACGTCATTGTCATTCATATCAGATGTTTGACAAGCTAGAGTTTAAAGTGTCAGTCTTAGTAGGTCTCTAATCTTGGTTGACATATAGTAACCCCCCAAAAATGACTAAAAATAATAAGTTCACTAAAGGTTACGGTGTGCTAAAATGGCAGCTATCATTATCAGCTGAAATGAACTCACACAGGCATTATGTTACGGCCATACATACTGTACACAGTGTTATTACCTGCAAAAATAACTTTTAAAAATGATTTTAATAAAGTAATAACAAGTAATAATAACATAAAAGACTTGTTTTTACCTTAGTTGATCCAGCTGTTTCTCCTTCAGATGATGTGAAGATGAACGATGCATAGTGCTGCTTGCTCCTCTAGTGGAAAGAGACATCAACTCTTGATTTTATCTTCACGTAGTAAAAGAAATTCGCGCCACAAATCCCTTAACCAATCATATCCCCAGAAAGCTTATGATGTGACATTTATAAGGAAGTTTCCATTAAGAAAATCGGTTGGGGCATGGCGGAGCTATTAGACTGAACGTCTCCGGTATTGGGGTACCGAATTTAGAATGAGCCGTCTGCAAAGGGTTAATATCATAAAAGCTTAACCTCGTAACATTTCAACCTTTATAGTGTATGGCTGTAACTCCGGAATTCTACTTTTGACTTTGGACGAATGAGGTGGCGACATGTCATTCCATTATGATGTACCTAGCAGATATGATACCCACACTTACAACCATATGTCTGATGTAATAGCCTCAAGTTGCCATGGCAACTCTGGGCCTGTTGGCTGCTTGAACCGCTCATTGCTACTTGCAGCTATATTTATTCATCTTCTTTCCACTGTATTGAGAGTTTACAGCGTATGGTAAAAAGTTGTAACATTTGCTAGACTGATTGGGGACGGTCACTCGATTAATTTAATGTGTATTAATTTCAAGTGTCATGTCTGAACCTGAAGTGCTGTAGTGCCAGCAGTGGGTCAAATCTGGAGTTCCATCCATGTCCGTAACTTTTGAACCATATGCCCTAGGTTCAAATAAAATTATGGTGACGTTAACACACCAAAATCAATTACAAGTTTTCACAGGTCACAGAGTTTGTACACTGCACTGATGATCTTCAGACCAATCCTCATACGTTTCCTATTGTCAACATTTTTTAGGCCACAATTTCTGTCCAGTGTTTAGAAAATTAGTTTTATGATAAGTCTTGTGCTCTGAAGTAAACATAGTAAACATACCATCCACAATTTAGGCTCAATAAGGCCTTTAGAATGTCATGAATAAAGATTATTTTTTTAATTTGAGAAGTACGAGAAGTTTACGTCTAGATATCTCCTGTGATTTGTTCATGGTATTTTATGAAGTTATTAATGTATTCCTTTAACTTTCACCTCTTTCTACAGTACAAAGCAACAGACTTTGTGGTTTCTGGACCTGGAAAGGTTGAGATGAAATACACACCATTGAATGGGCCCCCAGTGACTTTTGTTATACATGATTTTGAAGGTAGGCAAATACCTATATGTTGATGAATCCACAATTGATTATGTTGGTTGACATTTTCTTGTGTATGACCGAGGTGATGGTAATGGTAGTTCCACACAGGTCTAAGTTGGAATGGCCAACATTACACCACCAATGTAATAGGTCTGTCCTACACCTGTTCCTGGACACTAACTTGTGTCATACATTTTGCTGTTAAGTGGATAGTTGTATAGATGTGGGTTCCGACGAGTAGATCTCAATTATCCACTCGGATTATTCAGTATTGGAGGAATGAACAATACCATGATGTAAGTACAAGTAGAAATCTAATTCCTGTCAAGTAGCAACCTAGTAACTACCACTCAGAACAGAGAATTATATTTCAGAATATAGGACAGTTGGCTGAAGAATTGGTTACTGGTTTAATAAATTAAAATATAGAGATGTCTAAACATTAGGGATATCATAAAAAAATTATATATCGTTCAGGGTTTATTCCAGCTAAGCATTCAATACTGAATATTGTATTATAATACATTATAATAAATATGCATGTGAGCAGAATTTAAGCATGGTTGCAATGTGACATTTTTTCCAGATCAAAATGACATAAGCCTAACAGCTGTTTTGAGTTAAGGCTATATGTGAGGAGCTCTTTTCCAAAACGCTATAAATCCATTTCAATAGTTTTCAGGAAAATTCAATTTTTTTACCTAGACCCACACATAATTTTTTTTCCACACATTTTTTTCAAAATGGTATAAATCCATCCCAAGTCTTCAATCCCATCCCATCTTTAAAAGTGACCTCACTGCTAATAGATTATTTAGAGGGCATGCCAGGTAAAAGCCTGTCCAGTCATTTAATTACCAATGTAAATGGCTGGAGTTACTGAATGGTACAGTGTCTTTGTCTGGAAGTGTGGTCTATTGTCAGATGACATGAAAATTGCGCTCTTTGGGTAGAAACACTTTAGGTGTGTTTGGCGTACATAGACGAAAAGAAGCCCATGCCTAATGAGAATTAGGGCAGAGGTGCTGTGCTATTGTGGGCTGAGAGTGTGTGTGTGAGAGAGAGAGCGTGTTTAAGTAAGTATATATACTCTTTTGATCCCGTGAGGGAAATTTGGTCTCCTCATTTATCCCAATCCTTGAATTAGTGAAACACACTCAGCACACAGTGAACACACAGTGAGGTGAAGCACACACTAATCCTGGCGCAGTGAGCTGCCTGCAACAACAGCGGCTCTCGGGGAGCATTGAGGGGTTAGGTGCCTTGCTCAAGGGCTCACTTCAGCCGTGCCTACTGGTCGGGGTTCGAACCGGCAACCCTCCGGCTACAAGTCCGAAGTGCTAACCAGTAGGCCACGGCTGCCCCTAATACATCTGTTACTGACGGTAAAGAAAGCCAAGAGCCAGGATAGGGTACAGACAGTCAATCAATTCTACCTGCTCTGTGTGGTATGAGAAAATTTGGACGTTTTTACATCCATGACTCAACCTAAAGAGTATGAGGTGAAATAAGGACAAGAAGCCACACCTGTCATGAAGGCTGAGGGGTAGGAATCTTCCCACAACACTGATAACTGAATACACAGACACGTCCTGGAAAAAAAGCCATTTCTCAACATTTACTGCAATATTACAACAATAAAAATAGCTTGTATACTGTCTTAATTGAAACATGCTTTGCGCACAAATGATAGCCTAGGGCATAGAGAATGGACATCTCAACATAAGGATACATTAGAAGATGATGATTGGTGTAAACTTTGTCACGACGTGATGAGCAGTTCTGGTGCTTAAAAACGCAACGTTCCATTCAGTCATCAATCATTTAAGCCGTAGTGCTCGTCATGAAAAGAAAACAGCAGCTTAATATTTTTCAGGTGTTTAACAGTAATAGGCGCACTGTTAGCAGTTATGCCGAGGGCAGTGAGATTAGGCATTGCATCCTACAGTCACTCTGTTTGTAATATCGCAGTTCGGGTTGATAAGATTCAGTTAATGCGAGTATGGATCGTCAAAGTTTAGGACGACCAAACAGCAGTGTGAGCAAATCCTAATTGTTAGGTTACCATAGCTGTCTTTTCTCTAGGCCTAGACCTATTGGAAATCGCGACATAAGCTCATTGGTTTCTTTTTTCTTTTCTTTCTTGTTCGCGTGTTGGGTAGTAAAGCGATAATGCATTTACGTACATCATGTGAGCCAGAGCCGATATGGCCAGAGCTGCTTGCTCTGTAAAGGTACTTCTGTCCCACTCTTTCTTGGATGCGCTCAGGCACACACGCACCACCCTCTCTCTCTCTCCCGTCGTGTGCGGTGCGTGCTACACCCACATGCACATGCACTCTCGCATTCGCTCTCTTAATCGCTCACTCTAGATTCCGGGAGATTTTATCTAATTTGCGGGCATCAGGGTACGGTGGCGCATTGCATTCACATCACAAAAAAAAAAATCAGATTATTTCGTAATTATGAGAGAGTATCTCATAATTAAGTGTGCTTGCAAAGCAGCACACTTATTGTTCTTCTTAAGTTTTCTTATTATTAATTGGGGGCCAAGCAGCGAAGCTGCGAAGGCACCCATTGTGTTTCTATGATTTCTTATTATTATTGGGGGCCAAGCAGCGAAGCTGCGAAGGCACCCATTGTGTTTCTATGTTTTCTTATTGGGGGCCAAGCAGCGAAGCTGCGAAGGCACCCATTGTGTTTCTAGCTTTTCCTATTATTATTATTACACATCTTTCCTCTGCCATTGAAGTCTATGGCAGCCCATAGAACCGTCTGGTAAAAAGTTGTGAAATTTGGCACACTAATTAGGCTGAGTCCCAGGATTAATTTCACCAAGTTTCGAGTCCGCACCCCGAGCGCTCTAGCGCCACCAACAGGCCAAAGTTGGACATGCGTTCATGCACGTAACTTCTGACCCGTTGGCCTGATTTTGAAAAATGAGGTACCATTGGAATCCTTGGACCAGTCCGAGTTCAACGCACCCTATGACGTCATTTTCCGCCATGATGGATTTTCCGCCATTTTGGATTTTAGTGAAAGTGAAACTAATTTTTCACAGGTCACAAATTTTGTCCGATCGTCACCAAACTTGACACACATGATCTTCAGACCAAGCCTCACAAAAGTTGTGGTGGTTTGTCTTCGGAACTTAAACCGTTCGCCCGTAACAGCCAATCAAAATTTGCGGCGAAGCCGCCAAACAGGAAGTGAGCTCATATCTCAGCAACCCATTGATCTATCATAACCAAACTTTGTACATGGACTCAGGACCCAATCAGGGGGACACTCAAGAAATCTGGTGACCTTTGACCTCTAGGGGGCGCTGTAATTTAGAAACATGCCTTTTGGCCTGTAACTGCTGTTGTGTTTAGAATTAAAACGCACTAGTGGTGTCTGGTAATACTGTTGGAGGTCCTTAGGCCGACCCAAGCCAACTTGTGATGTCATCGTAATTGATTCGGCCGCCATATTGGATTTAATCAAAAACACGTACAAGTTTTCGCAGGTCACAAATTTCAGCGGATCCTCACCAAAATTGGCAGAGAGCATCTTCAGACCATGCCTTATCAGTGCATTGCTTTCTGGAACAATTGACAGAAGCATTCGGCTGTAACAGCCAATCGAAATTTGCGGCGAAGCCGCCAAACAGGAAGTGAGCTCATATCTCAGCAACCCTTGCATGTATCAAAGCCAAACTAAGTGCATGGACTCAGGACCCAATCAGGGGGACACTCAATAAATCTGGTGACCTTTCACCTCTAGGGGGCGCTGTAATTAAGAAACATGCCTTTTGGCCTGTAGCTGCTGTTGTGTTTGGAATTAAAATGTACTAGTGGTGTCTGGTAATACTGTTGGAGTTCCTTAGGCCGACCCAAGTCAACTTGTGATGTCATCGTAATTGATTCGGCCGCCATATTGGATTTAATCAAAAACACGTACAAGTTTCCGCAGGTCACAAATTTCAGCGGATCCTCACCAAAATGGGCAGAGACCATCTTCAGACCATAACCTATCTATATATTGCTTTCTGAAACAATTGACAAAAGCTTTCGCCCGTAACAGCCAATCGAAATTGGTGGCGAAGCCGCCAAACAGGAACTGAGTTCATATCTCAGCAACCCTGCCATGTATCATAACCAAACTTACTACATGGATTCATGACCCCATTAGGAGGACGCTCAAAAACTTTGGTGACCTTTGACCTGTAGGGGGTGCTGCAATTAGCAATATTGCATTTTGATCTGTAGTTGCTGATGTGTTTTATTGATCTTTTATTTTTTGATGTGAAACTGATGACAACATGTTCCATCCAGTTCATTCTAATGCGTGCGTGTTTGCAAGGGCGGGACGGGGCAGGACGGGCTGGGGTGATTAGGTGGGGGGCTTGCTGGCGGAGGCGTTGCAATACTCAGCCCTGTTTCAGCCCTACAAAATCAGCTATGTTTTGATCTGACACTTGTTGAAAGTGTTGATCACGGGTGTCTGCTGAGTTCTATCTTGTCGCCGTGGCTTCTCCGGCCTATTCTGCTTGGCCCCCTCATTGCTGCTTGCAGCTATATTTATTATTACGCTTCCGTCATTGAAGTCAATGGCAGCCCATAGAACCGTCTGGTGAAAAGTTGTGAAATTTGGCACACTGATTGGGGACAGTCTCATGATTAATTTCACCAAGTTTCATACTGGCACCTTGAGCGCTCTAGCGCCACCAACAGGCCAAAGTTGGACGTGCGTTCACGCAAGTAACGTTTGACCCGTTGACCTGATTGTCAAAAATGAGGTATCGCTGGAATCCTTGGACCAAGCCGAGTTCAACGGACTCTATGACGTCATTTTCCGCCATGATGGTTTTTCCGCCATTTTGGATTTAATCAAAAACACTTAAAAGTTTTCACAAGTCACAAATTTTGTCCAATCTACACCAAACCTGACACACATGATCTTCAGACCAAGCCTCACAAAAGATACTCCTTTTCGTCTTCGGAACTAAAACCGTTCGCCCGTAACAGCCAATCAAAATGTGTGGCGAAGCCGCCAAACAGGAAGTGAGCTCATATCTCAGCAACCCATTGGTCTATCATAACCAAACTTTGTACATGGACTCAGGATCCAATCAGGGGGACGCTCAAGAAATCTGGTGACCTTTGACCTCTAGGGGGTGCTGTAATTTAGAAACATGCCTTTTGGCCTGTAGCTGCAGTTTTGCTTAGAATTAAAACACACTAGTGGTGTCTGGTAATACTGTTGGAGGTCCTTAGGCCGACCCAAGCCAACTTGTGATGTCATCATAATTGATTCGGCCGCCATATTGGATTTAATCAAAAACACGTACAAGTTCTCGCAGGTCACAAATTTTAGCGGATCCTCACCAAAATTGGCAGAGACCATCTTCAGACCATAACCTATCAATATATTGCTTTCTGGAACAATTGACAAAAGCGTTCGCCCGTAACAGCCAATCGAAATTGGTGGGGAAGCCGCCAAACAGGAAGTGAGCTCATATCTCAGCAACCCTGCCATGTATCATAACCAAACTTACTACATGGATTCATGACCCCATTAGGAGGACGCTCAAAAACTTTGGTGACCTTTGACCTGTAGGGGGTGCTGCAGTTAGCAATATTGCATTTTGATCTGTAGTTGCCAATGTGTTTTATTGATGTTTTACTTTTTGATGTGAAACTGATGACAACATGTTCCATCCAGTTCATTCTAATGCGTGCGTGCATGCAAGGGCGGGGCAGGACGGGGTGGGACGGGCAGGGGTGATTAGGTGAGGGGGGCTGGCTGGCGGAGGCGGTGGCAATACTCAGCCCTGTTTCAGCCCTACAAAATCAGCTATGTTTTGATGTGACACTAGTTGAAAGTGTTGATCGCGGGTGTTTGCTGAGTTCTATCTTGTCGCCGTGGCTACTCCGGCCTATTCTGCTTGGCCCCCTCATTGCTGCTTGCAGCTATATTATTATTATTATTATTCCCGTCTCCCTAATTTCTTTCCAGCTCCTGTGCCTAGGCCCTTTGAGACAGAGACACCGTTCCAACTTTAAAACGTCCGGGCAGTACCGGTGTAACTTGCTCGAGAAGATGACGTCAAGTGGGCGTGTCGTTCGTCCGCCATATTGGATTGAATAGAAAGCAAAACTAAATTTTCACAGGTCACAAATTTGGTCCGAACGCCACGAAACTTGACGTACATTATCATTGGACCAAGCCTCACAAAAGTTACTAGAAGGATTTTTGATTTTCGAAAGCGTTTGCCCATCACAGCCAAACGAAATCGGCGGTGAAGCTCCGAAACAGGAAGTCGTCCATATCTCAGGAACACTGTCACATATCGATGCCAAATTTTGTATATGAACTGGGGACTCCAGTGTGAGGGTGCATAAGCTAAAAAAAAGAAGATATTAGAAATATTCCAAAAGTTTCCATCATTTGGCAAACCACCCACAGGTATTTGGTAACTCTCACCATTTACCTTTGCACCATTCACCTTCTATCACAATGCCTTCCAAGTATGCTCAATGTCTCTGGGCAGCCACAATGTCTCCGGGCAACCTTGCCCAATCATGAAATCCTTGCTCTGCCATGGGATAGTATGGACTTACGAACTGAAATAGCAAGGAGAACAGTAGCTATATATAGCTTACATAATAGAGTTTTTTTCACATTGACGGTATTCAAATTCAATTTTTCATCAATATCATGATTGGAGAGTATTATTAAAAATGTAACAAGTATGCAAATGCATATGTTTACGGGCATTTAGGTTTTACTGTGTTGTTTTGTTGTAAAGACATGCAAGGCATTCTGGGCCGTAATGAACAGTGGTCGGCAGCACTCCATAGGCTACGTATTAATATGAATAGGTGTTTCTGTAAACCTAGGGACAATAAACAGCTATCTCTGTTACAAAAACGAGCTGGTAATCGCTCATTGAAGAGGGAACTATGATAAAGAGATTGTTTTCCTAAAAGCATGGAGTTGACGAAAGAATAAGCAAGAATGTCACGTTAATGTAAATAGCCTACTGAACGGTAGGTGGCAACCTTGTATTACATTTCACATCTACATAGGGTGAGATCATTAGAATTATGTGAGCTTCAAAGTAAGGAAGGTGCAAATATTATGTAATTTATAATGGGAAATTATTGGAAATTTTATTTCTTGTTTCTAATTGCAAACCACACACATCCATTCGTAATCACACGTACACATTTAATACTGGAAGAATTTCTATTCGTTTATTTGATGTTGCTTAGCAACGCTAGAACAGAGCTTCAGAGAGACACGTTTTGAGTTCGTGGCCAAGTAGGCTACCTAAAATATCGGTTTCCATGTGTATGTGCTGGATGGTGTGCTTCCTTTATGAAAGTAAGTGTTTTATACAGTTAACGTTACAGACATAATGAGTCATGTTGTAGTGGTCCACATAAATGTGCCCCTTCTATTATTAGAATGCTAAGCGGAGATTTCATTCATTTCTTGTGTGGCTAGAAGGTAGCTAGCTAGGTCATAGGGAGAAGATGTTGCTGTAACGTTATGAGATTTATGTTGCTTAGCGTAATGCCATGGTCATTTGATATGAGATGCTTGTACTCGTAACTTCGTCACTCGTAACTTTAGGACTCCTATTTTTTTTTCCTAAGAGTAATTCAGAAAGCATTTTAGCCCTAAAAGTAGCGCCTGAGTCTGTGACAGCTTAAGCAAGGGCTCCTAATAAGACCGATTCACAAACAATGTTTTGTGGTGGCATTTCACGTCGCGATGTTTTGAAATGCGTCTAACAATCACGAGGGAACAATTTTGCATTGTAGGCATAACTAAGGGATGCAGTAACACCGCCAACAACAACCAAAACTTGCCTACTCATTGTTTACATGTACATTAAATGTAACGTTTCATTGTGAATCAAATTAAAAGATTCTCCTCTTTGCAAACGTTGGCATAGGCATATGGTGACAGATTAATTTAATAATGTTGCTGCGTGAATCACGGTAAGCGCGAATGAAGTGGCCATTTCTTAATAGGAGTCACTGTATGGAAGTAGGCTAAGTAAAATAGAGATGTTTAAAATAAGATAAAGTTAGGATATGCCCGCTTGACAACGGCAGAGATAACTGGCCTTTGGCCATAGCAACCATCCATTTAGAATGACTGGCCTTCATAGCAACCAAGGATCTTAGCTGTGATTCATGTACAGTAGCTACAGTATGCATACAATGTGATGCAAAGTATAGAAAGGTGATGAAATATACAGAGACAGGTCAATAAATATAGTGCAATGTAGACAGTAGTATACAGTTGATTTACAGAAGGTGGTTTAGAGTAATATGAATTAAATATAAATATGTGCAGTGTATTAGCAGTTATCTCATACAATAAGTAGAATAATGTATGTAGTAGTAACATTATAATAGTAGAAATAATAATATAGATATATGCAGTGTATTAACAGAATATAATAAAACAGAATAAATATGGATATTCAATATGACAAATATATAACAGATATGTACATAACATACAGCTATGTGCAGTGTGGAAACAGTGTCATTGTAGTGCAGAAACAACATTATAAGAGTAGTAAGAATAAGTCTATGTGCAGGATGAATAGTACAAAGATCAGTAGAATAACTATGTATAAATGGGCCTATGTACATTTGTAAATAAATAGAAAACTATGGGTGAGAGGGATACATTAATTTTATTTAATCGTAAAAGTAAATTGCATTCAATTAAATTGCAATTAAAAATCTTTCCAGTAGGCTTTAATGTCACGCAAAAAGTACAACCAAAAGCTGAGCTTGATCAACTAGAACGTCTAAAGAACCAGAACTTGAGTGTAGTTTTTTGCTGGGTCCCAGGCCATGTTGGTCTGAGGGGAAATGAGAAAGTGGACAGTGCTGCTAAGCAAGCCCTCAATGAAGAAGTCACAGAATGTCAAATCCCTGCCCCAGACCTTAAACCTATACTATAACTCTTACATCTCAGATAAGTGGCAATCTGAATGGGATTAATGTACCAACAACAAGCAAGGAATGTGAATTTTGGCACATTTTCATGATCCACTGGGTCGTTATGGGCCACACAAAATACGGTTTTGCTAAAATTACTCCTATTGTGGCTATTAGAGACATGCGTTCATGAGTATCCAGCTACATTCAATGAGTTAAGTAAAATACATTCACACACAAAAAAACCCCATCACTAATGTTGTGGACATTCCTTTATTCTGAGATACATCAATAGGCTCTCAAAACAATCCCAAACAGACATAAGGTCTTTATAGAGCAAATCCATATAGATTATTTGTCAAATAAACCAGTAAAACAGAATTAGGGGATGGAATATATAACATTCACACTCATAGCTCATATTTTTAAAATAAATCAGTGAAAAAGTATCCTGACAAACAAGTAGCATTTGAATTCCTTAGTCATATTTCATAATTTCAATTCTTCTAGGTTACCCGATAGCCCAGTTTGAGAGGCGCAAGACCCATGACATTATTTATTTTTGCAGCCAATCACTGTTGTCATTTTATTTTATTGATTTGATCTTGGTCATAGAAGCTAAATTCGAAGGCAGGCCCAAAGGTAAAATCCAACGAACCGCATTCAACCCGCAAGCCAATAGTTGAATAGCCCTCTCCTAGAGCTTTTGAGGTATTGCCACTGCTCCAACACTGAAAGGCACTGTTACAATGCCTGGATCAAGCCAGGTTCAGCATAGCGTATGCCACTGTCTGCTCACGTTGGTGACCGGACCAGGGCAAGCACACTTTCGCAGTTCCCGCCCGAAATGCAGTCTAGTTACGAGATAATTATCTCGTAATTACGAGATAATCATGATTTATGACACATTTCCAATTCTGGTCCCAGTACACTTGTGTGAGGCAATGACATGGTCTATTAGAGAAGACCTAAGCTTCCCAAGAGAAAGTCTGAAGCTGAAGTTCTTTTCAAATCTTTACTTAGGATTCACTGTAAAACTATGCAGACCATCAGAGTACATCTCAGTTATTTCCTTCTATGTTTTGTTTAAGAGCAATCATGTAGACTAGCATTTCAAGTTACAGAATAGAAACTAATGTTTTAGCTTATGGCTAATGTATATGAGAAATCCCATAGAGATGCTAACGGTTAGCATAATTAATAAAAGTAGATATGTAGATCCAACTTCAGTCCATTTACGAAAGGGTTACATAAGAAGAGTTCTTTGTTTACAACTGACTATTTTCTCTCAATATAATACGTATAGGAAAAATGTGACTGTTTAACTCATCAATGCCACTTGAACAAGTAGCCTAGCTGCACAAAATAAACAATAGGCGTGCGTGTGACAACGTGGATGGAGGTAGCCCTATGCGTAGTAGTACCTCCACCTACTGGTTAGGACTGTAACGTGCAACATTGTATTGCCTTTGGGCAAAGAGTAGCCTATAGAAGCTTACTCTTTGCTTTGGGGTTGTTGGCAATTTGACAGGCTTATTTTTCATGCCACTTAAAGACATGTTAATCTCTCAAAGTACGAAAGTCATTCAAAACAGGAAATCAGTAGGAAATATGTGCTTGCTTTTATTGAAAGGCTGTTTAGATCCTCAGCATGGATCCTATCCTTATCTCATAATTGCGAGACAGTCTCCCGGAAGTTCCGTGAGTCTCCCGCATATTGGTAGTGGCTCCCTGATACGGTGGCGCATTGCATTCACATCACAAAAAAAAAAAAAATCAGGTTATATAATATAAATAATTATGAGAACCTGATTATTATTTTTTTGTGATGTGAATGCAATGCGCCACCGTATCAGGGAGCCACTAGGCGAGTTCGACTTGTGGCAGATCTGTGCAGATCTGACTTGATGTGATGCATGCTGGGTTGAACACAATGCATACTGGGATGGACGCAATGCTTGCTGGTTAGAAATTCTGTCCAACTTCTGTCAGCCGGGGAGGGACTTACCACCGTGACAGCATGTCACATGGCTTTAAAATATCGCGGGAGTCTTAGCCTGCAGACAGATCTTGCAGTTGCCTTCCACGAGCTGCACGAGCTGAAACACGCCCTCATGACGTCAGTTCAAAGACGTGATAGGGCCATTTGGGAGGAATGTCCTCATGACGATTATGATGGGAGGCTCATGCTGCTTCCTTATGTTGGAATATGCGAAAATAAACAGAAATCGAAGGGATACCTTCTTATACGTGATTTCTGCAACAATGGTAGGCTAGCCTACTGAAAACGTTTGGATATTCTGTTATTTTCTGCTGTTGGCTAAATAGATAGACACACATATAGGGGAAACACTTGATATTGAATGTATGTGCTACAATGCAGGCCTGTTAACTGTATGACAACAGTGGTTTATTTAAACTACATCATAAGAATTTATTTCGTCAGTCATCATGCTCATTTTAATGAGTAAGAATGAAAGTTCTGCTGTGTTTATTGCAAACAAAATTCCGCGATATCTCCCGCGATGTCTCCCGAGAGTCACGTCAGGCAGACTGTAGCCTGTCTGTCCGGGATGAGCTGCCCTCTGTTGTAGCTCCTCCCGGCTAGCCTCTGAAGATCACGTTTACGTAGAAAGCCAGACGAAAGTCAGACTCAGTCAAGACGAACAAGCCTACTATCAGAGAATGTCTAATAAGGGGAGAACCTTCACTCTCGGAACTCTTCCGGTGTGGTACTGCATCTAGGGGCGCTCACGGGCGAGTCCAGAATGGAGGTCTATGGAGGTCTATGGAGCTGTTCCCCTCAAAATCCACTTTTCTCGGGATATAATTTTTTTTCAAGTAATTTGAATATTGTATTCGAAAGGGGAGGCAAAGACAATACACTTGGTTGAGTATTATTTTTTTTAAAGTCACTTAATTGTTCTAAAAAGCCTTTCAAACGTGTCAATGACGTCATTCATAGCATGATCATAGCATAGCATAGCATCAATGCTAGCGTGTTATGGGCAACAACGACCCAACCTGTAAGAAAACGAAAGGACATGACTCTCAGATTATTTCACTTTTGATTGATAATCCATATCCATTTTGCAAAAAATAAAATAAAATCTGAGGGTTTCAGTTGTTAAATAGGTGAAAACAATAAATGTAGCCATGTAGCTCCATAGGACCCCATGTATTTTGGACTCGCCCGTGATTGCCATCTAGGTAAACTCTGGTGAACTGCAGCCAAATTCGTTTTGTATGGGATTAATAGAGAGTGGGGAGGCTCTCCGTAGACGGGCTCTGCTACTATCAATAGAGTGGTGAAGTCCCGCCCCTTCCACTTTCGGTCCATGGGACCTATCTTTCAAAAAATTATGAACGGGAGTTAATGGAGAGATAACAATTATTTTTTGGTCCAGTTTGAATTGTGCCACAAATTTCACATATGATGTGTGAATTTAAAAGATAATTTTTCACGTCAAGAAAGTACTGTTGTTTGATAGACTTCAAAGGTTATGTTGGTTTTGTGTGAATCCACTCAGTGGACTACATCTCTCGTCTCGAACGATGTACGTCACCAACGTAATGAAACGATAAGAGCTGTTATGCTAGTTACCGGTTGCATCTTGCTGCCTGCTATGTCACTTAACAGTATCTAATGTACAGTCTATGAACGAATACAACTTACTTGATGTGTTTAATCCTCTGACTCATGGTATTTTCTTTGGCAAGGAAAGCCCAATTAAGACCTGTTGCTGGTATGCTTGTAAAATCTAGTGTGGCTGTGAATGAGCTAACGTCACTAGCGCGACTGATGAGTTTGTAGTCGTTGGAATTACGATCTTTCACAATGTTGTAATTCAATAGTTACGAAACAAACTGCAAATGTCTTTACATGAAAAATTGTCTTTAAAATTGACAAACATCATATGGGTAATTCAAGGCACAAGTCAACCGGGACCAGAAAATAATTTATTTTTCGCCATAGACTGCCGTTCAAATTATTTTGAAAGATAGGTCCCATGGAGGCAAACGGAAGGGGCGGGACTTCACCACTCTATATGCGGGAGTCTCCCGCAGTCTAGAGTGAGCGATTAAGAGATCGCTTGCGAGAGCTTGTGTGCATGTGAGTGTAGCACGCACCGCACACGACGGGAGAGAGAGAGAGGGGTGGTGCATGTGTGCCTGAGC